>NW_023998417.1:5662529-5833916 GCF_014805625.2 Glossina fuscipes
AAATTGACTTCCAGCTCATTAATACGAACCTCTTTGCATTTGTTAGAGGATTTACCAGCCGCCCGTGATATAGTGTTTGAATACTTCTCTTTGGTGGCTGAGGTAGCAGTGCAAGGTTATTGCGTTGCTGAGCAACAGACAAGCATGACATCAAAAAATAGCAATAATCAAACGGCCCAAAGTCCAGGCGCTCAAGAAGATCCATGCTTTGAAGTAATACAACAAGCTTTGGAAAATGTAGTCAATAAAGTGCCAGGAGCTTGGGGCGTGGTCGTCGCATCATGGAGCTTAGATTTGGTCGGCAATCTATCGGATAAATACACTAAACGGAAAATGTCTATCGGAGTAGCTTGCAACTACTGGCTAAGCTGTGGCACAATGCGTGGCTTGTTGACTTTAATTAGCATCTGTTTTCGTAAACTAACTAACTTGGAAGCAGAATCTTGCGTGGAAACTTTGTTAAGTGGGTTTTTGTTTTGTAAAAGTGCTCAAATAATTCTTATTATTATTCTTAAATATTTTAGATGCCTACCAGCGTTACTCCTTAACCTTTGATTGGGTTGTAGCACGTTTAGGTGGTTGCTTCCCATTGAAAATTATTTCACAAATTCTACAATGCAGTTTGAAACGTTTTGCGGATGATTTTCATTGCCGTTTCGAGTCAGAAATCGGTATTTTAGAATATCTGTGCTTCGCTCACGAACAAGTTCTACGAGTCGTTGTCAAAGAACTGTTACAAGAAGGTTTCCATCCCAAAAAGAATTTAGATACTTTGATTATACCATTTCTTTTTGTATTCGGTAATTATTCCGATGTCTTACTACAGAATATGGTTAGCGTCTTTTTGGATATGTGTAAGTAATTGGAATAATGAAATTCTCCAGTTGCAGCGATAAATTTGTTTCGTTGTTTAGATAACGATGAGTTACGCGCCATCATTATACAAAAATCTCCGCTTTGGTTGAGCAACGCTACATTTTCCGAAATCCAGCCATCTTTAAATAATATTGCTCTTCGTTTAAAAAGTCACGGAACTCAGCTTTTAATAACAGCCTCCAAAATGGCTGATCAACATGTTTGGTGTCAAGATTTTCTAGAATTTTCCTTGCAAGAATTAGAACAGATAGTTTTAAGTGCTCGCTTGTGCCCCCTAATGGACGATTTGGTAACGGAAAATACTAAATATATGTTGTGGAAAAGTAGTCTTAGCACAAATATATATGAACAACAAACGGCAGTACGTCTACTTTTAATTGTTTGTAAGTACTACATAGGAAATACATATTTTCTTACTTAAAATTATTTTGTTTTTTTTTGTTTTCTTAGCTAGCCAACATTCAAATATATATTATCAGAGCATTTCCGAGTTGCTGCGTAAATGTTATGTGCTTAATACGTCGGGCTTAGGTGCCGTAATACGAATGTTTAGTGGTTTAAGTGGCGTAGTAGAATTTCCCGATATCAAGGCTGGACTACAAATGGTTTTGGAGGATGTTTTATTGCAAGAACAATTTAAACAGGCTCGTTTGGCTAATTCTAGCGTTATTTCGGAGGCATTAAATACATTTAAGAATCTTAATACCCTAACTAAGTGTGACTTTTTCATAGCATTATCCAACTTGTTGAATGTTAAATGCAAAATTTTTCATTTCAGAATGCAGAAAAAGAATAGTTACACCTGCATGAAACAACATCAACTAATGAATGCTCTAAATGAATGTCTACCTAAAATCCTACAAATCCTTGAGGTAACTTTAAATAAATTAATATTACGTATGGATATAGATTCATCAGAACGGAACATGGGCAGATATAGAGAGCAACAAAATCAAGCTAACAATAATACAATCGATATTGACGGTAATAAAAATAAGAGATTGAGACTTGGCTTAAATAGCGATGATTGGAATGAAGAGGAAGAAGAAGAAGCTTACGATGCAAGACGATTAAATTTAGCTCATACGATTATAGATCTTTTAAATACTATAGAGGCGGGTTCAAAAACCAATGTCATACGCACTACAGAAGTAGGTATTAATTATGTAAGATTTAATGCAAATAATACAAACTAAACTTGTTTTATTTTTTTTAAAGATTTTAAAATTATCTGTTTTAAGTGTAAAATATTTCTTCATCAGTTTAACAGAGCGAAGTATGTATAGTAAAATATTAAAATTTAATTTTGCACAAACATTATTGACTAAATAATTGATTGAATTTTTAGGTTCTACTCAGCGTTCGGCTGCCGTAAATCGTGTTTACGTTTTATTTCAACGACAATGTAGAGCGCGTAAAGCCTGCCGTACAGCTTGTTTACGCGAACTAATCGAAGGTGCTTTGTTCTATTATGGTTACCTTTTCGGGCAATTTGAAGAACCTTTGATGGATGAATTACAAATACCAGAGACCGAAATGGTTCTATTACAAAATCAACGCCAAAGCTTAGGTCCCAATGCCAATCGTACCGTATTGCATGCTGGCGTAATTGGTCGTGGTTTAAGACCTGAAAATATGTGTACAGGCGAGACGTGCCCCTCGGAGATGCAAAATTTGTTTATAAAAGCTTTGGATGTTTGTTGCAGTGATGTGGTAGACAAGATAAACACTTTTAAAGTCGAGTAAAGTTTTAGTCGATTTCCTTTTTTTTTACAGGAACGTCCTTTAGTAATAGAAGCTTATTCAACGATATCATTACTTTTGGTGGAATTGGTATCAACAGATGTTATGTATAATGGTTTACCGTTTCCTGATGAAGATTTTACGAAAGTAACTATGGAACGAGATTTACTGATACGTAGGGCTTTTATAACGTCACCATTATTGTGGGCTTTGCTCGGTTTCATAGCCAGTCATCGACCAGCATTATGCTTTTCCTCAGTATTATTGAGAGCCTTATGTGCTACGTGTTTACATCAATGGCGCGCAAAGAACGGTATATTTTGTTTTGTCCTTTTTTTACTTTTGGATAACTGTTGACAGCATTAGAATGGAAAAGATAATGACAACCCATAATGTGTACTTTCAACAGCTTGTTCGGGCTTTTTTCTGTTTACTGGCTTAAATTAGGCTTGATTTTACACTTTTGGGATAATTTTTTTTCTATAAAAATGTTTTGCATTTTCAAATTAACATTATTTTGAAATACAAAAGACTATTTCATGGGATTGCTCGATATTGATATTTGCATACGACTTTCTTTCCCTATGACAAACGTTTTAATATTTTTTGGAAGATTGTAAAAATTTAAGTAGAAATGTTTTAGAAATATTTGTTTATTTATAAAACTTTGAGAATTTTTTTTTTAAATCTTTAAATAGTCAACAAATATCAATTGGTTGATATTAACGATGAATTAATGAAATGCACTAAGAAGTTGTTACGAATATTAGCTATAGGACAACTGTTGCCACCACCTCTCTCAAATTTGCACGTTATCATACATCATTTCGATCCACCGGAGGTAAGTTTTTTCACTTATATGTAAAATGAAGAATCTCTCAATGTTATCTCTTGTCTTGATAGATTGCTTTAATATTAAAAGAATGCGTTTGGAATTATCTGAAGGATCATGTACCTTCGCCGGCTTTGTTTCACGTGGATAGTAATGGCTTGCAATGGCGTAATCCTCAAATAAATAAAATTCCACCGCAATACGTTGATACTTTGCGCAATTTAATGCAAAAAAAATTGTCAAAATTAGGTCAACATTATTACACCATGTTCATTATGCCCGAACAACAAAGTCCAACGCTACCAAATCAATCGTTAGCATTGGTTTCTTCAACTAGTTTGACTGTAGATGCTCCAAATGAGACAAGTAAAGACGTGGAAATGAGTTCATAACATGTGAATAAAATTTCGCTACCGTTCGCCGTTTGATTAATCTCATTAATAGAACAATTTAAAAAACTAAATTTCATATATATATTAGTTTTTTTTTTTTTCTTCATTTAATGATATTTAAAAAAGCTAATTAAGATCATTTGCTATTCTGCTTGTTTACGTCGTCTTTGCATATCAATATACAATTGAAAAGTTGTTATTCCATAATTAATATATACAATAGAAATGTTGTTATGTAATAAAACATGTCCGTCCCACGTCATGATCCGATATGAAAGCCGTCAACTGTACGTTGATGCAAAAAAGAAAAATAAAAATAAAAGAAAAACGCAGCGAAAAGTCTGATAAAATCTGCTACTTAACTAAAATAAAAAAAAAAAAATTCACCTTTGATATCTATTGATACCCACCGCGTCTTTGCTTTCTTGCGCCCCTTTTTTTTTTTTTAATTCCTAGAGCTACATAGGAATCTTTCTTTACGATAGATAAAACATGAAAACTATGTGTAATTAATCTTGTTTTAATGTGTAATTTCAAACTTCCTAAAATTTGTCTACTAAATGAAAAATTGTACATAAAAATTTCATACTTCTTTTATAATAAACCAAACATCTTTGTTTAATATTTATCATCGCAAAAATTGTTAAACGTAAGGATGTTAATTAAGCGATTGTATCTTATAAGTGATCAGCAGGGCCCTGAAATCCTTCATAATGCAAAAAATTCTCGTATGATGTATGATACGACACATTGTTCTTTTTTAACCTTTATAACACATGAAGCCGCTTCACACATCTATGCGAACGGTACTAATTTTGGAGGACACTGTCCCGCTTTATTTAAACAATTTAAATGAAAAATGCGTAGACAATAACTTGCTGCACAACAAATTAAATGAATTTGTTTTGTAGTTCAAGCAACAAATGTGTCTTTTTAAACTTCAGAAGGTATAAAAAGTACTTTTCCGGGTTTTTCATTTGTAATTATTATGCAAGAAGATTCTTTTTTAACACTTTTTGTCGGTTTCGTTGCTTGAAAAATGGATAAATATTCGCTATTAATTCAAGTATAAGCTTACATGTAACTAGAGGAAAAACGAATTCCTTGATTTAATTTGAAATTATGAATACAATGAAAAGCTTCTAAAGAAAGAAGAAGAAAGTCCTCGAAAGAAGGGATGTGCCCTAAGTTGAATTAATTTGAAAGGAAAATATATAAAAAGTGCTAATGCAGCATTGGTCCTCGTTCAATTCTACCCAATTCCAATGCATATATATTCGCATCTTCTTTTTGAAGTCCCAATCGATTAATAAAAACATAGAATCAAATTAAAATTATGTTTCCACTTTCTAGGAATTCTTGTTGTTGCTTTATGAATTTTTGGCTAAAGCATTTGATAGACTAAGAAAAGTGAAACGTTCGAAGTGTTTGGTTTAATGAAGAAAACTTTTGTTAACAATAAAGTAATAAGTCTCAGCAAAATGAATAAGTAACTACTGTCAGAAGGCGCGAAACTTAATCAAAGAAAACAAAAATGGCACATTTGGCCCGTAAAAGTTAACCCATTAAATCTTGATTGAATCGAAAATTGAATAAAAAATTTATATTTACCCAACGCAAAGCATGAAATTATTTACAAATCTACTCCTATTAAAAAACAAAAAATTACCTACAATTTAAAATGTTATAAAAGGTTGCACAAGCCTGATCTCAATCATGCCCGCTCTATTGACTTTCAATTAACAACTATATGACTAATTGCGCTCATCATACATTTTTTTACTAAATTCCCTTCGATATATGTACTTAAAACACAGTTTTTTTCTTCAATATATTTGTCTAATGACTAACCAAAAGAACTGTTATGACAAGTCATGTGTCGTCTACGCGGTTATTTGTGTACAAATTGTGTTCGTTTTGCGAGCTAAGGAAATATTAAAATTAAAATAAACCGCACACATTTTCCCTTACAAGCCGCAGCAGATGAATCTACTATTCAAGATTACATAACATCTATTTGAACATTAAACATTATTTGTTTTTTTTTCTTTTATACATAAATTGCTATTGTTTTATATATATATATATATATATATATATATTTTTTTTTTTTTGTTTAATTATTCATACTGGTTTTCTTTCGTTTCTTTACTTGACCTCGAAAAATTTTCACATATGCGGATATATATTTCAAAATTTTGCGATTAATAAAACTCCTTGGAGTAAAAACAATAATAATAGTAGTAGAAAGATTTACAAAAGTATGTATATATAGACTGAATGTTATTGTTTTGGTTGACTGAATGATGATGATGATGGTCATGGTTAATCTTCTAAGATCTAAGAAGGTCGACAATTTGATAATTTACGTACGGAAATGCATGATGTCAATTTTTTGGCGCGTCTTTTCAGTGACGATGACTTCTTCTCTTTGGTATGATGAGAAGCTGAATTCGAACATGAAGCTGCCGTGTGTTGTTGCAAAGTTGTTGTTGTGGAAGGACCGGTGAGGGTGTGTTGTTGCTGATGTTGAGCTTTAATTTCAGCAGCGGCAGCTGCGGCTTTGCGTGCTAATTCCTCTGTTTTTTTTTTTTTATTTTTTTAAGAAGAGATAAATGTTGTTAAAGGTAAAAATTGTATACTTAAATTTTCTAATATACACACGATTTAAATCATGTTCGGTAAAGTAGACTTCTTCTAAATCACGTTCAGCTTCATAATGGTAAGCATCCAAATAAGGCAGTACTGTGGAACGACGATATTTGTCATTTTTTAATGGTGGAATGGGTATAGGTGGGCCCTTTTCTTCCGGAGCCGACATAAACCAGCTGGACGTTAAAAAATTGTCTTTTAATGCAATATTTCTGTCCCTAATGCAACTTACGAATCTTGTCTAATCTGTTGTATTGTGTAACGTTTATCTGGATCAAATTGCAGCATTCCCAGTATTAATGTAGCGAGATGTTCATCTAATTTATACAGCCAATCAGGTGTCTGCCATTGTCCCCGTCCAATATTTTCTAATAAACGGTAAATATTGTCTCCCTCAAATGGATACAAGCCCGTGCACAGATTATAACTAAAATAAATTAACGTTTACTGAGCTCTATTTCTTTTTTTTGTTTGTTTAGATTTTAATCAATAATTATCGGCATACAGTGTTACACCGCTACTCCATATATCAACTTTGGAACCCGAAAATGCTTCGAAGCCATTAGCAATTTCAGGCGGTTGAAATGCGGGAGACCCATGCCCAGTTAAACATATGTCATTCGCTGCAAATAGTTCCAACTGTTCGGCTACGCCAAAATCAGAAATTTTAAGCGTTTCATGTAGCGTTAGTAATAGATTGCCTGGTTTTATATCTTTGTGTATAACACGCATGCTGTGCAGGTACTCGAGGCCGTTTATTAGTTGACGAAAATAACGATGTGCCTGAAACAGGGGCATTTTCTTCTGAGGAGCACTATCAAGCATTTCCTATATAATTTATATAATCAATTCAATACTCATAATGCATATATTTAATTTAAATCGAACCTGCAATCCTCCCACACAGTATTCCATAATCAAATACATTTTCTGTTTCTCATCGTTATACAATACATCTAATAAAGCGACGACGTTTTTGTGCTTTAATTGCTTAAGCAGTAGAATTTCTCGTTGTACATTTTGTTCCCCATTGGGAATACGTCTTAATTTTCGTTTCGTCAGAATTTTTACTGCACGTCGGCATAGGTTTTCCGAGTCTAGAACCTCTTTCACTTTACCGTATGATCCTTCGCCCAATACATCACCCATTACATATTTACCCACCATTTTAATGTTTTTCTTTTTTTGTTGATATATAATCTCAGCACTGTCCACACGATTAAACATGTTACCAATGTCCAATGTAGCCAAATCGAGCGTATCAATTTCATCATCATTTAACCATGTTACCTGATGATGAAGATGTTGTTCATGCAATACATTGATAGCCTCCTGGCCAGTCACAAATGCTGCGCCGCTTTCGTGATTTATATCAGTTTCACCTTTATCTGATGGGGTTTCTAAATGGAAGTTTTTATTTGCCAAAAGTACAGTCGTATTGCCGCCAGCGGCTTTTACTATATTTTCCATTTCATTATCAGGCTGTTGGACATGTTTGTTGTGCTCTTTCATGAACGAGGGCGATGCACTGACCGTTAATTGAGCGCTATTATTTGGATCCTGGTGGTTGGCGGGCTGGTGAGCTTTCACTTGTACTTCCATTGTCACATGGGTGCTGGTCACAGTCATTTGGAAGTTTTCCTCGTTGTTTGCGGAATTGTTGTTGTGTATTAATTTTGATTTTTATATATATTTAGAAAAACACTCAAATTTTTCTATGTTAAAAATTGTTAGCGAAATTTTCATTAAGACACACAGATTACATTTTATTTTGAGCGTTGCCAGATTTACTTTGCATGTGTGTTACATGTTCCGCGATGTACATTATTTTCACAAGTTGATAACGAATTTTTTTTGTACTCAAAGATGAATTTTTTTGTACTTTCGTGAAAATTTCGCATCAGTCAGCTGAGTTGTGATTTACGTTGTTATTACATTGCAAAAAAATGCTTGCCAATAAAAAATTTGGCTTGCAATAATGAGAAAACGTAATTCTCAATTATTTAGTTATTTAATGTTTTACTTCAAAAAGAGAAAAAACTATATAGTCTCACTGTATCTTACCGCTTAATATAAATAAAATGTTACCATCTCAATATAGAATTAAGGTAAAAAAAGATGGAAGGCAATAAAGTAATTGTTGTAAAATGTTGTATGTATATGGAAGGAAATAAAATAATTGTTATTTTGCAATTCAACGAAATAAATTATCATTATTTGAAAAGTAGAAAGAAGATTAGCACATACAATGTATGTATTCCTTTCATCTCTCTAAATAACTTTTGATTAACTCATTAACTTTATTTAACATTTTTAGTCTAATTCCTTTGTGTTACTTTTTACATTACAGAATGCAGAGAACAATTACTTTGAAATGGTAATACCATAACACTTTTTAAATTTTCAAATGTATGAAATTTTTATTGCATAAGATTCGCGTCATATTGCAATAACAATAAGAGCATTAAATTGTTAATAGACATGAAAAATGAGTTTTTGTAGTTTTATAAATCATTTTACAAACAAAGAAAATAGTGATTCTCTGTTTAAATGAAAAAAAAACCTTAAAAACAAGGCAGGCTTTTTATATTCCGGTATAAATGAATTTTGTTTGTATTTATAGCACGTTTCTTTTGAAACCGATATAAAACTACAAAAAATTATGATTTATAGTTAAATTGTACATGACTATAAGACAGAAGTAGCATCCTAATAAATTTCAAACTGTTTTCAAATCGTATTTTTATAAGTTTTTCCATTTAAGTCATTGTACCCTATATCGATTGTTACATAGCGTGTATTAAGTTTGTGCAAGCATATGTAACATCCTGAAGAGCTTAAGATAGGCCCTTCTTTATTACACTCGATTCTATGCTTGTTTGAAATTATGACTTGATTCGAAAGACAGCCATTTCAATATAGTTTTGGACGTTCTGTCAAAATCTGAGGACGCATATATAGAAGTCTATTACAGTTGCTCTATGCGAAATGCAATTGAGTTATAAAAAAATGTTTGGTTGTGTAGCAATCTTTGCTGACGTGTAAAATAATTGTCAATACCAGAGTATTCTTCGCAACAAAGCTTATTCGTTTTGGGTTGGAAATCAATTAAACCATTTTTTATTTATAGCATCTATGGAAACATGATTCCAGATCTTTTTTAAATAAAAAAATTAACAGCAAATCAGTTAACTATTAAGTGGTAGAGAAAATGAAAAAAAAAAAACAACTGATAAAAACAGTTATAAAAAATTGAATGAGATAAAAAATCAATCACAATAATTAATAAGTAAAAAATTACACTTGGGTAAGGCAACCATTAAATACCTTACGTTACTTTGCCTAATACACGTAATCATTTACTTTCGTGGTTAGAAGCATTTGTGAAATCCTACGATGAGTGTAATAAGGTTATCTCTTCGAATAATTAATTCTGCCATTTCTGCTTCTCACAAAGCCAAAAAAAGTGCTTTTTAGGCACACCACGGGCCATTATTATATCACTACATTATAAAATCGGAGAGTCTTGTTTCAAAAATGAAAGCACAAATTATTGTTGACGAGTTGTCAGTCAAACGCATGCACTTTTTTTGTCTCAGCATTTTTTTTATTTTTTTTTATTAACTAAAAAATTCGTTATGTGTACATTGTACACTGTAAAAAAATTGATATAATACCACTTATTTTCATAGACACTTAATATTTATAATTGTACACCAAAGCTTTCGATTCACATCCGCATTATCTATACATATAATTTAATCATTAAGTAAGAATATTTAAATTCGATATATATATATACAATTATTATATCTGCGATTGATTACTAAGACTAGTTTAAGTTTATGATTTCTTTATTCCTCTCTGTTTTGTGTGCAATAACGTTTAGGTTATTATTTAACTAAATATTTACAATAATTTTTGTGTATAAAATTGCATTTTACACAAATCTCTTTATCCATTCTTTATTGCATTTTTTGCAAATTTTTATAGCCACTGCAGAAGCATGCTTAGTCATTCAGTTTGTAATACCAAATAATACAAGGTACAGTCTTTACAGAGAATACAAATAAATGTGTGTTTGAATGGAGTTGAGTTGGAGTAGCCTTATTTACCGGAATGCTTCTCTGTCTTCTGTATGAACTCGTTAGCTCATGGATAGATTTACTTATCCTTTTTTCTATCTATACGTCAAGATGGCTCGTCAAAATTTGTTTATTCGTTTCTTGCACGTATATTGATTTGATCATCTACGTAGACTGTTCGTTCGTTTATCCACTTAATTGATTTGTTCGCCTCTAGACTCTTTAGTCATTCGGTCTAATCCATCTGATCTTTTCATACATCTGCCCTGTTGTTGTTTCCTCTATAACATCCATCTTTTTTGCTCTTTCAGATGTACAAGTTGCCTCTTCGTCCAGTGTTTCATGCATATGTCGGCCTAGACGTTTCGTTTGTCGTTTATACATCTATCCATTCATTGTTTTACACCTTTGATAATTTTGTTTATCTACATAAGTGCTAGTAGCTTTACTCTCTACTCTAATTCAAGTTTTCAATATTTCGATTTTTCCAATAGTAAAAATATTTAGATAAAAGGCGTTCAGACGTTCAGAATTTTTAAAAAATTATTGTCATTTTGCTTGCATTTTGTAATAAGTGTGGATTTAAAATGTCGCATGTGACTTATGTAATATTATGTAAATATTATTTACAAGGATAGCCTCAATCGATCCACAGATGCTTGTGCTCAACCTATAATATTGACTTCAGACAAAGGGTCTCGCTTGACTCGCTTGAAGGCGAACTTATATTTCTTATTTGTTAATAAATACTAATGAATTGAAATATTTACTAAATAAACTTAATATTAATATTTAAAACATACATATTTTTGTACATCATATACAAGAGAATCTCATTACAAGAGATTCTTACCATTTTAAAGTTAAAATGGATTTGTTTTTTTTTGTTTTTTTTTTTTGAATTGAATTTACAACATTTTTGGTCCCCGGAATAATCTATTCTTAGATGTTATAAATTTCATGAAAATTTAATAGATTTTCTCTTTCAATACCGGTATCACTTCTTCGTTATTATTATTGTTATTCATTTCAATGAATTTCTTTTGTTGCATAAAATAATTTCTTTGGTCCGTAGTAATTATTGCTGCTTGATTGTTTGATTGTTTGCCTTTACCTTTCTTCTTATACGCTTGTATATAGAAATTCATGAATAGACAGAAGAAAATGCTGGCATTCAATAAAAGAAAAGCCGAAATGAATTTGGAAAATTGACACTGCTGGCTGAATAGCGCACGTGCAGTGTGCACAATGCATAGAACAAATTGTGCCTGGAATGTATGAAAAATAAATAAAAAAATGATTGAAAATTTGAATTGTTTCATTTGAAAATGGCTTTTACACGCACCACAACCCATAATCACCACCACCAACCAACACCATCATCGCCACAATAGATAAGAAGCTTTTTATAATAAGAAATTATTTCCAATTTGCATTAAATTTTAATTTCCATTAATCGTTTCCATCTTGTCTGACTTTTTTCAAGTGTTGCGAAATTGCCAAAAATTTTAATCTAAATTAAAGTGAGCGTAAATGATGCATAAGGGCTACCCCGAAATAAGAAGAAAGCAATGGTTAAAAGTGTATGCAAATATCTATCAAGCCTATAGCTAAAAGCCTAAACCAGTAGTATAAACAATGACTTTAAGCCCACTAAGTGCACCTCGTTAAGGAATAATAGATGATTACATTTAAGAGCTAGTTAAGATTAAGCAAAGCCTACAAAGGTTTTGAATAAATTGCTTTGACCTTGAACTTTCTGGTAAGCCTTTCTAAGCGGCTTGTAACACGAAACCAAAAAAAAAAAAGAAGGGGATATGTAACACGCCATGATAAAATTATGGATCATCTATTTGACATGTCCCTCTTTAATCGAAAATTGTACTTTACTTGTGTTAATTTAGAAGCAGTTTGTGTGATTAATAACGAAAGTTTTCTGTGTTTTATAAAAATATTTTCTTTTTTCTGGAATTTTTCCATTTTTCCCTTTGCATTTGATACGATGATTAAGCATATATAAGTTAAGTTTACCTTGTTTAGGTGTACGTTAGGTGTATGTTAGTGTAGTACAGATTGTCAGATTGCGTGCATGCAAGCTTTAATATCTGATTTGAAATTTAATTATGAGAAAATCTTTTCTGTTTTTATATAAATTGTTTCTAAGAAGTGATATACTTTTCACTATCAAGCAATTGAATGCTGTCCGGAAGTAACTGCTTGTTTGTCTTGGTAATAAACTATTGCAAAAGGTTTTTTTTTTTCGATGATGATTTGTATAAGCAAAGCTTTAATCGTTCAATTAAAAGTTTTCGAAACAATCCGATTTTGCATAAGGCGCAGTGTACGACTTAATTTTTATGTAAACTCGATTTGTCAAATCGCTTTATCTTGCTGGTGTGTTCATAAAGTAAGACCAATATATTTAATTTCTTAGTATTATTATCTTTGTAAATTTATGCAAAATCGAAAAATTAGTTTATATATAGGATACCGAATATCATTCGTATAAAATTGGGAATGACTGTTTTTGGCAGAAATCGAAAATCAAAGAAAAATCGTTGCGCAGTAAAAAGAAATGGAGAAAAAAAGAAAAAAAAAAAGTAAGTCTGCGATCAATAAGTTCCGGAACTAAATAAACAAAACTTTTTTTTCGCAAATTTCGGCTTTAGTTACTAATCAAAGTCTCTTCCAAACGTGACACAATCACTCCTAGTGCTTCTCTAACGTTTTGAAGCCTTCAATCCTTAAAATTCACTTCAATTTCCGCGATTAGTTCATCATTCGACCTAAATTCATTCCCCTTTTGAGATTTCTAAACAGATAGAAGTCTCTGCGGGTCGCATCTGGAGTGACAAGTGAGCCAGAAATTTTAAATTCAATTCATGCATTATGGTCCAATGGCCGTAATATCACTTCTTCCTTCGCAACGTAAGGTCGGTTTTTGATAATTTTCTTTTTCCATCGTTCTTCGTTTACTTTGAAAGTCTTCGGTGAACACAATATCTTGTGCAACCCAAAATATGGAAACCATAGCCATGCCGGCCGATTGTTTTTTTTTGATAGCTTTACCAGACTCTCACCCCGTCTTTCCCACTCAAGTGGTTATCGATTTCATCCAGGAGCGCATTGATGGGCCAACATTTCGTTTATTGTTACGTAACGTACGAAAAAACTTTTTTCATTATGATTAATAATAATTCCATGCCCGATGTTTTTATGTCCCTGTAAATAAAATTGGTATCCATTTGGGAAACAGTTTCCTTTCTTAGTGCGATGTATGCACCATTTTGAAACCTTTACGATGTCAGCAATCTAATGCAACTTTGCTTTTTGATAATCGAGAATAATTTTTCCGATTTTTTTTTACTTTTTTAATTGTCATTATTTCAATATTTTTTGCAGCGTGTGACATCTACCTACAATCCCTGGGTAACATAGATTTGTGATGATTGAAAAGTTGCCTTCAAAAGAAGAAAAAAACGAAATATTTTACGAAAAGTGGAGCTATGAGCTACGACTGTAACATTTTAATGGATCTACTACTAACCCAATTTCTGATTATTGCTCCTAAATAATTAGTGACCTTTCTTTTAGTAATTGCTACCCAACTCTAAAGCTTTGCGTAGATATTTTGACCGTATACCCATAAAATCAGCAGAGCACTAAAAACATGTCAACTCTTGTATTCATATACTTGAGGGAAACGCTATATAAACAAAAAAGCAGGCATACTTGCACTCATCCATTGTTCAAAACCAAATATTTCATATTTTGAAAAATATTTCAATGTTGTTGCTTTAATTTTTGTTCAAATGCTAAATAATTCGTTTCCTGATACAATTAAATGTTCATTAAACAAAAGAAAAAAAAAAAAAAAAAAAAAAAAACAAAATGTAACACAAGGCCATTTAATTTTAAATACAGACAAATTTTAAGGTTACAATCGTAAAAAATGTTATAGGAAGACAAGTGTACAAGACAAAACAATAATAAAAGAGGAAAAAGCGCTTTAATCGTCTTTTATATGCAGTCAGTAGCGTTTTTAAGGGATGAATAGGGTCTTGAAAGGCTAAGAAAAAATAAAAATTTTTTAAAATCCGTTGGATCTGCCCTTTCTTTGTTGAGTCTTATTAAGACGAATGTTGGGAAAGAATTTTAACGCTGATGGCCTTTGCGAAAAATTTTGGTAATGCAATCTTTGCCTATTGCTAGTCGCGTCATGTTTTCAATGTTCCAATGATCGGATAATTAAATTTATTACTTTATTGCAATTGGTCTCTTGTTAAGGGAGAATCTTCGAAACTTCTAACAGAGTTGATATTTATTAATAGCAGATTTTCACTTAGGCCAGACTCATTTCACAAAATCTATGATCTTTGAACAGATCCATATTTTTTACAGATCATGTCCTTTCTTCCCTATTCATCAAAATCACAAGAACAAACCTCTTTGAAAAAAAAAAATTTTAAAATTTGCGATATAATGGCTTGTTATAGGATAGAGCTGAGAAGACGAACGGAAACGGGATTGAACAAGAATTTCTAGGTTTGATATTTGACAACCGTATATAGCTAAGCTTCTGTTATGTAATCAAATCAAATGAAAAAAATACTTGATTATCAAAATTAATCATCCAATCGAATACTGAGAGTTTGGATAAAACAGATTTTGTTCATAAAGTAAACCTAGGATTATGGAAAAGTGCTTGAAAAGTGCAACAGGTATAGAATGAGAGATGATTGATAGATAAGCTTAGCATTGGAAGATTGATTGATAAAATAATTGCTGATGCTTTAAAAACTGCTGAAAACTATCCATCAACGTTCATTGGGTACCGTTTTGTTTTTTTTCTTCACTGATGAGTTTATAATGATTTGTATATTTTTTTATTTAAAATTTAATCGATACAAAAGAACAGTTATTATGCATAAAGATATGTATTTGCATACCTTTAGCACTACAAAATCATTAATAATTCCGTTTAGTAATAAATGTAAAGAGATACGATGCGATCTACAATATGAGATTTACACTGAGAGTGTTTTCAATGTTTTCGTCAAAACGATTCACTTGAAATCATTGCAATTATGTCAATAAATGATTAGTTTGGTTAAAGTGAAAAAGGAGAAAAAAAAAAAAATAAAAAAAAATTTTTGCTTATTTTTAAAAAAAAAAATTTTTATGGAAAATTTTTTGCACATTTTCGTTTGCTATCACCAAAGTGCCTAAAATAAACGAAATCTCTAAATTCTCTACAAGATTCTTGACATTATCGAACCTTAAGATCTATGCCATTAACAGGAAATCCATTATAAATAGTTTTGAGTTAAGCATTAAAGTTTAAAACGTAATCTAACTTAAGTGATATTATGAGTTTTCCGGAATTTTTCTTTTTTTTTTTTTTTTGCTTCTTAAAATCCAAAAAAATGTTTCCTTTTAATATTTTAAAATTCTGCCTGTCACTGACTTCGGACATCTGATATACATATACATATGCGTATGCCTATTGTATGCTATAAACTATAATCGAGTAGTGTTTAATACTTTAATAGCTGCTTTGTCAAACAAACAACTAGTCCTAAAATGTCTAAATTATGTATATGCTTATGAAAACATAAAACTAGCGGTAACAACTACGTAAAACTCAACAAGCCATTAAGTAAATATGCAAAGTCATGGCAACAAAAGTGCACTTATCTATATATATATATATATATATATATATATATATTTATATATGTATATATGGACACATTGTAATTGGGTACTTACTATAGTTCTTAGGTACTTGGGTGATATTGAAACCGTATGCTTAACGGTAGTTATTAAATAAATCATTCATTCATAACAATGCGGACGCGATGCTCTTTCAATTGGCCTTTTCATGCATATACCTATACATGTATATGTATATATATATATATAAATGTGTATATGTGTGCTTTTTCTTGTTTTTCAAAAAATAATTTATTTTTGTTGTCGTTTCGTTTTTCTTCTCGTTTGCTACGTTGTTAATTCAAGCGTCTAACGTAAAGAGTTCTAATTGAATTGACGGTTGTAGTAGTGATTGTTTATTTGATTATTTTGAAAAAATTTTTTGGCAAAACCGGCTTAATAGGTATACTCAGCTGCTACTACTACTACTGCTACTAATAGTGGTTGCGGAAAGGAGGTCAAAACTAACAGGTAATACCAACTATCAGTAGACACAATGTACAATATACAATTGTATACACGTTGTAAGTCGTTTTTTTTTTTTTTTATTGCAAAATAGCTAAAGCAACTAACTGCATTCAACAAGTTACAATGCAGATACAAATTATTACAATACATTCAAACATCATATAGATTAAAAGCAAAAGTCCATTTTTTCATTCGCGTACGCACTTGTATATAAAAATTATAATGATTATTACCAAATAATGGTTAATTAATAATAATACAATGCATATAACATATCTTCCTTATGATGTGTTTTATGCGCTTTCTGTATATTATTTGCTTAATCATAATAACAAGTTTGTTGTTTAAGTCTTTCGTTTCTAAATTTCGTTTATCCTATGTTCAAGCAAAGAAAAACATGATAAAGAAAATATAAATGAAAATGAATGAATGTTAAGTTTGTGAATGCCATTAAGTGCATAGGCCACTATCACTTACACCGCCACAAAATTTACACTCGTCTCGTATATGCGAGGTATGCATGTTGATCGTGCATATTATCTTGAAAAGTTGTTTTGATTGTAAAATTACTGGTTAGTAAGTTACATTAACTGACCTACAAAACAATCCATTGGTCAATAAACCGACCGATGCAACAAGTTTCCATTACCACTGCTATAAAATTTAATACGAACATAATCAGGCATTATACGCATATCAATAAATATAAATTAAAAAATTACACCGGACAAAAAAATTTATTAAAAATTTTATATAAAAAAAAGTTATTTTTTTGTAATCATTTACATATGGTATAGAATTGGTATGGTATATAGTGGTGAGGCTGTGCTCACAAGTTCGCCACGCAGTCGTTTGTTCATTCGGACAATTTGTATATTGTAAATTGCCCGTAAATCCGCCCGGATTTGCATCCGCCTGTACCTTCATCTGTTTGTCCATCTACCCCTTTTCCGTCGTCTATTGCAGTCTTTCGTTGTGCATCTGTTCGTCCGTCCTTCCGTTTGTCCATCCGCCAGGAGATTCTCCTGTCCGCCCGGATTTGCATCCGCCCGTACCTCCATCTGTTTGTCCGTCCAGCCGTTTTCCACTCGGCCGCCCGTCACACGGTCCTTTCACAAGTCGGTGTCTTCGTTGCACGGATCGTCTATTGCAGTCTTTCCTTGTGCATCTGTTCGTCCGTCCTTCGGTTTGTCCATCCGCCCGGAGATTCTCCTGTCCGCCCGAATTTGCATCCGCCGGTACCTCCATCTCTTTGTCCGTCTACCCCTTTTTCACTCGGCCGCCCATCACGCGGTCTTTTCACAAGTCGGTGCCTTCGTTGCACGGATCGTTGGTTATTAGATTCGTGGTTTGTGCGCTCTTGCATGTCGCCGTCCATGCTCGTATGTTTCCATTCATTCTATTCATTCCAAACACACGCACACTTTGAATATATATGTAAAGCGGTCAGTATTCAAGAGTCTTTTCTAGTTACCTCAGTATGGTCTTATAAACGCCCAATAAAACTTGAACTACAAATTCTGAGCAACATTTTAAGCCCATGTACTTGAAATTTTGAATTGCAATGGATCTAATTTGAAATTTAGATCTGTTTGGATTTATGTCAGAAAACTGCATTTTGTTGATTTTGAAAGTCAGACAACAAGACTATCAATGCGCAAAATGTTGTTAGAATTTCTTTGATAGTTATCTGGTTTGCCAATTTGCTTATACGAAGTTGCAAGCGGAATACAGTTTTCTTTTTTGTGTACGACTATTTTCTATTGGCAAATATTTAAGTTAAACTGAATCAATGGATTTTTTTTTTTTTTTTTTTTTGCATCATTTTGCGAAATTTTAACTTGATTGCATTACCATCAATAAATGCTTTTTAGACTCATACAGATTTATCAAGTTGTATGAAACATTTGTTGAAAGCATGTTTTTCCCAAAAATTTTTTACACTTGCAACAAAGTTGCAACGAAGGAAACTAAAAAAAAAAAAAAAAAAAGGGAAAATTACTTCTTTTGCTTAATAATAATTATGCACTGAAAGCAAATATTTTGTAAAATTTTAATAAAAATTTTTTTGTAAATGATTTGCATACCTATAGGTAATCCATAATTTTTTATGATCCCTTAATGAATATGGTAGTGTTTTCATTTTTCATATATCATAACAATTTTTCGAGTGTAAATTATTGTAAAGAGTGCCCGTAGATAACCAGTAATAACATTTATGGTAAATTTCTTGTTGCAACAGCGATTAGATTTGTAAATGTTTATGCACTGTAAACGTAGTTAGCTACTTGGTCATAAGCATAAAGTAATCAGAAAATTGTAAGAAAATGTTCAGATTGCCTGCCATAGGAAATAATAAATATGTGGAAATTGATTGTCTAATAAAATACAACAAATAAAATAAATAGCAACAGCACAACAAAACTATCGAATCGAATCGTATCGAATCGAATCTTATTGAAAAAAGAGTCAATAGTCGGAAAATCATAAGAGGTAAAAAGCTTTATCGTGAATCAATTCATATGAGTGAACTTGGCAAGCATTTCGTCAACATTTTCATATGGCTTTGGGAAACGTTTATATTCAATTTTAAATGAATGTATGTCTCTCCTATAGATTGTAGAATAATATCATTAATTCTTTATTTCCACTTTATCGGTTATTTCTCAATCGTACTAAACCGGATTTAAAAATGTATTTGTTAAGATCTTCTAAGTTTTCTCTTAATTTTTGCGACAAGAGAAGATGAATGATAAAATTATTTTAGAATTTTCCTAAACAAAATTATTTATGCTTTTTTTTTTTTTTTTGCAAATCCATTATTAATGAAGAGGAGAAATCTAGTATACTTCTGTTCACGTATGTAATATCAGAAATGCGGCAGTGTGATGTATGTTTGTTGTATAGTCTCAAGTGTGTGGAGTGTATGGAGGGAGTATGGTGAGGTTTTTTTTTTTTTTCTTTTTTTTTAAATTTTTTTTTGTAATGCTATGATCGAACATTAACAAGTTGTTGTGGAAGTAGCCGTACATACGTACGTATGGCATTAAGTGTAATGTTCTTGTTGTTTTAGTTTCTGACTTTAGTGGCTACTAAAATATATGACATGCACTTGTGTGTGTGTATGTTTATGCGGGTAAGTGAATTTATATGCTTTTGTGTAAAAACGAAAGGAAATGTAACATATGTACGTAAAGTAGGTCAGCGGTTATATAATGCGAAATAAAAATTTTTTTATTTCTTGTATATGATCTTTCGATTTGTGCAAGGGAGCTTAAATTTGGTTTATTGCCAAGCTTATGCATTTAATGGTTACTTGTAACTAAATTGTTTATTAACACGTTTAAACTTGATATATAACTAGAGAGAAAATTAAATATATATATATGTATATATATATATATATATAGTTAAGGTGAAGTGTCTTAAAATGCCAAAAACTATCTTCTAGACATTAACAATCAATTCGTCTTGGCATTGTTTTTTATTGCTACAAATATCAGATATTTAGTGTATTGGAAAGTGGTGTAAGTTAATTTTATTGCATTCTCAAACTTTAGAAACTAGCTGATAATAAATATCATTAGGGTAATAAATTATTACTTATATATTTATTGTGATATAAAAGGACCTCGTTACACTCTTTAGCTCCTATTCTCATATTATTGAACTTGTTGTACTTCCAAAATGAATAACTTATGCATTTATCTTTCGCATTGGTTAGTTTTAGAAGTGATTGGGACGCGTGCACGACAAAATTCATATTAATTCGAAATAATGTTGGGATTTAGAATAAAGATTTCAAAATGTTCTTATCAACAATCTTCCTTCAATTTATAAAAGAGATGTCGATCATCGTGAAACTTTGTGGCAATCTGTTGAATATATTCGAGTAGCAACGATTGAGACAGATTGCCTTTTGATAGTAGGCCTAAACAGCTTGCAACCAAGCCTTTAATAAAGTGAAAAGATCTTGACAAAAAAAAAAGGAGTTCATTTAATTTCTTTTTACACGATAGATATGTTTTCAAAAAATAGTGTAAAAAATTCGTGTAAAAAGAGATTCAAGCTTTCAAAATTTTATCTCTTCGAATTTTTCGCTTTAGTTTTATTATAATGTATATACATTTTCTAGCGCGGAAAACGAAGCCAACTTATTAGAAAAATTAAGAGCATTATAGTCTGGTCACGGCCATTAGGTACCTTATACCATTTCGTCTAATATAGTCACTCATTCATTTTCGCGATAATACACCAAAAATTACATCTTTTATAGAAAGGATTATGTGACGCGGTGTTCAAAAAATTGACCCATTTGATCCAAATTTTTCACATCCAGAATGACGAAACACTGTTGTGTTACAGTCTTACTATCGATTTTTGTGCCCAACGTTTGAAAATTATAATATTTTGTCGTCAAATAAAATAGGGGAATATATGGGAAGTTCTCCGAAACATTTTCAATAGCGTTCTGTAGGATGCAGGTGATAATAGACGAGCATCAAACGGACAGACAGACAGACAGACAGGCAGATAGACAAGCTTCTCCGAGTTGATCAGTATAATAAAAGGTACGCCTGTCTTAAGTCCTTCTGGGTACTATATAGCTATGCACAAGTTCAATATATACCACAAATGGTGTAGGGCATAAAGACACGATTTCAAAGTATTGCTCTCAATACTCTGCGAAACGCATAAAAAAAGAAACTTTTATTATTGAGGTATTAATATGATTTGTTGGTATTTTCCGAGTTGCAAAAAATGGAACCCAAAACAGTCGTAATTCTTCTTCTTCCAGTTTCATAGATTAATTAGTTTTTCTAATATAAAAATCAAAAAATTTTAAAATTTTTCTTTATGAACAGCTTTTAAGCGCCTATTGTTCTAACACCTAAATAAGTAATAGAATGACTTTTTATGCCCATCCCACTTGCATGCCCAGAATGTGTTTATAATATTACTACATGAGAGATATGTTTATCAATATTTTAGAGTGCTTGGTTAGTGTCTTTTGCAAAGTGATTCAAGTTGATCGAGAGAAATTTTTCAAAGAATACAAAACGGAAAAAGAAAAATATAGAGAAGAAGCTTACAATGGATACTTGAGGGTGTAATTCATCTTTTGCTGTGCATGCATATGTACTAAGGTTTTGCATGACAGTTTAATTGATAGACATGTAAAAGGTTTCTGGTACATAGTGTAAAATGTTTGCGAACCATGCATGATTGATGTATACATTTAATGTGTAATAATTCATTGAAAAGAATTATGGCATTTAAAGGACAAATTAAGAGATAACGTTAAAATTTATGAAATGCCTTCCTATATCTACCTATACATATATATATAGGTATATTATTTATATGGATTGGTTAAAAATTTAAGCAATTATATACATATGCAGTTGCCTAAAATATATTGAGCCGAGAAAAAGCAACAACATTAGAAGATTTAATATTTTTTGGAATTTTTCTATACGAATATGTAATTGTATATGTGTTAATGAGATATACATACAATATGCGAATGTCTGCTTATATGAAAGCATGCTTGACTTGCCGTAAGCAATGCCATAATAACTCACGCGACAAAACAAGTAATCGCACGAGAGCTTCTTGCCAATACAGTGCAAAACTGAAAGCGCAATATTCAACTCAAGTACGCTAATGAATATGAATATCAAAACGTTGGCTTTGTGCAGTTTTGCTTTAGACAAGCTTTTTATTTTTGTTTCTTTTTGTGTTGTTGTTGTTGTTGTTGTTGTTGTTTTTTTTTTTTTGATATGCAACAAGTAAAATGTATTTTGTTCAATATCTATGTCTTGAGCTAAAGTGTTGCAAATGTTGTCGATGTGTATGCATATGTATATGTGGGTATATATATATATATATATATATATATATATATGTGTTTAGACCGCAACTGTTGCAAGCAGCAATACGACAAACAGACATTTAGAATTACTCAATATCGTAAAATATTTGTAGAAAAATTATCAACTTTTGAAATGGAAAAGTTGAAAAGCAAGAGTTACTTGGTTAGTTACTATTAAGTTAACCAACTAACACAGCCACCAATATAATAAATAAATTCCATGAATTTCTTTGTAATGCATACTTAGCAAAGGTTAATGATTCTTATATTATTTACGTTTGTAATAATTAAGATTAGGCATCAATTTAAACAAATACATGAAATAGTTTTAGTTTTACTTACGATTTGCAATTCTGTCATATATTTTTTCCACCATAAATATTTTGCATATTCAGGACCCAAGGCCGACATCATGTAATAAAAATACATGCATACATGTACAAAATTATTTAAAATATTTGGAAATGTTGCATTGCCACCTAGAAAAAGAAAAAAAAAAAAAGGAAAGGAAAGAAAGGAAATGAAAAATTTCCATCAATTAATATGCATTGATAAGTTAAATATGATGCGTCGTTGACGCTATCCTGCTATTGTTACGTTATATGTTTTTAATACAACACTCACCGGCTATGAATTTAACTAAGACCCATGTCTCTAATGGTGTCAATGAATGATGATAAACATGCAGCCAAGTGATTTGTGAAGTTTTCTTACGCAGCACAAAGAATACCGTGTCGACGAATTCGGTTAATTTTGAAATATAGTAAACATAACATAGATTTAACATCTAAAAGTAAAGAATGAAAAATTATTAAATAAAAAAAAAAAAAAAAGAAAACGTGTCAATATATATATATGTATATAAACATATTTCGTAATATGCAAAACATTATGAAAATTTTTGGTAAATAAAAGTTAACCGCAACTTTTACAAATATTAAGATCTTGTGCGAGAACAAAATCTATCTTGTATTATTATTTAACAGCTAATATTAAACCACAAAATATTATTAACATTAAAGAATATTTGTTATGCTAATGTTTGCCATTTGTTCGTTGGATTTTTCCGTTACTGAAAGTTGCTTCATAATGGCTAAGTTATATTTACTTTACTTAGTTTAGGTTATGATAAGTGTTGTTGTTTCTGAAGTCTTTGTTAAGCAAAAAAAAAAAAAAAAAGAAAAAAAAATAGACAAATAATATCAATTTTAATAACATACGCATGTATGCATGTATGTATATGTGCATTAATTTTGAACTATAATTATTGTTATTATTGTTGTTCGATTAGTTAAAGTAAATAACTTTGTCCTTCAAAGCAATTCACGTCATAACGTATTGTGAAAACTTCTTCATATATATTTTTAAATGTAAAGTGCACTATAAACAATTAAAAGCAAATTAAAAGATCTATAAAAATACAAATATTAAAAATTAAATTGCCTACAACTTAGGGCAGAATGAAGAGAACTTAATAATAATATTGTTAATGTTAAAGTTAAAGTTCAATATTTAACCAATTTTATAAGGTAATTTTTATGTAACATTTGTATATAATAATATAATTATTTTACGGAAAATTATAATAATTACATGTAAGTAAGATTGATTTATAAGCTAAATATAACAAATTTTTAATTGCATTGATTAAGCAGCATTGGGAAGGGGAAAAACTATCTCAAACTTGCGTAAATTGCATTTGAAGGTAAAATAGTTTAGGAAAATTTTTTTGAAAAAATTTACTTTCGTGCTGGAAAACTTACAACAACAAATGCCAATTAAATGGGACTATGACAGAATTGCAGAATTATAAGATTCTATTCGACAACTTGGCTGAATTAAGGCAATTATTTAGGCAAAGAAATCTCCGTGATTCACATAAGTTTCGTAAGATGTCAATAGGCGCAGTGTTGTCTAGCTAGCTCGAACGTAATTTTCAATGCGTCAACATGCAGCATTCAATGTGTATATATATATGGGGTTGGCAACTAAGTAATTGCCGAAGTCTTTTAAAATACCAAAGATTATGACAAGAAGTGTATATATATAGTGAAGGGAAAGCGTAGTAGCAGAATAAGTAAAATTCGGCTAAAAAGCATTAAAGTGAAAAACGAAAAAACTAATGCATTATTAGGTGGGAGTAGGTGCTTTTTTCCATTTTGATAGAAATTGGAAATTGTGGATATTTTAAATGTGCATCTATAACGGCTTTTCTGAGTGCTGGCCAAATGATTCACCAACGAGATGGGTTCTTAGTTTCTTTTGCATCATAGGTGTGTTCTTTAACCGATTGCTTCCATTTTTATTACCAATCTGTGTGCAAGGAGAAAGGCGATATTTGAAATTTTGCGGCTGTCCGAACGTTTACCGCAGACGTAGTCAGAGAGACGGAAAGACGGATCGATTCAAAATTTGATGCTGATCACAAATCACAATACACATACTTTATGGGGTCTACGGAGCTTACTTATGGGTGCTGCAAACGTCTTTACATCGAAATCAAAAAATCATATCGTATTTTGCACTAGATGGTCAAGCGGTAGACGTATTACATCAGGCCACCGCATTATCGGATAAATTAAATTCAATTGCACTAAAATCAAGTTATGTCTTACTCAGGTAAAAGGGCTTCAATTAAACGGAAAGTAAATGTGAAACGGCACCATTACCCTACGTATGTTCTCATATGTCACTTATACGTTTTGACGTCTTGTTCAGCAATATTGTAGAAAGGAGATCTTAACTTCAAAAAGTTTACTTAATATACAAATGTATAAGAATTTGTAATTTTATGCAATTAAAGGGAGTTTTGTTGTTGTTGGGAAATCATTCACCCTTTATAATAATTCCATTAATATGTTACTTCTATAATTGCATTATAGTTTCATTTTATTGCAAATACTTATAAATTCATAAATTGACCTAACGAACTTTAATAAATTAATTGACGAAACGGAAAGCTATATAAGTGAATTTGTTAAGTAATTCATTCAAAGGAATCTTGTAATAGGTTATTACCATTTTTTTTTTTTTTTTTATTACGTGAATTGTATAATGGATTTAACAAATAATTATATTAAATGTTTTATATAAATGAAAAATTTAATTAATTTTTTTTTTTTTTACTGCTTATTGTTTTTTCGATTGTTTATTAAATTTTTACTTATGATAGGATTTTATTTTGAACTAATGCTTATAAAAATTATTTGATTAAGTGATGTGTTTGCATTTCAGAATGACTTGAAGACGAATTCCGCAGTGTTATACGCTTTTTAAAGGATTATAACCATAGTGAGTCTATAAAAATGAATATTTACATGAGACAAACAACTTATTAGAGCCTGTAAACGATCTAGAAAACTGCAGTGTTCCTGAATGAGAATATTCTAACTTTTTCAGATATTTTTTGCTATCTTTTTGCTAGGATTGAAATGTCATATAAATTTATTCTAATCTTAGCTACATTTTCAATCGTCTTCTTCTCCGCTGAATGATTGCTGGTTAGTTGCATTAGTCTGTCCGCCCACTAAGTCCGCCTTCCTCACTGTTTACCTTCGTCATGCTATTTTTTGTCTTGCATTTCTAGTAGACCCTCTCAATGTCTGTCCGCATGTCCGCTCATTACTCTATCATTATATTCACGCGCTTAGATCTGCCCGTACTTTCATCAGCGGACATCGCTTGCATGATCGTTTGCATGTCAGGCTATACGATCCCAATTGTTTTGGTTTATTTATGTACCCATAAGTCTCTCTGAAAAACTTTTAATAGAACACACTTAAATGTGGCTGAGTTAAAGGAAAATAAAAGAATAAATTTGAACAAGACATCAAAACGACCCGAAGCATACCACGAATGATTAAATAATTGTGCAGAGTTTACATCGTAGAACTAAGACGATAGGTTCATTTTTGCGGCAAGGAGAATATTTACAACAGACATTACACACAGACACGCATAGATACATAGCCGGACGGACGGACAAATATGATTAAATCGCTTTAGAATTTGATGCTGATCAAAAATATATTTATTTTGGGTAGTTTGTAACGCTTCCTTCTGGGCAAACGTTTTGACAAATTTAACATACCCCTAATTTTTCGATGATCGCTATGACTCAATTTATAAAAAGCTGTTAACTACATTCATTTATTCGTCTTACAATTTACATTTACACTAACGAAATAATTTTTAATTTCATTTTATAAAAGTTTATTTAATAAAAGTGACAACACATCTCGTTAAGCCGAATGTTTGTTGAAATGTATACACATTATATGCATTAGCATTACATCGACATCGCGTGCATTGTACAATTTATAAACGTTCTACTCCGTTCGTAAAATATTTATTACATTTCATTATTGCTGAGATCTAGTGTTGAGAATTTGAATGGAATTTTATAAAATATCTCGTCAAGTTTTATTACAAATAAATCAAAAACGGTTTCATGCAACTATTCCCATAGTTTTTTATAATTTAAACTATTGAAAATTTTTTAACGATTATGATAACTGTTAAGGAGCGGAAGTTCTTTCAATTTCAAATGATTTTCTCATGCTTCGCAAGGCATAGACTATTGGTACGAAGTAAGGATACAAGTTTAATAAAATAACGGCTTATGAGGCATGGCCACGAGTCGCAAGATGGGTTGAATGTTAAGAGAGTACAGAGATCAAATTATTTTCTTTTCTTAATTTTTTTTCTTTTTTGCTACAAAATTTATTCACATCTTTGCTTGCTTCGCTTACGTTAATTGGTTGTGCCATCAACAATTTTACTCATGCATACCACATGCGCCATAACAGATTGTTTAAGATTGTTTAAGAAATAATCCCAAGGACTCTTTTCCTTCGTTTCCTTTTCACATAGTTACTTGAGCATTTTTCGGCTGCACAAAAGCAGAAGAATTAAATAAACCTAAGTATCCGGCGAAACTGTCGTTTAGCCTAAATTTTTTCTACTGGAATCGTTGCAATTGTCATTTTCTATTTCTCGAGGCTTACAACACTAGCTAATAGCAGACCAAAGAAAAATATAATATTGGATGATAGATTTTCAGTTATGGGCAAAGTTAAATATCCTTAATCCGCCTGAGTGGTCGAGCAGGCAAGAGTTTCGAGTAGCAACTCAATGATCGCGGATTCAAATCTCAAGTGCGGTAGAGTTTTTAATAAAAGCCGAAAGCCTTAGATGCTAATGCTTTAAGACTTTAGTCTTAGAAATTATTTTTTGGCTAAATTTATAATAATAACAATAATAATAAATATCCTTACATTTCTTCTCTAAAGCCTTTCATTTTTTGCCATTCAACAAAAAGTCATAGGTCAAGCTTTTCAATGGCGATAAAAGAGACCCAATATGATAAAGATAGTTGGGAACGTTAAGAGATGCAAAATAAGCAATCATTAAAATAGTGCTGCGTGCCAGTTATGTCTGACATGAAATTATTTTCATTACCCCTGCATCTCAGTTATTCGTTTATGTGTTAATTTGCATAAAGTTTCCAGCATTCTATCAATTGATTGATTGGCAAAATGTTATGAATGAAAATTGAATTAAAAAGAGAAGAAAGAAAAAAACGAAAACAAAAACAAAACAATAAATGTGAAACAAAGTAATTCGATCAACTATTGTGTAAAGTTCAATAATCCACAATGTTCATCGACAGGTATTATTATTAAAACTATTATAAAAAATGAATATCTCATCTGTCGATTGTGTTTACAAAATTATAAAATGATCGATGCATGCAAGCAAGCATTTCATTTACTAACGAATATTAACTGAAGAGAAAAAGAAGATTATTAATGAAAATATGTCTGCATATAAGTAAGTAAATCTGTTGTCATAATAAACACATGCAACCGGTTTTATTATTGTGTAATTAATTTAATATTAATATTAATATTTCGCGTAAGAGTCAGGAATGAAAAGTAAATAGTAAGAGACGGAGAAAATGAGAAAAAAAGTTTTTTTTGAAGAAAATAAACAAAAAAAAAAAAAAAAGAAGTCAAGATCAAGCCATCATATGTTACCAAGACATTGTTTCTTTTTGTGATTATGGTTTTTAAAAACAAATTTACTTTACCACTGACCTTGACAATAAAAATTAATCATTAAATGAATACAGCTAAGGGAGATCATGTAATTTTAATATCAGGTTTTTGTTTTTTTTTTTGCCTCCTATTAATAGGGGGATTTTTTTTTGTTTGTTTAATCTTTTAGTTACAAATGCGTCACATAGTTTATATATATCTATCTATTTACTTACCCGTTTTGACATGGGACCATCTGAGTAATCTACTGGTTGACATTTTAGATTATAATAATTAAGCCAACCGGCCATTAAATGCTGAAAATAATTTAAAAAAAAAAAATTAAATTGAGAATAATTGAAAATAGATGCATGAAGAAGAAGAATAGATCAATAATTGGGAAAGAAGGAGTGAAGAAGGATATCCGCCTTAAGACTACTCTGGGATACGTATGCAAATACATTAAAAAATAAACTAAAAATATATTTTATTGCTTTTAAAGAAGTTCTCGTAGTTTGGGGTATAATTAATCCAAAACTTGCTCGAATCCTTGGGCATAGCTCTCATAGATTGATTTACATATTGCGGCGAATTATTTTTTTATTGACTTAAACTATTGACTTCTTCGTTGTGCCAGCCTTGGCTTTGAAAACAGAAACAAATCAATTGAAACCAGTGTTTGAGCTTTTGTTGAAAATCCTTGCATGGTGAAGGAACAATAAATGAATCGTCTCATAATCATTCTCATTTATTTAAAACCCTTGCAAACCTCAATGAATGCAACTCTGCGACAGTATCTTGGATGAACTTATAGGAATTGTATGCCTGTGGAGAGGGTCTCGTGCATTCAGGCCGGAGCACAATTAAAATCTCTCGATCTCCTTTAAATGCTTTTAAGTATGCATAAGCCTACGGTTGTGACGTGAATTTTTTGCTGGAGTTTGTCTGCACTAACTAACAGTGATTCTACTAATCAAATGTCTTATAAGTCGGACACTTACGGCATAAATTTATGTTCAAAGAATTTCTTTAATGTCGATATCTTAGGACACTTTAAAATGATTAATAACAACTGCAGCTTTAAATGTAAGGAGTGACAGATTATTCTCGAATTCGTAGCGGTATCTTGCTTCCTACAATATGGAGCCATTATGCTCACTCTATATAATGATAGCTTCTATGCGTTTTATGCCATTTTATGAAATGACACATTCTAAAAGACTGTATGGCTCAAAGTACTGTATGACGCAAAGTACTCTGCTTATTGTAAACGCATCATTTGGCCGGTAAGAAGAATTTTTTGCATCAATTGATGAACTTTAAAATCTGATCGATTAAGCTTAGAACTATTACAAAAATTTATCTTTGCAAATTTTTAATCTGAAGATTTATCGAATACAAATAAAGATAAGCAACGTCCATGATGCGTACCTATCTTTCGCAAAATGCTTGATAGTTATTTCTGGTCTTATACACGGATTGACAAAATTGAAGCATTTCCTTCCCTTAATATATAGTGTTAATCTTAAAGATACATATGTACATATATCTATTTAATAGAACTCTTAATTACCTCATAAAACATATACGCACTTAGCGCCACCTGCAGGGCGTTATAAACAATAAGGGTGCGTTTTAATTGAAAAGGTTTACGGTTTTGCATATATAAAGGGCCCAATACAAGAATCCAGGCTAAATACATGATAACCAAAGCAACCGTGTAGAGCGGATGGTCCATTAAAGGGAAGCGGTTCGCTCTAGGATCTGAAAAAGCAAAAAGAGAAAAATTAATGAAAATGAATTATATTTTATTCGTAGTTAAGTAAAATAGATTGTAGAAAAAAAATATTAACGAGAAAACACTGAGATCTAAACTGTGTATGAACTTATTAATTTTTTTTTTTTTTATATTTTAATCTTATTATCATAATTATTAAAATTAATTTAATCAGATAAATAAATCCAAACGATTTTAACGATTGATTGGTATATCTGTAGAAAATAATGCATATAGATATATATATGTATATATGTATATATACACCTGTTGCGTGTCTATCCATATGTCTACACACCTACATATATATGTGTGTGTATACATCTACATATCTATAGACAGTTTTTTTACCAACGCACTTTCAATTATATTCAAGTAAAACCATCCCGCAACTACTTAGGATAGGCTCTTATTGATCATGTCTTCTCTCCTCGAATGAGTTTAGGTATTCGGATATTGTTTTTGTCTGCCTTCATTTCGGAGTATGTCCAATTTCTTTCAACTTTCTATATGTCTTAAAAAGATATAAACATGTCCAAGCCGGACGGACGAAAACTGTGTGCTCCACATCATCATTTTTGGTGTACCGCAGCTCGCTTGCATACGTTATCGTATCTTGTAGATTAAAACGGCAGAGATAACTCGACAAATTTCTGTGTTCTATGTACTTCTTCATGTTTCTTTCCCATCCACTGTTCCATACTTGGGAGCAAGACATCAATTCATCGTCCTTCTCAGTCGTTTTTCCATCGTGTTGCCAATCTTCGCTCTATCGGATAATTGTTTTTAATTTGCAGATATCATCATTACTTTGTTTCTTCCTCTCGTGGAAGGATTTATATCTATATATATTTACAAACGTACACATCTATTTGCCTGTATTCCTATGTACCAACGATATATAGCTATTGTATATATCTAGATATTCATATGCTCATATATCTCTAAGGCCATATATTACTATATATGTTTTTTATGAACATTACTAAGGCGCACTGTCAACTGGTGGCCCTATAAATTTTGGAAAAACATTACCATGGCCCTCTCATTTGTCTGGTTTTGCCACGAACAGTCCATCTTTTTTCCATTTTCAGTGTGGTACACCGCTTGTCTATCTTACTATGTACGTGTCTATAGATTTTCTGTATGGAGATGTACCTATTTTTTTCGCTTGATGTTGTCTTTTAGTTGGGTTTTGGACATTTCGCATGAGCCGATGTATAAAATTCAAACGCAGATGTATGGATTAAGGTTCATTGTCCTATCTTCATTTTTCGACTTTGGCAATTCGGTTAATTGATGGGCAGAGAAAACCCTTTAGCATGTATGCATCCATGCTTAAAAAGCTTCGCATTCTTATATCTATCAAAGATATATATATATATATATATATATCTACATATGTATGTATAGAGAATGATAAAAAATATTAACATCTTTTACCTAACGATAATAAGTGCGATAGTGTATAGCTTGGAATCTCACGTAATTGATTTCACAGCAAAGTGTATTCGGTCTCTATGAAAAACGTGATGTAAGAAATCGTGATGTAAAAAAATAACTAAAACAACACAAACATAACACAAGTACTAATAATTTAATGTTGATGCATTAAGCTTTTATTACGAAGATGTAAACAAATAAATAGTGAATTTTTTCTCGATATATCCGATAAATGTGGAGAACGTTCTCAGAAGACCTTGAAATAGTGGCAAGTTTTTATGCGATCTTTCTTAATAGGTTAAAAGAGGCTGATCCATATTCAAATGTCAAAGATTTATAAAAATTCGAAGCTCTTTGACATTATTGGGACTTAATACACTATATATATATATATATATATATATATATATATACGAAATTGTTCTGCTGGGAGGGGATCGAATCTGGAGAAAAGACAAAGCACAAGAAATAAAAAGGTACTGAAAATATTATATATGTTTATGCCCTACACCACCGCGAATTTGTTGTTGTTATTTCAGTAGGTACTTTTCTAATAACCAGTTGCTGCGTCCTCGAGCCAGGAATGTATTGTGCAGGTCTTTTCAGTTAAGGATTATGAAAGTTGACAACTTCTTGCCGACAAATTGTTGTTGTTATTTCGACTCCCTTCTTTATTTTGTAACTTCTTCGAACTGCATTAGCTTAAGTTACTTGTGCTTAGTCTTTTTTCCTCAATCAACCAAAAGTCTTTACAAGTTTTCTTAGTTGCTTAACGATAATTCCCACGGTGACAAGTGGAGTAAAAAACTCTTCAAACCTCTTGAAAGTCTAAGTTTAAGAAAATACGTTAGTTTCCTTCAACATTTACGCAGTTAGTTAGTTAATTATTTCACTTTACACGTTTATCAATTTTAATCTAGAAGAACACAAAGCCCCCGCAAAAGTAATTAAAAAAAAAAAAATAAATAAATAAATTGTTGCATGAAGAAAATGGTATTCAAGGCGGACGGAATTCGTATTAATTTGTTTTAAAAATATTTCTTTGTTCTATTTATAACGGCATAGTTTGCTATTTAAGTCTTTCGATTTGTGGTAAATATCTCAACCAAAGTGAAAGAATATTGCATTGTCGCATAAATATTATCGACAAATCGAAAAACAGATACTTAATGTCGTACCGAGTAAAATATAAAAATCATAATAAACTACATAAGTAATGAGAATAAATTAGTTAGTTAACCAAGAATCAAATGTTAAAATGTTAAAAAAAAAAAATAAATAAATAAATAAATAAAAAGTAATAATAATTAAAAACAAGTTATAAAAATAAAGGGAAATCCACCCATAATGTAAAATAAGAAGTAAAAGAATTCTGCTTTAATTTGAACCATTTTAAATAAATGTATGGTTAATGTGCTTGTTATGCTTGTTTTTTTTAATTATTTATTTTTTTTTTTTTATCAAGGCGTCAATACATTGTTGCTGAGTATTTTTATGTTCTATTTTACGAGTAATTATGGCTAAGTGGAATGAGAAAAAATTTGAAATATTTGTCAGATGGTATTGCCGTTAATCAAAAACATTCATCTCATTCAATTTGTTTCCTATGTTTGTTGATAAATTTAAGTTTGTTTCAAATATGAAAAAAAAAAAAAAAAAAAAACAAAAAAAAACAAAAAAGTAAACAAAAATTCATTGACTTAACACTTACGTAGATTTTGTAATTATAAATTTTACGATGCAGGCATAAGTTTAGTGTAAAGGTTTTCAAAAAAATTGTTTTTTTTTTTTTTTTAATTTAACACAAGTAAAAGCATTAAATTAACTGCATTTTTATTTAGGTGTCAGTAATTGTTTCATTAAATAGCGTAAATGAAAGAAAAAAAAAAAAATTCCAAAAATTATTGCTTCACATAGAGATCCATTAAGCTTATAATATATATATATATACATATATATATATATATTTATATAGAATATTGCAGTCAAGGTCATTGTCATTATTCGCATAAATAGTTTTGCATGTTTAGTAGCAGCTAATGTTAGTCAGCAACTCTGTCAAAGAAGACTCATATAATTCACATAACACATTTATTAGTTGTACTGCAAATATTACAAGTATAATATTAAGATATAACATTAACATTATGACATTATAATATTTTTTTAATAATGATATTAAACGTAAGAAAATTTTTTCATGAGTCAGTTTTCAAAAGTTGATAAAGCATAGAAATAGGCTTTGGATGTCATGACAAGATGATCTGATTAGAAAATCAATTTAGATTCCAACCAATCTGTTCTACTTGTCTAACTGTAAACAATGAAAATTTTTTTTTTTTTAAATTTTTAAATTAAGAAAAACTAAAAAAGGGCTACGCTAGGAGCTAAAAGAGGGATTTGTAAGTTTCTTGCCTAGCAAAGGCACGGGTAACTAATTTTATGGTAGAAGGAAGTTTTGGGCGGTCCTATAAAGTTCTTGCTCACAGACAAATTCTCAATCGATCTATGTATGTCAGTCCAACCGTCCATGTGTTATAAAAATTCGTTCGGCCGGTCAGAAAATAAAGAGGTCAATTTCAAAGTTCGCAAAAGCACTCTAAGCTCTTGCAGAATTTAATGGTATCCAAAATTGGTCAAATTAGTCAAAGTACCTATAGTAACCCAGGCCTAACCTAAGCAAAGATCATCATTGTTTTTTAAAAGAAAGAAATCGGTTTTTTCTTTTCGTACATTACCGGTGTAAGCATGTAAGAATACGACTAGGTCCAACCAATATTCATAGAGTATCGAAATTTCATTATTATTTAATTTTTAAAAAAACTTATCGGTATAAAATATTCGACCACAGCCAGTCATAAATTTTTTAAAATGTTTGAATTGCTTTTAGTCACATTCACTTGCTTATCTTCGCATCTTGCTCTATAAAGACGCAAGTGATAGTTTCCGAAAACTATGGGTGCAATTTGATGAACGTAATGACCTTTTAAATCACTGACTAATTTCATAGGATCTCTTTTAAATTATAAAGACATATATAGGTTTTTTTCTTTTCAGTTACGAATCCGAAGGACGGAGTAGACTTGTAACCACTTTGTCATTATTACACAATTGTCTTTGCAGCTGAAACTTTGTGAAATGTGCGTATGTCTTCGATTCTGTCTAAGGGGTTTTGCCTTTACAACCGGTTGTATTGTTTGTATGCATCACTTGTTTGTTTGTCCGTTCATTATTATTTCCGTCTCTTTAAGTGTTTGCTGTTTGCCGTACATTCGCTCGTTTACTCATTCGTTTGTTTGTAAGTTCTTTCGTTAGCCCATCCAACTTTCTGCATGCCTGGCATACTCCATTTATGGTCATTCAACTATCTACCCATCTTTGGCTTTGTGCTTTTAAATCCGTCCGTTCGTACATTTGTTTCTTTTTTTACATACGCTTATCTGTTGCAACATCCTTTTGTTTACACATTACTTTCTAGGCGCTGAAATACATTTAAAAAAATTGAAACAATAAAACAAGTAGTGGGATAAGGCCCATCATTAAATATTTTACACCACTTCGTTTAATGCAATGATTAATGAAAGGATTTTTCAAGATACGGCTTTATATGGGGGTGGGTCAAAAATGTGATTCGATCCGAAGCATTTTGCAAAAAGCATGCGTCCTTGGTCCAAAAATTTCAATTTAACAATTTGCTCAAATTTGTAGGTTGAACACGAAAAAAAATAAAACCGTCCGACAGACGGACAAATAAACTGGCGAAAGCTGGATCTCCTGGGTTTTACATACGTGCGCATAACATACGTGCGCGTTAACATAACTTGGCACCACAGATGGCTTGTAGGATATAAAAATGAATTTCAATATAATTTCACTTATTATATTTGAATTTTATAAATGATATCGTTTTCGATCGCAAATATTCTTTGTCAAATTAATGTGTTTTACTTGAAGGCTTGAATAAAGCTTTGAGTTAATATATAGATTTACATATTAGAGTCGCACGATTAACTTGACTACACAAAAATTCAAAATAAAAAGTACCGGGAATAAGTTAATTAAATAATAGCTCATGCGATAGGAAATTAATTTGATTATGTAAATGGTCCTTTAACAACAACAACAACAACAACAAAAATCAATCATTTCTTCTAAAACGCCGCAATTGCTTTAAGCGTTTAGTCGAAAAGAACGCTATTGATCGCGAGCAGTTTTGCGTGACTAATTCCTTATACTTTTTGATTAGTCCTTATTAAGCTATTGCATGCTTTATTCTAGTCAGTGTGAAATGTTTATAATACGCGTCTTAAGCGACTGACAATTTAATTAAAATTTATCACAATTCAAAGCTTAACTCGACGTTGAATACGTCATGTGAATAATTCTTTTTTTTTTTATTATTTTTTTCTTCTAATATATTATACGAATTTAAAAGATTTTGTATTTTTACAAAAATATTTCAGAATAGTTTCCTTTTAAAGCGCTATAAACTATTTGAACTTGTTCTAAGCTTTGATGAAAAGTTTTTTTTTTTTTATTTATTTTGTTTATTTATTTATTATTTTATGTCTGTTAATTTACTGCGATTCATTTTTTATTGTCACAACAACAAAAATATTCATTAATAATTTTCTAACGCCTTAACCTGATTAAAGCGGGAGTGATTATATAGTGATATTTATTCAAATGTAAATGAAACTGAATATCTTTTTAGAGTTAATCCGGTTGACAGTGATTCCCCAAATAGTGGAAAAATGCAAACAATAATAATAGGGACTTGAAATTCTTATTATTGGAAGCTCTATGTAGATAAACATATTTGACAAATCGTCCATCAAACGCTTTCTTGAAGTTTTTGGTCGATTCAAGCATCACATAATTAAGATTTAGTTGTGGTGTCTTTGTTGGTTTGGAATACTCATGCAAGTAAGTATGGAAAAAAAATATATAGATAGATCTACTGTAGATTTGTTGATTTGTGTATTTCCCAAACTAAAAACTTAAGATCAAATTTTTGAACTACGGCAAGAGAGAAAAGCGCTCACCATCTTTCTTTTTAAAGCGCGAAAATCCCCTGACGTATATAGAGTTTTTGCTATATATAGCGTTCACGAAAATCTTTTCCTCCACTCGCACTTCCTACTCAATGGTCCCCATACTAAAAGTTCATATCAGTTATAGTACGATTTTAAAGATAATAAATAACGGAATAGAAACGCGGTTCTAATTGTGGATTTCTGAAATTCTGAAAATTCTATATGATAGTAGCATTCAGGTAAACATTTTTATCGTCTAAGTTAGTTTGTGAAATATAAATATATATATATATAAAGATTTAGCTTAATGTATGTTAGAGATATTAATTTTATTTTTTTTTTTTTTTGCCAATCTCAGAAATGGTGGTAGGCAAGCCAAGCCCATTTTCAAAATTGATCTTTCGCTTTCAGCTAAAGTTTTTCGCTAAGTTTGAGCGTTCGAAGTGACTGCATATCGTTCGAAAAGGGCAAAGGCAAGTAACTGTTGGTTACATAAGTTACACGACCCGTAGACAAATGCGACAGACGGATGGATAGATGGACCTGCAGACAGAGTAGGAAACGGTTGGACAGAAACGACTGACCGTGTGGACGGGAAGAGGAATGGGCAAATAAACGAACGGATAGATGATGCTCTCATCCATTATATCTACAAGACCTCTGTAACCATGTAAGCAGAGTTTACTGCCGTTGGAGATGGAATACCTCTCCTTAGAATAAAATATAAGCAAGCTTTGTTGTACGAGGAGTAGCTCTATTTAAAAGCGACGTAATTTGTTTATCAAGTTCCTATCTCAGTCTTGTACGAGGAGTAGCTTTCCTCCTCTACTTAGGAACGATGTACTTTCTGTATCAAGTTTGCGATTGGGTTCTTATAGCAATGAAAGAAGGCAAGTGGACAGATGGACACGCCACGGATGATTAGCTCTTTGTGATATAAAAGAAAAAGCGGTCCTGTACTCATTCGAATCGATAGGTATAAAAATCAAAAGGTAGAGGCAACCCAAGATTTTTTATTGGGATGAAAAGCTTTCCTATTCAAAATTCTTCCAAAAGACAATTTTGTTTTTCTAATAGAGTCGCATTGCACAAGAGTTCCATTTTCTTTTCAATTGTCTAATTTATTAGACTTACGCCTTTGTCGTTAAGCTCAATATTTCTTAGGTTAGGTGAAAAGTTATTTTACATTCACTTACCGCCATATTCATCCTCTATAAAGTAGTAATAACGTTGTATTAATCCTGTGAAATTCCTGCTTATAAAGTGCACTTTAAATTCATCTATAGCCAAATAAGCTAACTCTGTCGCAATATCAAAACCTGACGTTGTATTATGGTAATTCATGTTGTAATAATTTTATGAATATATACACATAGATGAATATGAACAGGTAGGTAGGTAGGTAGGTAGGTAGGTATATATTACAAATTTTAATATTTGTAAACCACACAATTTATTAATTTTCATTTATATTCAAACTTAAGAGCTTACGCTAACGATGCGATTTAATTTAAAAGGAACTTTTCAATTGAAAAAGAAACACAAAAAAATAAATAAAATTTAAAAAAAATTGTATATATCATCAGTAATCGGATTATTGTTTTTTTTTTATTTTTTGGCTTCAACTTAGTTATTTTATTATATTATTTACTTAGTTGTAATAATTTTTTTTTAATTTTAAGTTTTCATATTTTTTTATTATTATATTTTTTCATATTTTCATAATTCCTTTTGTTTAAAATGTACTTAAAAAAAAAAAAAAAAAAAAAAAACACTATAAACTTAATTTCACATGTACGTCTGTGTCCTATATTTAATGTATATTAGTAACGTTTTAGAAAAAATTAAATGATTTATTTTTGTATTTTTGTTATTTTGTATTTTTGTATTTTTTTTTTGTTTTTTAAACTAAACCGTACTGTATGAAATTTTATGCTCAACTGATTCCTGAACTTCTCAAGCTGCATAAAATATAAAATAAGTTTTCAATCTACACCAAAGACACACACGCACACACACACACACACACACGCATGCAGCCATTCATTCGATCAGCGCTTATACCTATGCAAACACTAAGTTACTATAAAGAAATTAAATCAAAAATGGTTGTTGTTTAGGGTTTATCGGTTATATATCGTTACATGCATATGTATAAGTGAGATAGTGGCTAAAATGACAACAATCTTCTGTGTTCGATAACACATACACAACGGAACAATGTTATTGACTTTAATTGTAAACAATGACGTATTAAGTTAAGCTTAATTTTTACTAAGCTTTAACTAACAACAAACACAAGCACACGAACTCAGTTTTTAAAAGAAGTTCTTTACAAGTAATAGAAGAAAAGCACAAAATTGAAAAATTTTATGCCATAGTTAGTGAATTCGTGAAACAGCTTTTAATTCTTTATTTTGATAATAAAGCTATTTATGATACTGCAGTCGCTAACCTAGACGGTCACAGAAACACTTAACGGATTCAAAACAATAGATTATGGTCTTGGGAAAAATGTGAAAAGAGAAACTTTTCTTATTATCAGTCAAAGATTTAAAGGACATAACAGAAAATCGTTGCTGCAAATGTCAGTAAGTCAAAGTTATGATTGTCCCCAAATATAAACAAATAACACACTCTAAGTAGGCTTTTAAAAAATAAATAAAAACATAATAGTCGGGTAAGGCCTATTCATTATGAATACTTTTCATCCTCAGGCCAAAACATCCAAGTGTAACACATTTCGTTAAAACATTTCAGAAATTATGATTTGATTAGAAAGCCGGACCGACAGACAGACAGACAAGCAGGCAGATGGACAAACAAGCTTAAGTTGATGCAGAAAACGTTTTCGGACGTAATATTTGAGTCTATCTTAAGCCCATCTTGATTTTACATACATTCATATAGGCTTAGTATACCACGACCGCACCTGTCGCGAAGTATAATTAGTATCTTGGCATTCTAAATGTGGATATGTAAAGTTTCATTGGAATGGCAGCACTTTCCATGTGAAAGTTTTATTAGGGAAAATCAAATTTTTATGGCATCTAGTATGGAATATAGATTTTCTATATAAATTTGGAGTACATGGATCGCATTTTCATATCCTCTACCTATATAACAATTGCCACGGGAAGTAAGCTTTTCTATGGCAATAAAATGTCAAATGTTTGGTGCGTAGCGATGAAAATAATCAAAGAATTGTATTAGTAGTCAATCAGTTGACTTTGCCTTACCACGATATTTCAATTTTTTCTTTTCTATATACTTTTCAGTAAGTAACGATAACAAAATTGTTAATTAATAATTATTAGCCTTAATGTGTTGTGTATATAAAAATAGGATATATATATATACAAACATACATATATATATATATATATATATATATATGTATACATGGTGGTACGAAATTGGTGACAACTTGTTTTTTTTGTATTACTGTGAAAATCTTCGTTAGAATTAATGGTTTTTCTTTTTTTGGAAGCAAAAAAAAAAAACGAGAGAGCCAGAGCGAGCTTACAATTATTGTATCGATATTTTCTTAAGCTTTCGTATAGAAGCTGCAATAAGGAAATGCATGGAAATATTTCTTGAGTACGTTTGACTTAATAATAGAGGAAATAAGACAAAGCTAAGTTAACCTTAACCCCCAATTAATGATCTTCTTCTACTTTTCCATCGCGTCAAATTCAATTAATAGGATAATTGACGTAATTTCTGTAAGTTTGTTTACAATTTTATTGTTTGCAATTACGTTAAACACTCTATTATTAAGAAACCATTTAAAATTTTCTAATTTATTAATTTTCTTACTTTTCCCTCTTGAGTATACTAAAGCCGAGTATTACGATTGGCATTACGTTTAAATAATAAATAACAGTAATAATAATAAGGAGGAAATATGCTCATATAAAAGCAATGATTTCCGTTATATTAACGGGGGCTTAAGTACATTCTTTGTGATGCAGAATTAGTACAATTAATACAATGCATAATTAATGGAAGAAAATATGATATACGGTAGTATTCTAAGAGTCTCTTGACGTCACAAACCAAAAAGTTCAACTAATTGATTGAACTTAAATGATATCGTATTTGATGGAAAAATATTTTATATGATTTTGAGTAGAATTGACGCCAAAGTCTATTATATCAAAAGATAAAGTATCGAATATTACGCTTCCTAGTGTAATAAGGGAGAGTAGCGTTTAATGTTCAAAAAGTCAAATTTTCACTTCCAAGCCAAATATACAGATGGATGGACAGATGGAATCTAACAACTATTTGAATTGGTTCAGAACTTGATGTTGATCAATAATATTAATATGATTTACAAATATTTTGAAACTTCCATCTGGCTGTTGTAAGCCTTTCAATAAAATGAGTATGCTTGAACATTCGGTGGTTATATAAATACTATACTCGCCGATTGAAAAATCTTCAAAGCTTGAGAAGTGATTTGCTTTAACTAAGCTGACATTTGACAAAGCAAATCATGTAATTTGCGTCTTTAGAAAACTGCCTTCATTTTCATGCCTTCGAATCACTCTATCTCTTCACAGACAGTACATATTTTTATATCTGCTAATGCAGGATAGACAACACTTTTCATTTTAACATACCATGTGCGACACTGAAACGGCGACGTGCCATAAGATCAATACGAGTCTCTTACGTTTCTCGATTTACACTATGTCAAGATGTCGTGGAATGCTTTCATTATGAGAGATGAGGATATGAATCAACAACACCAACGCCTGCAAAGTTGAAGCAAGGTTGAAAGAGCTGCTCGTAAGTTATCGAAAGGTCAAAGTCATGTTTCGACTATATTCTTCAATTATAATGGCCTTATGCATTTCTTCCATCAGAAGAATATTCATCCCTGCCAAAGAGTCGTGATTTTGGAGTGATAGAAACGTCAACCGATTTCGGTAAGGATCCGGATTATTAAGCGAAACTTTGGAGGAAGAAGTTTTAAAAAGAAACGTTAATACCGATTGGGAAATTTTCTTTGTTTGTGTGTACGTGTGTGTGTTAGATAACAAAAATTGAATATCATTTTATTTTTATTAGTAGAAACAAAGACTGATAGTAGTGAAGCATGACCCATTTAATTAACGATTATAAAAACTTATTAATGTTGAAAGTGAGGCAAGATTTTATCTCTTCTATCCAGCACTGTGAACGGGTAATAAAGTATTATATAATGCATCTAATTCCACAATTAATGCTTAACAGTACTTCTAAATTTATTGTAATAATATCTCGCAATAACAAAAAATCGACTTGCTCCACTTTCAAAATAAACGGCTTATTTATTTCCCATCTCTTAAGTTGCGTTTATAAGTATTTTGGGTATATTAACTAATTCAAATAAATAATTCTTTCAATGTCGTCATACGTTTAGCGTCAGTTCTTATAGTCTATTGATCTACCACCAAGAGCAGGCGTGGGCAATCGCCGGAGGACGGCGAGACCGATCGGCCTCGTTTAAAATTTCACATAATTCAATTTGTTCGCACATCACGATGCTGCAAATGGATTGTATTTGTCCTTACGTCCGGCATTGCTACATAATTTGTTTAAGTGTTTTTTGTTTCGTTCCTTACACCAATAAAGGAGTGATTTACAAAGATGGAAAATTGATGCACGATGCTGCAATTTTTAATAATAGTTGAATCTTGCTCTGCCCCCCCTCGCTGTGATATGAAGATTTAAATTTTTTTTTGGCCCGTCAATGAAATACGTTGGCTAACCCTGACATGAGCAAGATGTATCGATCGGCTTTGTAAGTTTTGTATAAAGAAATAGGATTTTTGTTGTCATAGAGCAATAAAAGGTACCAAGCTCTGCGTATGCTTTCTATTGGAAAACAGTTTCAAAATTTACTTTTAGCTGAGAAATGAAGCAATTTGCGCCCACATTTTGCCATTGCCCAAAAGCAGTCTTCACAGCATTAGGTAGGTATTTTCGTTTTGTTGAATTCACTGGACATCACGGTGCCAATAAAACGCAAATCGGTCCATTCGAATGTACTCATAATACCGTGAAATTTCGCGGCATGGACAGACGAATTATACATAATTTCATAATAATACATCAAAATTTTAATGTTTTATGCTTTTCAATTTACCTTACGGTTAACTAAGATGAAAGAGTATTCTCTGTGGGTTTTGTATTTCATGTTTAGTTGCGTAACACATGTTTAAACAATATAAAACCTAATTTAATTTATTTTAATTAGTTGTTATAATTTCGTTAATAATTAAATGTGACATTTAACAAATAGCCACGCGTGTGATCTGTTGTTGTTGGTCTTATATGTAACATAAATAAGCGGCTTTTATTTTATTATTTTTATTATTATTATATTTTTTTTTTTTTTTTTTTTTTTTGCTTTAACTAATTGTTGCATTTATTATTTATTATGTATATGCGTGAAGGCCTTAAAGTAATCTAGAGAATGTTATCATTTTAGTAAATTGATTTCGATCTTTTTCAAATTTTGATGTGCGCAAGCATGCATACTGCAAGCAGACAACGATGATTATGTATTTGTTAAACATAAAAAAAAAGGTTCATTTTCAAAGTTAAAAGAAAAAAAAAAAACCATTTTTTTTTTTTTTTAAATTAAAGCTATTAAAAACGACTTCCACTATTTAACGCGTATTTAAGTGGTTGGAGGCCAATTTGTTCTCAACCAGTACTCAGTTTTCTTTTGTGCATAAGTACACATACACGCGCACACACACACACACACATACCTGCATTCATATTCTGTTATTTCGAACCAGTTATTTAAGTTTGTAATGCGCGTTCAATCACGTAGTGAAGCGTATGTCTCCAGGCAATGATGTTCACAATTTCTTAAAGAAAACCAGATTTTTAATGTAAAATCCTTGAAATATTTTACTGTTTCTATACATATTACATTAATCGCATTACTTCGTTGGCGGCAGCCAATGCAGAAAGAAATAAAATATATATCAGAAATATATATATATATATATAGATATTACAACATTAGAGACTCTGAAATTGTGATCCGATCGAAGGTCTACTTTTTCTTGTAAATCTTCGAAGAGTGAAAACTGATCAGAGAAATAGAACAAAAGTTAATAAGAGAAAGAACATCCATAGATGCTCTTAATACCTAAGACGAAAATTGAATACGTTAGTCAGAAAAAAAAGAAGACTTTGATTCAGTCACCAGAGTTTAACGAAAATTCCTCGCTTTTATAAAACTTACAATTAATAATAATTGTGTGTAGTTGTTATAACCATTTAGCTGTGTATATCATGCTATGCATATATATATATATATATATATATATATATTTTTTTTTTTTGTTTTTATGTGTATTTACGAATGTCGGTACACCGAGTGATGTTTATTTCATTTCGCTTTTTTATCATTCAATTATAACGGACTTATTTAATCGCTCGTAAAGATATAAAAACCCTTTTTAATTGGACGAAAGTCCATGAAGTTGAACTTGAATCATTTTCTATATTTGGCTATTTTTGCTTTTTTTTATTTTTTCTTACATTTTATATTCTTACGTATGCGAGTATATTTATTTCATTGCTTAGCAATAGCAATGTGGAAAATTTGTTAACTAAAAACAATGGATTAGGTTATCCCATAAATAATAAAGCGAAAAGATAAGATTCGACAATATTGATAATTGCTTTTCTTTTTTGAAAATCATAAACTTCTTAAGAGTTTGAGACGCATTTCAACATTAAAATGAAATTTTTTGATTATTTCGTATTATGCTTCCAAAAATTTTTCACTTTACTCTTTTTGAAAGAAATATTTGACCCAAAAAAAAAAAAAAACCGAAAATTATTTGTAAATTTGGAATGACATGACAAAACATGATATCAAAATTTATCTTTGGCTGCAGTGGTATTTCATTACACCATTATGTGACTCGCGCAGTTGTACAATTCTAAAGAAACCCAGCATCTTGGGCAACAAGGACCCATTCGAAATAAAATTTCGAATAGAAAGGCGTTAAGAAACAGTTCCGCGGTATCACTTTTGATCATATCTTTACCAGCTTTAAAGTCGTACGAGTCATAAGGAAACCTTGTGTCTTGGGCAGCAAGGACCCAATCGAAATAAAATTTCGAATAGAAATGCGTTAAGGCACAAACGCTGCAGCATCATTTTTAATCATTTCTTTACGAGCTTTAAAGTCATACGAGTCATAAGGAAACCCAGCATCTTGGGCAGCAAGGACCCAATCGAAATAAAATTTCGAATAGAAATGCGTTAAGGCACAAACGCTGCAGCATCATTTTTAATCATTTCTTTACGAGCTTTAAAGTCATACGAGTCATAAGGAAACCCACCGTCTTGGGCAGCAAGGACCCAATCGAAATAAAATTTCGAAGAGAAATGCGTGCCGCAGCATGACTTTTCATCATTTCTTTACGAGCTACGAATTGAAGCACACTTGCCTTAAAAAGTACATTTTCTCTTATCTTTTAAAAGTTTCCTAGTTTTCTTTTTGTATATGTATGATTCGAAATTAAAAAAAATATATGGCCTATGTAAAACATTTTATGTTTATAGATAGCTTGTATGGATAAATAAATGAATTTAAAACATTAATAAAAGCGATAATATTGTAAATATTCGTCCGACTCCAGTAATAGGCTGAGAATCTTATTAGTTACCAAAAATTAGTTACCAAAAAGTGTAAAGATTAACCCAAAACTTTTACTTGTGTTAATCTTTGCGTATTCACTTGCCTATGGCTAAGTTCTTTCAGTAAATGTCAGGCTTTTTTGTTTTTAAGATGAAGCAATCACTGAGGAGAAGATGTCTCTAAGGGTGTCCGAAAAAGGGTAACTAAGGAAAGAGAAAGAGAGAGGGAGGTGACGGCCGCAATCTCTAATAGCTATTTACCCAATCGGCAAGTATTAGACCTTTACCGACTGACCACTCACAATAGCTACGACCAAAATAAACCCAACCTATCGAACTGGAAATTTCAGGCCGTGAACACTAACACAGGTAGTCGCGATTCCTGTCTATTCGGCTACTCATGCAGTTAATAATAATTCTTATATTAATTTTTTTTTTTTTTGCTTTTCTTCCATTTGTTCCTTATTGGTCATCCTTGAATCTTTTAAATGAACTTAAAACAAACTAAACCTCTCAGGATTTGTCTAAGGGAGTTAACGTTTCATTTTTACGATTCAAATATGGGATGACAGAGTTTGCTGCCATTGGTTGCTTTAAAAAGCCACATTGTTTACATGATTAGCTAATAATTTTAATTAAATTGTTTACTTTAATATTATTTACCACGAATGACGTAAATCTCTTAATTCGTTTCTGAACTTTAAACACTGATCGATTGAAATCAAATAAATTTTTATTTCGTTTTAATTAGATATTCTTACATACATAAGCTAATAAAGGAAATCTAAGTCGTAGTCAAGTGAAAATTTGTGGTTATAATTAACCCATTCGAGGCGGATTACACGCAGTGTGGGTAATCATATTGAATCGATTTTTTCTTTTTATTTTTGTTTAAATATGAACAATCACCCAATTGATGTTCCCTTTCCATATAATACGAGAACGGAATAGGGAAGTAACGGCCGAAGCCTTAGTGGGTATGTGACTAATCGGCAATTTCGATGCTTTCCCCTGACTGTCAAGCACTGGTCAAGGTAAGACTCATCTAAAATAAAGTGTCTTAGAGGTAGAAAAAGGTCATAAGATATGATAATAGTTTCCACATATTTCCTAATGGTCAGGGTCAAGTAAAACAAAATTTCCGCTTCTGGGGATGGTTTTCGAAAAGAAAAAAAGTCTTGAATGGGTTAAAAATAACACGCGCCTATAGTGTAAAAGTTCATATCGTTTTACTGTTTAATTATTTTATAACGACAACTCATAAAGGAATTAACCGTTTCTTGGCTACGCTATTTAACAAATAATTAATTATTTAAATAAATAAAACTATTAAAAAAAATTTCCCCTCGGATAAGTCTTTATATGTACTTTATTGAGTTTCCTCCCCTTTTTGCATTGACTTAAATGATTTCTCATATTGAAGAGATTATTGTTATGAATGGGTGGCAACATTTTAAAATCTCGACAAATTTGATTTTCCCGAAAATAGTAGTATGGCAGCAGTGTACCTGAAACCTTAAATCCGTTCCTTCGTAATCGAGGTTTTCCAATATCTTTTAGAAAGAACACATTAAAGGGGAGGTTTGTAGAGAATTATCGATAACTTAAGATAGGAGCATAATTTATTCCGTTGGAATATGTATGAAAACAGCTATAGAATATATAGAGAGAAAGCGTTCCGTCGGAATTTGTAGGAAAACTTGAATATTTTCTTATATGCACTTTAAGCAGCAAACTGTTATATGTAACTTTTTTTAGTTATTAATAAATGATTGCTGCTCGTCTTGAATAATTCCATGGAAGCATTCAATGGTTAAAAAATGCCTTACGCACCGCATGAGGTTTTTCTTGCATTCAAATTTGATACCTAGCGAGAATGATTCCGGTGATGTTGTCTTTTTTTTTTGTGTTTGTAATATATTTCCATAACAATCTTCTTATCTTTTTTTTTTTTAATACTTGAATATTTTCTTATATGCACTTTATGCAGCAAACTGTTATATGTAACTTTTTTTAAGCTTTTTTTATTAAATGTTATTAGTAACATTTTATACCGTTTCTACGATATCGCTGGATATTATATATACTGCCTAAATGTATGCCGAGCGTTCAATGTTGCAAAAAAAAAATGCAAAATCAAGTTAATGTGATTGAAATATATATGTATGTAAATCTCTTATTTTCATTTGTTTCAAATCTTTTAATATTCAAATTGTTTTTTTTTTTTTTATTTTATGAAATAGCTACAAAAATTTGAGAAAGTTTTTTTTTTTTTTTTTTTTTTTTTTTTATTCATTATACTCTCTTCATATTAAATTTATAAGTACCGAGTCCAAGTTGAAATTCAAGTTAAATAACGTTTAAGTAACTTAAGCTTAAATGCTAAAGTTTTTCTTTATTTTCTTCTTTTTTTTTTTTTTCTTTTGTTTTACTATATATATTTCTCTATATAAATTGTCTGAGAATTTGATTGTTTTCTAATTAATAAATTCTGCACGAGATGATTTCATAACTATATCTTTTTTAATGAATTTCTAGCATGTATATGATTACTGATTGGTAATTATACGCGGAAATCAAAATCATTTAAATGAAAGTTACGTAAATAATATTAAGTGCAACGGAAAGTAGATTCAATTTAGAATAACAGAGTCAGAGTACGTTTGGCTACGTTTAGGCTGAAGGTGCATATATTTATCAATAAAAATGATGTCCAAAAATCTGGAATAATTTGCATAAATTTTAAAAGAAAAAAAATCCGTTATGTATTACTTTATATAGTCTGTTTTTTTAATGACCAATCATTCAGGAGACGTCTTCATGGTCAAAAAGAACAAGAAGAAGAACTGAAGAAAGAGAAAGGTATAAAAAGGTGACCGCAGCCTAGTAGACCTGTATGCCCAATCGATAAATGTTATGCTTTTGCCGACTGAACATTGACTATAGCCACGACCAAAGTAAACTCTACGCGTGGCGCTCAGATTTCGAGCCGTGAGTATTGACGATCGCGGTTTTTGGCTGATCGGCTATTCTTGCTGCTTAAAATTTTACTTGCCTTTTGCTTGAAAGTATGTTTGTCGAACTGGCCAGGCTGGAGCTCTAATATCTTCAATTTCTAATCGATTGATATTATCTCCACGATAACAGCTCAAAATAATAATAGATTTTTGATAAATTTGAAGGAAATTTTCAAGTTCAAGTCGCATATTTACTTTACAAAGCATATGACAATAATATTGGAGTTAGCTATGCATTAAAATGTATAAAAAAAATTTTGTACAACAACGAAAAAACCTCTACCTAATCAAGTTATTATTTTAGAGATATTTCAGGTAAAGACATCATTGAAAGTATTTTCATATTTAGATGTTCATCAAATAGTGTATGAATTAATATGAAAAATATTCAAAAAAATCTCTTTTCGTTGTTATTGTATTTCAAATTGCAAAGTCAAGTTCAATGTTAGTCTCTGTATGTAATGCTAAAAAAAGCCATTTATATTAAATTTATCATTCAGTTAGCTACAATCGAAAAACCAACATCGCAGAGTTTTCCGCTATTCGAAAAAATTGATTTGTGGACATCTCTCTGCTGCTGTTTTGCTTAGTGATACATGCACGACGGAGCTAAGGAATTATAAGAATATATTGACGAGAGATTAAAATCTTCTAAAAATATTCGTAATAATAAAAGTCGATAATATTAATTTTCCTAAATAGTTATTAGATCATAATAGCTATCGGATGGTTATCTAGAATTCGTGTTAATTTATTATAATTTAATTGTTTCCTAAATAAAAAAGAAAGATAACAAAAGCAAAAAAAAAATAAAAAAATAAATATAGTTTACAAATTAAAATGAAGACTTTAACAAATAAAACAAGTGAGAAAGTTAATATTTGCCTTAAGGCCAATTCTTGATGCAATCTCCTAACCAATATAGTGAAATTCCAAAATATAATTAAGCAAAAAATAATAATGAATTGCAAAATCTTCTGCTAAATGTGGGGGAGTAAGTTAATGCGATTAGTTCCGTATTTTCAGTGACCTTTGAAATTGTTAGTACCATCGCTATCGGTATCTCTTATAGATTATAAGCCACAGCATGCGACCTCTTAAGCGTAATTTACACCCCTTTCTTACACTTGATATTTAGCCTACTCTAAGTCAACTCGCCCACAACACGATTAAATCGTACAATGCTGTTATCGTGTTATAGGAAATTGAAAATTAATTCAAGTCAGAAAATGCGTTATAGGGAAAGGGGCGTCAAGAGGTGCATACATTTAAGACAAATCAGCTTAAGTTATACCGCATTATATGGACATCATAGGCTCGTCTTATGAAAAGTGCCTTTTGTGAAATTCATTATCAATACGAATGAATCCCAATAATTAGCCCGGTAAGAATTAATCGCTTTATAGAAGACTTGACTGTAACGGTTTATACCGAAGAAATCTGATAAAATCATGATAAAAAAAAAAAACTAAAAACAGTTAAATAAAATACTATTATACGAACTTTACAACCATTATGTAAGGAGAAGAGGGTAAATAAGGGAGTGTAATAGTTTTTCATGTCATTGCTACCAGATTTTAAGGATCGATTAACCTAAACGAACGTTCGTTCTTACGCAATAATTTCTCGGGGTGTAAAACAAAACTTGGGTTCATAGGTTAGGTCCATAGAAGAAAACTGCTAGGAACTGACATTAACCACAACTTATGCCCATACAACGTATGCACAATTATTTTCAAAAGTTGATCTCCACCCATTCAAAGAAGACGGCCACGCTTACGAAAAACTGTTCTAATATTTATGTATCTACTTGAAAAGTTGGGTATCTAAGATTCGTTGCAAAGATTCATTTAATTTTTTTGCTTTGTTTTTTTTTACATATATATGTTAGAGCATCATTATAATTTTAATTCAAGTTTATTTCTAATAATAATTACCTTTAAGAAGAGGTGGAGACATAAAAACAAGAACATACATGATCAAATACCATAGACTTAATTATGTGCCCCTACGTTGTCTTAATATTGATTGGGAAAGAAGAAGCTCGCGGTTAATTTGAGTACGATTGCGTATACTTAGTGAAGTAGATTTCCGTTTAACAATTCAGTTGACGTTCGGGTCACTTTGAAAACGGTTGTATTTGAATATTAAAGTTATATAATTGCAAATCAATAATTGTTATCATAATAATTTTGAAGTGAAAGGTGAGGTGAATTGGTGTATGGGAAAAGATATATATTTTTTTTGCTATTGAGTTTTTTTTTTTTTTTTTTTTTTTTTTTTTTTTTTTTTAAAATTTTAGTTAAAAAAAAATAAAAAAAATATGTTTAAATTTATTTAAAAATAAATTTTAAATAAATTTTTTTATGTGTGCTTGAATTGGCTTAAACGAGCTTAACAAAAATATACTAAACTGTTTACAACTGAAATGATTGGCAATGATAAAAGAAAATGTCGATAATCAAATATTTTATAATACGGGTCAGGTCTCTATTCATTTTGTCTGCTTGTCTAAAGGAGTATTTTACACAATACATATTAAATACGATACTGTACGAAACGATAACATTGAACAGAGTGTTCAAAAATTTTCTGCTCAATTATAGTCTGCATTGTGTCGAGACAAACACTTTAGAGATTTTAGAAAATTACATGCATTTTGGATCAATGGAAGATTTTGAGTTGGCTTTCGGTTTCCCGTCTTCAAAGAAAATTCTGAAAAACATAGTCATTAGAGGAACGTGGGTGGATCTTTATGGTGGGATTTCTCAAATTAAAATATCAAGAGATTTTTGTCAATGCATTGAGAAAAATTTTGGTATAAATGTTATATCATTACTAACGTAAACCATAAAATAATATCTGAACCAAAGATCGTAAAGCTCTTGTTTATCTATGTTCCCGCCATTAAAATTATATATCAACGTTGGTTTATCAATTTTCTACTTATAGGCCGATGTTTTTCATCGTCAATTATCTTTTCGTCTTTATTTTTTCGTCTTACATCTCTTTGATAATGAAACAAATCAGCCTATCGACGGGTTTAGTGTGATCACAGTAGCGAAAATAGCGGATATGTTCTGTTCATGCAAAACGTACTAAGGTGGTAGACTAGTTTTTTTTTTTTTTTGCTTAATAGATGCCTTAAACCTTCTGGAGTACGTCAAAAAAAAATTTCATTACACGTAAAAAATTGTTCGCTTGAAAATTTGGAGTTTTTCGTAACCAAGCCAAAAAGACCTACGAAATTTTAGTTTCATATCTTACCTGCTTACCTGCTTACCTACTGATTGTTAGTTCTTTTCTTTAGAAAGTATTTTTATTGATTTAAAATCTCTTGCGCACACAAATACGGTAATTGTGTGAAATTTTAATGACTGTGTGACTAGTATTCTGGAAATTAGTAAAGGTTTGGTGATGAATATTGATACCCTGCAGATAGATTGTAGGATGAAAATTACGAGAAAAGAAAAAAAGAAGGAATACTTTTATGTTACTACAATCGCACTACTACTAATAGAAAAAATTAATCAAAAGTTTGTTGTGATAATGAAACATACGTATAACACATGTCAAAACTTTAAACGTCTTTGCATCGAAAAACAGTTTTTAATTTCGGCAAGCAGCATAACTCAAACAATTTTAATTTCTTTAACTTACTGCTTTCAATAGTAATTATACCGTGAGAGTTTTCTATGATTGGTAGATTTAAATAAATTATATATCGGGATATATGGTTTATCAAGCGATTTATCTATCCTTAGTTGATATTTTTTCAAAAATCGTATCATTCGCAATCTGCTCCCTTCATCAACTTGTAACATCAGCAAATATTTGCAATGTTTTTTATAAAACATATATAACAGCTAACACATTACTCAGTGGACACACAGATATTGAACAACTATTGGTAGATTCACATCCTCTTTAGATAGCTTCAACCTTCAAAGCAAAACATATATTAAAATTTCATGACTTTCAGTCTATTAAGTAATGTTTTCGGCGCTACACAAGAAATTCCGCTTTTTTCATTGTCTCACTATAACCAAACTAGCGTGGATTCGTCAGTTGTGCCGGCATTTGTATGTCAACCTAAGAACTAATTGAGTAATGTGTTATATATGTGTGTCTGCATATACATGGCTTCTTTTCTTATTCTCTTGAGCAATTCTAACTCCATAAGAGCTAGTCGTTAAGCATTTTTACCATAGATCAATTCATTTTACATTTTTGCTAATTTCCTAATGATAAGTTAAAGTCAGTAGATCGGGATTATGTCAAGAAAAAATGAATTTCACTTCCATTCGTTGTTGTATGTTTGGTTGTTGTTTTTGCCATCTTTGAATTTTGAATAAATATTGAAGCGGAAGTTATTTGATTGTCCTTTAAAAATGTCTTTATATGATATAAACAAGCGTAGCATACTTTTCATTACCACAACCCACGAGAAAGGAAGACAAAAACTATTTCCGTTAATAACATTAAGCAAAGCGTTACGCAATTTTTTAGATTTGTTTCTTATTAAGAAATATATATATTTTTTTTGTTGTTGTTTCATTTTTACCTTAATTAGAGGAGTTAGCCAATCATAACAACAAAAAGAAAAAAAAAATCAGAAAAACTGAGAGATGAGACCATAACTTAATTCTAAGTCATATCTAATAATTAACGAGTTGTACACATGTGTGTATGTATGTATAAGCGAATTTTTCAGCTGACAAGGTTAATACAAATTAAATGAATTAACATTGCATGTTATGTATGAGTATAAACATTCATTCGGATTTATCTACCGGCGTATTATGTAAGCATTTTTCTTCTTTTTTTTTTTTTGCATTAATTTATGCTTTTTTAAAAATTTTTTGCTTAAAAACACATTAAAGAATCGTTATGTGCGTTATTTGTTTATTTGAAAAAATTAGAAAAAAGTACAAACATAGTCACTGATTAAATATGTATGTATATATGAATATACCGAACATGTCCGCAAAGTGTTTTTAGTTCGTTGACCAAGAGTCATAAAAATTAATATAAACAAATAATGCAAGAAACGAACAAAAAAAAAAAATTTTTTTTTTTTTTTTTTTTTTGTAAAATTTCCTTCAAAGCATTGACTTTGCATTTGTGTAATATGGATATGTCCACCTCATGGTATGTGTTTTCTATTGAACTAAGGCAAAAGGTCAAGTTAAAGAGAAGTAGAGAAGATATGCGTATAGTTATCATGTATGACGGGTAGATAATAAATTTTCTTAGTCTTACGACTTATAATTTTAAGTTGATATTTTAGATAAGATAAAATTAAGATTTCTGAAGGCCTCTTACGCCTCTTGGTCTGTTAGGGGCAATATAACTTAATTTTTATTTAATATTTAATAACATTCGTTTAAAGTTTTAGGACTTAAAGTTTAAAAGTGCGGAAAAATGTTTCGATATCCATCAAGGAAAGGAAAAGAAGTTTTTCTTAATTGTGCTCGATATTGGATCATTTTCTCGTTGAATTTGCAAAAAGCCTTGATATACCTTATAAAGGCAAGATTAAAAAATTAATTTAAAATCAAGTTTCCGGTGCTCCAGTTGGTATTGGACGCCTAATGTTATTTGCTGAAATAGATGGACAAACACGCCAGCCAAGCTAGTCACACTATTCAATAGTTTTTGGACGTTTCACACCGTTGCCACTTGCATTGTGTAGGTTGCTTACAAAGCCAATCGAAATTAAATTAATGTCTCTTGTGCTAGGATTCAAAGCCGGCTATGAGCCGACTTTTTAAATGCTTTTCTTGTCTATTAGTCCGTGAATTAGTACAGCTTTCTTACTCGCTATAGGCATAGGCATATAATAGATCATATCATATATCATATACCCTGTTATATCATATTTTCTATTAGCACTTATATTGTTTTAGGCGCGTGTGTCGTCTATCTGCATGTTTTCTTCCTTCGTTTGCCTACGTTATGATTACGATAAGAAGAGAGCTTAGCTTAAAAAAAAATATAAATTTTTTTGTAAAATTTTTTCTTATCAATGCCTGATCGATCCGTTTACAAAAGTACAAAACTATATAGTTTTACAACTTTTTCGTTTTTTTCTTTCGCTTCACGCTTAATAACATGTTCATGTGTGCACTGAATCGGGTTAAGGATACGCTCAAAAGCGAAATATGTAAATATAGCTTTTTAGCTCGTACCTAGAAAGTGATAAAAATATCCTCTAGAATATATACGACATATGATATGAGATCGAAATATTAAGATAATGAATCTTTGCTCTTTCTTGCATAAACAAAAAGTAAATATTTAAAGGAAAGCGTAAAGTTGAACGTAAATGGTTTTCTGAGATTAAGTTTCTCCATTATACTTACTCCTAGAGAGCATGTTGAGCATAACTAATTTATTATGAACTCAATGTTTAACTTATTTTCATCGACTTTTCGGCCATATATTCGTGTAAGCGATCGAAAAATGGCTTTCGCTATCACCTTAGCCTAAGTAATTGCGGGTATAACGTAGTCATACGCAAGTGATATATTTCTATTTATTCTTTCTAAAAATTAATACAATTGTAGATTATCTCTTTTTATCGCAGGTTTATTTGAAAGTTGGAAAGCTTTTCTTGCCCGAAAAATGTCTATCGAAAATGCTACAGAAACTGGTATATGGGATTTTCTATTTACAGAGTTAGCTGGTAAGTACAAATACGCCTGAAATTAAATATTAATTTTATATTGAATTTTTAACGATTCACAGATAAACGGACAAATGATTGGTTTTTAATAAAATCGCCGTTACCCCTATGCGCTATAATGCTGTGCTATTTATATTTTGTTTTATCATGGGGTCCAAGAATAATGCGTGACCGTAAACCTTTTAGATTGGAGAAAATCTTAATTGTCTATAATGCATTACAGGTGGCTGTAAGTGTATGGCTGGTCTATGAGGTGAGAAGAAGAAACATTAGGTTTCGTCTTTCATGCAGCAAAGTAATTCATTGCAATTTATTCCAGTATTGTGCGATATGGCGGCATTGCAATTGGCGTTGTCAACCCGTTGATTATTCTACAAGTTATAAATTTTATCGAGTATGCAATTGTACAGTTAGAACTGAGAAAATTTTTTTTTGTTGTTTACTTTTTTTTAAATCCTGTATCACACAGAATAAGTGAAGTTTCCGTCAATGTATGTGTATACAACAGAAGGAGCTAAGATTGGGGTAGTTTTAAGAATCGATTTAAGCTTGTCAGGCATCTGTTTGTCCGATAATTCTACATAGACTTCATGTTAAACTTGTTTGATGCAATTTTTTTTTTTGGTTTTAATATCAGCAATCACTCATGGGATGTCCCCTAAATATGCAAGGAAGTGTGGAAAGAGGAAGAGATATTTGGACGAGATTATGCGAACACTCACCCACATAGGCACACACTCTAACGTTACCTTATTAAAAAAGAGATAGATCGGACCACTTTTACGACCACCATCCCCTGCTGATCTTATTTGAAAAATACCGTTGCATGAAAAAAACGTACAATTTTGAAAATTTCTTAACAAAAATCGCCGAGTAACAATAGTTTGATCGGATAAGTCAAATTTTTCAATTGTGTCTCGTATGTACGTACATTTGTACGAAACGTAAGCCGTTGTATGGCAAGAAAGTCTAACTATCAATGGAATATGGTTCGTTATGATACTTTGGTATAAAAATTAGCTATAACAAATTTAGACCACAGTAGTCTATTCTTGAAAGTCCGCTCTACATAAGGACTCCAATGAAAAGTAAGCCTTTATATTATGCTAAACCTAACAACTGATTATTGATGAAAGCGACAAAGAACAATAAAGTTCTTGATAAGAAAATTAATTTTATTAAATTTCCAAAACGACAAGTTTTGTTTCGAGCATCCTAGATCTTTGACAAACAAAGTAGTTTTGTTAAATTTGGACCATGTTTCTTCACATTGTAAGCTAATCCAGATAAAAGAGCTCACATGAAAATGATTCTTTTACATGGAAAGAAGATACAATTTGTTGTATGGTGTTGTACGGAAATTAATGAAGAATTCTGTTAGGCGCTGTAGTCTAGGATATTGAATAATGGTGCATATCAAACTACAATTTTTTTTTTATTCTTTTTTTTAATTAAAAATTTTAGGAAGCCCGTGTTGGTTATGTTTATTTTTTGGCAAAGATAAGCGAACTACTGGATACCGTTTTCTTTGTGTTGCGTAAGAATGAACGACAAATTACTTTCTTACACGTTTATCATCATACCGTGATGCCTGTAATATCTTATGGAGCACTTAAATATTATCCTGGCGGTCATGGAATGTTCATTGGTTGGATCAATTCATTCGTTCATATTGTTATGTATTGTTATTATTTACTTTCATCGTTTGGACCTAAAATGCAAAAATATTTATGGTGGAAAAAATATATAACAAATCTACAAATGGTAAAGTTAATCAAAAAAAAAAAAAAAAAAAAAAAACAACAACAACAAAAAAAAACCGTTTTCTTTAATTTCTTTTTCTTACAGATACAATTTGGTATCGTTTTCTTACATCAGACTCAATTATTGTATAACGATTGTGATTTTCCGCGCTGGTCGGCCGCCTTCACTTTGCCCAATGCTGTATTCTTCTACTTTCTATTCAATAATTTCTATCAACAATCGTACAGTAACAGAAAGAATAAAAACGACAAATTGAAGACAGAAGAGCAACATTCATCGACCATAATGGATAAATACGAGAACAATAATGAAAAGTGCCAGCAAAATTCAAATGATACTGCAATTGTATTATATAATAAGAAAGTATCGTAGAAATTAAGCGATTGTTTCATATTTTTAAAGTCTAACCCATAATGTATACGCATGTTAATCCTCTTGGAACTAATTATACACATTTTTTATTGTTGAAATATTTTGCTGTATTTGTTTACTTCATTCACATTTTAGCACGAATTAATTCATTCGTGTCTTGAGTTGCCATTAAAGGTCTTTATTAATTACATTTATTGCTGAAAAAATTGTTATTTCCCTCCAGGCGCATTTTCTTGAAGAGAAAAGGAGAAAACAACAGACCTCGATGAGAATCTTTAAACCCTACTACCTTAAATCAAAATATAACCAAAAAAAAAAAAACATTATAATCGGGCAAGGCTGATCCCTGCACACACTACGCAAGCGATTCTTCCGCTTAAGCAATTCTTCCGCTTAAGCAATTCTTCCGCTTAAGCAATTCTTCCGCTTAAGCAATTCTTACTTTTTTTCGTAACAAAATAGCAAAAATTATACCTCCAAAAATTAACCAAAAATTATACCTCATTTCTTCTAATTAAAAGCGCGCTTTACCTTTATATGCCCAGGAGATTAAAACGGGAATCGTCGTGGTCTAAATTTTACATAATTAAATTCCTTATCAATGGTATTGTTATTGTTTAACTATTTTCGTCATATGTTATCAAAAATTAGGCAAATATATATATATGTATAGAGGAATGGGGTTCAAAAAATATACTTATATGATCTAAATGGAGCATAGTTCATTTTTATGTCAAGATAGCATTACGGACCAATTTTCATTGCAAAATTTATAAAGTAGACGTTTCTTGGGTACAAAGGTGGGGTGCAAAAAATGGACTGTCTCTGTGATCCAAAAACTGCCATATTTAATTGCTATATCAAGTTACAATTATAGATCGATTTTCTCCCAAGAAATGACTTTTGAAAGTTTAGAGGTTTCGAACAATAGTCTTATGTAATCCAAATTTTGAATATCAAACTACTACAATAATCAATGATTTTCTTTAAGAAATTTTGAAAATTGAAATTGATTTTTTTCCATATAAGGATTTTTCTAAAAGTGTAGGAGAGTGATCTTAAAAGTACAGATTTAATATTTCAAATATATGCTCGTTTTCGCATTATTAGTTGCTCTCACTTCTCGTCATCTGTTCTTTAGTAGCCCTTGTTTTTTGTAAAATATTTCAATTTCCAAGTCAAGTTTTTTAATTATTGATCGCTCTGATCGCTTTGAGCATTCTATTTTCTTATTCTTTTCCAAAGCATTCACCCTGTCCCACGCTTATGTAATAAGAACTTTGAAATAAATTTTGTGTCGCTATGCGTAATAGTGCAGATATGTGAACACTGCCAGTAGAGGCAGAGGAACAACCTTTGGAACTTCACAGAAGGGCAAGGTGTTGACGAAATTAGCGAATCCATTGTGAATGAATGAATATTAGAATGATTATTATTGCTTATCAGAGTAACTCATTACTAATTATATTTTATTTGTATAAAAACATTTTATTTTCTTTCACTTTGTGGTGTTCTGAGAGACATGAACAGTGTCAATAAAAAATGTACTATGAATTTCGCATTCATCGTACACATATATAAACTGATCGTCATTAAGTCGAAAAGAATAATTTGCTCGCTTTAATTACGAGACATTCGTTGGACTAAGCCATATACTTATATATTTATTAAGGCGAGCTTGTCTTTTTTTTGTAATTAGTTCTAATTATTCAGTCAGATTGATTCAAAGTAAAAGAATTTCATTTCAATTAAATTGTTTTTTACAATTTGTGCAAATTTTTGCTAATCATTCGAATAACAAAATAAAGCCACAAAAATGAAGCTATCGATTTTAAATTAGGTAAAAACATTGGCAGGTTGTTATTGAAAATGAGCCAAATCGGTTAAACGATATGCCCAGAGTATCACAGTAAAGTGAGAACATCTCTATTTTTGGCTTATTAGCGCGTAAATGTACAAGAATGTATATTCTATGGGCGTGGCTATAGTACCTGTGCACAAATGGCAAATGTTAATCACATCTACCCAGTGCTATAGTGTATCAAATTTTATTTTTTTTTTTTTTTTTCACTATCTCTATAGGGCGCAGTAATCAAATTCGAAAACACAAATTCGGAATGCACCTAAACATGTCCGCCAATACATTTGCTCATCTGATTGCCTGCGCGACTGTGCAGTATTTATGGCAAACGCCATTCCATTAGCGAAGATATAATTGATATCGCGCATAAATTTGCAAAAGAATTTAAAAGTGACCTAAACTATTCAAAGGACACGCCTGCGACAACGCTCACACGCCTATACGATAAAGAAATTTTCCTTTGAAAATGGAAAAAAATCAGTCGTGCTATAGAGCAGGAGAATTTAGGATAACAGTGATGCGTATAAAAGATTCGGTTACGATCGAATATAATTTTCTTAGTTGTTATAATGTGCTTGCCGCTAATTATCAAATGAGTATATATCGCGAATGTTCTTATGCTAATGAAGAAATTTTACAAAATTTTTAATGAGTTAATCAAACATTTAGTTACTATAGGAGGTTTGGCTAATTCAAGAACATACGAAATCATATAGTTTTTAAAGAATTTATCATATATACGCTCTATTTAGGCATAATAAGTACTCGACTGGCCTTTTTATGCAATAAAATATTTCCTTACTTTCGATATTAAAAGAAACCAGAAACCAATCAGGGATTAGTCAATATTTGCTTCTAATGATTTATTTATTACTTGTTTTGCATTAAAGTTAATTCAGTTTATTACTTTTTTCGGTAGAATCATCTTTTTTCGTATAAGCTTTACGATAGAAATTAGTAAAGAGTAAGAGAAAGACACTGGCATTTAATATTATACCCATCTTCATCGCTAAAGATACTCCGCATCCTTTCATAGCTATTATCGCCATATATAGTAGAACTAAGGCGAACTGACCCATTTGCATTTTTGTTATATATTTCTTCCACCATAAGTATCTTTGATATTGAGGACCCATCGCCGCCACTAGATAGTAGAAATACATTAAAATGTGAATCCCATTATTTAGTACATAGCCAAAGCCAAATTCTTCCGACACTGAAACAGTAAAGCATTTAATAAAAAAAAAAAAAAAAAAAAAAAAAAAAAACAGCTATCAAACTTTATGAAAGGATAATGAAAATCAAGATCACTTACAATCGGCATATTTTAATAGTGACCACGCTGACACCACCATAATGGTATGATGATAAACATGCAAAAAAGTAACTTGACTTTGTTTCTTACGTAATACAATAAATATCGTATCGAGCAAATCCAATATTTTATTAATCATATAATACCAAGCACATTCCGATAGATATAAGATTTCATCATTCGTGCGTTCCACTTTACAAGAACTACTAAATAAATTCCCAATAATATATACTTTTCTGTAAGTCTATCAACGATATAAAAAAAATAGTATTAATTGAAAAGTTGCCGTCATATGATTTTTAATTTTATACAAACATACAAGACTGACTATCATGAAGATATTAAAAAAGATTTGAATTATATTATAAACTTGCAATATTCGTCTAAGAGCAAATGCTTTACGATTTTCCATTAGCAGTGGACCAATAAACAAAATAAATGTCAGGTACGTAAATAATAAAATTGATATAGGTGCTGGCGAAGACATCAGCGGCCATTCATCCAATCTGCTATCTATACGCGATGACACAGAATTAATGATATTTATTTTTCATTTGAATTTTTCTCCTCCTTTACCTCTACTTTTATATATTATTGTTACAAGATTAGTTAAACTATTTTCCATTTTTTCCATCGATTTAAGTTTCCTTTTAACTTCGACAATATCTCGTTGAAATTAAATTTATTAAAATAAATGTTTCCTTATATATATATATATAATATTAAATTAAAAGTTGTTCACGAATTAGATGAAACGAATGCTTTTTGTTCTAACTTCAGCTCGTGAAATATTGTTAAAAGCGTAGAGTTTTTATTTTAATTCCCAAATTTTCATAGAATTTTTCACGGAAAATAATTGCGCTTTTATATGTGTTGATTAACTTCACACTTGTTGTTGTACATTCTTGTAGTCCTTTTTTAAAAAAATTTGCTTCTTTTTTTTCCCGGTAATTTTGAAATGTCTTTCAGTGAACCTTTTTAAGAGTACTGTACAACTACGTTTTCACGTTTACAAATTTATATTAAAAGAACTAATGAACCGTTCAAAATAAATTCAATGTAAAACCAAATTTTTCTTTTTTTTAATTTACTTACACATATTTGTAGAATTAATTTGTGTAATTAAATTTTTATGAAAAGTACAGGTAAACACCATGTCAAACGAAGAGACAAAACAATCGAACATTTCTATGATTACATTGTAATGGAGAAAGTGTTTATTCTTTTTATGCGGACTTTTTAAAAGGTCTCGCTCAATATCTTATACACATTTTACATTCATTAGCAAATGTTTTTCGCGAAAAGGCAGAATTATGCACTGCGATAAGCCAAGCGGATACGATAAGTGAGATTAATGGCTGAAAAATGATTTTTAGTTCAAAATTTCTATTATACCAGTGCAACTTTTTCTGGGCAATTTTTGTCGCATCATTTAATTTATTCGGAAAAGGACGTGAAAGGACCATTTCCGTTCATTTCAATGAAAAATTTGTCTAATCATTGATTGATTTTTTCTTTTTTTTTCATCCTTTCAGAAATGCTCTTCATTCATATTTCTGAGCCATGGTAGTATCGTTCTCAAATCTTTATCTGACCCTAACTCATATTATTTGCATCATCTATATGAAGAAAATTTCGTCTTCTAATGAGATTCTGTTGCAGCTAACCTTTTAAGTCATTGTTTTTGATGGACAAGAGAACTTCTTCTTGCATAAAATCCAATAAACTCTTAAAGCTTAAAATGATGGGCATATGCAAAAGGATTAAATATGAAATAAGAAAAAAAGATATCATTATATAGTATAAAAATTTCAAAACGTACGTCAAAGTTAAAACAAAAATAAATTTAATTCAAATAATAAAAAATTTATTAGAAATTATTTTTGTATGATCCGACTGAGCGGCCGAGTAGGCAAGAGTCTCGACTAGCAACTCAAACGTGGTTGTGGGTTCAAATCTCAAGTGCGGTAGAGTTTTTTAATAAATCCGAAAGCCTTAGATGCTAACGCTTTAAGACTTTAGTCTTAGAATTTATTCTCTGACTAAATTTATAACAATAATAATATTTCTATATGCATTATTTGAACCAAAGAAATAAAGTCTACAACTAAGATAGGATGAGCACTAGCAACTAACACTATTGGCCGTATATATTATTATATTATTGTTGTAGAAGGACTAGATGATTAGTGAAGTCATCTTAATAAAGTTGAACATTACTACGATAATATATGTATTTCAGGTACGTTCGAGATGTTCGTAGGGTTAGATGATCTGAACACGAATTTCGGAAAAGTTTCCGTGTTCATAGTTTTTATGTTTAATGGCAACATTTTGTCAATTATAATTTCTATAACTTTCCATCAAATACATTTCTGCTACGACTTAGGTCAATTATTTCAAAAATGTCCCTTTGGGAACTCTAAGGTTGTAAGGCTAAAAATTGTTTTAATTAACTTAAAAAAATAAGCATACTTTAGATCAGGATTATTCGTCTAAGTCCACATGATCCTTATGCTATTTCATAATAAAACTAAGTTAAGTTTTACTTTTGCAAAAGAAGACTTACACCATTTTCATTTGCGATTCAAGTTTGCGATTATGATTTACTTAGGAACCCTAAATTTAGCTTGAATTTAAAAAAAAAGGAAGCTTTAAAGGTCGAATGGAATAAATAAATAAATAAATCAGATACCTTTACATACGCTTACGTAAATTTAAAGAAGAAATCAAAGTTTATTTAACTATGCCTACAAACTACAAAGTTTATTATCAACCTTGAAATATGTTTAGAAATTTTATTAAAGAAATTTTGCACAGATAACAGCGAATCTTCGGTTCTTGATTTGCTGAATAAGAGCAGAAGAACAAGAAGAAATTTTATCAAACGAATTTTTCTTTTACTTTATTTAGTATGAACAGTGTGTTAATGAATTAATTTTAAGTATAGATGAAATACTTGATATGCCTTGATATTCATGGTAACGTAAAGTTTTTTTCAAAACAAGCAAGATAAAGAGTAGAGGGAAAAATGCTCATTCTAGCCTTTTTTTTGTTTAACTTACAGACTTCGATTTGAGAGGAATAGTTAAGATGAAAATCATGATCACACATTTACAACATTGTTGTTATGGGAGAGGAATTGTATTCTTTCCCCACCTTAAAATTTTGCAAATTTTTAAGCGACCATTGTTTCCAAAACTGTTATAATAGGTTTTAATTGGTTTCCTTTTGTGAGAGAGAGAGAGAGAGTTTTATTCTGCTTTAAAAGCCACCATCATGCTGTGCACTGTACGAGCAATGTCTCAATGAAAACTTTTATATGCAGCTTCGGCAATTCCTTGCGTTTCCTCTTGACCATTAATTTTGATATCTTCCTTAAGCTTTCATTTGGATTTTTGTGTACGTAGTGGGGGAACCCAATTTGTTGTAAATAATATCTAACACAATATTTACTTTAGTTACAGCCCCACACGATTAGTTGTGGGGAACCCTTCGTTTGATCATAAAATTTCTCAAAAAAAAAAATTTGTATTTCCTTTTATTTATCCATTTATTTGTTTATAGTTGAGCAAAGTCGACTTCACCTGTTTTTATCATAAAATATTGAAAAATATAAATTTCCGTCATGTGAAGGCTAACTTTAGGTGGCAAGCGATTCGGAAAGGAAACTCACGTAATAAATTTACATTTCAAATCGACATTTTTTGTTCCGATTTTCAATATAAAATAGCGCAGATGTGAGTGCTGAAACAGTCATTTGTGGAATTCTATCAACAAGCATTGATGAAATCGAATCAATTATTGAACGGAAGAGGAAGCGGATTTTTCAAAATGATGACATTGGATTTTGTATCGTAAAATCTGCTTCTTAGTAGCATTGAACGATAATTTGCTAACATCAGCCCTGTATTCACTTGTTTTACCTGACAATTCATTGACAACACCTGTGGATCCCTTCTGACGGACGGACTGACTGACTGATTGACTATCCCTTCGCCATGACATTCATATTTAGAAAGGTGGGGAAATTCTTGACGATAATAATTTGAATAAAATATTCCAAGTATTCTCTTCAAATAAGGGCTTTTTTTCTTAAAAAAAATTATTCTGCTCATTAAGCAGACATTATTGTATAAAGTGTATAAAATTGCGCATGTTTTCAGCATAATTTTACTGCATGTAAGTGATTTTATTAAAATAATTTGTTAGTATTAGTAGTTACATTCGATGGACTCAAACAGCGGTCACATACATATTCATAAGGGTGAGTTAGTAATGATTTCTTGTAAATTGCTTTATACGTCAACCAACATGTGCCAAAGCGCGAAAAATAAAAAAAAAAACAAACAAAATTTCATTGCAATTAAAAGCTTAAAATATTTAATTGAAGTTTTTTCATATCGCAATATTATAAGCGACAGCATATATCGGTTGTCTCGCTAAACAACCAAATTAAAAAATAAAAAACACATCCTTTGTACAATCGTTTTAATACAGTTGCACTTAATCGTTGTTATTAAGAAAAATTTATTAGTTATCGATTATTGATTATCTATACTACTTGTGTACTATATATATATATATATATATATATAATATGAACATATTTCCTTTTGCATCCTCTGCTACTAATCACATCTTTTAAACGTTCCATTTGAGCTGCTTCTAAGTATAGTATCATTCAAGCATTTTATATAAGTTTTACGATAAAAATCGATGAAAAGCCATAAAAAGATGGAGGCATTTGAAACCACATATAGCGTTATCGCGGTGGATAATTGACACCCGACAATAGCTTTTCCAGCCATATATAATAAGATTAATAAAAATTGACCTAATTGTATGCTTGTCATATATTTTTTCCACCATAAGAATTTTTGATATTGAGGACCCATGGCAGCGACTAGATAATAGAAATACATCATAACGTGGACCGAACAATTGAGTATATAACATAAACCAAACTCTTCTCTTCTGACTGAAAAAAAAAAAAACAAGAAAAAAGAAAAATATTTTTATATAAATAGTTAAAAAAAAAAAAAAAAAAAAAAATTATTTTTACTTACTATCCATATATTTAAGTACTATCCATGATCCTAGCACCATAAAGGTATGATGATATACATGTAAGAAAGTGATTTGATTTTGCTTCTTACGTAATATGAAAAATATTGTATCTAATAAATCAATTATTTTGCATACAATATATATCCAGCCAGAATCCGCTAATTGTAGCATATCATCATCGTTACGTTTTATTTCACATTGATCAAGGAATAAACTTTGTATGGGATATGATTGCTTGAGAGCCTAAGAGCAAGCGTAAGTCAGTGAGACAAAAAGATACATAATTCATGTCCATTATATACCTTAATGACCATCATTAAATTGTAAAAGATTTGTATGATATTGTATACTTGCAACGTTCGTCGAAGATTAAATGCTTTACGTGTTTTCATTAACGCCGGACCGATAAACAAAACAATCATGAGATATACGATTAATAATAATAATAGGGGCCCGGGCGAAGACATGAACAGCCAATCATCTATTCTGCTATCTAAAGTTGCGAAAGAATTATTACCTTTATGTGCAAAATTCTATAAGAGAGAGAGAGAGAGAGAGAGAGAGAGAGAGACAGACAGACAGACAGATTTCTCTACTTTTTCTTTACCTCTGCTTTTATTTAATAGCGTTGTCAAGTCACGCAGATTGTTCCGCATTTTGCATGGACTTTAATTCCGCTGTATATGTTGATGAAAAATTCTTCGAAATTTTTTAATGAAATTATCAGTTGATGAAAAATTATTTGAATATTGGGAGTTTAAAAAATTTGCAAATTTTATCCAAATTTTTCGCATTAATTTAATATGATGAACTACGATTGTATGTTTGTTTCATTTAACAACTTTCTTTAAAGTTCGTAAAAGGGGTTCGATCCAATCCACTTTCATATGCATTCGTCTCGATTTCTTAAAGATTGCGATTTGATGATTATGAAATCACAAAGATACATGGGCAGCCATCAGACAAGCAAACCGATAAACGGACAGATGGCCAAACAAGTTTCAGAAAGTAACAAAAGACGTAATCAGAAATAACTCCGTCTCAAGTCTTTTCACATGTTACATACATATATTCGTCTAAAATTTAATATACGAATGATCTAAAATAGTGAAGTCATCCAAGTGAAGTTTCCATAATTTGCACACAAAAACGCTTCATTTTTATATGAAGCGAATATCAAAATTTACTACGAAGTAAATAAGAGAAATATGCCTCAAGGTAAGTAAAATATTTTTGATTCTTTTTTGGGATTTTCTATGTCAATTGCAGCAAATATCTTTAGTTAAACCATTTTTGGTAAGACATCTTTAAATTTCAACTTTTCGTCATTCAAGTATAAGACGTTTTGTGTTCAGTTATATTCGATGCAATAAATACTTTTTGTTTAATATAATTTGTTCGCATGAGTAGATGAATAGGCAACGGATTGCGACTAACAATTCAATGGTCGCGGGTTCAACTCTCAAGAGCGTTTACGAAATTTATAGACAAATAAATAAATAAATATACATTTTGGACTTTTCCCATTTTCCACATTTTCCTTTTCACGTTCAAATGATTAGTTTTCAGTTCAGTTTTTTCTGTGTTAAGAGCGTATAGACAAGGCATAGAGCGTATCCACTTCTAAATGCAAGGATTATCGGATATTAATGATGTATTTCAAATGTTAATTATATTTTATCCTTTTATTTTTTTCATTACAATTATGAAATATGTTTCAATATTCAATAATATTGAAGAAGTGCATGCCAAGCCATTTATGCATTTCTGTCATAAAGCTACTTGTACTTTGATATCTTGATTTACATTTGAACATACGAACGCATATATATGTGTATCTACACACATATGCCCATGAAAAAACAAACTTTGATCAGGTATTTTCCAAATTGGAAAACTTCATGGCCGACATAAAACAGGGAGTAAAGCAAAATGTTGTTGCTTTGCTATGTTAAATAGAAAAAAATTTTCCTTAATCTCTTTTGAAAACAAAAAAAGGCCGCACAAAAGCTCTCTTATTAATGGCTAAGCACACATATATATAGAAATCGAGGACGAAACTTTCGATCTTTACTACGATCCTTCAACGCCTCTTTTGCTTTCCTTTTTTTGTGTAATAATAATAAAATCGGCAGAATTTTTTTCGGAAAAAACATACATAAGCACGATATAACTTTTGTAGAATACAAAATTTTTTCGTCAAAGCACTTTTAACTCAATGTTTTTAATTCATGTTTTAAACACTAAACATCACAAGATTTCTTTCGTATTTTTCCGCTTGGAAATCCCTGCCTAACTATCCTAAGTCAAATTTCACGTTTAAAGAGATGGAAAAAATTTTACTACTGCCTTCCAAGAGTGACGAGTGCCGCGAGGTGAAAATATAAATCTTAAGCTGTAGGTACGAAAGCAAAGTGCGATCCATCGATCAATAATTTCTCATCATAGGAATGTGTGCGTATTCCGAGATAATATAAAATCAAGGATCAAAAATTTAATTAATACATCATCCAACTGCCCTTGTAAGATGCTAGGAAGGAGGCTTATTATAGCAAAAAAAAAAAAAAAATAGTTTAGCATCCACTAAAAGCATAAATGCTGCTTAAATTCTATACTGCAAGCTTTACTATCGCAATTGAAGCGTTTAGAGAATTTGAAAATAACAAAATTTCATTTGAAGACGTTTTAATGGCATTTCCATTACAATGACAATGAACCTGCTTGTCAAGCTGTTTCAACATTAGAAAATATATGATTTACTGAAGCGATCAATCATCGAAATTAACTGACTTAGATGCTTTAGTTGTCAGTTAATCTCTTACATTTGAATTTGTTAGTTGTAACGGGAAAAGTTTATCTTGCAAATATTTTCAGGAATTTATTTCATGTATGAAAGGCAGAGATTGACAAAGTGTATCGAGTGATTCCACATAAGGCGAACAAAATAAGACAATCATTTATTGTCTGTCAGACCAAATAGTTTTTTTGATTTATGCCTCGTCTTTTTTTCACTTTTTTGTTGTGTTGTATTTTTTTTATTAATTTTTTTTTTTTATTATTATTATTATTATTTTTATTATTTATTTATTTATTATTAATAATACAGAAAATATGTTCTTTGTTTTGATTTTTAAATATTTTTATCCTATTTTGTAAAATATAGAGATGTGAGAGGAGAAGCTTTTTTTACTTCTACTCAAAGCAACACTAAAACTACAACTGATATTACTAAGCAACTATAATTACTTCTCTTACCCACTAATAGGCAGATTTTTGTTTTGTATTCGGTATTTTTTTTGTTTTTTCTTTGCTTAGATTTTCAACAAAAAAAAAAAAAAAAAAAAAAAAAATGTTCTAACTGAAGTTGTATAAAAGAGTAAACAAAATTTATAGAAATGTAACTATTTAGATAGAAGTGCTATACACTTATCGTAATTAGACTTAAGCTTAAACACAATAAGAAAAACAACTAAAAAAAATAAAAAAAATTAAAAAAAATCGAAAAGAAATATACATTAAAATGGGCAACAACAATGTTGCGATCAATAGATCAATAATTGCCAAATGAAGTCGAATACAAAGAAACTTGAAATTGTCTCAAGAATAGTTTTTTTTTTTTTTGCTCATAATTTTTTATGAATCGCTTTATTCAAGCTTCATTTCATTAATTTTGAAACAATTATTATTGTTATTGGCATCAATTAAACGTTTCATTTGATCGCCTTGATCTAGAAATGATTTAGTTGGTACACAACCTAAACCACTTGCTGCTCTTAATGCTGCTTTAGTCGCTTTATGATGAGCCTTGCTATCGCGATATGTTTTCCTATAAAAATTACCGAATAGATATAAAAACACTAATGTGTTGGCAATAAAGAAGAACGTAAGCGTTTTTGGCATATTGCAACCTTTTAGGGCAATGGTTACCATATAGATCATAATTAAAACGAATTGTATTAATTGTATGCTGGTCATGTACTTTTTCCACCATAAAAATTTTTGATATTGTGGACCCATTGCTGCTACTAAATAATAAAAATACATAATAATATGTACGCCGGAATTAAGTATGCCAATAACCACGCCCTGTTCTCCTAAAAAGATAAAAAATTATTATTAATAGGATCATATCCATATCGGACGTTCAATAACTTACCGGGCGCATATTTAAGATACATCCATGAAAATGTCGCAGTAACCGTATGATGATAGACATGTAAAAATGATACTTGACTTTGCTTTTTACGCAACACGAAAAATGTTGTATCGAGTAAATCAATGATTTTCGAGAAGAAATAGAACCATGCACCCGAATACAAATCTAAACTTTGCTCACGCGTTCGTAAAATTTCGCATTTCTTCGATAATAATGTATCCGTTATGCGACTCTCTTTCCAAGACTTGTCAAATTGATCATAAAAATTGAATATGAAAAAACATTTATTGTATTTTAAATAATTTATGAAATAATTCATTAATATTTCAATTTACCCGACGACACATCCATATTGAGTAACAAACTTGAAATGCATTATAAACAATCATCACGGTTTTCAAATTATACGGTTTACGATTTTTCATAAAAGCTGGACCGATTTTTAAAACAAATAATAAATAAATCATTACTATGGTTAGCACAGGTCCAGGTGAGCTCATCAGAAACCAGCTGTCGATAGTTTCATCTAACATAAATATGTAGTTTGTAGTTAAAATTTATTTCGTTTTCTTTTTTATAAGTTTATAAGCATAACTTACCCACACCTTTGGATAAAGTCAAGTAACGTTCATTGAAAACTTTCATATAACCCGTCATCTTCTTTCGATTTTATTTATTCCTTTTTTTTTTTCTTTTTATTTAACTAGAATTATCATAAAAACATTGTTACATAGCATTTGATATATATATATATATATATATAATAATTATATCCATCACCAGAAAAATGTATTAATTGTTTGATTTATTTAATGTTAACAATGTACACAGATGCGTATCACAAAGTTTAATAACTACTAGCAGTAACTAAAGGTTACAATGAAAAGTAAAGTTAATATCCGTTTGTGTGTTTATTTGAAATTGCGATTAAAATTTTCAGAAAACCCCTTTAATAATTGCATCTTTTGCATTACGTGCCACAAATTTTTTATCATTGATTAACAATGCGAAGAAACTAAACTCGACTTAACCTCAAATATTTTTTTACAATCGCAATTTCATAGTTTATCTTCAACATTTATTATTTCGGTTTTGTCAGCAACGATGCGAAAAAATACTCTCGGAATTCATTGAGCGCAGAGTCAATAAATTGAAGTTAACGAACTCGCACGACAGACGTACTCGTTTCTTCCAGTTTATTTGCTAGTTATACTTCGCAGTAAGATGTAACCCATCACTCAGTATATCTTCGTTTATATTATGGCGACTCTTGACTGCCGAGAAAACACATTTTTTTTAGAAGGTTTGCTAATTTCAAGCAATGTCATGCGGACAGTGATGAGGCTGACGTATTAATAGATAAAATAATATAAAAAAAAAAAATCTGCACCAAGTCGTACAGGGTCCGAACAGGAAAGTTGCATAAGTTAACTCACACCCTGAAGATGTCGAAAGAAAAGTCTATTCGGAGTGCGTGTCGCGTTTGCTTACTTTTGATTAAGAACAACGTCTTGGAGTCGTTCGGAAAAGGTAAAAAGCAAATGGACAGGAACGGAGCAGAGAGATCATCACTACACCCCAGAGTTCGAGTAGTTGAGCGGGCAGGAACCGGTGAAAGTGACCGAAAAGTCTAAAGTCGACTGCGAACATTGTGGCGTTCTTTTCCGCTTAGTATACTAAACGGCAGACAAATTTTCCTTGCGTGAAAAGTGAATACATCTACCATCGCCCTATGAAGAAGAAGCTTAACACTTTTTTTTTTTTTTTGAAGAAATAGAATAAACAGCAAACGCGTTCCGTTTTAACAGGCGAAGAATCGCCTCGGTCATTAACCTTTGTATGATAAGTTATACGATGTAATATAATCGCAGAACTTGAAATTTATTTCATTTCAAAGCCAACTGATTATGGAAGAAGTTATTCTAAATAGAATACTTCACGCTTCATATACAGGAGATATGTTAGATTTGTCGAGTGCTTTTAACGCTTAACAATACTCATTGAAGTCGCCGTACAATATTTATTGTATTCAATCATGTCACTTTACACATATGTGTACAGGTGTACCTGGCCACATGTTAAAATGTTGTCTAGAAGAATAAATTTTGTCGTCACTTGTTTTTCTTTTTCCACTCGCACCACTCTATGTTATGTTTGCAAAACAATCAAAAATCAATTTATGGGTATTCCCCCAAAATTACCAAACAATTGATCATTTTTCGCTTAAACTATTTATTTATTTCTTATAGCACGTATACAACACAGCATAAATTTTATTTTATAAATAACGCCATACTTACCTACTACGAAATCTGATAACAAATTCATTAGCATAAATTAAAAATATGATACGCATGTAAGATTACAATTTCAAGAATGTATCAATAATAAAAATGAGATAAAAAAGAAGAAGAAGAAGAAGAAGTTAGCTCAAACATTTGATTTAATCTCAGCTAAGTTGTAAGTCTGGAAAATCAACTAAATTGCATCAAGGGTTCGTCTTGTATATATGTACATATATATATATATATATATATATATATATATTAGTATATATATATATAAGTAAACCGGGGTATGTTAAATCATATCTGTGTGTGTGTGTCACGTTAATATTAAAACATAGTTTGAAAGATACGATAGCAATATGTTTGCCGCAGGATTAAGTATTTCTGACGTCATATTAGATTTTAAAAAATAAATATTGTCCGGTCATAATCGAGACGAGTGGGTGGAATGGTGAATCATTTGATGATTCTTTAATGCGGTTTATCAGTAGAAAGTCTGGCTCAAGAGAATGTTTATAGTTTTCTTTGGACTTTTCTGATCTCAACAAGGCACATTAACTGGTAGGAAAAGAAATCTTCATAGGACGATTAACACATTAATGGCATTAATGTAAGGAAATTTGTAGCAGTTACAGAAGAAGAAAAGATTTTGATTCCAAAGGCATTAATAGAAGCTGATACTTCCCATAGCTGCTATAGATAGCGAAATTAAACTTTTCACCTATCTTCCAAAATGACTTTAGTCGCTTGCCGTCTTTTTTTAAACCTATCATATCGGAAACTAGCTTGATTGTTTAGGCAAAGAGCCAAAAATCTGCATAGCAACTTCTGCATGCTTGAAAAGGTGAACAAGCGAAGAGACCAAAGAACGTAATGGTGGGCATAGCTGCAAGATCTCAAGCTAATAAAATTAGCATCTTTCTTAGCATCCTTAACCTTAACCCCAATATAATTGCGATCCAATGTTTAAAATCTCATATCTCTCAGATACCTACGCATGGTATTTTTTTTTTTTTAAATCCTTAAATGCATTTCATTTTATTTTTAATTTTTTTTAATTACATATTTTTTTTAAAAACATAATTTGAAAATTAATTGAAGCTTGAATGTAGGCAATTGGCAATAACATCATGCATTTAAGGGTTAAATTACAAAAATTTTTCATGTCTCAAAATTTGAATTGAGCTTTAAGTTGTCAATGGGAAAATTTTTCATGTATTTAAACAATAAAACATTACGTATATTATGGAACTATATACAGTAAATAATACAAAATGTTTTTCGTGTTAATGCCTTAATTGATTCAAAAACGAACACATACAATACATTCACATATATATATCGCAATTTTTCACACAGTTTTCTTAAATTAAGTGTAGAAGAGTTCAATGACAAAAGAATAAATTTTTTTTTTTTTTTTTTTGTTTATTTTGGTTAAAGTCAAAACCACGGTATTAATGAAACGTGAAGAATTCTTTATGCACCTGACATTCATTAAATGCATTGTACGTACATTGGCGTGTTTGCGCAAGCAGACGTTTAACGTTACAAAAGAACTCTTTACGTAGAACGCAAATGTAGACATCATCAACATCAAAACATTATACATTCAGTCATTTGTTTGTGATTCATGTTAATTTTATCAAGCCATTGGTAATATACATTAAAATATAAAACACTTTGCATCCTATAAATTTTGTAAGAAGAAGAATTCTTAGCCACACTTTTCGGCGAATGGATTGTACGCTTGTGCGTTTGCTTGTCTGTCGTTTGTATGCGTTTGTTATTTTTATTCGCCTAAACAAAAATATTAAAACTTCCTTTGGCCCAAGTATAAAGTGGAAAACTCGCATGGAAACCAGCGCATCTTCAACCTGCTATAGCTAACTAATGATAAAATTAAAAATATCGATAAAGTTAAACAACTTTTGCTGAAAATTTATGTACGACATTGTTGAAGACCATTATAGACCACAACCATTCCGTTTGTACTGTTGACTTGATGTACACTATATAAAAACCCGATAAACGATATTTAATCGATTCAACGAGTAATGCCGGCCCAATTCTATATTCCGTTACACACCGACTGTTGAAATTTTGAAAGTCAGAGAAGACACAAAAAAAGAAAGAAGAAAACGAAGCCATTACTGAAACGTTCGAGCCTTGCTTTTTTCTCTTTTTTTGTGCCGTATTTCTTATATGCAACACAATTTAACTATTTTTTTGACTTCGATAAATAACACATCAACCCTTACTATTGTTAAATCTTTATATATATATATTATTTATATCCATTTGTATTTATGTATAAGAGCTTGATTTTCCTGCCAGTTTTCTTATTGTGAAAATGCGTTTGTTTTATTTAATTTATTTAGTATTTTAAGAAACCTGTATTTATACGCGATTGTATTAGAAATCAAGCTTTAAGATAGAAGTCAAGGTAGTCATCTCTTCGCTAAAGTTGCTTTAAAAATCTTAAATGAATTTTTCGTATAGATTTTGAACATGTTTATCTAGCATAGCCGCACGACAAGAACTCAAGCAAACAAAAGTGTACTAATAACAAGCAAATGGAAAAACAATTCCACAAAACATTGCAATTAATTCGCAAAATGCAGCAAATATATATATATATATATATATGTATACAAAACATATGCTGTTAAACACTATGATGACTTTAAACAATTTCGTGTTAACTAAAAATCTTCAAAAAAATGTTTTTTTTTGGCAAAAGACTATGGGTTTAAGTTATTTTACAAGAAAATTGATTGTCCATTCTTAGTGACTCGGCAAACAAAGAAAAACAAGCAAGAAAGTTATATTCGGCCAGGGCCGAATCTCGCATATCCACCACTAAGCTTTTCGCATTCTACGCTCCAAAGTCGTTTATTTGATACCCATATCGCTGATATTGTTAAGAAGAAAGTAACTCGCCCGGTCGCGGCGTCTAACGTCATTTTAGAATTAACCCATTTTTCACATCTTCATTTCAGGAATGGACAAAATAGTTTCTGTCTCGCTTGCGTTATGATAAATAAACATAAAACTTCAAAGAATTGGAAAAAATAAGATTTAATCACTAGTAACTATGTGTGGGCATGGTCGCAAATATTATACGTAGGCCAAGCATTTCTGATTTATATATAAAATGGGAAGAACTTTATAAAAACTTTTTTTTTTGTGATTTATCACATAAGTCAAATGACGGAAAAGAATCTTGAATTAAGTCAATCCTAAACGAAAATTAAATTTTTAAATCTAGTTTCTTAAGATTATCTAAAATCCAAGCTCTTGAAAATAGAATTTCAAACCGTAGAAGTCTTATACTGAATCTTTCGAAATTTTTGTGGATCAGAAATGGGTTATGCTTCTGCATGTAAAATATAATTTGCTTGCATCGAAAAATCGACTGCCCAATGAAAGCTATCGATGAAATTCTTCCGTTCCGTCATAATGATAGCTAAAGGAAAATAGTCAACCGTACGCTTAGTGCGTTTAATCAAAGTATCACTTACTTACTTTCTTCCATTTTGAAAGATATTTTCTTTTCAAAAAAAAAAAAACAGAACAGAATTTTGTGCACGTCTTTCTGATTTGCTTTTTTCCTCTTTACCTGTATTCATCAACATTTGAACGATCATCGTTGGTATAAGCGAATTAATGCATTATTCAAAATTAAGTAATGTAAGCATTTGAAAAGCACTCAATTAAAGGTACATGGAAACAAGGCATAAACAAATAACGTGAACAAATATTTTGCTTTTTAACAGCGAACGGTAAAAGTATTTCCCGTAATAGTTCGAAAAGCTCATTACAAATATCTTAAATGGAAAGACGATATACGAATAATTCTTTGCTTACATACTACACAAATATATATATTTATTGTTACAACGTAGTAACTATTTGCTTAGAAGGTGAAAAAGAAGTTCGTGCATTTGATTTTTAATTCATTTCCACAGGAATGGCTTCAAAGTGATCTTGAAAAATAAAAAAAAAGAAGAAAACATCTCAACAGTCAGTAGCTAATCAAAGCTTTAGCCAAACATTTAAAAATTTTTCAAATATTTTCACTCACAAATCAAGCGTTATGACATAAAACAGAATGATTTACAAGAAGTTCACTGATCTGCCGTTCCTGCCGTTCCTGTTACATTGATATTAATGAAAAGCTAATTTTGTTATATAACATTATGGCTGATCGATGAAAAGAATCTTTTGAAAAATCTATATGGTCCCATTGAAAGTCAGATTGCTGGAACACCTGGAATTGATCGGATGATAATAATTCAGTTGAAAGTCACATATAAACCAAAAATGAAAAGACGAACCGAAATTTAGTCAAGGAGCTTTTAAAGAACGCACAAGGAAATCCGTGGCTCTATGAAAAGTACATAACTGAATAAATTGCTTATTAAGGTTTGAATTACTGTAAATGAATGTCTTTCTCATCAAACGAACAGAAAAAAAAATTATACAAAGATGTTCATGTTCGGTTCTACTATAAGTTCAGGATGTGACATCCTGAGTTGAGATCAAGGGTGTTCAGTATTTACAGTATGGCAAAGATATTTTCCCGTTTGCTTCTTTCTAAAACTATTTCATACAATTGCTTAACGTGAGTGTTTCTTAAGAAAAGTTATACATATACATATTTCTCATTCACTTACTTTTAAATGGCTAAGTGAACGTTCGGAGTTAAATCTCTTAATCCTACATTCTATCCTTTACTTATATTTACACTCTACAACATTTGTGCAAGAAGGTATATTAAGTTTGTGTGGCTGTGTGCAACATTCCCCAGAAGAATTTTAAGTAGATCCACCTTTTATTAAACCGATCGATTCTCAGCCATTTTCCAAACCGCTTTAAAACTAGTCCGTCCATCTGTCTGTGTGATATCTATCCATTTGCTTCTGCGCCCAGCTTACAGTTGGAAAATTTCCGAGAAATTTTCACAAAATCTTGTACGGTAAGGTTTTTTTACCTCAACGCAAATTATAATTCCAGTTGAGAACATTTTTCTTGGGTAAAATAGTATTTTGGCAAACTAAATGAACGTAAAAACTTCGACGTGGATAAAAAACTCGCTCTTCGCATAACGACAAAGCTTTCTTTTACCATTTAATGATAACATTTGTTAGTGACAAGTTTCGACTCCAGGGATTCACTGTTCCCTTCCATTCCCATTTAAGTAACCTAACTGTTTTTCATAGTCTTTGGTAAGCCTATGGCAAAAAGGTTATAACCTAAAAGGAAGACTCATATTAGTCAATATATTTAATGGTAGTTGTTTGACCTTGCCCTACTTTTTTGTATTAGGTTATGAGTAACTTTAACTTTACTCTAATCTCTGTAAACCTATGTAAAAATAAATAATCATTAGAGGAAGGTTTCAAGATTTTCTGAAACGATAATTCTTTTTCATTTGCCGTAAACATAATCAATGCTTAAAATATCGAAAACGTTGTAATAATTATCTGATCGTGTTGTGTATTAGTGACGCACCCATTTTTAAAAAAATTTATGTAAATAAGGTTTCTGATTAAAGTTCATAAAACTGAACGACAATTTGTTGTTTTCATTTTTGTTTTTGTTTTTATAATAAAAACTTATAGTACAAGTGAATGAACTTCTCATATATGTGCGGCAAATACTGAATATTAAATATATACAACGAACTGGTCTTTAAAAGGAAAACCAAATACCAAATAGAAGAACTTTCTTTAAATAAGAGGAGATCAAGAGTCTATGAAATCTTTTCTTTTGGCACATATTTATGCCCATCAACGAGGCATGGGAGATACATTCATTTTGTCATAACATTTGCAACACGCAGAGGTGAACTTTACAGGTACTGCAATGTGCAATGTGTGTTCATAGTCATCGTACAGCATCAAATTCTGATTCGATGAGGACATATTTTTCCGTTTATCGGAAGATCTATCTATCTATTGGTCTGTGCATGTCTCTATGGTAAACTTACTCCAGTTTGCAAAAATTAACACATCGGACCGAACTTAGTAAAAGCAGTGGACGTTCTTGTACGCTGTTCTTTATTTAAAATTCTTCAATCACGTCAAAGAACAGGCTTGCAGTGTAGAATAAGGTGAAAGCACTTGTTTTCTCAAAAGAAGAACAGGCTTGCAGTGTAGGATAAGGTGAAGGCACTTGTTTTCTCAAAAGAAGAAAAAAATTCAAAAACTAAAAATGATGCAATATATACATGTGAAAAAAATCGGCCACACCCAACCAAACTTATAAAGCAGTAAAATTTAATATTTCTCGAGGTTCTTTGAAATAAAATTGATGCAAGCATAAAAAATTCGGTCACAGTCAAATATTAATATTTTGTTTTTTTTGTATTTTAATATAGCTCTTGATCATAAAAACTGTCAAAGCTTATAGATCGTTCAAACTATATAGTTAATAAAATTAGAATAGAAATTTTTAAATTAATTCTAATATTGCATCATGTTTATGCAAAGATCAGATAAAAAGATCATTCATCCACATATATATATATATGTATGTGGCACGCATTTAAATATATATATATATATGTATAAATAATGTATACAGATATATTATATGTATAATATATGTATGTATAATATATATATATATATATATATATGTATATATATATATAACTGATTGTCGTCAGTAAACAATAGCAATATTTAACTAATTTTAATAACTAAATAAATATTTGTTAATTTAACAACATCATTATCTGTTGTAAAGAAGAAAATAAATAGAAGAACGTATAACACTCTGAGCACATTCGCATTCGCCTTAAAGTGAATTTTGAATATTCATCTTACACACGATCAATACGTTTAAAAATATCTAACTCATAAATTGTGCAATCTCATTGCAAGCTTAATGCGATCTATGGCTAACATATGGGAAATATTATATATGACAATCGACTGGGGGATTTTTTCCTATCCGCGCCACATATTTAAGTAAACTAACAGATTTATCGAATGTTAATAAAGCAAATTAATATGTATAGGAAGTTCTGGAGCCTGAATAGAGTGTAAATAGCGAGATACTATATCTACCAATCTATCCGTTTATTGAATCGAAGATTACGACTTGAAAATTTTGTGTTAAATTTAATATCATTATTTTCATATCACTATTGTTAGATCAAGATGAAAAACCTGTCCAATCTGCGCCCAAAAGCTTTCTTTTCGCTATTCCGCGCATTCCTAAGAATTGCATTTAGATTATATGAAAATAGAAAAGGCATATGTTCGGCTATGACTGAATCTTTCTCTTAAACAAAGAATTAAAAACAAAGGGCTAAAAAAAAACGATATTGGGCGCTTGGCTGATTTTGTATCATTTTTATATACACACACATGGAAATGTTTATCATTTTTTTTATCGTAGTGATGAGCAAGAAATTCAGTTAGTAATTTATGCTGCACCATAAGGGTCCTTTGATCGATTTGGCCCATTTACATGCCCATCAGCATGCGAAGCCGATATCACTTTTGCTGCCAGGCGAGTATTCTCCGCAGGCAAAATTTGATGCATTATATGCTAATGAATGTCTATTACACTTTAAAGCTTCCTTCTGCGTTTGGAACATAAGTCCTAAAGTAAAGCCCCCATCCCCGCGCAACTTTTAGTTTCTGAATCTGAACTTATTTCGTCTCCTTGATTGTTACACGTGCTTCGTAACTATTTTAAAACTGAAATAACAGATATTTTCTGATTACCTGTGTCAACGGGAGTAAATCTCTTCAATTATGCTCTGATTGAGACAACATAGCATTTTCTCAGTAATTGTGGCTCTTTTTTGGTTGTTTTAGAAGGAATGATGTATGGTACAATGGCGTGCTTACAAATCGGTTTCGCTTTGACTTTCCTACCTTTACTTTCTATTTCATTGATACACAACAAGGGTAACTTTCTTTTAAAGGGCTTCGAAGATTATAAGGGCATGGCTTATTTATGGTTTTTACTATGAAAACAAGGCGCCCGGTGGCTGTGACGAGCTAGAGGTGATAGGTTAAAGATGAATCTATGAATTTGATATGCATTTCACATTCATTTTAAAATTCAATTATCGTATTGTTAATTGGTAAATGTAAATAACTTATGACGGAAGAGATAATTGACTGTAAAATTATTGCATTTAAACTTAACGTCAACACATATCTATTTACATAAACTATTATATAGTATCGCTTATTGTAAGCGTGTGTAAAAACACCGAAACAAATTTTTTTAAATACAATTTTAATGATTTATAGTTTATATCTTGATCAAATATGTTTTTAGATCGAATCTATTGCTAACTGCTGTGCTGTTCTTCCTTCTATTACTCTAAAATGAAAATCATTTTCAAATTAAAATTAAGAGAAATTAAATTTGTAACCCTGCAAGCATAACATCCCTTTCGTTCACTATAGCAAAAGGCTCACGGTAGTTCAGTAAGGCCAACACGCTTCAAGAGAAATCCGCATATTTACAGGGGACAAGATCTTAACGGGCAGTCACAGTGAATTTTTCGGAAAATCGTTTTTTTGTTTTTTTTTTTTGAAGGCTTAACAGATTCTTTTAAGTTTCCAAAGTGTCAAGAAAAAACTTAATAATTGGAAGAAATTTTGTTTTTGGAAATATGTTGCAAGCCCTCTGTGAACACTAACTGTGCCCAAGAAGAAACATTTTTTTAAATATCTTGGCTTCTAATCTCTTTAATCCGGGAACGGCATGCATTTACAAACAAAAGAACGTTAATGTAATTTAAGCTCATGCACAAAAAGGACTTGTTTGTCATAGCGCGACTAGTATAGCTGTCGCTGAATGGTCTAAATTTTGAAAGCTTTTTGCATTGCCTTCAAGACAATCCTAGCGAATCGAGCTGATGGTTCCAGAGGTCTGTTTGAGCAAAAAGTTTGCAAAGGAAGGAAAAAGGAAAAAGTTTAGGCTCCGCGCAGTAAGTAAGTGTCAGATATTTCGTTCGTTTCTGTCTACAGCACAATAATTTTTTTTTTTTTTTCGAGTCCATTACAAAACCTTTACATATAACATTCTAAAGAGAAAATTCGCGATAAGTTAAGCTAAACGTTATTCATTAACCACTCATTGCTTTTTTTTTGGTCGAAAACTGTGTATGCGTGTGTGTGTGTGTGTGTGTGCGTAAATAAATGTTAATTCAAATAATCGAAATGAAAGTCAATACTTTAAAGAGTTCCCGCCATAGACAGATAGATTAAGTGATTTCGGTTAAAGCGCCGCAGGGCCTGGCTCAAGTGTTGTCACTTATTAATGTTTTACAAAAATAATTTTCTTTTTTTTCTTCATTACGCAAGCAAATTCTTAGTAAGTCCTGAACATTGCTATTTTATTACTTTTTTCTTTTATTTATTTTATTTTAATCGTTTATTTAACTAAACTAACCAAACTAAACTAACTTAAGAAAAATAAATGTTTTTCCTCGATGTTTATTACGAAACTATGCATAACTTTCAACTAAAAAGATTAAAAGCAAAATTCCTAAGCAATAGTTTTACATATACTAGTGTCCTTACTTCGAACTAATTCTATGAGATTTTTTGTAATAAATAAAAATAAAATTTGATAATACTTTTTGATATATTTCCGTAAGCCGTCAGCTTTATTAGCTGATAGGAAAAACAATTAAAGTCTAATAATTATAAGTGTAGGCCATAAATGTTAAGTTTTTTTTTTTTTTTTTTTTTTTTTTTTTATGCATTTCTCTGTATTTCATTGATTACAAAACATTTAGCCGACAGAGGCCTACCTAAAATGTTTGTACAAAAAAAAAAAAAAAAAAAAAAAAAAAAACAATTCATAAAAATAGCATAAATTAATTATCAGTGATTTTTGGGAATTTCTCAGTACAGCTGTACACATTAGTTCGAAGAGCAAGCTTTAAATGTAACATTTGATCAATATCAAGCAAGCAATAAAGAAGCATGCGGAAGATGGAAATTCCATAAGTGTTTTTACGTTTTTATTGAAACACTATTTACGAAAAATAATGGTATACTAATTTCATCATTTTGTTTGTTACACTTAAAAATACCCATTAAAGGATCTGTAGAAGATATGAGAACTGTGTTAACTTAAAACTTTAAGTCGAGATAAACATTCGTTTAATTGGTAAGAATTGCTCTGAATAACTTTATTAAAATAGAAAATAGAAGAGAGAAGAGATAACCTTAGGCTATGTGCGTATGAATTGAATGAGTTAAATGAATATACTGGGCTTTGACGCTCTATAGAGTGAATCCTTTTCGCAACAAGGCTGGCATATAAGTTCTATTGCACTCTTGCTTACTTTACCAATGACGCAAGAAGTCATTCTGTTCATATGATTAGAGTTTCACTTTTTATGTTTAAAGTAAATAAAAATGCCATGTAGCTTAAAAGGGGACGTTTATCCATTACTGGTTAAAATTGGTAGACTACAAATTGATGCATATATAGAAAATTGAAATTTAAAAATTCCAGAGAATTATTTACAGGGAGGAGTTAAAAGATTATCATCTTCAGAAAATAAATATAATTTCCTTATTACAAATAATGCAAGGCAGGCGAAAGCTAGTATTTGTAAAAATAATTTTTTATGCATTTTTTCTTTTTTTTTCTTTTTTTGTTTTTAATTAATATATATATTGAATGAAATCTTGTTTACCTTCGATGATAGGTATCCAAAATTCATTACTTGTCGAACGTAGTAGTTTGTTTGTTTTTTTTTTTTTTTTTTTTTAATTAAAAACATTTTGGCAAAGTGCGTATTATATATGAGTTAAATGGACACCTTTTAGCTAAACATAAAGACCAGCAATGTCAATAACTTATACGTACACAAAAACAAGTAAATAAACAAACAAACAGACAAACAAAATAAGTAATTCGAGTTTGGAACGACTTAGCAATGACCTCAATTTTTCCATACAAAAATCTTAATGTACAGCAAGAAATAAAGGTGGCCTAAACGTAATGATAAAGGAGGAAGATTCAAGGCATAAGAGGCATAAATTATTTTAAAATTTCTTTGTACTTTAAGCTATGGGTAGATAATGAAGTACGTATTTACCCACAGGCTCAGGATAACAGGTTTTTTCACTCAAATGTATTTTCCCGAATTTTAAGTGATATAACGAATATACATATACCCCGTCAGTAAGTTTAGTATAGTTTTCTTCATAATATGTAAGACAACTAATAAGCAACCAACATAAATAATAAATAGCTTCGTTTATGCAGATAAAAAAAAAAAAAAAAAAAAAAAAAAAAAAAATTTTAATTAATCATGTTTTAAAAGATTCTTCTCTCATATAACAAACATACAGCATAGGTATGCGTATATTTATATCATATGCATATATGTTTAAGATTAAATTTCATTCAAACAAAAAAAAAAAAAAAAAAAATACAAAAAAAAATATACAAAAAACATTTATAAAAAAAAATATTTTTATTGTACAATTATGAAATCTGTTTTGCATTATGATGACTGTTCATGCGTCAAGTGGATTTGAATACACATCCGCTTGGTATATTCGAATATTAGAATACGGTAACAGCACTTCTCTGCGTATATGGCGATGAAAAGGTTACTTCTCTATTCAATGTCTATATGAAACTTTTATTTATTTTTTTTTCAGTTTTATAGTTAGGCAAGTGCCCGTATGAGTGAGTATTGGTGTTATGATTTATTTATGATTGAATTATTTTAATGAAAAGTTAGCAAAATTTGAATGTTTATAAGCACAGGTAACTTTCAAGACAACCTGTTAGATGATAGAACATTTTCAAAAGTGTTGTACTTAAGTGCCTTGCACTTTTAATACCATTTTTATTAGTACTTGTTTTTGTTAACGATAAGTACGTATTAGGTTTACATGTTACGAGTGAAATACTTTGCCTTTTTACATGGTTTATACATTAGTTACTTGTATGTAAATATATATATATATATATATATATATCGATAGAACGCCCAAAATGCTGAATGCGGTATAGAAAAGACGTCAATATATTGAAACATGCTCCGCATGCTTAATGCGAATGGATGCGTTGCGATTAAACAAAAGAATTTTTTTTTATTTTTACATTTTTTTTTTACTTTTTTTTTTTGTAGGTTTCGTATAAACTAATGAATTACACATGATTAGCAACTATTTAGCAGTTGTTTTTAGTGTGCGAAAAATTTTATGTAAAATAAATAAATTAACATAATATTAAAATTAAAATGCTTATTGAATGATCAAAAAGAAAAAAAAAAAGTGCCGAACGAAAATGGGAAAAGATAATTCTTATGTCCTTCAGACAGATGCCCGAAAGTATACTTGTGTACATTTACTAGTGTCATTTACTGTTTGTCCATCTCTCCGTCTGTAGTTTTGCGCTCTTGTAATATCTATAAATCGGTATGTTTTTTGCTCATCGTCTATTCGATCTTCCTCTTCCCAGCGGTTACTGTCGATTCATTCACCTGGCAATTCGTGTGCTTGTCCGACTACCATTCTTTTCATTTTCCTTTGCTTGACAATCAATTATCCCACGCTGCTCTTTTATCTATTTGAAAACCCGTCCACGACCTGGACTTCTATTGTCACATTCATTCAATCCGGATTTTATAACGCTAACCATTAGTTTATCCGTTCGTCCATACGTCCTTGTATTCACTGGACCACTCGCATTCCTATTCGCTTGAATGCCTATCCTTTCAAGCACACATCTGCTCGTCTGTCTGCTCGACCTCCTTCTATCAGTTTTTATGTCCGCCCAACTATCCTTTTATATGATAAAATATTTTCCCATTTGTATATCCATCGGCTTGCATATCTGTTTAAAGTGGTACAGTGTTACCGTTATCGTCGGACCACACAAACATCTATCTATCGTCCGTGCGCTAATCATGCATCTACAGGACCATTCTTCCATTTGTAACCAAGCGGGCCAGCCGTCCAATCACCCGTCCTTTAATACCTTTGCAATCTTCTTGATCTCCACAGCCGACTATTCCTCAGTCTGCTGATTATCCATTCACTTGTCTCATGTTGTAGCGAACTTCCCTACTCGTAAATTTATTCACCTTGTCATTCATCTAGAATCTCCAAGCATATGGAGAGTTTACCGAAGAAGTTACTTTCAAGAAAGAAAACTTTGCACAAACTCATTACTCAAAATTGGAAATGGTATCAAAAGCGAAGTGGAACATAATAACGAACGGAGGCGCAAACATAAAAATAAACAAATGGTTAACTAAATCTTTTTTTTTTCTATTTAGCGGACATAAGTAATTATGTCTATCTGAAAAGTGTTCTGTGCCGTAGCGATTTCTTGTTTCAACTATGAAGTCTAGTCCTAAGCTCATAGCGAAAATTTCAAAAGTTTCCAATAAGAAAAATATCGAGACATTTGACTATCCCTGTAACTCTACATACATTAAATATATATTGCAGTTTATTAAGATCCATCTATATTTGATAGAAACGGTTACCTTTAAAATGAAGAAATGGATCGACAAGCATTTTTGAAATTAGAATCTTGACAAAGGCATTTCACAAAACACTTCTCACACATATTTACATCTACGGCATCCTTTATATACATATTGCATGCATCTTTTTATAACCTTGCGGCACGTTTTTTGACTTATCGGAAATAAAAAAAAACTAATCATACGTTAAGTATTCCGACTAATATTTTCCTAAAATGTTGGCAAAAAATTTAAGTCTCGTTTTAATGGTTAACGGTATTGCTGTACCGCCGAAATCGGCTTTAACTTATGTGGAAGAGGAACGAAAAAACGGCACAATTGCGGAAAACATTTGTCATAATTTTGCCGAAAAATTTATTCATCTACGCAAAAATAAAAGAAAGTCTGCAGTTAACTAAAAAATACTGTAAGTAATTTCTTGTTTTTTTTTTAGATACAAATTTTTTCCTAGGATTTATTATAAAAAAACTTTGCTCACAATTATTATTACATTATAAGAGATTTTTTTAATTAACTTATGATATGATTATCTTTAGCATGAAATAGCTATTGAAAATTATTTTAAAAAAAAAATGCATAATTTTGTATGTGCGCGCATTTGCATAGAAATTCCGATGTTTAAAAAAAAAAAAAAAAGTTAATTAGAATCTTGAGACAAAGAAAATAATATGTAAAAATTTTGCTATACGAAGAAGAAGAAACACTTTATTTATAAAACACTATATAATAAAGCATTAGGTTAAGGTGAACAAGAAAATTGCACATTTAAAAAGACGCATTCACAGGCATATTTGCGCACACACATCGAAAATAATTAGAAATCGTTAAGAAAAACAATAAAACAAAAAATCCAAGGAAAAAAAAAAAAAAATTTCAATAATCAAATTTGACTTTGACATTAATAATTCCATAAAAGGTCCATTAGAAAAATTAAAATACAAAAAAAAAAAAAAAATACAATAATACAAAAAACAAAATAACGCATTCGATAAATAAGTTAATAAATTTTAAATAAAAAAAAAAAACACCAAACTATACACTCGCACACGCATCCGCAAACATTTGCTTATATACTTCATATATACACTAAAATATATCATATAACTCACTTGGGTTCTTCACTTCACTTAAATGTATATCCGTTTCCGTTTATTTATTTACTTGTTTTTAAGTAAAAAAAAAACACCAAAAAAAAAAAAAATTGAAACTTAACGTTACTTTATCCGTTAGATTGTTTTAAGATATCCGTCAATTTTGGTTGCCAAGAAGATACTAACTGATATTGCTCGAACCGTTTTCAATAAAATTATACATAAATAATTTATATATATATATATTTCTTATTTTGTTGTTTTTCAAATAAAAATTTGTTCTCATTAAACAAAAGAAAAAAAAGGAAAGGAAAACAAAACTAAAGAAAACAAGAAAAACACAAAAATAAGAAACGACACAAAATATTCATTCGGTATGTATGTATGTATGCAAACAAATGCAAAGATTTTATAAAAAAATATTAAGCCAAACTCACTAAAGCTTCAAGCCACAAACAAGAAGACATGCATGTCGATCATGTAAAAATGTGTTTCCCACATGCTACCTGTTCGAAACGAACCGTTTTCGGAAGAAGCAAGTTTGAAAGCTAATCCAACCGATATACATATATATATATATATGTAGAAGTTGCATAGTTATAAAAATACTTGCATTATTATACTAGCGATGAGATGGTCAAGGTAAAATGAAAAAATTTTCAATTTTTTTCGCTCATGTTAACGCTAGCGCGTTGGCTCTCAACTTATTTGCTTCACTATCCTTAAGTTTATGCATATATATGCATATGCATGTATTTTATATAAATACAAATATATTCTTGTGTTATAAGACAGGATGAAAGGATTATATAAAAAAAAAAGAGCTTAATTTCTGTTAAACCAGTCATTATATTAAAAATTATATATATATATATATATACCATAGAGTGTTTTTATATCGTTACTTTAATATTATTCTAAACGATCTACTAAACGATTTTAAAAATATAATCTCTTAAAAGAATAACGTCGCTTATATGTTTTGCAATGAATTCTGAACTATTACAGAAACGATCTTTATATAAAGCTAAAAAAGATGCTTGCATAAGATAAATATGTATAGACATGAATATCTCTTGCATATGGCCTAACCGATTAAACATTTACGATCGCTTTTATTCTAATCTATATCGCTAATGGAATTCATTCCTAAATATTAGAAAAATTGTTCTAATGAAGTTAGAAGCGATAGTTGACGTCCTTGAAATTTTAAAATAGAACGCGTAATGAAGAACTGTGCTAAGCGATGTAGTGCTGAGTATTTAATGAGGCCTTTCTATCTTTTTAAACAGTCAGTTATCATAAGACTGTATGCTATAATGACGAAATTGCACGCATTGAAGTTCAAATTACTAGCCTACAGAGACTTTTATCCGTTGGACATTTGTGAGTTTAATACTGAGGAATAATGTCGAATATAACAGAAAAAATTATATGTTTTCTTATTTGCTCCCGGGAATTATTGACCTGTGCATTATGCAAAACCTAGATCTAGTCACGCCTATTTTTAACTAACTTTTCAGTAAGCATCGAAAGTGTAAACAGATCTCTGCTATTATTTATGAACCGATAATGATAAATAAACTTGTTCTTTCTACAAGCTATTATATATAACTATTTCCAAGTAGGTTTGATAAACAAACCGTTTTAATGCTTAAGCAATACCTAAGCGTGATAGTCACTTAGTCAGATAGTCAGCTTAGATGTTACGGCTTCGTTCGAACGGAAATTTGCCTCTAACCGAACATTCTGAAAACGATGTTGATTTGATTCTGATGTAAGTGCCCACTGAAAAAAATATGCCTTAATAGAGGCAACACCAATTGCTGAATATTCGGTTATCGAAAAGAACTTCTTTTTAATCTTCCAATAAAGAGGTGATGGAGGAAATTTCATTCTCTTCTAAAGGTTTTCTCTTCTAAAGGTTTTAGCTAACACATCGAAAGGTCATTTGTGGTAAAGTATGGTATGTATGTTGTATGAAGATATAATGTTAACGGAACACTATTATTATCGAAAAAGAAACATATTTTTTTAATAAGCATGATTAACGAATTCATATTTTTTTGAGTAGATTTTCTCGTTAATAATTTTTTTTTGGAAAAAAAAAAAAACAAATTTTTATACACAACAATACAATACCGACAATCAAGTTTTTGTAAACAACGGCATCTATCACATTTGTCCAACTATTCATGTTAAAGTTTAATATGCGATCTTTGGTGACAAGGCCAGCGAAATCAAAATGTTTATTCAATGGATGTATCATGTTCTTCGGTTTACTTTTTTTTATATATACATCGCAGGGATTATGTTAGATACACTAGATACATTCCATATTTGTAACTCATAAAAACATATCACATACAAATATCTGTGTGACGAATTTTTTCGTTTTTTTAGAAATGTCGGTTCAAGGAAACGATCATAAGTACGGATTTATAGGGTTTCAAAAATTTTGTTTCCAAATTTGCAAACATCTAAGTTCATAGAAGAATTCCTTCCCCTCCCGTCTTCTAGTATATAAAGGTAGCAGAGTATGTAAGTAAGGATTTTAGTTTGTATACAATAACCGGTAGACACATAATACGACGCCCAAAAAATATGATTGAATATTCGCTTTATATATCAAGTGAATGGAATCGTTTTATATTCCATCCTTCTTCGAACAAATATCGTAAAGCAATTAATGTTATGTAGTTAAGGGTTCGGTTCGAGCTAAATGCAAATTTTTTCTATTTCTTGTTATTTTTCTTTTTTCCACTGTTCGCATTAAAGTAACTGTATAAGCAAAAAAAAAAAAATTTATCGCATACAAACGTACATATATACATACATAATTAATTAATTAAACATAGTTAAACCGTTTCTCAAAATTTGATTCACCAAAAGCAAAAAAAAAAAAAAAAAAATTTAAATACCTTCCTAGTACATGTTAAACCTTGATTGGCTTATGTTACTATTTGGTATCTAATATTTTTACCATGAACTTATTTCTAAAAACGCATTGAATTAAGAACCGTATCAAGAATCGATATGTAGACAATTTGATTAGGAAATCATTTAATTTGCAATTTATTTAAGGAAATTTAAGGAAAAATTAATTAATTTACTCACTTTGAATACGTAGGTAGGAATAGGTGCTGGCAAAGTCATATGCCAATTGCTTTTCTTAATTAAAATTTTTCCATTAAAAATCTGCAACAAGGAAATTATGTATTATATAAATGGAATGTTTTGATGGATTACACTAAACTAAATTTAAAACTAAAATAATATATTATTATTTAAATTATATGTAGTTGCCTACGAATACATTACTCTTCTAAGATGAAACGTAATTGAAAAGTTTTTTAAAAAAATCATATATTGTTTTATAAAAGTTTTTGGACGCTGTAGGCGTGCCCTTGGAAATGTTTAAGTCACTTCAAAATTTTTTTACAAATTTATGGGTGATACGTCATTTCCGCTAACGGGAAAATGTTTACTACAACTACATCATGGTCACCTAGACAGAAAAGTGGATAGACGCACAAACGGACATGTTTAGATGCAGTTCGAATTTAAAATTGGGGTAAGAGTTTATATACTTTATGGGATTTTTGAAACTTGTTTCTCAGTGTTTTAAAGGTATTGAAAAAAAAATTACATTTTCATACCCTATGATAGGCACTCAAATACATTTCCGAATGTGCCGAATATATAGATTCAGATCAAAATGATATGAATATATAAGTTACTGAATAGACTGACAGTAATGTTAGTGCAGTGATCGCAAGACTTAATACCAAAATAGAAAAGAACGCCACACGTGATGAAAATACGTTAAAAATAATTCTGTTCATTAAAAAGCTTAAGCAACTAAGAAAGTGAAATTTACAAAAATAAAATTAAAATTAAAGCAAAAAAAAAATTTGGAATTAGAAAAGGGGTGAGAGAAAATATAAGATTGAGATAGAAAAATAAACGCTCAAGCGTTCGATCAAAAGAAAACTTGGGTTTCGCATCCGTTATCCTGCGGCTAATAACCGGTACTCCATAGCGTTATACGAAAACACAAAAAGAGATAGAAGAATGAGAAGCTTAGGACTCTTATCTTTGAACTTTATTTATATTTAGATGGCAATATAAACGCATTTTGTGTGTAGGTTCCGTCCTGTTGGACAATATCATACTTGAAAAAAGAAACTAAAAATAAGAAAGCAGATGACGTATATAAATTGCCGCTCTTTGACGGAGCTTATTTCTCAGAATGATACGCTTAAAGGCACCTTTCACGTCGTGGTCATCTCAAGCTTTACATAAAAACTTTAGTTTAATAATAATAAATAAACGCTTTCTCGTTTCCCCTTTTCTTGATAAAAGGCATTATTTGTTGGGATTGGATATAAGTTTTAATTTATAAAATTGACAAAAAAACACGACAACATTAGTTCAATCTGCCTATAAAATTCTCTATTCTCTCTTATTTCTCTTATCCTCTCGTTTTTTTTTTTGCCCAATACACGTCAGCTGTTTTCTACGAAGGTAGATAAGGCAGCTTATGGTAATCATATGCCCGTTAAATAAAATAATTAGTACACTTTGGCAACATTAACAGTAGAAAGCAAAAAAAATTTCACAGAGCATCAAACATTTTAGTAAATAATATTTCGTCTTAAAATTCAATATAATAATAATCTTCTACCAGAAACAAATACATTTCAAATTTCACGAAAAGAAAATTTTGCAATAGGAATTTTAAGCGCGCAGTAAGTAACAAAAAAGAAAGGGGATAAAAAAAATAATTATGAAATCGATATATAATGAAGTAAAAAAAGTTTGTAATCAAATTGGGGTCAAAGAGAGTGTGTGTGCATGAGTATTAAAACAAATATAAATTGGTGTTATAATTCAGAATTCGAGAGAAATTAATAACTAAAAGCAAATAATATCAATAAAACGGAAAAAAAACATAAAAATAAAACACGTATAGAAAAGAGTACTTAGAACGCCACGTCAAGTAGATCAAGAACGAGAACCAAAAAACGTATTGTTTATGTTCTTTATCTGATGGAGTTTTGCTAATTTCTTCTCAAAATGTAAAAATCATTTATTTTATATAATCTAATAAGAAAATATTCATACATTTTTTGTTCTCACACTTTTTTTTTTTTTTTTAATCGATTAAACGGCATTTTTCGCAATACACGTATAACTGCATGCTAACTGATTAGAATCATTTTGTTTATTGCTTTCAATATATTCTCACATAACTTTCTGTTTATCTAATGAAGTGCAAGCTACGCTTTCTATCGAGATACATATGTATATACACAGGGGTGCCAGAGGAAGACGATAATGAGAATTTCACATGCAAACATCTAACTGTCCCTAGATGAGTACATCTACATACATACATACATATAAGCATAAACAAAGTTATTACGTTCTTAAATGTCGCATATCAAAACAATCATTGCAAAGTTCATTTCTATTAAATACATTTTGTCGGTATACGCTTTCTTTTCTTTTTTTTTTTTTTTTTCTTCTACCAAATAATTACGGGACTCTTGTGGTAATGAACAATAAAAAAATATTTTTGAAATAAAGAAATTTCAAGTTCGCTGTAGTTTCAAGAGGAATTAACAAAAAAAAGTTTGTGATTACAAATTTTCTTATCATAAATTTAATTACGAAAGAAAACAGTAACATTACATACACGCATATATACATAATGAGAAATTTATCATATTATTTTTATATTTTAGCGTAACTAAGCGTGCTCTTCTAATCATATAACATAAAAATCTGGGTAGCGATTGTTGCGGTAAAACGGAAAATTGAACTCTTGAAATGGCTACGGAATCATCAGTTACTTTAGTAAATCATGATATCTCCGTTGTAGATTATTCAAAAATTCGTACTAATGAATCATCGGCAAGCGATTTGGATAGTCCGGTGCACTCTTGCAATGAAATTGTATCCGGTGCACGTAGCGATGAAGATGACGATATTTTCGATGAAGTTAAAATGATTTTAAGGAAACGACGTGCTTGGGATCATGCCGATGCATTAAGTGCTAATGATTTAGATTTGCTAGGAGATGATGATGTTTTGGCAGAGGATGAAGATGAGGCTGGATGCCCTTTACCATCGACACCGGAAGACACTCAACTAATTGAAGCCGAGGTAAATAAAAATAAAAATGTTATTGTACAGTTCACACACTTAGCCCCATAGCATTAGAAAATGTATACATATGCATACATATATATATATATATATATCTATATGTATTCATGTAGCTCATTGCACTTGGTTACAAAATTTTCATTAGCATTAATAGCCTTTAAAGTACTTTACGGTGTTGTTAAGAAAAACACAAACCACTTTCAGTCGAAAACTTTTTGCTTTCACTAAAATTAGAAATATATATATATATGGAAAACGTGACAATTAATGGTAAGCCAACATGTGCTTGATATACAATAACGTTGCTCGTGGTAAATGTTAAGAACAAAATCGTTAATAGAATGTAAATAGCATTTTCACGTGTTTCAACAACGCTTAAAAAAAAAATCAATTTAAATGTAATTTGTGTCTTAGCAAAAATTATTTATATTCTTTACATGTTCTTCTTCTTTCTTATATCTAGATGACAGAAGTTCTAAAGGCTGGTGTCCTTTCCGATGAAATTGACTTAGGAGCTTTGGCTCACAATGCTGCCGAACAAGCCGAGGAATTTGTACGCAAGGTACGGTGGTGAGAATTTCTGTTTTTCCCTATTTTTATACCCACCACCGAAATGGATGGGATTATATTCGGATTATGTCGTTCCGTCTCTATTACCTAGAAATCCATATTGTATGCCCTATCAAGTTTATTTATATGCCTTGAAGTATGTCTTGTTGATAAATATATTAAATATAATCATAATTTTGTCTGTTAGCTGTTGTTCGGACTCGCGTAGTCTTGTGATATGTAATTTAAAAGCTAAAACTTCGTATCTATATTCCTCGTCGAAGGTTAAAGATCAATTGTTTCACAAAAATTAAGAAATTGCAAACTGATAGCGAGGCCCTCTAAGGTTCACTTTAAAAAAATGCTTTGAGTGGCCAACAGATATGCTATCAAGCAACAATTAATGGAAAAAATTGATGTAAAAACGTAGCACTGCATACATATACGCGTATACAGCAAGTTTCAAAATAAGCGCGATTTGCTTCACAAAAAGAATGGCATAATAAAGATAAAGCTGAACAAAAAAAAAAAATGTTAAATATTGTTATCACACACCTATAGTAGATATCGATTTAATATTTGATACAAATATTTACTAGGGTGCAAAATACAATCAAGTAACAAGCCAAAAATCAAGACAACATCTGTTGGTGGGTATCCAATGTTCATTTCAAGGCGCGTTTCTAATTTATATGAAAACTCGTACATTTTTTTTGTTATATAATTTTTTGTTTGATTTCGATTTTTGCATTTAAAGGTTTGGGAGGCGAGTTGGAAGGTTTGTCATTACAAAAATTTACCTAAATGGCTGCAGGATAATGATTTTCTTCATCGTGGCCATCGTCCACCATTGCCTTCGTTTACCGCCTGTTTTAAATCGATTTTCCGTTTACACACGGAAACTGGAAATATATGGACGCATTTATTGGGCTGCGTAGCCTTTATAGGTGTGGCTGCATATTTTTTATCACGACCCTCAGTAGAAGTACAAGTTCAGGAAAAAATTATATTTGGTGCCTTCTTTGCTGGGGCCATTATTTGTTTGGGTTTTTCATTCGCTTTTCATACGGTCAGTTGTCATTCAGTGGAGATTGGAAGACTGTTTTCTAAGTATGAGCAATCCATTCGATAATTAATTATTGTATTATAAATATTTTTAATTGATTTTTTTTATTTATTTATTTATTTTTTTTTTTTTTGATCACAGATTAGATTATTGCGGTATCGCTTTACTTATAATGGGTTCCTTTGTTCCATGGCTTTACTATGGATTCTATTGTCATTATCAGCCTAAAGTCATATATTTATCGGTAGTTTCCGTATTGGGTTGTTTATCCATCATTGTTTCATTATGGGATAAGTTTTCGGAGCCAACTTTACGTCCTTTAAGAGCTGGGGTTTTCATGAGTTTCGGCCTCTCCGGTGTTATACCAGCAATTCATTACGGCTATATGGAAGGATGGTTCAGTCAGATAAGTCAGACAAGCCTGGGATGGCTAGCTTTAATGGGTGAGTGCTACATATTCATGTAATCGAAAATCATAATAATATTTTTATGCTTATTAAGGCCTTTTATACATATCGGGAGCTTTACTATATGCTTTGCGAGTCCCAGAAAGATGGTTCCCTGGAAAATTTGATATATGGGTCAGTTTTTATGAATTTTTCTTTTCCTTTTTTTTTTTTTTGCTAAATCTTTACAAAAAAAGATTTTGTTCATGTATTCATTCTTTCAATCCAACAGTTTCAATCGCATCAATTATTTCATATATTAGTGATTGCTGCTGCCTTCGTACACTATCACGGCATATCGGAAATGGCTATGTATCGCGTTACTGTGGGTGAGTGCAGAGTACCCCACGAACCCATTACTTTCTAAACGAAACTCTTGGCAGTCTACAAATGATTTTTTATTTTTTAATACCACTTTGCTTAAAAAAAACAACAACATCATTAATGGCTGCATATGTATGCACGCGAACACATACGTGTTACGTTGGTTTTTTTGAACATCAAACACGACGAAAAAAAAGAGAAACACGCTTAGCGAAAGACTATACAAAACAGCATAAATTTACAAAATATAAAAAAAAAATTATTAATTAAAATGAAATGAGATGAAAATCAAATGTAATGTATTTGAGAACAAAAAAGAAAGTTTTTATTTCTTCTTATTACTCAGAAAAAAATAAAAATAAGCAAACCTTATAAAGCTTAATGAATTATAGTTGAAATTGAAATTTAAAGAAAAGAACAACAAATTTTAATTTAATTTATTTCATATATTAGTAATGTTATCCCCTGAATATTCTCTTGTGGTTTATTTAATATATATATATATTTTTTTTTTTTAAGAAAATATTTATAAAATTAGTTCGTCCAAAACTAGTTATTTAAAGAAAAAAGCACACTCAACTCAAATATATATGTTTTTTTATTTTTAATTTTCTATATTAATGTTTATCATTCCATTAACTGTTTGGTAATAAAGGCTTTTTTTCTTCCTTCATACATATGTTCTTCGTTTAAGTAGTTGATAGTTTTAAAAAAAAAAAGTCTTTTATTGTTTACCCTTACGATACCTTAGCTGTCGTTTACATTTAACATGAATATGTCATTCTTAGCCGCAAATTAATGCAAATCAATCTATAAACTATATAAAATAAATTCATATAAGTATTAAAAAGACAAAACTATATACAAATTCGAAATCAATTTGCGTAATCAAATCATTAAATATATCACACTCACGATTACTACAATACATAACAATAAAATGAATAGAACGGCAAAATAAAAGGAATGTGTTTTTTTTTTTTGTTGATTAATTTAAAATTAAAATTAAAAAGAAAAAGAAAAACCCCTAACAGATGACGATATAAACAACACTTGATATAGGCAGTCAGCCCGCCTGTCAGTCTCTCGCCAGTAAATGTAGACGCATCAATGAAAAGGTTTGTGGAGTAAAAAAAAAAAGAAGAAAAGATGATACTAATGTCTTGACAACCGAGACGGGACTTTTAGATATTCATTTTGATGAACATCCAACAGTCAACCGAGCTTTGAATAAGTTTTCATAATCCCCTGATATTTCCGAAATAAATACCTTTTGCAAAATATCTTTTTACTCATCACAATTTCAATAAAGTTCTAAAAACATTTTTGGAAAAATTTTCAAAAATGTTGATAAATTTGGAAAGCTTCACAAAAGTTTTTAAAAATAATTTTTAAATTTTATTTTTGTTCTACGTAAATAGACGAAGAATCGAACTAAGTATGTTTGTCACTAAGCGAATATTCAAATCATTGTGTTTGTGTAGGTAAGAACCAAGCTAGAGTTCACGGGTTTCAAATCTCAAGTACCGTAGACTTTTCTTTGGTCGTAGCTATAGTAACTGCTCAGTCGGAATAACCGTGTGGGCATTGTAGACGTATCCTTGGAAAAGTTCGAGTCACGTTTAAATGCTTTTGCAAATTTGTAGGCGATATTTCATTTTCGCTAATGGGAAAATGTTTATCACAAATATTATCCAGTTGCGCAAACAGACAGATGGACACATGCATTCCGAATTTGAAACTTTATGGTCTTTTTGAAGTTTGTTTTTAGGTCGTATTAAGGTATTGAAAAAAGAAAATTAATTTTTAATAGGTTATAATATTGGGTAGGCGTAGTCAAGTTTTTCATTTTTGCACAGTTACTTATAAAATATGCCTTTAATTTTTTGTACATTTATCTGCCATAGTTTATAAGTAATAGGAGGAGTTCTCCGTTTATATATTACTGTGGGAGCGTCCTCCGACCGATTTTGCTTATTTTTAATACCAACCAGCCTGCAAGATCTTGCAATGTGTTTGCCAAATTTAAAGTCGATAGCATCATTTTTGCGGTGGGGATTTTCACAGCAGACATTACACAGACGAACAGACAGACGTGCTTAAATCGTTTTAGAATTTGATGCTCATCACGAATATATATATTTTGTGGGGTTTCTGTTGCTAGCTTCTGGGCGTTGCGAACGTTTTACCAAAATGAATGGCATTTTTCGGTGATGGGCATAGTTGATTGTGATGTGGTGTAATTGATTTTTGGTTTTCTTCTATTTTAAGGAAAAAAAGGTTATTTCACTATATACATATATCGAATTTTGAGAAACTTAGAGTACATTTTGTTGTGCTTACAAGAAATCAAGCAATAGCTTTTTTATATAGTATTGTTCGGTGGGTATTTAAAATTCGCTTTAAACCGTATATGTATGTATGTTATGTACGTATATTATAGTTAATAAAGAAAAGGAAAAATATACGGAAGACATTAAATATGCGATTTTTTTTTTTTTTTTTTTTTTTTTACACATATTTTAGTTTGTTTTTCTTTTCCAAAAACTATGCCAAATATTATTATCGATGGATAAGAAAAAAACAAAAAAAAAACAATTTTTTTTTAAATTTTATATGCGTTTATTAACGAACGTTATAAACAAATTTAATAACGTGAGACTTTAGGTCCAGTAATGTAGCAAAGGTCAAATCGTTATTTGATTTGAATTAAGAAATTAATAGCAACACACCAATGGCAATAATATAGTAAATGATTATAAAAAAATATCAATTTTATACTTTGCTACGCTGCTCATTAGGATACAATTTAATGTCTCATTCAAAAGTTTCAATTGAATTAAATATTGTATAAATACATAAATGTATTTAATGCATTATTTAAAATTGTTATGCTCTTTAGCAAAAGAAAATAACCTTCTCTGAAGGTTGAGGTTCTTCTTTAATAATTTGAATATAAATATATTTTAATGTTATGGTCAAGGTTTTCAATTTCTAATATATATATATTTTTTTCTTTTTCCTTTGTTTCTTTTTCTTTCTTTGCTTTCATATTTTTTTTTACTGTTGTGTGTTATGTCATTTCAAGCAGCTGTTTGTCTGGTTATTGACTGTTTCGTTATATTCATAGCTCTTCTTTTCTTTTTTTTTTTTTAAACGGGTGAATACCACAGATCCATTAGTAAGATTAATGGATACATTCGATTGTATACACATTCAACGCGAATCTATTTTAACAAACTTATAATCAATATTCAAGTGTATTGCCTAAACCGATAAGGATATGGAGTGAAGCTACGAACAGATAAAAGCATATTTCCATCTGGAAAGGAATATGTTTGGATTTTCTCTAGCTTTGAAAGATTGAAGATAATACGATATTTTGCCGGTTGTAAAAAAAAATGTACGCTCTGTGGGTATCAGTGCATCTATTGCAATTTGAACTATAATGACGAAGCAATCTGAACTATGAGAAGAAACTGAAATCTAAGAGAGCTGGAAAAAAACTAGACCAAGGAATTGTATTAGTTTTCGCCTTCAAACCACATGTCTTGAGGGCAAAGCTAAACTCGAAACGTTTATCACAACAGATAGTTGATCGATAGTAAAAGTTATCCGAAACTTTTTAAATTCAATTAATAAAGTAAGGAACGTTGCTGCCAGTTGCGGACATAAAATTAATATTATTTTCGATATCGAGCGGCACGTTTAATTGCGGACAGTACAATAATGAAAAATACTTTAGAAAAAAAATTACAGAGAAAATTGTCGGAAGAAGCACTACACCATCCACATTACTTCCCTGTTAAGAATAAAATACTTGCAAGAGATTGCCTTAATACCGCTATTGCGTAATGCGATACCGTAATGAATTCTTCAGGATTCTACTCCTCCAGTGTTCAATTGTGAAGAAGATGAATGGCCAAGCCTTTCGTCTACGAATGTGTTGAAAGCACCTGGAAAACTTGAAATGAGAAAAACATTCAACTTTTTTTTGGAATGATTACAACAACCAGCTAGCCTACCGCTTCATAAAGAAACGAGCTAATGGAAATAGTTGCTAGTGCATATTCTGCTTTTCGACCTAGAATTTATTTCCGTGGTCTAAATAAATAATAATATTAATAATAAAAGTTTTAGAACAAGCTCTCCCGTATCCAACGCCATCCGGTTTACTTTATTAATATTAAATAAAAACAAGTAAGATCGTTGTCAGTCAGGCAAGGCGGTCGTTTAGATACCCCACACCGCACACATTAAAAATAATTATTATAATTTTATGCAAATGCATAATGCTTTCCATGAAAGCCCTCATTTTGGAGGATACTCAAGGTTCAAACTTAATTTTGCTTGTCATCGATTTTTCTATCATTTAGGTGCTTCCGTCAAAACAATCCATAAACTAGGTTTTGTCGCAATAGAAGGGTTTGCTTTCATCGGATCCCTTATATATGGTGCGGTCTAAAAAAGAGATCTATGTGATCCAAATTCTCTTTACTTGATTTGCTAAGGATAAATTTTTTATAATAAAATATTAAAAACTAGATCAAAAAATAGATCTACGTGATCCAAATTCGCGTAAGGTTAACGTTTATATCAAATTATTATTATGAACGAATTTTCACCAAGAATTTCTGGAAAATAGGTACTTTAATCAAATAAGGGGACTCAGTTGGTAAGTGATTCGAACAGCTACCACAACCAATGCAAAGTTTTCACACCAAATTAGAATCCCGAAATGATATTACTAAGCGATATTCGCCGCGAAATTTTAAAAATTATAATATTTTTTCTTATAATGACTTAGCAAAATAAGTCGTTATATGAGAAATGATTGAAATAGTGAACCGATCCGCAACATTTTCAATAGTGTAAAGAACTCATGAGTGCATTTGATTTCATTAAAATATCGCGAAAATTTGCAGCTTGAAAATTGAATACAAGAACACATGGTCAGGCGGACAGGCGGACATACAGATCGACAAGCTTGCAGATGCAAGAAATTATTCTGAATCTATCGATTTAATAAAAGTTGGGTCTATCTGAAGACCTTCTGGGTTTTACCAATCTTCCCGCAGGAACTTAAGATAAGCAGAGTATAATGATATATAGACAAATTTTAAATAATATTTCGATACTGACTAAATTTTAAGATAGATAGATGCGTTTATGTTGCATTGCGTTGCAAAGAAGGTTTGCTGTTTGAAAACTCTAATTGAATCTGTTATTGTGTAAAGCAAAATCAATGAACTTTGAAACGTCTTTATGCATTTATTTCTAAGGATTTTGAACCGAAAAAAGCTTTAATGTTTTTTTTAAAAAAATTATTTACAAAATTATATTGATATTTATGTTAAGAAATATATTTAATGGAATATATTTTTTTTTTTTTTTATAATAAAATTCGATCGCATTGATATTGATTTTCAAAACAAATGAAAGAAAATAAAAAAAAGGTAACATAATAAATGTAACATATTCGAGTATACATGATCTACTATTACGTTTCTTTTAGAAGAATTTATTATTCTTTTGAAATTATATTAATTCAGTTGTATTCGAAACTGTGGTGTGTGTGTGTTCTATGAATGCATTATTTGAATAAAAAATTATTGCAACTAACATGTGAACTTTACTGAGAATCGAATTAAAAATCGATCAGTAAATCACTTTTGTACATAAGCCTACAATTTACACACACAACTGTTTAGCAAGCATTTTATAGCTTGAATATTAGGATTTTGAATATTAGGCGCGTTAAGCAAGTTAGTAGTAAAAGGAAAATGAGCATCGATGTGAAATCTTTTGTTTTGTTGCTTTGTAACTGACAGAAGAGAGAAAAACTCGCAATCGAATTGTGAATTGAAGTTTTATCCGCTTTTAGAGAAAATATAATTTAATAAAAGCTTTAACACTTATTTATTTGAAATGGCCAGCAAAGAGAGTCACAACTGCTTGAATCGAATTATTTTGAAAAATTTGATTAATGAAAGTTATTATTAGCATTATTATTATTATTATTACTACAATTAATTTAGCCAGAGATATAAATTCCAAGACAAAAGTTCTAAAGCACTAAAGCTATGGGATTTAATCAACACTTTCAAAGACTGATTGGAAAAGTCAACATTTCAAGTAGATTCCCCATGCGAAACACACACATACACTCTTAAAACCTGAACCTAAGCAACGCTGCAGTAAGTAAGAATGTAGTGTTCTAAGAATGCCCGGGACACGGGCATTGGACCAAAACGTATATGTGAGACATAATAGTTAATTATTATATATTTATTCATAGTATCCCAGCCTTACTAAGTACATACATATAAGTGTATTCTTATATTTATATTTCTGCAGAACGTTATCTTAGAGCTTTAACAGCTCAACACGTGATTGCTTTTAATTCGTGTAATGAAACTATTTTTTTCCCGAAACTTTTTTGAAGGAACTTCGCTGCTGTTACAGATATTTCTTGATTGACTTTTTAAAGATTTCGTAGGTTTCTTGTCAAATATTTATGTGTCATTTGGCTCAACAGCAAGAAATTTGTTAGATGCACTTGTGGTAACCTTGAAGTTGTATCAAATTTTAGACGGATACCCACTATAGCCTTTAAATGATTAGAAAATGTTCGCTTCCTTCTCAAAATTTGATGTGAATCACGTCCGTAATTTACCGTAAGGTGAGAGTGACATATGGTATTTTTTTCGCCAAAACCTCTTCTGGGCACTCTTCTGTTTTCCTGTCTTAGGTCGATTAGGAATTTTTACACACTTCCTGTATATACTTTCTGACTGTAACAAATGCAATGACTCAATGAGTATATATTCATCCTTGACAATTGAGTATAAAAATAAACAAAATCTGAGCCATCTCGGGCATCAAAACATTCATCATTTATGATCAAAAAAAAAAATGAATTAAAAGAACAGGTACAGCGATCGTCTATTTTAAGTTAACAAACAATATATTAAGCCGCACTTAAACACACATATACATATACTGTTCAAGTACTTCTTACATAAAACAGTATATCCGTTGTGTACGTACGCGCAAGGGAGACTTGAGCTGAGATAGCAGCAGCAGAATTGAAAGCGAAACTTAATTATTTTCAAAACGTCTCTGCGACTATTGGTTGTGCTGTTGTTTTGGGTGCTGATTGACAGAGCAATTGTTGTTGCTGTTGCCTTTGACAAGATCGTATGAAGTAAACTGAATAGAAGAGTTATACCTTTAATACCAGCAAAGTTAGTCTGTTATCAAAGCGCCGAGCAATTGGAAGTGTTTTTAAAATTTCACGCTCACAATTTCATAAAATTCCATATTAGTGCAAAGGTAAATTTAAAATTTTTAAGAGAAAAAAAACGACGAAATTAAATTAAAAGAAGGCATTGTTTTAAAAGTCGTCAAAAGGAGAAAAAAAAAAAAGAAAAAAAAAATACTTCGCCTTTTTATGAGTACAGAAAAGAACACCTAATAAATATTTTTGATTGCTTTGCTATAATATTTCAAAATAAATAAGGTAAGAAAAAAAAAAGAAAAAAATGAAATCAATAAATAAATTTTCATTGCTTTTATGAAATAATTTTTGTTTATTTTCAAAATTATTAACAAAAAAAATCAATCAATGAGGCTTTAATTTGCTCTTTCCTATCACTTGAACAACCTTCACCAATGCGTTCGTTTATAGAGTCAGCGCAGTCTTGTCAATACAATACTTATCATTTGTTTAAACTTTTAGCAAATTTTTGGAGATCTTATGATTTCCTATACCATAAATATTAAAAAAAAAAAAATAAAAAAAAATAATAATAATAATAAATGTTAAGAAAACAATAAAATATCACACACTAACGGCAAACGTAAATAATACGAGCAGAAGCAGCAGCATTATCTACTGAATATATTAAAATTTCTTCGGTATTTTCTATATGCAAATGAAATTAAATATGAAAAAAAATTTTGGAGAAATAAATTTTTATTCCAAGGACATGATATCTTCTCATTTTATATAATATTATCATTGTTTACATCAAGAAATATTTAAGAGAAATTCATTCATTCATATGTGTATTCAGCTTCCTTTACCGGTTTGTTCACATAATTTAAAATGAAACAAGTAAGAAAATTATATTCGCTCGAATTCGCCGAATATCTTCTATACCTTGCATAACCTTATGAGTTATGAGTAATAAGTGAAATGCTTACTGAACGTTGTACTATGGAAGCGACCTTTCATCGACTTAGACCATTTTCAATATCAACTCGTGTGCTTACAGCAATTTCCAAAGCTTTTGCTGAACACTCAATTTTTGCCAATACAGGCAACTATAAACGGACAACCAAGAAAGACGGACAGACAAGTATGCATAGATGGATTCAAAATTTGATAGTGGTCAACAATACCAGTGCACTGTATAGAACCTGGGAAACTTCCTTCCGGATATTGTCAACGTTTTGATATAGTGAACATATCTTCATTCTTCGGTGGTGTGTATAACAATGTCATCTGAACTATTATTGTAATGTACGTTAATAATTTGCCTTTCTTTGGTTTAAATTTAAAAGGAAATAATTATATTAAATTTATTATTTCGTTTGTAATACACGCTCGCAGTAGAAACCCTATAAAATACAAACGCTTCACCGCATCATCCTTGGACGAATTCTTCATATTGTTGGGTCGGTGTTGTTGTACTCCTAATGATCCTCCGTAAAATGTCTTTAGTTACTTGAGGTTAAGGTAGATAGTCTTACCTATGCTGCATTTAATACTGCAAAATGCTGACCCCAAGCAGGCGACCAAGATCGTGTGAAATATAATTCCACTATTCTTGATGATCATAACCTCTTGAGTTGACTTAAGCAAATCAAATTTCTTTCTAAAAATAGGGAGAATCGAACAACAAAGGCTATATGTATTTTTAAATTTTTGTGTCTCCTGTTATGTAAAAAGCAATTATTTAATGTCACTTTCTTTCCTCAATGTTGCCGGTAGCTACAGCTTTAGGTTGTTTGATTACGACCGCCTTAATAACGCCTACAATTCAATTAAAAAAATAAGTTTTTGAGCTATAGAGCCCTATGTCAGTTTAGCGAATTTAATATCCATTTCTGCTAACTATTCTTTTTCCAGCAACCGATCGACTACAGCTATCTATGATACATCAAGTCCCATGCATGTGCTTTTTAACAAAGTTTTTTACATTTTTTCTTACTTCGGAAAGTCTGCACAGCACACAGATTTAAAAAAAAACATCTTGACTAATTTTCGGTTGTTTTTTGACTAAAAATACATACAAAATACTTACTGCAAATAACGCGCAACCAAACTTCGACTATGTATATATGTATCCCGTTTTCTTACTTGATTATCTTGATTTCATTAGACTCATTATGCTTTTCACCTTATTTTGGTGGTGTCTTCAGTTAACGACACGCAAGTGTAGATTCGGCATTCATTCATATATTCATTATAGTACATATATACGAGATTTTATAAATGCCTACAATTAATAGTAATTGACATTGTTTTAATTTTATTTCTCGAGCACATGATTGTGTAACGAGTTTTACATACTATAAAGACAAGATATCTGGGAGCATTCAAAGATTTCTTTTTTTTTCGATAATCAAGTCAGTTACGTAAAGTCCCAAGCAGATTGTTAAAATTCTTTTCAAGGTCACTGATTCATTGCGTAGTTCATAGTTGAAGAGAAAATTCAGCTTTTCTTAATTTCTAGTAACTATATATTACGATAAGAGCAGGGAAAAAATGGTCGGCCCATCCAATCAATAGGAGCAATAGAAACTGGAGCTGTAGAAAGTCAAACGCTAATTTTCTTCTCCTTTAATATAAATAATAATAAAAACATAAAGCAGTTACAGCGTACGGGTATTTTTTTTGCTTACGGAACTCTTCTTATCAGACTCATCTGATCATGGACCAGTCAGAATAAATGCTCATTTTTCATTTGTATGATTATGATATATGATTAAACTTTAGCCTTAAAGATCAGGATGGTAGCTAATGGTGCTTGCAGCCTTTTAGAGAAAGTTCTGCTGGAATTGGTATCATTTGTAAATGTGAAGGTTAGCTAAAGAGTTGTTAGCTATCGAGATTGACTTGGGCGATCGCATAGTCGAATAGATAAGAATCGCAACTAACCGGTTCAAACTTCAGAGCGTTTTGACCACACTTGGTCGTAGCTATAGTGAATGCTTAGTCTTAGGTAAAGGCATCATATCTATTGATTTGGCATGCACAAGCTAGGCTGCGGTATCTCTTTATCTCCTGCTCTTTCCTCACTTTTTTGTAGATGTCACGGTGTTACTGAGAGGATCTTACCTGAAAACTTGGTCATATTAAATATTTTAGTAGAATTTTCTTTGCATAGAGCAGAGCAAAATCGCTTATCTTAAGCTTAGGACAACATAAGAAAAAGACCAGATAAGCGATACGTGTCGGCAGTTTATTGAAAACCTTATCCAAATTATGCTTAGACTTACCGAAGGGCACGCTGCCAAAATGACAAGCTTCGCTCCGATAAGTGCTCTGCAGGCAAATGTTTCAAAATATATGAATATAAAACGGACATAATCCTTTCAAGAAACGTTCCTATCATTTAAATGTAAAGACAGACGCAAACTTAGTCTGACTTAGTCTGAATTACATAATAAATTTTTTCTTTATTTCTTTTATTTAGCAATAAATTTACTTTTCCTCAAACATTCTTTACGGCCTTGTCATGCAAAACATATAAAATAAAAGTATTAAGTCAGGCTTTGAATAATTCGATTCAATTCCCATATTGTGGATTGAAGCGCTTAGTTTAATCATTTGTTTATGATCACGATTAAAAAGTGAGAGTGCATCGCTTCTATTATTTCTTATTACGCAACGCTTGTTTTTATTTATTAATATAAAATCACTTGCGACCATTTATTAGAGTGAAATACGTACATTAGAGTAACGTAAGATTGTCAACCCGTTTACTATACCATACTCAATCCCTGAACATGGATTGTGGGGACTCTTTAAACTACAAGAAAAAGTTTTGAAAACTGAAATACCAAATTACTATGATAATCTATCTATAGTTGTTATCCGGTTAAAAATTCAAAAGTCTATTACATTACCATCACTATCTCGAGGCGTACGATCGGTTTTGAATTCAATTAATTGAAATAAAGCCGAAAAATTTCGGCTGGGGTTATGACCCAACCATTAATAATAAAATTAATCGGCTAAATGCCTAAATTTTCTTAAACTAGTTGGTATTCAAGTTTGTTCCTAAAGCAAGTAATCGCTTAATTGTTAATAAATATTAACCCTAATGATTACACTAATGTTAAGATAAAAGTAAGAAGACGAACGAGGGCTGTTGATGTGCTATAGCACGTAGGTAGAGAATAGTAGAGTGTTTCAACAAAGTGCGATTAACGCTAGGGAAACCTAAGAGCAAGAAATCAAGAGTTAGCTAAGTCCATTGAAGCCTTGCCTTCTACAAAGAGTCGTCCTTTTATCTTTGTTTCCCATCTCTGTCGATTCCTTAAGCGAATGTAGAAAACAATATATTCGCCTGTATTCGCAATCTTCGGGTTTACACTTTTATCTGCCTTTGAATATCGAAAAAAATAAAAATAAATTTCCTCAACACATTGAGATGAGAAAAGACGTATGCGTTAATTCATTCATTGCTCGCTTAACACATAAAGTTTACCTTTGACTTGGCAAAGCCGAAAGTTTTTTTTTTAAGGTAGGTCAGGTTTTAACAATGTAATCGGGAAAATTATCTTTTTTTTTTTTTATATATTTCATTTACAACCACAAAGCATTCAAAGAAATGATTTATATATTAATAAAAATTTTTTATTTTTATTCGCTCAAGTCGGAACAAAAAAAAAAAAATTTTAAATAAATCATAAATTTTTTTTTGTTTTTTTTTTTTTTTTTGTTATTTTTAACATAGTGACAGTCATAGTGAAACCGGAAATTTTTCTATACAAATATAATTTCTTAAGCATATTTGGTTGAAATGTTCGAATGAAATCAATGTTAATTAATTATTAAATTTGTTATCATATTGCATATGTATGCGTATGTATATCAAAATATTCTTTTTTATATATAAAAATTCTCAATAATATTTTCATATGATAAAATATGGTAATTGAAAGGTTACGCATTGTTTTGCTTTTAGCTTTTTGGGATGCGTAAATAAAACACTAGCACATGAATATTGAATAAATTGAATTAATTTGACACGTTACGCTCGCTTCTCGCTTTTTTTTTTTTTTTTTGAACATTAAATAAGTGCTTACGTTTTTGTCAATCGCTCGCTTTGCCGTAGGAGGAGCAGATAAAATGCTTAAAAAAAAAAAAACAAAACAAAAAAAAAAATTCTGTAAAACGTGAATACATTTTTCTGGTAGCGACGTGATTAGCTTATTAAAGCCGGCAAATCCTTAGAACTAAGAAACAGCCAAAACATATGGATACCATATATATATATATATATATATATATATATATATATAAATATGAGCACATCAACAATAAACGTAAAATTATTTTACTTTAAACACGTTCCCCTTATAATGTGACGTAGATTAAAAAAAAAAAAATTACTCTTTGCTTTTGCTTTAATATAATTATTGTCTTTTACAGGAGTAATTTACTTTGTTATTTAATTATGATTAATTTGGTGTGTTTTCCCTTCGACATACGACATTAATTATTGAATTTATTTGATTGGCAATTCATTAAAAGTATACTTCGTGACTTACAAATGAATCTCGGTTACAGGTCATTTTAATTCCAAATAATTAATTATAGTTTAAATTGCAAGCATATCAATTTTCAATCATATTTTTTTAACTCTGCACCTTGGTATTTTGTAGCGAAAGTTAAGGCTAAATAGGGAATTGACGTACGAATTAAATATGATAAGTTTGGATCACATAGGTCTATTCTTCATATCTCTCTCTTAAAAAAAAGACAACAAGGTACAATTTTTAGCATTTCATGATGAAAGTGAATTAAAGGATATTAGGCGAATATGTGTGTGTAGGGTCAATGAATCTGTTTTTCCCTCAAAAGTGCTGGTATAGAGAACAAAAATGCCTGACCAACTCGCTATATACAAAGCATTCGTAATACAACATTTTGATAAGCAGACAACAAATCTTTTATGATGCAGTCCTACTTACAATTTAACAATGTATCACACACACAATCCATATAAATATTATTAAAAAACTTCTAAACGATAATTAATTTGCATAAAAAACGCATAGAAAAACGAAACAAAGAACGGCCATTTTGTTTTTTGAATTTCTGGACATTATTGACCGATGTACCTACCACAATTGATAATAATGTGTTCAATATAAATATTGATTTTAATTCAATTATTTATCCTTATGATATAGTGGTTGTTTACGAAAATTTCAATCCCGTCTACATATAAACCTTTCTGATCGCCATTGCGTTCGCACGTGCTTCGCGGTGTTTGGTAAAAAAAAAGAAAATAAGAAAACAAAAAAAAACTGGGCACAACATTTTCACTAATTATTTATGTGCTAGAACGTAAATTATTAAAAGATCTTTGAGCTTTTTTTTTATGTAACCCAAACGAATCGAATTTTCTTTAAGAATTTCACTTTGGTGATTAACCCACGAATATGGATGTTAAGCTCAGTTCTGAGTTCTTGACAGCGGTATATGGACATGTTTAGCTTAATAAGTCTTTGCCTTGTGCTTGTCTAACAAGAAGATTGCTTGTGTGTTACAAAATGGAATGACAATATTAGTATACTTTCTAACTGCACTTAAATGTTAATGTGTACTTGCAAGTTCATCAAGTCATGCCTAATGGTGGGCTTATTTAAAAAGTTTCAACAAATTGCTTAATTAAATTATCATAATTACTTATTATTATAAAAGTTATCTAACGGATTAATTGCGTGTGGGGATTTTCATTTCACAACACATTGAATAAAACCCAAAACTAGTTTTCAAGATCAAATAAATATTGGATCACAGAAATATTACTTATTATTGTTATTGTTATATTTCTTTTTTTCTTTTTTTTTTTTTGTTCAAAACTTCTTTATAAAGCAAAAATTTAAATAAAAAAAATATTTTAGAAAATATGAGAAAAACAAAATATTTCTTCTATAAGCAAATAATTCCGTAAACAGATACAAACATGAGTGTATGTGTGCATGTATGACATAAAAACACCAATATTTTTTTTTTTTTTTTTTTTTTTAAATGCGTTCATCATCAAATATGAGCGAACAAAATTTTAACAAAACGCTACATAAATATGCAAAAGTAAATGTAATCGTCAACATAGGCTTGTGTTACAAGTACCTTAACGACACTTCTTCAATTGTGATGGTCGTTAATTTTGTTTGAATAGAAGGAGAACGCGAAAAAAAAAGAAAAAAGCGCAATCTGATGATCTTTAAAATTTGACTATAAAGATGGAATTAAATGTAAATTTGTAATACCAAGCCTCAAGGCGATTTTTGCAAACCTTGCCAAGTGTGTGCTTAAGTTAAAGTCAATAACACCATTTAAACTAATATTTTCTTATTTATTTATTTTTTTTTTTTTTTTAAATGTTTGTACGTTTGTATGTTGAAGTAGTATCCACCCAAAGATTGATTGATCTTTGGAATATTCGGATGATATCGTTTAGCTTTCTTACCATATAATTAAAATACAAGATTTCTGGATTGACCTATCAAGTTAATCTAATTACCTTTCGTTCGAATCAATTCTTTTACACGTTCGCAATTAACTAATAGACAAAAGATTTTTCTAAATGCGAGGAAATGATTGTACATTCAAGGTTACGTTAACACTGTCATCGCTTACTTATTTGTTTTATAGGCTGTAGATGATTGGCTTTTTCCAAGAAAAAAAAAACAAAAAAACTTGTTTTATCATATATAACTATGATATTTAATTATTATTTACAAAAGATCACAGAGATTTAGGATATAATTACCTTAGGTAATAGCGAATGTTAGTCGGTGTTAACAAGTGGAAACTTTTTTAATTATCAACGGAAGCAGGAAGTTTGCCCCTAAATAGTTTTGCAGGGCAGACAACAACCAGAAAGAGCCATCAGAAATAGGCATAAATTGCATTCTTGCTTGAACTACTCAAAATTCCAAAAATTCTATCGCTATCTCTTTCACCTCTTTTTCTGTACGTCTGTTCGTCCGCCTAGTCGAAGTTTACGGTTACAAAAACTACCATAAAAGATTAAAACCTGGCTTCTTCCCTTCAATGGCCGTGAAAATGAAGTAGAAAAACGAATAGATTCATTCGTAACAGATAAATATATCGACGACTTCTATGACGAATATCCAAGATGTACGAGCATTTCAAAGTTCATCACCAAAGTAGAGATGATCTACTTACAATAATCACGAGTTGTGTCTTATAACTTTTAGCCGGTGACGATCTAAAACTTGACGTACCGAATTTCTACCATCAGTTAGAAATTTATTGCGACAACGATTGTGATCGATCGACCTATGCGTCCACAATTAATTCATTTTTGGCAGGGTTCAAAAATTAGCCCTAAAAGGCAGATGTTCCAATTATGCCTCCGAGAAAAATGGTTTCTCCTCCACTTTACTATTTTAATCTTTAATAGATCTGTGCACTAATACTACTATAATAAAAATATGAATATTATTGGAAAAGCAAAGCGAATGGAAAGGAAAAACGCCAAATTTTTGGCTGAAAGCAAACTCTACGGTTTCATTTTCACACTTCACGTTTCAAATAATAAAAAAAAAAATATTTCTGACGAACATAATTTCCTCACTAGTTTTTTAATGCATTTTAATAATAACAACAATAAAAAGAGAAGAGGATCGAGTCAATGAAATGTTGAATATTTACTTCAACAACACTAGAGTTGATTTAGATAGGAACCAAAGTACGACTTAATTGCGTTTAACTGAACACCTTTGAAAGCCTTAAATGTTGAAACAGCTGAAACTTGCACCCTACGAACATCAATGTCTAAGCTACGAATGTGAATAATTTCGGATGAAATGAACACTTGATGGTTGTTTTACAAAGCTGTGAATTTCAACACAGAGAAATTATTACCACGCCTCGTATATATATATACAAGAGTATATATATATATATATATATAAGAGTATATATATATATACAAGAGTATATATATACATACAAGAGTATATATATATATATGTTTGTAACTATATATAGCATCCAGAGTTTCTTTGAAAAAATTTGCAGTTTTGCAACAACAAGCGTTAAGTGTCTCTCAAACGCAGTTTCACTTATCAAAGTTAACGGTATCTTAATATCGTTAAGTAGAATAAATCAAATAGTAAATCAATGTAAATATCACCGGCAGGATTGAACTATGTTTAGATTAGAAATTAATCGGAAATTTATTAATTTATTTATTTTTATCTGGAGAAAAGTAAGCATTTCTATTGAAAGCAAAAAATAGTAAATATTTAAACGCATACGAAAAAGCATTAAATGTCGTGGAATAAATGAAAAAAAACTCTAGTTTAACTAGTCATATGAACAGTTAGTTGTAGTATAGAAATAAAGCAAATACTGAACAATAAAATCAAGTATTAGCTAAGCAGTAAGGATGAATCTTTGATTCTAGATATTCTAGAAAATAATATATATATGTCTATATACACCTCGGATAATATACTTGCACCCACCAATGCATAAAAATATTTATCTGACTGTCCGCCTGTCCGCTTGATGAAAGGAAAATTAGCATAAGCTACTTATCTAAGCTGCGTCTTATCTTTCCCTTTTTTTATTGAGTTATAATAAATGCTTGAAATGCTTAAAAAACTCTTTACAAGTTGTTTTAAAATTATTACAAATATAAGGAATCAGTCCTTATATTATGTTAGGCATATTGTACTGGTATTTCCCATTACAGTTTATCAGATGCGAAAGGTACACAAGATGGTATCGATCCATTACTTGCAGAAAACTTCGTGCACGTTGAGATGATATATATATATATATATATTGTTGTCTACCGTAGTATAATAATTGTAATTGCCCGAAATACGGCTTATAAATGTTCAAAGGCAGTCCGTTTATTCTTAACTGATCTGATTTAATCGCCTTACGGCATATTGTTGAAGTTTTCATGTACAGCGTTTTGAAATCATAATCGCTAATCACATTGATGAGAAATATAAATTCTTGATGAAAATTTTGATACACTTGATAAGCTTATTGCATGGTAATGTGATTGATCCGCCAATTAATATCTAAGCACTTAACATATGAACATAATAATAATTGCAATATGTTTTAATAACTTATTAATGTGTTTAAAAATGGACCTCATTACTTTTAAAGCAAATTTAAATATAAATAAAGAAAAATAAAAAAAAAAATAAAAAAAAAACCTTTTTTAAATAACTTAATCAAAGTTAATGATTACCTATCTACTACTAAACTACTAAGTATTTATGCTCACATACCAGTCACTGTCTGTCTGTCAGTTTGTAAAAAGCATGCGATCTAAATTGTCCTATAGTATTAAACCCCTGATTGCTTAACCAATCTATAGTAATTTTTGGATTTCTTTTTTAAAGCAAAAAAAAAATCTGTTGAAAAAACTTAAAGAAAGAAAAAAAAAAAACCAAACTGGTTTATGGTTTACAATGCTTATTGAAAGGGCCAAAGGTGTTATTATCAACATATGTATTAACATAAATCCATATGTCCGCACGCTTTTAACAATGCCTAGCTCAAGACAAGTGCAACGGAACGACAATAACTATAAACCTGCTGTAGTTTGAGTTTTTCCAACTGGTTTAAGCTGAAATGCTTACGCAGCGAAAACGAAAAAAAAAAAATATATATATATATTCTGGAGTAATACGTTACTCTAAACTATAAGAGCATCATTTTTTTTTTTTTTTGCTTTTATTTCCCTTATATTCATATTGTGCAACACAACAATCAAGTTATTGACTTTCGGGTTTTCTTTCTTTCATGAATTCACTCATAGCTAATTATATAATTATAAGAATAGCTTAACCTTGACTAAAAGGTAAGTTGCTTCAACTTACACTCATACTGATAAATTGAAATTAGTTAAGCATAATTATAATGTTTAAAGCGTAATAAGATAATCAATAAGGGAATAGCTACAAATGAATTACATAAAAGCAAATAGATAACTTACTCCTGTACTTACATTACATTAGTATTCGGACCTTATCTGATAAAATATATCTGCGAAAATCATTCAACTTTTTGCTTGCATATATGTGGACTTTTCTGTAAATCGATTTAAGCTATTTTTAGAAAGACTTTGAAATGGAATTCATATCCAGAAGAATTATGATTGAATGTGAGCTGGATATTATGGTAACGTTCTAGTATGTTAACGAAAATATTGTAAGAAACTTTATGATCATCTTTCTTTCCTCCGGTTACCGCTCTATCCTCAAGAACCAAAGCTTTCGTCATTTTCGTGGAAAAGCTACGGTCGATTCATCTCTTCTCTGTTCTCTTAGAAAGTAGAAGAAATTCGACTTTTTAGAAAATTCAGTCACGTCTGCTCTACATAAGTCGAGTCTTCGGATAAAAATGTGCCACATAAGAATAAAGAAAGTTCTCTTGTCTGTAGTAATAGCACCCAGTACAGCGGTTGACCTTTCTTTTTATCCAAACCTACTCTGCCGTTATTATAAATTATATTTAAATTAATTAATTATTAATAGAATTAGAACAAACGACATTTTCCGCTTAAATTTTTTCTACCGTTTTTGCTCGTTTTGACCCGTAAATTTTTTCGGAATTATTAGGGTTATAAGAGTGAGGAGAGAAAGCGAAAATTTGTGGAAAAAATTGCTCTGGTTCCCCCACAAGCACATTCACAATAGTTCAGAAACTCAGGCCACCTCCGGGGAACATTCAACATTTCATTTTCATATTTTCCTCTATGACTTAACTATCATCATATTAATTACATTATAATTACATTTAATTATAGATTTTCATAGCAGAAGAAGTGTATTCACAATGTCTGCCAGTATAGTCTCCCTGAGAATGAATACGTCCACCGCTATGGTGGATCGTATGGTGAATTTTTTTGTAGAACATGAAGATTTGCGTACAAAAAGTTGGTTTCTATCCAACTCTCCGGGACCGCTATTCATGATATTAGTCGCATATTTATATTTTTGCTTATCAGCGGGTCCACGATATATGCGTGATCGTAAACCGTACGAATTGAAAACCACCTTACTGGTGTACAATGCTTTACAAGTCGTATTTAGTTGGATATTACTGTACGAGGTAAGTCATAAATAAGGCAATGAAAATATGTATAAAAAAAAAAAAAAAAAAAAAAATGAAAAATTTTAATAAATTTTCAAAGGGCTACAAAGGCGGTTGGGACGGTTATTATAATTTTAAATGTCAACCAGTTAGTTATACAACAGATCCACGAGCTATGAGAGTAAGTTCCCTATTCCGTATTAAATTCAACGTACACGACACGCACACGAACAGTTTTCAATTTCACATTTTGTAGATGGCTCGGGCAGTTTGGCTATATTATATCGCCAAGTTAACGGAATTACTGGACACCGTATTCTTTGTGCTGCGTAAAAAAGAACGTCAGGTTTCATTCCTCCATCTATATCATCATACAATGATGCCGATTTGTGCCTTTATCGGTGTTAAGTACTTTGCAGGTATGTTTCGAAAGCTTTATGCGACGATAATCGTCACTAATAGTGTTCTACTTGAATAGGTGGTCATGTTACTTTATTAGGTTTCATCAATTCCTTTATACACATTATAATGTATACATATTATCTGTTGGCTGCTTTGGGTCCCCAAGTTCAAAAGTATTTATGGTGGAAAAAGTATTTAACAATTATGCAAATTGTAAGCAATATTTAAATTTTATAACAAAAAGTTATTTATTAAAAAAAAAAAGAAAAGAAAATTACTTTACTTTTCTTCTTTTTTTTTTGTTTTTTTTGTTTTTGCTTCAGATACAATTTTTAATCATTTTTGTTCATACGGGCCAATTGCAATTTCAACCCAACTGTAATATATCAAAATTTATAGCCGGTTTATTAACATTCAATGCGGCTTTATTCACCTACATGTTCAGCTCCTTTTACGTAAGAAACTATATGAAGAATAAATTTCAACGTAATACCTCCGATCAAGCAATTACGACTAAAACAAAATAAGATGATGGCATTAAATTAAATTAATTAGCAATTAATTTCTTTATATATATGCATAACATACAATATCAAATCATATTATATTATATATAATAATATTAATTAGTAATATCAGGCTTTAGAGTATAGAGAGAAAATGTATAATAATTTAATTAAAGATAAGAATTTTCACAAATTTCAGTTTTATATAATTAGATGGATGTGTGTTCGTTTGCACTAAGCACACAGCATTTTGATTATATTTTGTATTAATTTTTCATATAAATATTGCATTAATCACTGCGAAAGGGTCCATAAATGTATTAATAGATATTTCGGGAAATACTTGTTTAGAAGTAAATCTCTTGTTCTGTACGTGTAAGATAAACTCAATCAAATTGTATTCTTTCTCTTATCTCGAACGTGAAAAGTTTGGTTTGCATGATGAAAAGAGACAATAAAAACGATAATAAAAAAGATAACAAAAAAAGATTTAACCGATCTGTGTTCTTATGTTATGTTCTCACATTTTTAATGATAGGATCTTTTCGCAGAAACCTCTCATTCTCTATTGCTAGCGGTGAAGGTACGTCGGAACAATTGTTTGTTCTTTCCACTATTTATCAGATATGTAAATACGAAACCGGAATTTGCCCCAAAATGACATACAAAAGTGAGTTGAGTTTGATAACCCTAGGCATAAATATTCACAATTAGATCCACGTGTACCGTTCATATCTATAGCAAGAACAAACCACTATAGCAAGAAGGCTATACGTTCTGTTGATAGGATCAACCGGTAGGAAGTGATTCTACCGAAAAAATAATGGATTTCTTTTTCTCCAACATAATATAATATGCTTGAACGATGCGCTGCTCCAAAAACAAGCGGAATATTAAAAAAGGCGTCACAAGAGTATTTTTTTATATGTGATCCGTCCATTCATCCACATTACGAAAGCGGTGAGGAATACACTCGAAATACTCAACATAGTAGCGCTAGTCCATGCGGCTTACTCGAATCCTTCCCAACGCTTTGATTCGTACGATGATAGGGAAAAACCACTCAATGAATATTTCGAGACAAAAGAGAAAGTATTTTTTTAACGATGGTCAACAATCCGAATTTTCCGAATATTTTTTTTGTATTATTATTATTATAAATAACGTAGCCAGAGAAATAAATTCTAAAACCACAATCGCATTTGAGAGTCGAACCCACGTCCAATGAACCGTTAATCGAGATCCTATTTGCCTATTCGCCCACTGCGGAGGATATTTTTTCTTTTTTAACTTCTACGCAATGGCCGGTATTTTCTGTACAAGAATTCCTCTTTACGTAGCTGTTAACAATAAAATCGTAGACTTACGCAGAAACTATGTTTCCATGCCATGCATTCACATTTCTTATCAAAAATCGTACACTTTTACATGCAGTCTTGACAAAAATTCAAACTTCAATTTTTGTTTTCAATCCTTTGTCCAATCACGAGCGCGTATTCATTCAGTCATGCGAATACATATACGAACAGATAAAGTTTGTCTCTAGAAAGCTGTCCTAAGAACCGCGAGAATACATCCTTTTAAGGGATATCAGAAAATCAAGCTGCATTGGGTGAATTTTAAAAACATTCAAATGAAAATTTTATAAAATATTATTTAAGTGTTGCTCTTTTATGAGCTTAAAGGTTTGAGTATAATAACTTAATACTAATACGTTTACTTACCTTTCGAAGCGCATGGAAATTAGGCACGACGAAAGTTCTCTAAGTTTACTAGTCAGAAAAGAGATTTGAATTTTCAAAATTGAATCAAGATTCATTCACTCCACTGTATTTATTAGCCGATTTGACGAAAGAATAATTAATTAAAAAATTTGTCTCTTTATATATAAAATAGAAAAGGTAATCAGCTGTCATCAAGAGATCTTTCCATTAAAAAAAATGTCTACTTTTAGTGCATTCAAGACTTTACGGCAGAAGCACTCTCGCCTAAGTCAATTAAGTTATAGTTCTCATTGTTGTGTTTCCACAATTTTCGGATGGAATCAGCGATATCGAGGTTTGTCCTGCAACTTCCTGTATATTAAGTATTCGAAAATGCCGTGACGTTCCCTATGAAGTATTCAAGTATAGTTTAGATAACAACTGCTTCAAGTCATTGATGGCATTCAGAAGCTTATGAACGAACGATACGTCTAACATAATTCGTCTGCTTTCTCGGCGCTAAATGATTTCTATATGGTAGAAGGTGGATATTAAAACCCCAGAGCCTAACGCGAAAGCAGAATTGTAGAGATTGTTTTTGTACGGACTCAATTGATTTCAATTTGTTTGCACTATAGATCATGTTGTGGAATGTTCCTCGAGAATTAAGAAATTGGATTTACGCGTCAAATTAATAATCATAAACTATTACTTCCCAGTAATTATTATATCGCGTGGGTTAAACTACTTTCTAATAATTTCGATAAAGAAAATTTTGCCAACGAAATATTTCATCTTACACGTATATAATGTTTTTGATGGAATACAAATCGTATAAAAATGAAATTAAAACGAATTGTTTCAAACGTATTTCGCGGACACACACAAAAGTGATTTCACGAAACAAATAAAGATACTTGCCAGTAAGAGCAGGCATAATGGAATAGAAATGCCGACATATGGCAACACTAAAGCGAAGCAAAAGTGAAAAGAGATTGGAAAAGAATTTCACATTTCGGAATTATCAAAAGAAAAGAGTAACATTATTACGGACGAGGAAAATTTTTAAAAAACATTTATTTAATTTGAAATTGATTTTCTATAAAACGTTTAGATTGCAAAACTTTCTTCGTATTCAAATAAAAGTGGAAATAGAACAGGGCGTTAATTGGAAAAATTATTTAATGAAATTTCTGGAAAAATCCCGCATAAATCCTTTGATAATTAAGACGGCTGAAGTAGAAGGCTGAAAGAAGGCCTTTAAAATACATAATCAATTAAAACAAATTGTGCGTTGGTTCTCTAAAAAAAAAAACACAACAGAGCAATAAGAAAAACAAAACGCAATGATGGTAGAATCTGATGGTACAACAGATGCCACCCGACGTTTAAATGTCAAAAAGCAGACCTTGGATGATGCATACGCCGTGCCAGCGAATTTCCTAGAAATAGATGTTGTAAATCCTCAGACTACAATGACTGCAGGCAAAAAACGTTACACCGACTATGAAGTTAAAATGAGGGTAAGCGATAATGTATAAAAAAAAATGAAGAACTTTTTGCTGCGACACTTAAGCAATTTGAAAATCTTAGTTCTCTTAGTAGTTCTTAGTAAAGAAATGTTTGGGGCGTAAAACTTAAATGAGCACTTAGAACTCACAGTCGCTGATAAGTTTTGATCACTCAAAGAACTTTATCAGTAAAGCTGAAATTACTCATAAATCTTTTGTATGAGATTAGTCATAACAATGTTGACAAAAAAAGCCATTGACTAAATTTTTCTTCAAGTTTATGTTTTATTCTTACCACTACCTAAAGTAATATTATATTAGCTTTGTCATTCTTTACGTGACATACGTGCAATGTTGGACAGGTTTGGTCATTTGGCTCACTGAACGTAATCCGTTTCTCTTCCATGTTAAGCGTCAAAGTAAAACGGGTCCGCAACAATTGCAAAACTAAAATATCATCAAAATTGTATTGAAGAATTTGAATTTCGCTACAAATGAACAAGGCCGTTCGAAAAATAATTAATCTGCTCTTAGCATTCGTGGATTTGCCTATTGTTGGGAAGGAATTCTAGTTCTGCTAAACTTTGAGTTCAGCAATAGGTATTTAAGTTAGTTTGACTTTTCTCTAAAGTGTCTTTTTTTTGTTTACTCTTTAACACATTTCTAGCGTCACAAACACCCTCGCAATGTAAACGTAATAGAAATAATTTAATTATAGCAGATGTTGAAGAAAAAAATTTGAAATTTTCTTTTTATAAATTATTAATTATTACAGACGAATTTGCCCGTTTTTAAAGTAAAAGAATCTAGTGTACGACGCCGATATAGTGACTTTGAATGGTTAAGGAATGAATTAGAACGTGACAGCAAAGTAAGTATCCAATCAGAATATTAAAGTATTATTTACTACTAAAATACTAAAATGTAAAAAAATTGTAGATCGTGGTACCGCCGTTACCTAGCAAAGCCTGGAAACGTCAAATGCCTTTTCGTAACGACGAAGGCATATTTGATGAGAATTTCATTGAGGAACGTCGCAAAGGACTAGAGGCTTTCATTAATAAAATTGCTGGCCATCCATTGGCTCAAAATGAAAGATGTTTGCATATGTTTTTGCAAGAGAATGTTATTGATAAAAATTATGTGCCCGGTAAAATTCGTAACACCTAAAAAAACCTACTGACGTTTATAACTAAAAGCTTCACGACTAAATAATTGACATTATGCTAATTAATTCAAAGCCAGAAAATAGAAAACAAAAGAAAAAAAAAAAGGGAAAATTCCTGAAGCATTTTGGTTGCGAGAATGCTCAGAATTGTTTATACAAATCTTGTGGTCTTTATTTGCAAGGTATAAATATAACTGCAACAGAGAACAAATGATCTGAATCTATATAATATACATAGCTTAAGGGAGTGTGAGAGAAAATGATTAACAATACAAATCAAATTTTTTTCTATTAATTTAAGATATTCTACTTTATATATTTTCGAATTCCAATGTTATTGTAATTGTAATTATCGTAAAACATAAAAATCATAAATATATGTATATATATATATGTACATATATATATAAACATTGTACGGTTTTCAAAAATTAAAAAACTGGTTTTTTCTTTTTGATTTAAAGCAAACATATATTACAAAATTTTTTTGTTATCAGAAAATACTCAAGAGAGTCGTCAATATTTAACTGATCTTAACAGTTGACGTGTTCAAACTGAAATTTTATGCTGGCAGTGCTCGTTTATGAATGAAAATCGCGGATGCTATTTTACAATAAAATCAACTCTGCACATTGTTGCGAGCAGCTGTTTTTGTTTAATGCAATTCAGTGCAAATTTTATTTGGATAGATTTATATATATTAAAGCAACCAGTGGAAAAACTTTGACAATTTTTTTGCTTGTGGTCAAATGGAAACGCCAGAAGAGACACCAGTTACCCCTGAAATACCAAACTCTCCGGAAAAACCAAAAATTAATTCGCAAGACTACCGTTTAATATCGAAAGCTAATGACGATTTTGAGAGGTAATTATTTCTAATGTCGCTGATTAATTAAGTGTTATCTCGCCCTTTCCAATCTGTTGCAGTGGCAATTATGATGCCTGTTTGGAAATTCTCGAGCAACTAGAATTGCTCAGGGGCAGTGATAGCAAGTTGTTGCACAATCGTGCTGTTGCAAAATTTTATAAAACACAATGCAGAAATCATGATGAGCTACTTAAATCTTTGGAAGAGTTAGATGATGATAAAACGGTAAGCGTAAGCGTCTACATCAGTAGTTAATAACTCATTTATTCATTATATCTTTTAATAATAAATTCATTGATTGTAAGTCCTGACTTAGTTGCTTTCTTTGAGTAAGTGGTTGATCTAATTCTCTTTGCAATAATTTAATATTTTGTAAGGCATCTTTTAATAATAGTTGGGCTTTTTTACGCTCATCTACTAATTGATTTAAAACTTTCCTATTCAAATCGCATAATAATTCCGCTTTGGCCACTGTAATAAGAAAGAGTATTGTAGGGTTCGATGAGGCAAAATATTTTGAAAACTTACATTTTGCTTGTTTTTTAATATCCCCTTCAACATTTTCAGATAAATTCTTTAAATGTTCATTCATTTCACTTTCAAACCGACTTCGTTCAAAAGTATCACCGTCGCTTTTTATGGGTAAATGTTTCCGGGATTGCGAAATCCTTATGTTCTTGGAAATAGGAGAGAAGCGTTGACTTGGTGCTCGGCTAGTCCGAACTTTTAAGAAAAATGCTTTATCCATCTGCTCCTGCATTGGTTTTTGATATTTCTTTGAAGATGCCATGGTACTAATAAAGTGCTCAATCTTTTTTTCTTCCTCAAGAAGCTTTCCGACAATCTCTATAGCGTTAAAAAGTATGTGAAGAATTGACTTTTGAACAATCTTGACAGTCAAGGCAAATTTTGAAAAATTTAAAATAAAATTATAACGGATTGGTTAAGTGGTTCTTCTTAAGTTGATTTGTACATGTAATAAGTTAATAATGTTGTCTATAACAAAAAGGATGATGTCAATAGTTAGAAACGCTCAAAATGGATCGCTATAATAAAAGATTTTCAAGAGATTATTTTACGATAAGGAGGCTTCAGAATGACATGGATCTAAATTGATAATCTGAAATGTTGATGCTATCGTTTATTTACGTATAGAAGATTCAGCTTAAGGTGAAGTTTAGACGTTAGTGAATAGGCGATATTCGCGAATATGACCTGAAGATAATGAAACTTTCTTATTGCTTACTTTCTTGTTTTCCTATTTTTTTTTTTTTTTTTTTTTTGTTCTCAGCTCAATCGTTGTGATTTAGCCGTGCTACCACAAATGACATCTTCTCCGCCACCAGACCCAGGGCCTTCAGCAATGATTCCAATCTATAATAAAGCAGTCATTTTTTATCATCGTCACATGTTCGAAACTGCTTTGTTAACACTTAAACCGCTCGTACAGAAACTGGATAATTGCGATGAATGTTCAATTGCCTTAATAGGTGTTCTAATGCTGAGGCTCTTATTAGCCACAAATCGTTTAAGAAAAGCTTACGATTTTCTTGAAATTTTGCTGCAAAAATTGGGCACGAGTACATTAACATTAACAGCCGAAGATAGTAATCCCCAAGAGGTTTTACCTGGTATAGATGAGAATCTTGCACGTTGCTTAAAACTATTGTGCATGCTATCGATGGTGGTTAATAGAAAAGTTGTTTTGGTACCGGAAGACGGTGTAAGTACTCTAATTAACTATTATTAAACATAAAATGTGAAATTTATTTATAATATTTTTAGACAACGGAATTTTCCGCTTTAAAGGCTCATCAGTATTATATAATGAAAGATTTTCAAATGGCTGCAAAACAACTAAAAAAAATCAATGTTGACAGTTATAGAGGAGGGTAAGAGCTTCTATGGTAATGGCAGAAGAAGTATAAGCAGTATTTCCTTTTGCTTTAGTTTATACAATCACGAACTAAATACTTTGATTGCCAATAATATGGGAATTATTCATTTGCGGGTGCGTCACTATGCTATAGCTGCTAAATTTTTTCAGAATGCTATAATCTTCGATAAGCATATAGCTGCTAATTTGCGCCAGGCGGAACTGCACCAAATGAGTTCTGTGCGCTCTTGTGAAATTCTGTACAATTTAGGTATAGCTATGTTGCATTTGCGCAGGCCCAAAGAAGCTTTTCAATCTTTTCTTGTACCATTGAAAACTTATCATAACAATCCAAGGCTTTGGTTGCGTATAGCCGAGGCTTGTATTATGGAGCACGAATTGGTAAATGAAATGTACGTTTAAGAGCTTTCTAGGGTAAATTAAAGTGCTTACTTTATCGTAATAGAGAAGAGTAGCAGAGGAAAAATATGGTCCCTCCTCCAGTCAAAAAAGGGTATTGTTCTCCAATCGGATTCCATACACGTAAGTTCAAGTTATCAATTATACAAACAATTTCTCAAATGACGAAACTAATTTTAGAGAAAGCAGTCAATCAGCGGCAGTGCCGGAGCCAACAATGCCATTCGCTGCGCTAAGTTTACGCAATGCCTTATTTCTCACGCGTGCCTATAGCCATCAAGTTAATGTTACGACAAGTTCGGAGGAGGGAAACGAAGAAGAGACTTGTAAATCAATACCGACTGATAATAATTTTTGTAATCCTTCTGGTCCTGTAACTAAAGAATCCCTTGATATTATGCTATCCGCTATATATGCCGCCTATAGTTATGTGTCTCTGCGTTTAGGTGATTACGTTACTGCTTTAGAAATGGCTCAAGAATTATTGAAAACCGATAAAATCTCAGATGCTCACAAGCAAGTTATTCGGTTATTTATATATATATATATATAAATAATATATTCATTTGTTATTTTAGATTATTGGCTCATATGTATGCTGGTGAAGCATTAACAATGATGGATAAATTAGCTGAGGCGCGGCCTCACTTCGAACCTACTTTTGTCTCTACCTTGAATACTTTTGATTTTGAAACTAAAGATTGGCATTTAAAGTCTTTGGATGCGGCTCAAAATGTGGTGCGCTACAATTTAGCGGTTGCTTTAAATTTAAAAGGTGACTTTGAGGTGGCTAAAAGTCTCCTAAACACATGTACTCATCCTATAGTGGCATCAAAGGTTTTCGCTTTAAAAGTGCATATCGAAAAAACTCAAGCTGCGGCAGCTAGTTTGATAGCGCCGCGTATTTAGGCAAAATAAAAAAAAGAATAATTAACATTAATTAGTTATGAGAAATTGCATTTTATCCTTTGAGATGGAATTACAAGAACGGATTAAGTGATAGGTAAATAACAGTTAATCGACTGATAATGCGACTGTTGTCAATTCGCTAAAGCACTGCAACTTTTACTAAAGCGTCACTTTGACAGCTTGATTAAACAATGGTTTTGTAAGTAAAGTATTATTATTATTATTATTATTAATTTCGCCAGAGAAATAAATTCTAAGACTAAACTCTTAAAAGCACTAGCATCTAGAGCTATCGGCTTTTATTAAAAACTCTACCGCACTTGAGATTCGAACCCACGACCATTGGCTTGCTAGTCGACATTCTTCGCCTTCAGCTACTCAGGCGGATGTTAGTAAAGTAAAACTATTTATAAAGCAGCGTTCAGTATGGAAAAACTTCGAAATAACTTCCACTTGGATGCGTGTATCGCGCTTAAAATTAATGAAATCTCAAGTAAATACGAAGAAAATATAACTAAATCTGTGGATTTTCTCAATAAGTAATAATAGAAGACAAAGAGTAGAAATTACACATTGGAAGAGTTACATCAAAAGCTCCGAAAATGATCTCCTGTCCTCTCTAAACGTATTGCGTTGATTTGTAATCAATCCACGAAAATAACATTTGTCTGTAATTAAAAAATAATAAATAATAATAATTTAGACCTATAATCCGAAATTACTATTATAAACCAACTTTGCGAGGTTACATGGAAGAGGCTTTAAATAATTTTTATACCCGATCCAAATAATTCATATTATTTTAGTATGGCGAAATACAATGACTTAGCGATTTTCGTAAAAATATTTGAAAAATTGTAATTTTGTTCATGTAACCATTCTTTCCAAAACAGGCGTTATAAGTGATATGGTCCCGAAAATAGCGCGGCACACTTCCAATTTGATTGATTTCGTACTAGAGTCAAACTACGTCGTTGTGTCAAACTTTAAAACTTTCGTTATTTCTATCGCCTTAAGTTAGAAGAAACTAAGCTTAGAGCATCACGGGTGCTATTATTCGTATAAAAAATTGATATGATTAGCGACTAAAAATTGTGTAAATTTATTGTTTATACATTTATGACTTAATTTTAATTTGAACTAATATTTGGCATGACTATAAATAAAAATATATTAGATGAACAAATAAAAATAAAAAATTAAAATATCATCTATGATGATATTCATAAAAATTGAATTCATCGATAATCTTATTATATATAAATTCGCGGACACGTAGACCGCAAATAAAATCAAAATGATTCCAGTATTTTGGCGGCAATTTGTACAGCATTTTAACATTAGGCAAATGTTTGATTAATTGAAACATATCTTCTAAAGCGATTATGTAATCATTTTGGGCAAAGAATAATATAACTGGCGTAGTAACTTTTTCCAAATGATAAGCGGGCGGTTCCAATTGATGATAGCGTAACCAATTTATTTCGCGACCATAATCATATTGACGAAAATTTTTCGATATATAGCCTTGAAAATAATGCATTAATTGTTTGACAGATCCACCTACTGGAAAATTAGCCATTAAGTCCGGCAAGATAGTCTAAAAGTGAGAATTTTTTTTTTTTTTGCAATTTTTATTTCAATCTTCAATTTCTTGAGCGACATACCAAATTTAACATTTGCGTATTATAACCAACTGCTGGCCATAGGCGGCTAACACAGGCATGCGGTGGTTCAGATTTCAAGCATGTCATCGATAAAAATTTTTTCACATATTTATTAGTTGATACCATTTCTACACCCTGCAGAATTTTGCTAACATAATTCCTAGTACCCAATAAAGGGCCAAATAGCTTTGCCAAAGGTGCTTTAGTATTGCCAACATAGGTAACGGGTGCTAACAAAACGGCCGTTTTGAAATATTTATTATATTGAGGTAACATCGAATTTAAAACCAAAAATATTGTACCGCCCTGAGATATGCCAATGAAATGCATTCGTTCTTCACCCGTACACGCGTGTATGAAATCAATCATTGCTGGCATATCGTAAATACTCATTTCATGCCAACTAAAATTCCAAAATTCAGGCTGCGTATCATTATACCAGATATTGTGGCGTGAATAGATATTACCGCGATTATTACCCAACCAAACATCGTAGCCATTATTAGAAAGCAAATACGGTAAAGAGTCCTCTGCACCATTTAATAGCCAAACATCCGACGAGGCGTAAATACCGGCCATCAATAATACTACTGGTCGTTTTTGCAAAACATGATCGCCAAGTTTTCTTTGCCTGCACGGTATACGATGTAATGTTAAAACGTAACCGTCCTTGGTTTGTACATTGTGTTGTTCAACAGGAAATCCATCATGTTGTATACGTTTCATCTGTAAATATTCAAGTGCGCCCGATGATAATTGCAAAACACTTGACCTAATAACAACATTCACAAGTTGTCATGTAAGCTGAGTAATTATATATACAAATGAAGTTCACCTGGTGAATGTACAAATTGTTTTTGCTGTTTTCATATATGCATATGCATATATGTTTTAGGATGGAATTATGTGAAATATTTCAATTATGTGAAATCGTAACGAGCGGATTGTAATAATTTCATTATAAGTACATTATATGATCGCTTAGATGAAACAATACCTGAACGAAGGCTTCATTCAATTAGTATGACAAGGCGCGATAGGGTATATGCATGCAAACGAATGGAAAAAGTGATGCAATCAGTGGCAGTGCGATAAGCAATTTTTACGATTTAATTTTCTATGAAAACTAATGTAATGATTCAAATTCGTCTTTTTTGTTGTATTAATGACGTCCAGAAGCACAATGGGTAACATTTATAGAAAAGAATTTGATTTGCATGAACTGCATAAAAGATTTAAGTTGTTTAGTCAGGCAGACGGACTGAATGACCGACAAATCGATCAACTCATGAATACGTAGATCGACTGAGCGAAAAGCATAAAAGCTAACGAATCGATCAACTAATAGAGGAACAGATTACCTTGATCAACGTAAAGTTAAACGCAAGCTACTTTCTCTGGGAAAGTACGCACAAGTAAAATTCTAAACCCATTCCCATCCTCCTGCGAATCCTTCCAAGGGAATCTGGCACACGAAACTAATGTTTTGCCTGCAACGTTAACCATTCGAACAGCTAGAAGACATGTGTGCTTGTTAAGCAGCTTAGATAAATTCACGTCGTGCTTTATCTCAACAAAATTCCACAAAGCCGTCCTTATCGTTTGTAAACTTTATTTGTCATGATAACGCATTGAGAACTACACGGATGGCCAAATAAAACAAAAGGGTGTTCAGACAGTTGATACAAATCAATTACTTCCATCTCCGCACAATTGCCGATATAAAGGAGATTTTTGAAATGAAAAGTTTGCTACATAGTCCCATGAGAGGGAGTGATTGCAACCTAGAATTTACACCAAAAATTTTTAAGAACAATTTACACCAAAAAATTAGTTATGTGCTTGCTTAAAAGTAGTGGTGTTTTTTTCGGCATCTATATCGAGGCTGATGCAATCACGCGTAGTTAGTGAGTGTGTGCCCAATCGGTACGTGTTATGCCTTTACTGACTAAGCAATCATTACACTTACAATCAAGTAGCGTCAAATCGCGCTGAGTTTTGAACACCACCAACTTCGCAGCTCTTGTCTGATCTATGCTGCTATACGGCGATCGGAATCCTATGCATGCCATTTGGTTATCAAAGAAGTTTTCTGTACAACAACAAATTTGTTTCCTTATGGAGTCACATTCACATAAATACACTAAGTTTTGTCACATCGCTTGTTGAAGAATGACTTGGGGCCCTTGATCACCACGTCTGTGTGAAGCAGTGCTGATAATGCGTCGTAAGAAATTTCTTCAACATATTTGTTTGAGGGGACTAAGATACTGCCTGAAGCTTACAACTCTCACTCAAAAGTATTTCAAAATTCAAGATAAATGAATAATGTCTTCATATGTCCTTTGGCTTTGAAGATAGAAGAAGAAATCTTAATTTTGGCTTTGAAGATAGAAGAAGAAATCTTAACTAGGCATTTTTTGTAAAAGTTACGCCTTATGAATGATAAACAAGTCGCAGCGGCAATGTAATGCATAATGAAATGCCAGCACGTGCTGTAATGTAACGGCATAATTGAATACACACACTTCCCACACATATTAAAATATTTTGCATAATTTATTTTGCTGCATATTTTTTGTTTTTTTTTTGTTTTTTTTTCTGTTACAAATCATTTAAACGCAGCCACTCATATATGTATATACGACGACCGAATAAGTATCACATATGCATATATATATATGTGTGAACAAACACTTAAGTAAATATATTATTTGTTATGATATTTATGAATGAATGCATGAATGAAAGCAAATGTGCACAAAAGTGACACAATAAATTAACAACACAATAGTCAGTTAATATATGCAAATGCACACACACAAACACACACACACACATACACACATGCACACACAAATACACATATACACGCATGCACATACCGCATCAGTTATAATGACTTCACGATTCGATTTTGTATGGAAGACAAACGACGTATCCACAATGCAGCGGTTTAGCGGCAACAATAGTATCAATAATGAAAAAGAAACCATACCGATATCCAAGGATGACATATCTGTGTATCTTTAACAATAGATAGATAGGCTGAGGATTAGGAGAATTTTGACAAAAGGCAAAGAATATGCCAATGCAATAATGCAATGAATATCCGTAAACACTTGATCAGCAGCTACTCCGAAGGTAGAATGATAATAAATAAATAATTGTTGGTTTCATCATCGTTTAATCTTTCGATGAAAAGTGGCAAAAATAAAATTCCATATCACGACACTGAACCGGTTATAAAACGTTTCGCTATTATATTCCACGCATTACGTGGTATGAATGAAGAGAAAACCTGGATAGACTTGGTAAAATGATTGAATGACTGACTGACCGATTGACCGCGACAGGATAATATCGTACAAGCTGCTTACTCAGCTCACGTTCGTAATCTTTCATTATATTCACTTCTTTCTGACGGAATGCATTTTTTTTGTCATTTTTCGATTTTTTTCATATGAAAAAAAAATAAATTTTGAAATTTTATGTAAAGCTTTTTGCGACTAGCGGTAAACGTCTGAATTGCTTGAACAGCATACAGCAAAAGACTCGAATGTGATAATATTCCTCCCCATAACCAGATGTGAAACTTAATAGTTTATAAAAGCATAGTGTCTTTATGCACCCTCCAGTTAGCTAGTGGCCGACGTTGCAAACCTGTAACCAAAAACATGCTTTCCATATCTTATTATGTTTGAATAGTTTTTTTTTTTTTGGGTGCCAAAATTTTTATGCCTATCAACAAATAATGCAAGTATATTGATTTCATTAAGTCTTATGTCAATTCTTAAAACATTAAATGGAAATTTCTTCCATATATGGCAACAACTCTCACTTGGTTTACATTGAAAGGAAATTCTGAAGATGCAATCAAGTTTTCTTATCTCTCGAACTGCATTATGCGAGTGTCTGATCTTTGTTTGCATTTCTTCTTTTGTTGTTCAAGCGTTGGAAAGCATTATCCTAATCGTTGACGTTTATGATGCCTGAATATCTTAGACGTTATTTAAAATTCACTTCGAAGGCGATTAGTATTCCTATCATATTTGTCATTATTTTTGTCCATCTTTTTCTTTCTTGAATATCTCTTACTAAAAATCAACTAAATTTAGAAGATTTGCCTTGAAATATGCAACAGATATTAAAGAAATATATATGTATTTTTTAGTGTTTTAATAATGTCCTTCCCGTCCATCCTTTATATACAATAGTCCTAAATTCAGTTTGAAAATGGGCTGCAACTTAGATTGCTGAGACTTACGAAGGCTTGATCTATTTATCAGAGCCATCAAGAAAGTTCCGTTATAAATAGAAATAGATCAGGCCGTAAAGGGGGCACTAAGCATAACAATTTTTGTTTAAAAACCTCTTCAAATCGATTAGTAGTGGAGTTTACTTTGGCCGCAGTAATAATGGATGCTTTGACTCTGCAAAAACAAAACATTTACCGATTATACGCACGCCAGCTAGGATACGACCGCTTTCTTATCTTTCTATCGTTTGCCTTATTTATTTTCAATCGTCAACAACGGACATCACCTGAGTATGTTTGGTCATATAACGAAAAAAAAAAAAAAAAAAATTCGATCTGGAATCTGGCCTATATATATATATAAAACTTTTTAAAAAAGTGCATCCAAAATTCACTCTAAACGCTTATTCGCTACCATAAGTAACTAATTACGCGCTTTGTATTTCATATGTATTTAAATATGTAAATTTATGAACGTGGCGATCTTTATTAAGTATTTCTCCTTTTCCTTCTTTTTATTATTCATTTACGTTTTTTTTTTTGTAAATGTGTCATAAATCGTATATGTTTAGCCGTACTTGTGATTTAGTAATGTTTGCATATTATAGGCTTGTATATGTATATATGTGTATATATTATGCCTTTTCTTTAAGCACATGCGCAACTTTAAACCTTCAAAATTTACCTTTTTTTTTTCAAGTGTTTGCGCATACATTTGTGCACTTGTGTATATGCTTTGAATATTTGATATCGCTGACTGACTATATACACGATTGCCTATATGGGCCGTTAAGTACCGCTGTTTTTGGGTAAATTTCCATAAAGCACATATTGATTTTATTGTGTCATCATTAACCACACCACATACCTAGCTAATCAATCGTGAGAGGTGTGTGTGTGTGTGTGTGTGTGTCTGTGTGTGTGTGCGTGTGTGTGCGTGAAATTTCTTTCTTCTCTCCCCTTTATTGGTTTGGCAGATATCTTATTATTATTTTTTATTTTTTTTATTTTTTATTATTGGTTTCATTACAAGTCATTTGTGGTTTTAAGAGATGTAATAATTGAAATTAAAAAGAAATAAAAACAATTTATTCATTTGTAGATCGCATCTTGAATATCATAAACCTATACTTGGCTTAGATAGGTAGCAATGATAAATAATTGCAGGTGAATTTCCGCTTGATATTTATCTATCAGTTACTTTTGAAATTGCTTCGTTATTTCAGCCGTTATGGGTGCATATTTACTACTTGACTTCTCGCACCCACAGTACATACAATGGCAAATGCTAAATATATGTTTACTTAAGTTCAATTTTCCTAATTAATAAATTCCGTTACGAAATTATAAGTAGAAGTAACACTTTATAGAGCAGATCTCTTAATCTGCATCTCGTTAAGTCCTGAAAGTAACGAAAGCTAGCTAGTATTTGCTGTAAGGCGTATGAATAATGACGGGTTTATGGCAACATTAGCCGACTTATGGCGCAAACTAAGTTTTTGTCAAACGAATGGTCTATGTAAAGAAAGTGCACGCAGGTTAGCCAGCAGGTTAGCTAGCTTCCAATTCGTTAGGAGAAGAATGCTGCCATAGTGAATATAATATCCTTAATAAATCACACACACATTTTACACACATTTTCAATATGTTACTTTTAACTGGAAATTTATTAACAAACACATTTTTTTTTTAACTGACCCTCTTAACTAAAAGTTAAAGTTATTGCCTTTCATACACGCATATGTTTTGCTAATTCTTAGTTACATTATTGTGATTGGCTTCTTTTTTTTTGTCTGTTACAAACATGCGACATAAAATTGCTTTGAAAAATACGAACACAAATGCAAGCTAAAAACATATATGAAACGGAAAGTTTATTTGAAGAAATAAGCTACCAATTGTTATCAAAATTTATTCTATTATTATAATTATTTTAATATAGACACGATTTATACCTATTCTTGCTTAGGACAATTTTGTTATCTCATAAAAGTTACGGGGAAAGACTTAGGATAGAGTCAGCTTTGATTATACCGTTCAATTCGGAATCATTTTCTCACTCGATCCTTGCATGTCTGTCTGTCAGCCTGTTTACCTGTTTGTCTGTCTGTCTCTCTACTTACCTCTTTCATGGTCTCTTTTTGGACGTAGTGACAGTGCACGGACAATTAGTGGCCCAACACTAGGCTAAAAATGCACACCGGAACCGCTTTCGTATTACCTCGAAATGGATCTTTGTGGGTTGTTGATGCTTCCTAAACCATCCCACCTGCCCCACCCCTCCTCCCACCTAATTGCATGTCTGCCTTTCTGTTTTCTCGGCTGTCTGTGTGTTTGCCTGCCTGCCTGCCTGCCTGCCTCCTTCATGTCCATTGGTCAATTCTTCTCTTTGCCCGCCTCGTTGTCTGTCTGCCTAGTCGTCTGTTTTCTCGCGCGCCTATTTGTCTTAATACTTGTCTATCTATCTGCCTATCTATCTGTTTATCTGATGCCTGTGCCTTGTTGTGTTCAAATTGTAGATAGCAAGGTTGAGATATTTTAATGAACGTTGGTACGCGAATCTGTTTCCGCCTGGAAAATGTATTGATTTGGATTTCCTTTGCTATCATTTCAATTTTCAAAAATTTTTCTACAAAAATCGCTGATTAATAGTAATTCGGTATATATAAAGATGGCATATAAAATTCGGATTGAATGAACCAGTTTTTTTGAACTCCTTTCCATCGAACTTCACATAGTAAAAAAAAAAAAGGTATAATTTTTAATACTTCATTGTTAAATTCGGTCCGTAATAGTAAGGCCGTAAATATATTCCCATGAAACGTGATGGCTTGAATTTGCTAATAAATAACATTGAAATATTGAAGGTTAAAATTAAATCATAAAAAAAGTGCGCGATAAAAAGAATTTAAAAATAGTTTTGGACTAAACGCTAACTGAGATTTCAATGAGTAAAATCAGTTATTTAACTGACTAATTCAACTATAAATTGTTTGGGCTTTGCATGACATTTCTATGTGGCATAAGCAGTTTGGCAACTGTGTGTATAAAAAAATTAGAAGAAAATTTGAGAGCGTAACACAACAACAATTTGAATTCTTTTAATCTAATTCAATTCAATTAATTCAGTTAATATTATGTGTTGTTCTTTGTAATAACGAGAATCGAGTATGAAGATATCGCAACCAGTTCCTAAAAGTTCCATAAGAAGAATAAGACAAACTTATTTAGATAATTTGTTTATTATGTCTATTCATCATTCTATACAGTTTAAGATATTAAGGCGTTAAGTTGTTACTTAACTTAATTTCACATAAATTTTTTTTGCAATTAACAAAAGAAAAGGAAAAAAAATTATTTAAAAAAAAGAAAAAAAAAAAAATTGAAATTAATAAAAATTCAAGGTAAGTAAATGAAGGGTATGCATGATTCGTTTTAATGGCTGCTTTGTTTTCATTCATTTTTAACACAAATTTATGTTCTGACATAATATTATATAACGACATTATATGTAGGACATGCTTAATAAATTGAAATTCATTTTTTTTATTAATTTATTTTATTTTATTTTTTTTTTTTTTAAATAATAAGATATAATAAGCAACTTTTGAAATTTAACACAATAAGATAGTTGTCGCTTTACATAAACACATATGTTTATGGTCTAGAAGTAAGCAACTTTCCAAATGTAACACAGTTACTTATTTGCCTCTTTACCGGTTTCCTTAGTAAACAAAGGTCCCATTGATATGAATAAAATAAAACTGGACACACAATAAAAGCCGAAAATTTCCAAAAAGAAGAAAAAAAAACAAAAACAAAAAAAAAAGGAACAGAAAAAAGTACTAAAAAAAAAACTCACCGTTGATTTAACACAATAGGGCAACAACTTGTGTTGTTGATATATTAAACAATGACATGTTTTTGTTAATATTTACAGATAAACAACATTCAACTCCATGCTTAGATGCATGTATTCACTTATGTTTGCTGCGAGATAAATAACCCCCGTGTGTGTGTGTGCAACCGATCACTCCCATCCAGCACATACGCACATAATTAAGTATGTTTATCGACTTGGAAAGAAACTGAATTTCCGTTTCGTTTAATAATTGTTATCTAACCGCTTGAGAATATGTGACCGACCACAAAAGAAGTAAAGGCGATTATAAATGGATGAGAGAGAGAGAGTGGCTTCAAATCATTCTTTCAATAAAATTAATTAAATTTGGAAATTTAAATTAATCAAACTGTCGCAGACATCATTGTGTAGAAGCGATAAAACCACGAAAAATATCTTGGAGTGTAAGAGAAGCTCTAACGCATACGTCAATTGCATTTAAATGTATTACTATTGCAATTGTTGGAATAATTTTACAAGTAATCGTTTAATTGAATTTGTCAAAGTTTTTTCATTGGAATGTGAACAATAATTCATTTATCTGCTTTGAAAATGCAAAAAATGCGAATCCAAATTTCCAATGCGTAGCTTTCTTGATTTTCATTTTGATCTCCATTCTCCAAAGCATTCGAAAAATGCAACAAATTCCAAAAAAAATTGTTGATAAAAATGTTTTTGCTTTTCATGAAAAATATATTTGAAATAACAAGTCTTTGTAAGATAATGAACTTAAGACCATATAGGCGTAGATCGCAAGTAATTGATGTAAAAGAAGCCCCTATATGAGCACTGATATGAATTGCGATTAGCATTGTACTGAACGGCAAAGCGGAAGTTTCAAGTGGTAAAATCAAAACCTTATGAATAATTATCGAAACGGAAGAAAGAGCGAGTAATTGTTAAGGCAATCGTTGCAACAACTTTTGTACATCTATTTATCTGTCTTCTTAAAATTAAAAATTAAATTAAAAATTTCCTTTATATTGATAGTTTTTTATAAAACATTTTGAAGTAGCTTTTAAATGAAATTTTAAATGTATAGGATAATTTCGGACGGGGGAAAAATAATATGTAGTTTAAATTTTCGGAGAATAGACAAATCGGAATTCATGTTTTCCGATAAATAAGACGCAACTAGCGTACAGGTTATGTATTCAACAAAAGCGAATGCGTAAAAATATCGAAAGTGAAGAAAAGATTCTTTAGCGTTCAGCTCCTGAAGATCCTTGAAAAAAACCATTTTAAACTTTTCTATATATCATCTGTCCAAAATCTGGAAATGAATTCATCAACCCCTAGTAGTCAATATTCTCACAATATCTTATGTTATCGAAGCGCTTTCCCCGTTTAGCCGCAACAACCTTTTCATAGTAAAAAGTAAGACATTACCGGTCGTCGAATCAATAATTTGGAACTTGCTTTTTATCATATATTTTTTTTATTTATTGTGATTCATGTAACACAGCGAGAAATAAGGCATGAGAGAGGTATAGGGAGGTGGAGAGAGGCATATGCCTACTCGGTTAGTGTTGTGCCTTTATCAACTATGCAGTCGCTGTAAGCAACGAACAAAGTAAAATCTACTACCCTTGAGAAAACTGCGATCACTGAACTGGTGGTCGCTGTCCTTACCTACCTGGTACACAAAGGATGTCTTACGTTCTGTACAAAAAGTCTACGCAATCATTGAAAACTAAAATTTCAACAAAAATTTATTCTAAGAACTTTGAGAAGCAATATTATTGGCTCAACTCTGAAAAAAGTTTTCAATTAATCGGGACATGGCCTTCATATTTCTAAGTTAATTTATTTTATACTTTCTATTGATATAGTCTTAGTAGTAAGTAAGGTTTTTGGACACATGAAAATGTTAGCATAATGCAAGTCGTTATTAGCAGGCAAAATTTACACTCTTTTGAATCAATTGAGTCACTTATAATCGGTTTAATACTGGTATGCTATGATCAGACTATGGTCAACACTTGAGTCAATTCTCTTAAACTCAGACGATCGGCTGTTTGATTATAGTCATGTCTTTGCCTGTTAATGCTGTTGAAGGTTTATTTGGCAAATTAACTATGTTTTATAAATTCCATATAATGTATGTATACCGCATATAAATATTTTGTGCAAGAAGCATACGACTTATGAGTTCCTTTCACTTCCATATATGAATTAGAGTACATTTTGCCCTACAATTCCTACTTTGAAGTAAATTTACTTTAAAACTACAGGTATAAGAGCATAAAACGTTTCCAAAAAAAAAAACATAAAACTTAAGCCGCAATTTAGTCGTGAATATAGTCCTCATGTCTCTTACACTTAGTGCATTTCTTCTCCGCGATCATAAACTCATTGCTATTAATTTTAATCCTTAAAGGGAAATTGTACATAAACACAAGGACAGGTTTTAAATTCAATATAAATTTTTATAACTGACCATCAAATAGCCACCTTAGGCAAATTTTTGCAATTTATCTTATTTTACAGAAAACAGATTTATAGTTAATTCACAATCATTTTCATATACACTAGCATTAAACCAGAGAAAGATACTTTTTCCTCTCCTATATTCAGATGTTAGGGTCGGAAAGCAGACAAATTATCATATTTTGAAAAAATTTTTGAATTTTCCATGAATGCTGCGGCGCTAAGAGTTATTATCCGCTCTTGGTTATGTTTTGTATATTTTATGAATTGAGGTAAACACTTGCTAAAATTTCCAAACAGGATTTGGGCTGGATTGCTTGAAGAAAAGAAAAACAAAAAAAAAAGATTGTTTTAAGTCAAATTTTGAGAACATTTTTGATTTATAGTCCGATGTGGAAAATTGTGACCACTCTGTAGCGCCACGACAAAAAAGAAAAAAGTCTTTACCCTCGAAAGCTACTAAATCTTCATTTTATTTTAGAAAATTGGTATTTATGGCTCGCAAGCCAACCGATATTTTTAATTTTTATGCTCACCAATGACAGACTTAATATTCATTTCGTCATCGTCATGATGTCACATCCGGAAAGAAATCCCAGTGACCCTACAAAATATCAGCCGCAAAATCTGAATTGTTTCTCTTTCTGTCCATAGCACATAGGCGCTTCTGCGACGTAAACATGCCCTCAATCAATCGTAAAACTGTAAACATTGGCTTTGAAAGTTGCAACAAACATTTACCGCCATTTATACGATAATGTGCTGGTAACACAAGCAAGAAAAGCATTTTGAAAACTGACAGTTAGGGAGAGAATGATTCGTTCCCATTGTTCAACAACGCCACAAATATATTGAGAGGTTGACGACCACAGTTCGCAATTGGTCGGAATATTGATTTATTGTGAAAGCAAATTCATTCCACCATTGCCTCAAATAATTGACGAAAAACAAATGCATCTACAGCATGTCACTCTTTGGTTCGGAATTTGAGTTGGAAGTAGAAAGTAAAGGATAAAATAGTGCGCTGTGCGGCAGCAAAGCTGTGCAGGCTATATACCCGATGGGCTATTCCTTACAGGACCACGTTCTATGTGCATTATGATTCAATAAAAAAAATTACAAAATTAAAAAAAAATAACTCCATTTTCTAGTTAATGCAAATTTTGGATAAATTTTGGAACACCCTTTAGTTTAAATATTCAGTTTAGGAGACATATATTAAGAACTCGAACTTAAAAGGTGACTATTGGTTTATTTATTTATTTTTTTTTTTTTTGTAATGTGAACTTATCTAAAAACAGAAGACAAACTAATTATGTATTGTCTGCCTGCCAATAATAGGCAAAACCAAGCCCGCCACAAAAAAAAAAAAAATGCTGGGCTATTGTAAGAATATTTTATTGCAAAGCATTTAAAAGACGCCAGGCAGTCATTTTATGATAGCAACGCCTATATGTAGATAGGGGTTAAACTTGTATGTATGTGTTTGTATTGAAAGAATATTCAATGCGAATGCTTACTGACTAATTGTCAATGACGTTATTAATATATTTGTATACATATAAATGACGCATTACATTAATTTATTGTAATGCCTTAAATGATTAAAGAACGTTACGATTATATTGTAAAAAAATACCGCCACAAAAATTGTGTACTGACGCATGTCAATTAAATTGTCTTCTTTACTAAAAAAAAAAAAAAAAAACAGGATAGATAGCCACACAGGCGTACTACAGTACATGTCTACATTTATTACAATGAGCCTAAGAACTATAAAATATTCTTTTCAAAGAGGAACTGATTTAAAAGATATGAATAAATAAATAAAAAAATTATTCATTAAAATGTTAATGATTTTTGCAGGAAACTTATACTTAACAGCAAAAAATTTTGATTTCCTTAATTTAAAAAAAAAATTAACATTCAACCAAGCTTTTGTTGTGGTCAGATTTAATAAAATTTAAAAAAGACTTACCGGATAATAATTGATGTATAAGAGTTACGTGTACGACATATCTAAAACAAGAAAAAGATATATACATAAGTAAGTTATTGTTAATCAAGGACGCAACGTTAGTCTGTTTAGAACTATTTTTTCATAAAACTTTAAATGCTATTTAAATTTCGAATCTCATATAATTTATAATTTATCGATTAAAAAGTAATTTATTGCTAAAGACTTTTTCATGAATTGCTAAAAGTGTCCAATACACACAAAAGTTATCTAATAATACGTTTCTCGATTTATCTGTCTTTCGTAAAGTTTTGACAGAGAGATACGGCTATATCGCCAAAGACTTGCACATTTTGGAATCTTGAAGCGAGTTTTGAGTAATCCGTGTACAATGCAGGCAAGAACAAGCGAGTGCGAGTGTTTGCACTGACTTGTGAAACAAAAAACTTGTTAGGTTTTGAATCGAATTTTTGGTTGCTTCCACAAGGGCGTAAAGAAGCGCACCAAAGAGTGGCTTGACATTGCTCCCTGCCGCATGCTAGCATGTGATCAAGTAGATATCGTTATAATACTGTTTGGAATACATACCAATGACGATATACACATTTTATTATATTTATTAACGTGTACTGGAAAAGGTACACGTAGCGTAGAAATAGCATCTACGTACAAGGCGCTTGGTGGGGATCATCTTTTACGATGCCTTTGGTGTATTGCATTTTATACAATAGAATGAAGGTACGTAATAGATAAATCTTATCTTTCCCTTGTCCAGAAAATTGAAATAATCGACTCTGGTATATCTTGGAATCTACCCAAGATTATAAGCGTCATCTTTCAGTTTACTAAATAAATTTTGATGGTGATGAATAAACATGGATAAATCCATTCAGAATATCGAGCCGATTATTTATATATATCTTTTAAGGTTTCAAATGCATTTTGCTACGGACAACAGCAAAATTAGTACATTTTGCAATACCGAAATTCTGGATGTAGAAAGTATGTGATAAGCATAAGAAGAATCGTAGTTGTTTTCAGCAAATGCATACAGTTTAGCCTGCTCTTTGGTCTTAGTCTAGCCTTTAATTACAATTAGTGTCTAGAGGTCTTCGTAGACTTAGCAACTACTCATGCACATATAAACGCATCCACACATGCTATCTACCTGTAATGTCGACAAAGTGTAAAATAAATTTATGTAAAGGCTTTGAGTGTATGCCAGATATTGATAAAAACAAATCCATTTGAGAATTCATATGAAATGAAATTTCGCTCATTCGCATGCGTGTCCGCGTACAATAACTTTATCAAATATACGCACATTGTTTGAAATTACCTTCAATTGATAAACTGCACGACGAGTAACAATAGAGTACTTTACCGACGTAGCTCTGCGCTGTCGATAATTAAATTCTATTGATAGAAACAAATTGGCTAAGAATGAATCAAACGACGAACTGCCATAATACAAAACATATGAAAACTTTACAGTGAAGTAAGGCCGACAATTAAGTACCGTATATATATTTCAAAATATTTTACTTAATTTCGTTTTTAAAAGTAGGCTCCGACCATCTCCTTTCTATCTCTATATCCCGTTTTTCACAACATCTTTCTAACCGCCATCGTGTTACACGAATAGGAGACATCTTTTGAGTGACAGTCCATATTGAAAAGAAAAAAAAAATTATATGTATATATATATATATATCGGTGAAATTCGGATCCATATGGTCCAAACGCTTTAAAGTAAGTTTATAGACAAAATCGCAGTTCGTTTCTCGTTGCAATATAAAAGTTTAGTCTTTGTAAAGCCGATCATTAAGAAAGGACTCCAGAAAATACTCCAATCGTATCTAAATTTTCCACATTTTCTTACTATATCAAAATATTAGATTCTTGATCAAGACAAAAGGAGAGGAGCTGTGAATATGGTGTAATCTAATCCATTCTTAACCATCTCATTCTTTGGCCAAAGCACTGGTCACCGTAGTAAAGTTCATAAGAATATCCTAACAATTGTGACTTGCAAGTAGAATCCAATAATACTTAAACGAACATTAGGCAGACAGACTTAAATTATTTAGAAAAAGACCTATAAATCGATCGGTGTGATAAGACTCGGTGTTACATATTTGTGCATAAACTTAATATACCATCGCATTAGATATGGTGAATTCTATCGATATGAATTCCAGGAATTATTATTATTATTAACTGAACCGAGAGAGAGAGAGTGTAAAACGGCGAGGTAAAGACAGTGACTAAGACGTACTACTACTACCACTACTACTACTACTACTACTACTATTATTACTGGTACTATACTCGACAAACTCATGTTGCTTTCCTATTATGCTAATATATGCGTCGACATACGTATACCGAAATGTGGACATGTATTGGTAATCATAAGATAAATAAATATGCATGTATTATTTACTTATGCATAAGTAGGGAAAGTAGAAAAAGAAATAAAACAAAAACTAAAAATTACAAAAGAAAAAAATCAAATAAAAACTGTACGCACAACCAACAAATAGCCAGAGAAAAATGTTTGTAAAGCATAACAAGATTGATTTTTATTATATAGAAGACAACCATCGCATAATAATTTGTGATTTAATAGCGATCAACTTTGCCGTTAATTGTTAGAGAAACAATAAAAATATCATGATAATCCGGTATGCAGAACGTGTTGAGAATATTCTGCTTTTAAAGAGCAATAGAAGATTGTTTCTACCTAGCATGAGATATTTCGAAATCATAGCAAAACTTTGACTCACCTTAGAACTAGAGAAACATGCAACGAGGCAAAGGAAAAGGCAAAAGTTGCCATTATTTTCCTAAGTGGTCTTAATACATATCCTATCTTTTTCTGCTTTGTTTATTTATTTATTTTTTTTTTGTTCTATTGTTTCATTCCTTTTCACCTATCGTCCAGGCTTCTTTTGGTCGATTTATATCGTATACGAATTATAAACAGTCAAGATAGGCAATCTTGATTATCTCAAAATCAGATTTTGTGCTGGAGGAGAAGAACCTACCCCCACTTGAAATGCAATTGTGAACAAGATTTTACGATTAAATATATAATTTGTAAGTGCCAAAGACCTGTACATTGATCAAAGACTCGTTTTTGATTCGTATCTGGGGAACGTAATATCAATAAAATGTTTAACTTTACTAAAATATCTAGACTAAGCATATACTCTATGCTTTAAGAAAACAAGGAGAGGCAATGGAGTTAATTGCTAGTTGCTCATCCCTTTTTTTTTAATCTTAGGATTTATTTCTTTGACATAAAAAAATTACAAGAGCAAAAATAATAATAATAATAATAACCTTTAAAAGAATATAAGCTCGAATAGTTAGTCGATTAAATGCTTTACAAAACCCCTTTCCTAAAACCTTTTCACCACTATCCTCCATCCGTCCATTCTTCACCAGAAATTTTAAACGAATAATTTCTAAATAACTTGTTTTTCAAAATTTTAATGTTTTATGTCTTACTAATATTTTTCGTTTGCCTTATAAAATACTTAGCGATTGGATTTATGTACGTGTAGTAGAGAACCAGTAGGTACTTATCGTTTGTTAAACAACAAAGTAGAAGCGCTCCTATTCTTATCCGTAAGGCAATTACAAAAACAATAATAATAGCAACTTTAAACAGACAATAATGATGGATTTCTAGGGAACACACAATGATATCTATAGGATCGTAATCATAGAGATACATATACACACATACACGCGCGAACACATGGAGAATATGCAGGCGAGCATTTAACTTTGCCTCTGGACTTTGTGAATATAATGATGGGTAAATACCGGAGTAAACGTAATGAATATAAATCGGTAAAGAGAGAGTAAAAAATTTCGAGGAGAGAATCGTTTGAAAGAAAAATGAAACGAAAAAAAAAAAAAGAAAACACAGAAACAAAAACAATAACAACAAAAAGCCGATCAATGTTTATATGCTGGACGTGTATATAGTGGCAGTTCTTGAATGAAGGAAGCAAAGCAAACACGAAGATCTCCAATCAGTTCTGAATAAGTAACGACAGTGAACACATGATATTGTACGGTCACGGTTGCTAAAAAGATCCTAAATTGAAAAAGAAAAAAAAAAATAAAAATAAAAAAATTAAAAATAAAATCTTTTGTAAACATTGTATTACAACATATGCAGCAAACAGCAACAAGAAGAAAGCATATCTGATATGCAAACATTGCAACATAATTGGGTTTTTTTCTGACGAATAGGATCACATTACTGCACATGCGAATACATGGTAACGAAACAAAAAAAAAAAAAAGAAAAAAAAACCATAAAGAAAAAAATTAAAGAAATTGTAAAATAGATAAATAGCAAATAAGAAAAAAAAAAATGAAAGTGTTTTTGCATTCCGTGATATCCGTTTGTCATTTCGTTTTAATTGCACTTAGACCTTAACGCAAGCATAACGTGTGTTGCATAAAAATTTTCGAAAATATTAAAAAATTCATAGAAATTCTAATGTTTAAAGTGAAATTTCAAATGCTTTTAAGAGAACACAAGTGAAAGAAGATACAAAAAAGAAAAAAAAACTTGAAATCACAAGCACTGCAATTAATAATACCACTGCCACAAACAGGTGTTATACGTTAACGTATATATACATATATGCATATATATTTCACGGATATATATATATATATATATATATATGTATATCCGTTCATATGCATATACTTACGCACATAAATCGAAACGATATATATATATATATAGGTATTGGAAAATCAAAGACTAACTGACTGACTGACTGGTCTTGGATGGCATCCATAAAATCTAACTGTTAAGCAAGGTTCTTCGGGAACATCAACAATAATAGCAGTGTGCGCAACTATAAACCAAACGCAACAACGCAACAACATTAACAACCGCATCAACGTCATCATCGCTATCACCGTCATTAATATTAATATATAGCAGCAGCAGCAGCCGCGACAGCACACAGAAACAACAATTCCATTTATTGAAGGAAGAACAAATGGCAAAAATAATGGCTAGCAGCTGCAAATATAAACCTTTTGCAAAACAAAGATGCAACAGGTTTGCCGGGTTTCAGCCTAAACAACCACAACATCAACAACATATAATATTCGTTATTATGTTATTGGCCGTCTTGATTTTACCTTGTAAGTAAAAAAAAAAATGAAAAAAAGAAACGCAGACACACGAACGCAGTCAGACAAACACAACGCTATACATAGATAAAAAAGATGGACGGACGGACAGACAGACAGACAGACAGACAGATAAACAGACAAACAAACAGACAGGCACAAAAGCTAACCAGTAGTTAGTTTTTTACGCTTCTAAAAACTTGTGTAAGAAAGCAACAACAACAACACTCACTATAGAATTGCTTAAAATGGTTAAAGGCGATATATGTAAGCAAACAAGTAAAATAACAACAACAAAAATTAAAAAAGAAAATATTAAGTGAAATATATATTTGTTGCATGTCACAGTTTAAAATTTGTTCCTCATCATTATACGATTGTTTGCATCGTTGTATATATCTCCAGTTGTCCTTTAACAAGATCAAAGTTTCTTCCGAAATACGAAGATTTATATGCGATATATATGATGAACTTGGATCTTTTCAGAGAATCATTAGATTTGCAATACATATGTACGCGTATATATTAGATACATACATACATACGCAAATTATATATATTATATATATATGCGTGTGTATGTGTATGTAAGCCTACATATGTATATTGTACATATTATGCAGAGGAATTATATATGATGAACTTGGGGTTTTTTAGAGGATCACTAGATATATATATATATATATATATATGTATGTATGTAAATATAATGCTTCTTGCCTTTTGTTTGATTGTCATAACTATTCAAAAATTCACAGTGTGGCAAAAAAAAAAAAAACAAAGGAAACAATTATCCTCCATCAGGACTATTGCTACTGATTAATCTTTTGTCTGTTGTTTGTATTGAATACTGCGTACGATAAACGGAATTTAATTTATGGCTAAGAGTACACTACAAAAACATCGGTCAAGAACAAAGCTCGATCAGAACAGAATTTTCATTAGTTTCTAATAAGTTCTTTCTACAGTTCGTCCGTTCTTTCTTAAGTAGACAAGTCTGCGAAGATTCTCTTAATGAAAGCAAATTTATCTTTGAATGAATTTCTTCGATTACTATTTAAAAACTCAAGAAGCTATTGTCGTTTTTTTTTTTTTTTTTACTCTCTTTAGAATATTTTCTTTCTGAACTAAATAAAAACAAAGAGAATTTTTACAGATTTTATACCCAATAGCGGAATACAAAAAGCATACTAATAGAAGCAATCATATATAGAGACATACACGCCCCGCCGTTCTATTTCAACTTTATTTAATGGACTTTCTCTTCAGTTAGCGTGACAGTAGGAAGTATTCGCATTGATGTAATTCTTACATTTTTTTTGGATTTTTTGCCTTAAAAGTGCTTTCTTGTCTATAGGATAGAAAGTTTTTCCTTACCATCACCATCTTTATATTTACTTAGGACATTCTGCTACGCACACAGAGTGAGCAGGAGGTAAATATCTCTGACTATAGTGAAACTGTTTGCCGATATAACCATAGGTGAATATTTTGTTCAGCGACGACTACTAGAGCATATGACGGTTTAATTGTAATCATAATTGTGAAAAGTTTTCTGCGCGCTTTCAACACATAACACTGGAGAAAGATTCAGGAAAATTAAAAGAAAATCTTTGTGAACGCAAGCTAATCAGGTTTTTATTCAGAAAATTTGAAAGATTTATTAAGAGTTAAGAGTTCTTGAAAATTCGAAACCTCTTATGGAAAAATTGCACTGTTCGACTATCATCCTCGCTTCCCGTCAAAATAATTTGGTTACGAGTATAGATATTTTAATTAAAATGAATTACGTTAGTTTATGTAAAGCAAAACAGGAAAGTTCTTCAATATTTCTGAGGCTATTAAATTGGAAATATGGAAAGTGATAAGTAAAAGAAGAGAAAGGCAAAAGAAAACGATGCTTAGGCTTTCATTTATTATTTCTAATTAGTATCTCAAACTTTCCAGCCTTACATTCAACACGTACTACTTTTTTTTGATTAATTTAATTAAACCAATCAGTTGCTTCTTCTTCTTCTTGCTCCAAGTTTTCTTAGTCCACGAAAAGAAATCTTTAAAAAAATTGATCTTCTTTTTATCTCTCAAAAAGAGGCGCATAATGGGATTTACGCAAGTAAAAGTGGGTCGTTTACGACTGCTCCCTGCTATGTTTTATTTTTTTTTTTTTAAGTATTTTATCGCTGCATACGTTTCTTTTTATTGTCTCCTTCTTTCTCCTCATCGAAAACATTGGATTATCTGCATCGCGGTGTTATTAATGCGTTTCTGGCGTCTCTCAGACCAAACGGTCTGACGGTGCGAATGACTGCAAAACAACTGCATATCCAGGAAATCGAACGCGATCTGATACAAGCGTTTACAAAACAGCTGTATATCGTCATCTCCAATTTACTATTTCTCTGCACACGCGTTATGAATGTGTGCTGCTTGTTGCATTTGTTGCAATAACACGTGTTGAAGCTGACTTAAACGCCAGTTGCTTTGATTGGAAAGTGCCGGTGCTTACGCAACACAGATTTCAACATTTCGCACGCGCTAATAATATGTACCTCTGGTGTTTGTAATAACAAAAAAAAAAACAAAACAAAAAAAATCCTCGACTTATCCTTGAATTTTTTCGCATTTTTTTTTTTTTTGTGGCAGCAATTATTTCCTTTACGGCCTTTTACAAAACCAAACCAAGTTTTTAAAGCACTTATTTTTATATACATATATATTTTTTATTTATAGTTAACCTCACGAAAAACCTGCTACTTTCTTAGCTACTTAACTTAGTTGCCGAGAAATTTTCTTATCATCTTCTCACATATATGTTGTTAGTGTAGTTGCTCTGTTGTTTCTTAGGTAAAAGCAAGTGAAAAAATTATAGTCGGGCGAGCTCGACCATTAAACACATTTCATCTCTTATGTAACAAAAATTCTTCATTTATTTGTATGCAAAAGCATTCTTTTTTTGCTAGTCCTTATAAGAGAGGTGACCCAAAGACTAGAACTGACGTTATTTAAAAAAAAAATATTATAAGTTAGACTTCTTTCTTTTAAAAAGGTTTATTCTTCAGGTGAATATTTATATGGTAAGGAGTTGCTAAAAATAGACTTATGTGGTCCAATTTTTTATTTTGTAATCTGTAATCAAATTATTTTATTTGGATAAACGTTCACCTTAAAATATTAAAAATAAAAATTTTTTGCCGTATAGAAGCTTACGTTTTGTGCGAATGTTTTTATGAAAGGTAGTTCCAAAAATGGCCCCATTCGACCCAAATTTTCTGCATGTATTTAGTATATCAAAATCTTTTTCTCTGCTGGTGCAACTTTTTTTTTTATATGAAGATCTTTATCTTATGTGCGTTCATGTGGAAAATGGAGAATAAAAATTTTCCGATCTTTTCCATTTTCAATAGTCTTCGTGCTTGGGCCAAGGTATGCGCGCGGGTGAAATATCTCAACTTAGTTACCTGTAGATTGAGCATATAAACACATGGGCAGACCTTAGACGGAGAGTCGGACAAGCTGAAATCAAGTCAAAAAATGAGTCTAACGATATCGGTATAATAAAAGCTGGATCCCTTTTAAGTTCTTCTGTGTTCTGCATGTACGCGCAACAATTTTATATACCATTTATCCACAAGTAGTATAGGGCATAAGCAAGTCTTTGCAATGCTTGGTATCTTAATGGTTAGCATCTACCATCATTTCTGAGCTCATTAAAAGCTTTCTAATTTATTTTCCCAGCACTAATCCGCAACAACTAAAAAAAAGTAAAAACTCTATTTACTCGACTACTTATTATTGCAACTTTTTGCTTTTATTAATAATTAATAGTACTGCTTAAATAAAATAATTGCTTGACTTTGTTTTACTTTTCAATGGAACAGAAAAAACCTTGCAAATTTCACTTTCCATCATCTGTCTTCATAAAAAATGTATACTATATTTGATCTAAGCCGAGTTGTTTGATGCTTAACACCCAACAGCACAACTGAAGCAAAATCTTTTCCTTGAAATTCCATTTGATTTTGAATTTAAATTATTCTCATTACGATGATAGCTATGTAGTAGGGGAAAATAAATATATATATATAGCATATCAGTCAATAAGCTCGAGAGATGCAAATTAGTTTATCAGTTACAGTTGCTTTCGAATTTTCGCATAATTTGCTCTTGTAGTGGAAAATGGAAATTGAAAAATCTGAATTCCATGTGTAGGGTTACTAGAACAACGTGTAACGTGTAATGTTGGAAATGTCATCAAATTTTCATACATTTCTTTGGCACTTTCAAACGATCTATCTTACAACTGATTCAATAACTGCGTGGGATGACATAGAGATGTAGGACCACTATAAGTAGATAGCGCTAAACTTCAAATGAAAAGTGTCAAAACGGAAATATATATATATTACATATATATATATATATATATGTAATTATACCCATAATCAGTACAAGAGCTTTGGCCGAAATAGGCATAGCTAAGTACATGACTCAACCCCTTAAGTTATTTACTTGATTGCTTACGATTCCTTTGATTTCCGATTTGCAATTTCACAACTCTTTGCACCTTTATCAAATATAAAGGCAGACAGGAGGAATCTGTTTAAAATTGTATGATAATCGCCCTTAACAAGCTTTCTAAGAATCTATAGCATCACTCTCGGATTATGAACATAAACATTCTTACATCCGTTGCAAATGGAGAGATAAAATGAGTCAATCATAGCCATCAATGGATAAATCGATATAACAGATGCCGACATTGTTTAACATTCAATTCACTGAATATTTACGAGTTTTATATATTATGTCCTGGAAACAATTTCAAAGACGATAGACAATGTTTCAAAAAGAACAACCGATATATTTTCACATAGATCATGCATGCAAGCGAACAACAATAATAAATGTAGAATTCAATTGAAAAAGAAAATAAATATGAAACAAAGAAGAAGATATCTGAAGAAAAACTCTTAGCATTACAGACATAAAACAAAAGAGAGACAAACGAAACCGAACTAAAGTTAACTAACCCAACGAACGAAGAAATGAGAAAATTTTTCAAAAATTTATTTAAAAGAATACTTTTATTACTTATAACTATGTAGTCAAACCAAGATCCTACTCGGTTGAGGTCAATATACTTATGAAAGTGTTGATGTATTTAAGTCTTTGATAAAAATAGCTCATCATGGTATGGTAGGATGTGGTTTTTGATAAGAGAGCGTGAAATCTCTCAGGAGTTTCATCTTATTAATGTTTTCTTCTTCTTTCTAAATTTACGGAAGATTGAAATGAATTATTACGGACTTTACAAAGAGAACATGATCTGGTGTTCAATCAATGTTTGGCATGAATGCTAACGAAGGCGGTAAAAGAGAAGACAATTAATTTTTTTTTTTCTTTTATTTTTTTTAGGCACTTTTGTTCGCTTAGCGTTCTGTTAAGATGAATCCAATAATAAAAGACATAATTAGATTGATTTTAATATAACGGTTTTAAGGGAAGGAAAAAACATTGTTTCACTTCACTGAATATGTCTCAAGCAAAGTTAACAATGATCATTATATGTATATATATATATATATATATATATATATATATATATATACAAATTTTCTGCTTTACTTTATACAAACAAATTATCTGCGCAATAAATGCAAACAAACAAAACATATGTCTTTGCGTTAAGTTTTATCATGTACAAGTACATACACTTGAACTCCTCTAAGATATTACGAAATCCCTCTTACACGCAAATAAATGCAATGGAATGAAAACATTTCGCGCTAAGCCATACAAGACGAAACTGTAACACCCTTGAATGTTTATTAGCGATTGCAATCTTAAAATTGTTGCACATAGACTATGGTAGACATTGGAATCTACTATAATAGACCTTAATGACGTCAATAAGTAGATAAATAAAAAATAAATAAATAGACAACGAAGAATAACATAAAAGACTTTAATCGTAGCTGAGAACCCAAACGATCGAAAAATTTTTTCCCTCGAAGTATAAGGAACCAGGTTTTCTTATTACAAAGAAAGATCAAATCCTTTCTCTTATGCAGACCGATTTTCTTGTTATTAAATATTTATTTCTTGCGAATGCGCGTTAGGAGATAGGAGGGTTTAGCGTGGAAAGCTGTACATGCATGCGTTTACACCATCGATAAAATTTTTACTGTACTTTAATTAATCTAAGCGGCGTTCCTTGTCACGCTACGTCACTGTTTTACTATTGGCAACTCAACTGGTGATTTAGAATTCATTTCAGAAATGTTTCACAATCCATTTATTGAACGCTAGAGCTTAGTATAATGCAACTTGATCGTGTAATGATGGCCACTTTCTGTCATTTCCTCTTTTCTTCTTTTTTTTTTTTTTGGTTTAAGATGTCATGGCTGATTTAATCACGCATTGTGAATTTACCCACATGTCCTAGCGTCTAGACCTCCTCTAAAATATTTATCATAGTTGAAAATCTCTACCGCTTTAATTAATTAACAACAATTCGCCTATCAAGATTGCTCTACGAGTGAACAGGAGATGCTTCTCACCTCCCTAGGAAATAATTCACAATCAATGTCTAAATGACTTCATTGTAACGAATTTACTTTATTCCAAGACGCGTTTAAGACTATCTTCACTAAAAATAAATTTCCTGAATGGTTTGTTATATCTCTGCCGATTTAGATTATCGTACCGTCATGCACTACGAGACATTTTCAAAATTAGGGATGTATTTTACGAAAGATCAAAACATGAACTTTCATGCTAAGACAAGCTTGGACAGATCGAGATATATTTGAAAGATCCAATGTACTTAATTTTACACTTTTTGGATGGATCCGTAGTTCAATTTTGTTAAGTTTTCGGTCTTAACACGAAAGGAATAATTTGCGATGAAGTTCGTTTTTCTAGGCAAAGTTTTGTGAACGCATTCTTGGCTTGGGCCGGACAGGCAGACAGATAAAGCTGGGCCCATTCCGGCTATTCATCCTAATGAAGAATATTTTTGCTTTACGCTGTCCTACGTGCACTTAATAAAAACATTTGCCAAATATTTTACAGTATACCCCCTACAGTTTGTGTAAAATTGAACAAGTTAACAGCTGGATATTTTCCTGGAGAAAATTACATTTTAAATAGATTGCGATATATTTCACCATATAACGTTTATTGTGTCCATTTTTTTGTCTATATATTGGCCAAGTCTTTAAAAATTTCAACTACATTTAAATGTACGATAATTTTTGTTTAATTTTTATTTTAAGATCATTTTTCATTAGCTGAAGAAACAACAACATTAACAACGGCATTCAGTACTTCTTCTTCGTTTGAAGAGTGTACTACGACAAATGTAGTCGATCTCACCACCATTCAAACGAATAACGATGACATACACATGATCAGATCAAAGCAAGAGCAACAACCAAAAGCGAATGCCACAAACACAATTAATAACGAAACGCATATCGAGGGACAAGTCAAAATTGAAACGGAAGAGCATGCGATCAATAAAGAAAACTCTGTAAATGAGATAACGTTGGTGTTAAATGGAGATTTTGCCGATACGCGAACCATTAGTGGAAACGAACCTACCTACGAAGATCAGGCGGTGAATGCAATGCCACCACATGTTGAAGAAAATTATTCCGAGAATATAAATCAAACATCGGAGGAGAATGCCGATGATGTTGATAATGATATTTTTAGTATATTGGAAGAACGGCCAGGAAATAAGAAATCATCAGATTTTAATAACACACATATGGAGACATTTGCAAGTTTCACCGAAAACTTGGAAGAGTCTATAAGAAATTCCGTAAAAAATGAAATTGAAATGGAGCAACACTTGGAGCCATCGCCTGTTTTGGAAATATTAAAAGATATACCCGAACCAGAAATACGAGAGATTTTAAAAGAGGACTTGCGGATAGATCCCAAAATCTTAGATGAAAATACCGTTAAATGGCGTAGAGAGAAAAATCGAAGTTTTGAAACCGAATCAGGTAATATTTTTCGGTATATTTTATTCAAAAAATCAGTAGCAGCATCTTTAACAAAATTTCTTTCTTCGTAGATCATAACCGAATACCACAGCCACAGCCAGCAATAAAGAATATTTTAACGCAGGAGCTATCTTCACAAATGGAAAAAGAATCTCTTAAAGCCCTTGAAAATGCCAGAGAGATTCGAAATCCAAATCTAGAGCAAGATCATCAACTCGGACAACGCGTCAAACAAATGAATATCAGGCAAAACACTGCAGAGCTTAACTTATTGGATGAAGTAAGAAAGAATCGCGATGATGATGATGATGATGCAAGCAGCACTGAACAAAGTAAAAATAATGACATAAAACCCTATAAAGAAGAAATTGACGAAGAAGTAGAGGGTTCAGGTTTAAAGTCAGATATTTACTTGCAAATCGCCGAGAATAGCAGTGAAATTAGATTGGATAAAACTACTCATATCACGGATATGGTTGAGTTGGAGCATTTAGAGGCAAAAAAATCGAGCTCAGAGGAAAATGACTCCCTCTCTGTAGTGTTAGAGGAATCTTTAACGTCGTCCTTGCCTGAACCAGATGAGCAACAAAATCTTTTAAATTTAGAGCGAGAAGAAGCGGCTTCAGCTGCTCAGCAAGAACTGGAAGAGGCAACAACATTAACAACAGAGCAAACGGAACATATTGTTATTAAGAAAGTTTTAGATATGAAAGATATCTTAGAAATGCAGCCACAAATCGCTGAGACAACATTACCTCTTGAGGAGAAAGAAGAATATGGAAATTATGCCAATTATTCAGATGAACCAAACGATCTTGAATTTGTAACGGGAAAAATCAAAGCACAAGAAAGTGTAGAGAAAAAATCACAAGAAGAAGAAGAAGAAGAACAAGAAGAAGTTCAAAAAAATATCAATGAAGTCGAATGGGGATCCGGTGTTGGTGAAGATTCGTACAATAAATTTGCATCATGGCCAGAGGAAGACGATAGCATCAATGAGAAAAAACTGAAAAATATTGATTTTACCGATCGTTCGCAAAACAATTTAGAAATTAATTCAGATAATCAGTCACATTTGCTGAGTACAGAGAAACTTGAAACTCATAAAAGCAATGATACCGATGATCAAATACCGATATGGCCGCCAACTAGTGACGTATTAAATTCTAATGAGAAAGAGATTTCGGAAGCTGAGGAGATAACAGTAATAATCCCCTCCGAATATGATGAAAATGAAAAAGAACATCAAACTTTAACTGAAACTCAAAGCTATTTGAAATCAGACGAACCGGAAAATCGTTCTCAGGATGAAAGTTCTCAACTCGATGAAGATAACAAAAAAGTAAATTCGTTACAAGATGAGCATAAACGAGTCGAAAATGTGTTTAATATAAAGCAGGAAGAAGATGAGAAAGACAAATTTTGGTTATCCACTACAGAATATTTGAGTCGACATTCTACTGAAAATGCTTTAATTATTAGTACACACATGGCCATAACACCTTTGGGTGTAGATCTATTCACTCACGATATTCGCAGTACAACCGAAAATAGTTTAGATATTGAATATTCGTCAAGGACTGCCAAAGGTTCACGATCGATAAACACGGCGATTAATCAACGCACTGCCACTTTATTTGAAACTTATCCACCACGTGATGCTGGCCAGACATTTAATAATAATTTAGCGGCTGAAACATCATCTGGTATTGGTAAAGCTTTACCGGTTAGTATAAATGACGGTACTAGTCGATCGACAGTTATAATCATTTTAAGTTCGGGTACCGCCTTTCTATTCATCATTGTTTCGGTGACAATATTTTTAATCTCATTTCAACGACAACACGGCACTCTTGATATTGAAATGCAAGAACGCAATTGCGGTAAAGATAATCTTGATGAAGAGGATGCTGAAACTTTTACGAAATTATTGGAAATCGAATTACCATCGCAGGTCGCTGTCGCTTTAGAAGAAACCGAAGAATGTTTGTAGTCATTGAGTATAATATATATAAATACAAAAAAAAAAAAAAAAAAAAAAAAAACGAAGTTTAATTCTTAATTTTTTAATGTTTGTGTGTGTATGTGTAAATATTTAGAAGATATACTCTGTTACGATATTTAGGCTAACATTCATTCGCTTAATCTGTAGCCTTTTAATTTAATTTTAAGCATTTTGCTGTAAATCATGAAAAAAAAAAAAAAATCGTTTTTTTTGGTGGCCATATTTTTTATTTCATATGCAAGCATAAAGTTCATTCTCTTCCATTTAATTTCAATTAAGTAAAAAAAAGTCTGAAAAACATATGGATTTTTTAATTTTAATTTTAATCATAAGTTCCACTAACGTCAACTGCTACAATACAAGTCTAGTTTTGAATTTATATTTTTAAGTTTTTTAAATAAATAGTTAAATCATTCATATGAGTTTTCTTTGCCGAAGATAAGACAAACTCGGGAAAAACTAAACAACAAAATGAAAACACCAACGGTAAGGCCATTTTACTCACGTGTTTAGATGATATCGTAAAAAGTATACTTGACTGCTGTTTCGGAGCCTTAGTGCGTGTCAAACTCAGATACGAGATATTCTACCCTTGTGCTAATCTCTTAGTTAAAGCCTAGTCTAATAAACGATATTTGTCCCATAGTCTCTCCTTATGCTCACATATATGAATAATAAGAGTAGTAACGGGAAAGGGGGTATTAAACGTTGTCCATAACATTGTCCATGTGTAGCAAAGTGAATTTTATTACCAAAGATCCTATTATTATTTATCAATTATTAATTTTTAGTTGTACTATTGTTGTTGCTATTATTGCTTAATGCAATTAAATAGTTATTGTCTTTTGTTTTTAAACATTTTTCATGGTTTAGTTTGCCGACGTTCATTAAACATAGTCGAAGCATTCATTTGCCAGCTTATACCGTTATCATCATCACCATCATCAGTGCTTTCATCCAATTGTCAGCAGTCAACGTTGCTTATATTTAAAGTTTTTACAGTTATGAATTTATTCGTTTTGTTATTGTAAATTGTCACTATCGTAATAGAGATCGACACATTCGTTCACTGCAGGAGCTAATGACAGAGATTTTCGTTATAAAGTGCCTTTGTTATAAAGGCTTACTTTTCATGGAAAACGTTATAAGGGATAGGGTCCGAAAACAAGACCTATCTATGTATAATTGATTTCCGTGTCAAATTACAATAATGGATTAACTTCCAGGGTAAGATATTAAAATTTAGACCTTGTTGAAATGACTGGGGTTTACGCTTCGTGGGAACGAATGCAAAGGGGAAGGCTGAAAAAATTATCAATTCAGTCCGTGGATGATTCTCGACGAGAAATATTGAAATTGGAAATCTGCACAACCAACAGATCTATCTGCGGAATGATCCGTTCCAATCCGTTCCACTTTCCATAGCATCGAAAACATGTCATTATATCAAATTTCGTGAAAATGTTTCTAAAATTGGATGCCAAGTATCGGCTGGCCGGACAAACAAACGAAAGTTAATTTTATTCAGAAATTCGATTCTGAATCGTTCGGTATAATGGAAGTTCAATCTACCTTATATCCTTTTACATATGTCCACGTAAACTTATTACGTGCCATACAGTATCAGCGATGTAAGGTATAAATATTCATTCTTGGTCAACAAACTTAAACGTACCCTCTTGCTTCGAACTATATATTTTTACTAATAGCCATAAAATATTGCAATTATTTTATTAGTTATCGCAATGAATTAGATAATCTAAGAAGCACACTTCACCTTCAGTAGGTGAAAATTTATATATAAAATTCAATCTCACAAATACATCAACTAACGCTCCTCCTTATCGCTGGGTTTAACGTTCTATCAGACTGTCCAATATAAACAAATATTAAGCGAACACAAACACAGCTAAAGGCAATGACCCTGAATATATTCCAACTGAACGTTCCAACAATAATTTTTTTTTCTTTTTTTTTTTTTTTGTAGTATCATTAACGATATGTATGCAAACATTTGCAGCTAAGCATGGACACTGATGAAACAGAAAAAAAAAAACCAAAAAAAAGAGAGAAAAAAAAAAAAATCTGCATTTAATTTTCAACATGAGTTAAATCAGGATGTAGCGAAAATGTTTACACCATTTTCCGGTTTGTTGATTTAACTCTTTTGAAATCGCCCTTAGCTATCTTATCGTATTCATGTTGCACATGTCCAAGCATAGATCGCGAACATTCACATACTTTCACATCTACACCGTTATTACAATGAATAAATGAAATGGTAAATATAGTTGCATTTGTTTAAACTACACACACATAGTATATATACATAGTATATATGCATAGTATATATGCAGATAGATAGATAGATATGCCAGATATAAGTGAGTATAAATGCCAAAATTCAATGTTCTGCTTAGAATGAGGAACGAAATTTCGGGAATTTTGCATTAAAAAAAAAAAAAAGAATTCATTTAAACTACTTGAACATGATTAGTTGTATATGTTGTCTGTATATATAGAGAAATGTAAAAAACAAATGATTTGAAGGAGTTGCTTGAATGCATCCAATTTGGAAGTCGGCCAATTCCATTTTAATATGTTGATGGCATACAACTATTATTGAACATTTCTTACATATAAATGATAAACGAACACAAAAGACGGAGAGAGAGAGAGACAGACAAGAATTGAAACCAAGAAGAATTTGCACAGATTTTATATAAAGAAAACAAAAAAAAAAAGAAGAAGGATGTTAAGCATTTGTAACCTATACCATCCATAAAATTCCTTATTAGGTAATCGAAAAAATGTTGAGCTCCAGTCTAGAACATATCTGTTGGACGATGAAAAATTAATACAAAAACATGTTCGGCTCGTTTGATCAGTTGGAATATTTACTTAAAATATTAGAAATAGATTCATATCAAGCAGAGTGTATTTGTTTTGCATGTAAAATAATCATAGTTCCATCATAATTAGCTAAATCCAAATATCGGGGAATTGATTTATGATAAACTTGTATATAAAGAGTAGTTGACCCTCTAATAATGTTTTTGCAAAAGCTCGTAATAGATTTTTTTTTTTTTTTTTTTTTTTTGGGAAACAGTGACAAACCTATGCAGCGAATTAGCTGATTTTCAAGCTCAAGAGCTCATAGTTTCGTCTTATAGCAAGAAAAGGAAAATACGATTTTTATATATACATGTATGTACATATATATATTTTTATACTTCCTATACTGAACTTAATTTAACATTACAGTCAACAGTTAATTGAAGCATTTATAGCTATAGGTCTAGCGTGTTATATTTTATTTAAAGAGTTACAGGCGAATTTAATACGTGAAAATTAATAAAATTATTGCATAGTGAATGCTAAATTAACAATCACACCTACAGCGCTCGTGAAGAATTACGATTTCCGATCATGAATGGCGACTACAAACTGCACACGCACATGAACCTAGTGAAGTGAAATCTTTTGCTAGAAAGCAAAAGAACAACATAACATACAACAATGGCGAATAACACATCACTGGGGAGTAACACTGATTAAGCTAACCAAAGTTTTTGAATGGCTTGTAGCAAGAAGAATTGCATATATAACTGTGTATACCAATTTTTCTTCTTTTTTTTTTATCCACTTATTATTTTAAATCTATTTCGTTGCCTTCAAAGTAATCACCAAACTCAAATATTAGTCTTTTGATAACAGTTTAGTTCGACGGGAGATATTCATAACACGCACAACGCCACGATAATTGAAGACAACTGTTAACATCATTTTGATATTTGGAGCGAGTTTGGCTTATTACGTTTCGACCTTAGCTCACCTTTTGCATGATATTCGCTCGATTGATCGGTTGTTTCCGGGTCGTGGGTATAAAGTCAAGTCTCATCTTTCGCATTTCATAACCGATTGAGAATCAGAAGTCATATCTTCACACTCATTGTAAAAATCGGAAATTAATGCGTTTTGCATCTAAAACACTAATAGCATATGCGATGGGAAACTTCATGCAGATGTCTATCACAACTCTATTAACTTGAAAAGAAAATATTTTTCATATTTGACATAAATGCGCATTATTTTTGTATCCAGTATTATGGCAGATATAATAGTGATTTGATCTGATAAGCAAAATAGTCCAACACAAGTCGAAATTCATTATTTACGTAAATGATGATAATTAGTTTTTATCTTAAGGCTGCTACAAGGAAAAACACGCATACGCCTCTTGCTATATCTTGCTATATCTTCACCTAACAAAGGTGAAGTGTTTTCCGGCATAAATTAATTTAATATACATATGTAGCAGAATAAAATTTTAATGGCAAAGCATAGCAGTAAACCTGTGTGTTCAGAAAATGCTAGAATTTTGTTAATCTATATTCTTGATAGGCGGCCCAATGATTTTTACGTATTACGTAAACTCTCCTTATTTATGGACAAAAGTTTTTGTAAAAAACAATAATTGAAAGGAACTTTCAACTCAAAATGCTTCACCAGTAGATGGCAACTTAAAGGAGAAAGTGAATGTAAGTCGAGAAAAACTTTCGGAAAGGTCGACTTTTAAATCGTCTCACTATCTTCAAAATTTCATTTCAACATTTATCAGTAGACGCACGTTACGGTTTATGACAGCAAGCTGGGGCTAAGTAACGTATTGTTTCTAACGAATTTATTTAACGGATTTTTCTTTTGCGAATCGCAAAGGGATCACAAATGATACACAAAAGTAGAACAAAGAATTGCAACAATTGCGGCTAGGGAAAGCTCCATAGAATGTTGCCACACATAGAACAACATCATGAGTTTATGATAGGAACTCAGACTAATTCTTCTGGAAATAAAGTTTAGAATTAAGAAAAGCACAAGTCGTTAAAGTTCAGTTAAAAGTAAAAAAGTTCGGCTACGAAATCTTAACTGCAAAATAATCCACATTTGTTATCTTAAAATTGTTCACGTCGGCCCCATCAGCTAAAGTCGATCGACTAATAACTTTTATGGTCCCCATGCTATTGAATAATCATATTTTTCGACAACAATAGCTGCATTCGTCACTTGGAGCTTGAAAGTCTGTAAACTTTTTAGAGAACCTATTTATCACCGACAATGAATAGACAACAAAAAAGAGACAACAAAATTGCATATGCATAAGCGTACACTTATAAACGAATTTTTACTTTGCTTTCTTATTGTCAGAGCAATTGTTGTAAAAACTATTGGAAATTCCATTACAACCGCTATTATATATAATAGAAAAAGTGCTTTGCTATAACACCCAGAATATGACGCCAATATTATCTGATTTTTTACACATTTTCTTTCGTACAAACATAATTTTATACAAGGTATACAACATTTTTGTTATTATTGCTGTTGTTATTGTTGTTGTTGTTGTATATCTTTTTGCGTTTAATGTTTTATTATCGTCTCATCAGTCGCCATAAACTATTATATGCTTCTTATTATTATGTGAATACTAAATAAACACTCCCACTCTCTTCAAAAGTGTTGCTTTTTTTTTTTATTTTTTGCTGCCGTTGTCATCTTAAACCGTTAAGGGAACTTGTCTCACTATGTGTGCCCACTATTAGAACAAAGCAGGTATGCTTAGTTAATCACATTGCTTAGCATATAACTGAATAAATTTTGTTATTGTAATTGTTGTAATAAGCTTTTGAAATTACATGGACATGGAACTATGATGTAGAAAATATTTAAAACTTGAAAGCAGAGACGCAATAAATTGTTGTACACAAAAAACTTTGAGCCTTTGCTGATCCCTGTCTAACACTCAGTATGTATGAGCTGCACTTTTGGAATGCGATGTAAGTCCACTTGAAATGGAAGAAAATGTCTCATACAAATATTTTTCATAGACATAGGGTTTTGAAATCATCATCGTTTCTTCATACGTCGGAATTCGTCGCTGAAGGTTCTGTCATGGGAAAATTTAAAATAGATAGGCGAAATATTCGACAAAGCCAAAAGCAGGATCTTCGGCCCGGTACATACGTCAACTGGCAAAAGGATGGAATTTTTTAAAAATATTGTCCAGAGCGAAACTTTTATTCAAAAATAATCTCCTGCTATGATAGACAGTTCCGCGTCGTTGGGATACACCTTTAACATGCTTCATCGTTACATCCCTAATGACCAAGAGTCCAAGTGACCGAGTAGTGCATTTTTTGCTTCTTGCTTGCCTTCATACAAACATATTAATTTAACGCATAGTTTAAATTCGTTTTGTAAGTTATTTATAAGTTATTTGGTTGTTCTTTTTGCTTTGTATGCATAGCTAGCTACTCAGTACGCAAAGTCACGAAGTGTTGCACATTGTGCATATGTATGTAAACTTTTCAATCGATTTACTTTTGCCCATCGATACTATAATTGTCTATCATAAATTTAAAGCAAAAACAAAAAAAAAACTAAAAAAAAAAAAACGCAATAAAATCTATAAACATTTTTATAGTCTAAAGAATATTGTTATAGAAATCTATTAAATTTTCAAATGAAATTTTACTTTATATGATGATTTTACTAATAGGTCGTCTCAGAAATATTAAGCCTAATAATAGAAATAAAATTAACTAACTTTAATGACATTTTTTAAGTAACAGAGATATGAAAAGTTGTGAGCTTTTTTATAAGAAACAACAAACATCTACGTTGCCAAAAGGCGATTTTGCTCTAACACGATGATGATGATGATGATGATGATGATGATGATGATGATGATGAGTAACGTTGTCAATCAAAGATTGTCGCCCAGGTTTATCAGAAAGATCGAGAGATCATTTGTCATTTGAAATTTTGTCAACTACCTTCTGAAAGTTCTATCGGAAAACTGTGCCTTCATCAAAGATTTTCAATATAATTTTTACACACATCAGTGGCATTCCTCCCTGGTTGCAATTCGCACAAACCACAATGGCGTAAATGCACTATGCGTACACGATCGCGTCTAACTTAGTGCTAACATCAATCATTTTCGTGTTAATTCATTTGCTAGGTCGATATGCATACATTCAGTGATAAAAAGAGAGAGAGAGAGTTGCGTGTACATGAATATGTGCATACTTGTTGAAATTTCTTATAATCATATCATCAGACAGAACTTTCGAATAAACCTAATATAAATAAAATGAATTTTGGCAAAACAACATCATCTTAACCCTAAAGCTTCTATAAAGAAGTCTTTGTTAAGACTTTTAAACTTCGATTAATTCGACTTGAATTTCAACATGTACTCATCAACATGTAATTCGCTTATGCATTTGATTGTAAAAAAAAACATTAGATTCTATAAAGATTAAATAAAAAGTTTTTTTTAAAATAAAATTCGCGCGCTCCTACCATTTTTGTGATGATGCGAGTAGGAGATGTTGTTATTACTTTATTGTAATCAATAAAAAAATTTAATCCAACGTTGTCTTGCAGCATAAGATATTTTCATTTAATGTTATGTGAATTTTAATGAAAACGATCGTATGTTAAGTTCGTATCGCATCGCATCGCATCGCATCGCCATGTTAGGTTTATATATTCTTTATAAATTATATTCTTGCTTCATTACTTTTATAGTTAAGTTAATTGTTGTTAAAGACTTTCTTCATAGCCACAGCGTAGCCATGCGATGTAAAGAAATGTAATTTAATTTTTTATGCATCCTTCGTTTCTTTGATGCTTTAGCCATGGATGTAATCATAAAATGTTTATTTGTTTTCCACTTTCAAATATTCACTGATAGAAATTACTGAGCAAACAATTTTTTAGACAATTTATGCGATTCTTAAAGAAATTTTTATATTTCATTATTAGTCAGATCAATGAAAAAGTTGAAAAGCCTTTCAGTATAACGACACTCTAGCAGCTTTAAAAAAAAAGTGTTTCTTAACAATTTTTAACACCCACCACTCTGAGATGGCGATATATAGTTATTTTGTTGTTTTTTTTTTTTTTTCATAATGTATGTAACACCCACAAAAGGTCCACATAAAGCAAACAGAAGAAAGAATGTTTGAAACTATTTTGTATACTCCTCAAATGAACATATATATTATTTGCCTAAAAATGGATTAATTTTAAAATGAATTTGATAGAGATCGCGATTAAATTTTCCTGAATAATACCAGGGTTATGGGTATCAAATAAAAGAACTTGGAGAGTAGAATGCGAATAGCATAGTGATGGGTATGTGAGATTCGGTCCACGGTGAATATAACTTTCTTATTTGTTTTTTTTTTTTTTTTTTTTTTTTTTTTTTTGGGATAAGAGAGAAAGTAATGGAATAATATTTTAAAGGAAACTATTAAGCATATCTATATATTGAAAAAATAAACAACATTTTGCACAATTATTAAAAAACGCAACGTCGAAGCCATTCTCATAGAGCATCTGGTTCAAGAAAGTCTAGGGCTAGAAAAATGCCAGCACCTTCTATGGGAAAGTCTTACCGACTGTCGTTTATCATACGAACACTTATTAGAGATTTTAAACAGAACCTTAGCCGTCTCCTATGCTTCTTTTCTCGGTCGCAAACACTACGGAAGGAGATAGAGACTTAACACGTTTATAGGGGTTTGTCGGTCAAATGTGCTTCTCGTTCTACTTTATTTTAGCACAAAAGTTTTAATTGGATAATTTTGATCTTTCTCCATATAAACTAACCATTTTCAATAACACTAGACAATGGTTTAAATCGGTAAAAGCTTTTGTTGAGATGGTTTATTATTTTGTTTGCTACAATTTTGACAGACATGATCCTTAGTAGTTTTATATTTGAAAGCTAAGAAATGTAGATATGAAAAATTCGCTACGCTTTGTAAACTATTTCCTAAATTTAATCAACAATTTACTACCAAATCCTGGTTGGAAGCCATGCATGAGTAGCCGAGTAAATAAATATCACAACTACAAAGTCAATGATTGCGAGTTGAATTCACAATGCGGTAGAGTTTACTTTGTCGGCAGCGATGGTGAGCACTTACTTGGTGTAAAGGCATAACATTTATTGATTGGGCACACATCCAGGCGGCGGCCAACACCTCCCTATCTCTTTGTTACTCTCTCTTTCCTCACTTCTTTCGGATCGTCGCGTGACACGAATAGAGGACAACCCTTGAGTAACAAAAAAGTGCTATTAAAACTCACAAATTTTCATTAAAAAAGGTTCTTAGAACCTAAGGTAAACCTAACGCTCGATCCCCATCATAATGAAATGATAATTGAAAACATTGCTATTGCGCTAATAGATTTGAACGCGATGCGACCATTTTTGGGTAGAAGAACTAAGTTTTTATCTATTTAATATTCAGGTGACATAAAAGGTACGCCACCTCTTCTATTATTTACAACATTTTGTATTTCGGTCACTGAAATGTGACAGTTTGCTGTTCAAAGAGTAATAAATATTCTCCCCAAATGTGTCATTAATTATTTGCTGATAATTGAATACAAATCTATGTGTTTCGGTTGAATTCTTGTTTGTTCATTAATCTATGAACTCTTAGAGAGTTCGCCAATTTGAATACATTTGTATATCCCGTTACGACGTAAACTATGCAGATGTGTTTATTCAAAGTTATCTTATTTATATAGCGGAAATTTCCCTGTCATTCAATACACTTTGACAATATTGTCTATGGGGTTTTGTGTGGTTTCATTGTTTTCATAAAATTTAAAAATTGTATTTTTTTTTTTTTTTGTTTTGTTTACCTCAAGTTCATCTATTTACAATGTTATTTATATGCATGAAGCGAGAATGTGTGAGTGAGTGTATAAGTATTATTCATTTACACACAAATACGCATACACAAAATGTGTGTGGAAAAGAAAAGTAAGATAAATGGATGCTTTTTTTAACGAACATCTGTCTTTTCAACGCAATGTTTCTTTTCGGCCTGATTTGTTTTGTGGCTAAAAGGAAAGTAACCGGTCGGCCTGTTTGAATATTATTGCCGGCTTTTTGTTGTTATTATTATTATTATTATTATTATTATTATTCCTATCACTCTATTATTATTATTATTATTATTGTTGTTATTGTTGCTATTATTGCTATTGATGTTGCGTTAAGGAAAATATTCATTCATTTGTCAATTAATATCGCTGCATAATATCGCAACAAATTGTGGATGTTTTTCAACTTTCTGCTCTCGCACTCATGCGCGGTATATTAATGCCTTCATGTTCGTTCGTATTCATCAAATTAGCTAACACTCTTGTCTGCTGCTGCTAACTCATGAACGGGCGAGCATTAAATTTGATATGACTTTTCAAAGACTAAGTTACTTATATAAAAAGTGGTTTTGAAATATTATAGAAGAAGTTTCAGATTTCATAAAAACAAAACAATTAGAAAAATTTTATATTTTATACATAGTTTTATACATAAAATTATTACCGAGTGATATTCACATTAAGTTTCTTTTTATGAAAATAGTAAGTGTTGTCGGAAGAAATATTACGCATAGTTAAGCATATGTCAGTTTATTCATCTGATTGACGTCCAATGCACCTTTGGGCTCTCACTTCCCTTGGACACTGTCATTGATTGGCAAAAAATTTTCTTTGGTTTATCTTTGGTTTGTATTCTTACGTTTAACTTTCTCGCTCTTGTAATTCATTTGCAAAACAAGAGAAAAGTTCAAAATGATTGTTCTTAAGCCAGCTGCAAAATTGCTCGATTTATATTTGAAAATAATGAATAATTAAAACTCAAACTTTTAGGGGATTTACTATTCTCGATAATAAATTGACCGGAATAGTAAATTAATTCTGGATAGTAGAGTAAATAAAACGAACGAAAATGACTGCAGAAAACAAAAGAGTACCCCGGAAGAAGGTAAAAGTGTGTATATGCTATTTTGCATGATTGCAGATTAAAATTAAAAAATCCAAATATCAAGAAAAATAATAAAACACTTACATATTATAATCATCTCCCCGCATGTCCTTTTCGTGAATACTTTTTCCGAAAATTCCCATTGGGTTTACCGCACTTTAAATTTGAAAATTACTACCGCAGCCAAGTCTTCTATAAAGCGAACTTTTTATAACCCGATTTCCCTATAACGCAGAACGAAAATTGGAACACTTCCCCTAAAAACATTCTAACAATCAATAGGTGCACTTACGCGATATGTGAAATGTTTATTGCTGACATTTCTGGGTTATTCCCAGTGTCAGTTATTAGAGACTTTCCGTAACAACGAGCATTGTTTTCAATTCACGGCAACGGTACTCACATAATGCGATATAATTTAATCCGACTTATTTTAATTCTACATGTTTCTAAACGCGATTTGCACGGGACGTATTTTCCGAGTTTAATTAATTCCGAGTTTCCGAGCCGATAGCGCGGTGCGATTTTCACAAAATGTGTTTCCCGGGTTTAACTAATTCCGAGTTTTATATAACTTATAGCGCGGAGACTTGACTGCATACCACGAATTTAATTGCAACACATATTAATATTAATTTTTTTTTTTTAAATTATTACTTTCATTTAGCATTCACTAAGTTTATTTCTCGCTATTCAATTTTTTTACATCATGAAACTGTATTCTTCGCAACTCACTGAAAAGAATCTACAAGGCGTAAAGCCATTGGCGTATTAACTAACAAGTGACTACCGACGCGACCTGATTAACAAACAAACGTAGACAATAATCTTGGTAAATAATGTTCTTCGAGTAAAGATTTCACTATAGTGCTTTTATTTATCGGTTCGATATTCTCTATCATTAGGTTACTATTTACTATGTATTTAATCACTTCACGAGATTGCATTTTTCGTAACTCGCTAAAAGAAGTCCATAGAGCGCAAAGTCATTGGCATGTGAACAAAGTAACTACCGACGCGACTTGATTAACCAAAAAACCTGACCGATAATCTTGGCAAATTCTGCTCTTAGAGTAAAGATCTGACTGTGGTCATTCTAAACCGTTATCTTACCGTTTGCTGTAAATTTCTTCACGCTCATGAGCTTGTATTCTTCACAACACATTGAAAGATGTCTGCGGAGTTTAGTCTTAAGTATATATTCAATTTGAAAACATCTCAAGTGCCATCATTGAAGAATGGGCGCAGCAACGGCCGGCGCAAATTGATTATCAAAAAAGATATAAATGATGACCTTAGAATATATTGCCATCAAACTAAAGAAGTCGCTGTGGTGTTAACTATTGGCTTGAGTTTCGTTAGCTTGCTATTAACTATTTGTTTCTTCACCTCATGTGGTGAGAAATGTTTCCAGAGTTTAGTTCCAAGTATAAATTCAATCCGAAGTAATAACTACTGCCGCGACTTCATTAAAAAAAAAACTATACGAAACCTGAGCAAATAATATTTTTAAGGCAAAGATTTCACTGTGGGGTTGTTAATTATCAGATCGACTTTTTTAACAATTTGTTTATTTATTTTTAATAATAATGATGATGAATGATATTAGATAAAACAGTTTTTTACTAATTAAACAAGTTTTTCCATTTACGATACTTTCCATCAACGCGGGAAACTAAGCTTCACTAAAATAAGCAATCATAGTGAAGTGATACAAACTTTAAAATACTGCACCATTTTACTGCTTCTAACGTCTTAATCAAATAAGCAAATTATAGTAAAATGAATAAAGCATATATTATACAGCATGCATGTGCATAGAATATCTACAGAAAAGTGCACATATTTTCTATTCTATATCATTTATATATCTGTATTGACAATTAATAACGGATGATATTAAAACGTTTCGAGTGGAAAACCTCTTGTTACCTGTCTGCGTATAACCCTGTCTTGCATCCCTATTTCCTGTCAAGCATAGGGTTGTCACAGTCATTTGCAAATTCATAAAATGATATATGTTTGTTACTTCATAAGCATATTTGTAAATGAAAAAAAAAGGAAAACGAACTATTTTGATGTGCCGATGTATATATGTAATGCCTGTGCAAGATTATATGCGCATATATATATCCTTAATAAATTCAAGCAAATAGTCTAACTCAAAAGCATTTGATTGTTCGGTTTCTTGTGCACATGCTTGTGAATTTATGTCAAGCCTTTGTATGTGTGCATATGCTCGCCAAAAAAAAAAAAACCTGCCGACTTCATAACAAACAGTAATAAAAACAGAACAAGTAAGAAAATTATATGTGGCTATGGTCGAATCTTTTATACCCTCTAGCTTTGCCGTTTTCTTTTCGTTACTAATAATTAAGAAAAAACCCATAGAATAATCGCAAGAATTTTTTGTTGTTATATCGCTTATACGATTTGAGTAATAAGCAAAAATGCTATTTATGCTATGCTGTTAATTGTTAATTACAGGGTTATACATATCCACGTTCAGCAGTGATTTAGCCTTATGCTGAATTGTTTAACCAAAGACCATGTCACAAACATTTTGAAAACATAAATTTATTTAAAATATTACCTTTCAATCTTGGATTATCAAAGTTAGTGCCTAAAAGAAAACAATTAATTTCTATACAACTGAATCTTCATTAGAGTAATAGTAAAAAGTAATAGCGCAGCATCAAAAATCTGATTGAAACGTTAGAACGCAGTAAAATGTTCTATTATTCTAAGGTGTGTTATTACTTTACTACGATTGTTTAATTGATGGAAGTTGGTTTTGTGACTTGATAAAAGCTATCGTAAATTAAAAATTATATAAAAATTGGTAATTTGATTAATTTAATGTCATTATTATTAAAAGTAAATAAGATAGTGTTTTAGAAAGTCGGTCCTACGGTTAAAACTTTGAGATCCGTATTTTAAAAACTTTATTTGCTTAGATTTCGTTTACATTTTGCTTTTTTGGCGTTTGCCCGTTCGGCGATGACGACACTTTAGAAGTTTTCTAATGAAAATTTATATTTAGAACTAAACTTTCATTATATTGTGAAGAATACAACCTCATGGGGCGAGCAATAAAGAATAAATAGTGAACTAACGATTTAGGAATCCGATCCAAATATGAACGGCACCGCAGTGAGCTCTTTTCTTTAATAGCATTATTTCCCAAAACCGTAATCAGTATTTTTTGTTTAATCAAGTCGCGCTTGCAATTGTTTGGTTCACTCGACTTGTCAATTGAATGTCTACCTGAACTAAACTCAGTAGACTTTTAGATACAATTTTTGAGGTAAAGAAATAATTAATCGGTAGTAAAGTTTGTAAAATATATGAAAAAAAAGAAAAGAAGTTTAAATAACATACGTCGTGTTATGGTAATAATATTTAAATTATATTGAAAACAAAATTAAATTTATTTACAACGCTATGGGAAATATTAGAATAAATCCATTCATGAAAGGGATATGCGTGAGGATGATTATATGTAAGTGTTATTTTATTAGTATTATTAATATCATATTTTTTTTATATTTTAGTCTCCATATTGCATATACGTATCTTCTCATGTGCATACATATCTGTTCACATGTTCACATTATAATCTTTAAAGAAAAACTCTGAGGCGGACAACAGCTTTAAAGCGTTTGACAAAGATTCAGAGCCTTGACTTATTTATAACTACCAATAGACAGAATTGATCAACACGATATTCTAAGTCCACCTGTGATTACAATCATAATTACGCAGAAGTTATAGCCAGCTTCTGCAAATAATGTGTGTACTGCAAATGGGAAAGTGGAAGCACTAAGAATTTCAAGAACCAATCCTACAAGAAACAATTAGCAAGAGAGTTTAGTTTAGGGAGTTTAAAAATTAATTCTGTCTAAAGAGTCTAAATAGTCTGCCTAACTAGGCATCTGTCGTGAACTGTAACTTGAGGTTCTGGGCATAATTATATATAGCCAAATTTTACCTATTTTCGTTCGGCTGGGTACATACGTAAGATATAAGGATGTATACTTTATAACATCAATGAAAGGTCCAATTCGAAAGTAAACTATGTATGCTTTTACTTGTGTATTCACGTAGCTCCTTTGTCAATGCGCTTTATGTATTTCTTTAATAAAACGGGAAACAAGCTCCCCATCGTATTATTAATAACCTTTTCCGTAACTAATAAAAGCGATGAGTACAAGCTCTATTGTTATTCATTCGAATTGATATAAGTAGCATTTAATAGGCTTCACTTGGAACTATATCCTGCCATTTACAATGAGACGCACAGCCGAAGGGCGAGTCAGAAATAGAAAGAGAACGATTTACTGCAAATATGAGTACAATTTAAAAATATATATATTTGTATTAATGTTTAGAATAAAATCTGCTATGCTTATAGGAAATAATTTGAACATAATTAGTTAGAATAAATTCGAAGCTAAATGTGTGCACTAAAATTACTTGACGTGGTTGTGATATTTGTGGCCTATTTGGTACGCATGGATGCAGTTAATACTCTTTAGATGAATATGTAATTTTGTAAAAGCCATTCCCTAATAATTATCGTAAACGTAATTTATTCTTACATATTACGATGGTATGAGGATAACCTGGAAGATGAATGAAATTGGTAATGTATGCGTAGAATAGAGCTGTTTATGTCATTTGTATAGGTATATTTTAATGCTGAATCTATTGTTGTATAGGGATGAAGGCTTTCTGCGTGTTTTTACCTACACGTCTTGGTCTAGGTCTAGGTACTTCGTACGACTTGCATATCCTACGTCACTTGTGCTACAAGGATATATTAAGTTTTCGCAACACGCAGGAGGACGTGAGACACTCCTTTTATTATACTGATTGATTTAGAAAGTGAAAGCTTGTCTTAGAGAATGATTCAGATTGGATTTATTTTGAAAAGTGGTTACATGAATAATTATAGGGCGGTATAGGGCAATGGTGGGTCGCGCTAGTGGTTTTACTTATTCAGTTCATTTTTTTTTTTTGTTCAAATTAAAGATTCTTCTTCTTCTATTCAGCAAATTAGCAACAAAAAATTCGCTCTGATGTTTTACAAAAAAAAAAAAGAATAATAAAAAATAAATAAATAAAGATTCTAACCTTTTATATGTGGAATTTAAACTCAAAAGTAGTTTTTTCGTTCAAACAACTACTTAAAGAAAACGGCAAAACTATGAAAATGTTATCGTCAATAAAGTAAAAAAAAATATATATATTTTTTTTAAATAAATGTATTAACCTGAAGTTTTCTTACTTATATTTGAGTCAGTTTGCAAAATAATTAACTATTTGTCTCATATTTCTTAAAGAGATTAAAAAACCTCACTAAAGATAAAATCAATATATTTAATCAGCTTAAGAAAAATACATATATTGCACATAATTGGTAGACGTAAAAAAAAAAGAAGTACGTGAATGAGTTTACACTTTACTGGGCATATTCGAAAATTGCATGTTGTTGAACTTATATTACATTTTATATCAACGAACAAGACATCTTAGCAAGAACAACATATATAACAAAATAAAAAAATATAAATTTTATTTTAAGTCAAATTAATTGTGATCATAATGTAGAGTACAAGAGTTGATTTACAATATTTATGAAAAAATATTAGAAAAATATGAGAGCGAAGTAAAGAGTGGTCCATTTTTGGATCAGAAAGATGTATAAGTCTGGGAGAAATTTTAATGTATCTTTTAATACGCGACTGCTTTCTATTTAGCTTCAATTTCTTTTATAGCAAAGCGAATTAGGTTGCAATTTCAGCACGAGACATTGGATACCCATTTGAAACGTGTTTGCTACCTCAACCTATGAGTAGATTCTTAAAGGTTGAAAGTTTTGTGATTTATTTTGATGCGTCTAGAAATTCGCCAGAGATCATCTGCATGCTTGATCAGTTTGAGTTCCTGAGTTAGTTTAACTAAGTTTCGATCTTTCGCGCATCGACCATCATTTTTTGTTAACATTTGCACGGTCGTCAATATTAGGATAAAACATTGCAACTACTGTCACAGCTTAAGTGCAAAGAAAATGTTTAGAGATGAATAGAGTTATGAATAATTTGCAGCCCGGAATAGCATCTGCGATAATTTCGTATTAAACTAAATAATCTTTTTATAAAATATTCGACTAAGAGAATGAGTATTTAAGGTTTAGCTTATGGTGAATAAAAGTTCGTTACTTGACTAAATGGACGGAATTTTTAAAGTGCGATAACTAAACTGAACTAAATTTTAAAATCGATTCATCCATAAGCCGCTGATAAAGAGAATATGTAAAGTTATATGAAAATGTATTCATCATGTTACGTATATTGGGGCCAACCAACCATAAGATAGGTTAGTAAAGAAAAACTGGTAAATTTGAGAAAAGTCTTGTCACAAAGCTCTGGTTTTTCTTTTACAAACTTTTCTTTAATTTTTCCAATTAAATCTTCTCTACTAACTTTGAGGTTTACGACGTGACAAGCTTACCTTTAGAACTTGCCCATAGAATTCTTTTTTAATTTTTTTTGTGCTTGTGTTCTCGAAGGCTGTATCGGATTATTGGTCCTTGATTCCTTGGATATATAACTAAACTATTACCAAGTGACGCAAAATGGATGACGAAATTAATATACCTTCATATGCCGTTAAATTAACTAAAAATATCCATTAGGAAGTTATGATATGACTGGTTCAACTTTCTTTAAAGAAGCATTTGTGAATGTTTGACTTTAAAAAGGTTTCAAACAATCGCTCTAGACAGTAGGTTTTAAAAAGTTTACTTCAAGAATCTATATTGACATTTATGCTATGATAACTGAGAAAAAAAATAAATCACAAAAGAAAAACATATTTGTACATATATATATATATATATATATAACCCATATAAGGCATTTAAAACAGATTACATTTTTGCCTGTTATTCGTTGCTGTTAACCTATGGAAGAAGCCACAGAAAAATTGCTACAAAATGTTTCCGCAAATATATGTATAAGTGTTAAGTTTTTTTTTTTTAAAGGAAACAATAAAAAGTTACATGATTTTTCTATATAAATATGTAGACAGATATATATATATATATATATATATATATAT
>NW_023998417.1:5834016-5882440 GCF_014805625.2 Glossina fuscipes
ATATATATATATATATAGATTTTTCTATATAAATATGTAAACAGATGTATATATATATATATATATATAGATTTTTCTATATAAATATGTAAACAGATGTATATATATATATATATATATAGATTTTTCTATATAAATATGTAAACAGATGTATATATATATATATATATATAGATTTTTCTATATAAATATGTAAACAGATGTATATATATATATATATATATATATATATTTGTTTGACCAGGGATATGCACGTAATTTTATTTGGTTAATGGTATGAAAATCTAACTATAGTTTGTTCACAATTATATCAATTACAGCAGTAATTTTAACCAGCACAAATATATATATATATAGATATGTATGTAAATATATATATATATATATGTATTATTATTATTTGAAGGAAATTGCACAACGTCTTTATTAACAATGGCAAAAAGAGAAACACCGTCTTATTAAAGAAAAATATATAGGAAAAAAAAACAACAACAACAACAACAACAACAACGAAACAAAAAATGAAAACATCAATTAATTATTAAAATTACAAAGACGACACGAAAAAAAAAATAAAATAATTCACAGTCATTCTAAATAAATTGAACATATACTGTTAATAGCTGAAATGTAATGCAAAAAAAATTAAATTGCAGGCGGCTACTACCGAAACTTGGATCCTCTCCATCTACACCTGCTCATTCAAATCTATAAATGTAAATAATCGTAAACTGCTTTCCTAATGCACCTGACCGTCCGCAGTTGTCCGCAGTATTGTGGTATTTTTCGAAACTCTTAACCAGTATTTACCACAAATTTCGACTTGTTGTAGTTCGTTTAAAATTTTTGGGCATATCATCTTATTCGAGGGTCTTTGTATTCTCCAAGAAACTCAATGTGTCAGTTTCTAATCTTTGGCTCGATTGGCCATACGGTGATCTCTAACGCAAACTTAAATTCTTTGGCAATTAAAAAAACAAAAACGAACGTTTTTTACTTCACTTAGGGAAAAGGTTTTGATCTTCGTTAAATGATCTATGATCTATGTTTTCGATAAGGATTTTATACTCTAAAGTTTTAATAAAACATTGACTGCTAAGGTAACGATTTCTTTTGTCCCATGGCATTTAATAATTTTCCTAAGCTTTACTCTTGCTATATGATAGACGTAATATACTTTTCAATGAAGTGTATGTGAACATGTATGTAGCTATCGGTACATTATTTTGTGACAATTAGTAATTTGTTTTATGAGCTTTAACAAAAAGTGTGAGAAATTTGTATTTTCCGCTTAAGACGAATTTCGGATACCCACCGTTTACAGCAGATATGACGGAAAATGTCAACTTGTTCTTCTTCTTCTTCTTCTGTGAGTCAGCAATCAATTCAATAACATATGATTGAATCAAGTTAAGTGAAGTTAGCAGATTGTTCATCTAAAAATACCCTGCAACACTTGTGGTGCAGAGTATATTAGGTTTGTGCGGTCGTAGGCAGCACGCAAAAAAGGGCTTATCTAAGCCTGTCTTTATGTTCAAGCTACACAAGTCACAATTTTTAGGATATTTTGATGAAATTTGGCACACTTTGCCATGCTTTAACCGAAAGACGAACGTTATTGATTTAGATCGCTCGTCGAAATCGTTATTTGGAAAAACAAACATAAGAGGAACATAGGTAACTTTAGCTATGTTTGAAATTATAACGTTGTTCACTTTGGCGAGAGGGAAGAAAAGAGAAGTAGAGAGGTAGAGAGCACTAGACAAATAAACATGTAAGCGGTACGTGCTTGCATTTCGACTTTTTATGTTATTGCAAAGTGTATTCACTTAATGCTAGAATGCTTCCCAATTACAAATGATGCGATGAATTTAATTTGTTTTTATTCTTTAGTGATAGTTATAAAAAAAAAAAAAACAAAAAAAACACCGTCTTTTATTGTTTTATTTTTATTTATTTTAGAAACCCGTTTTAAGGTCATCTTACAATACGTCTCTCAACTCAGTTTACTTTCATGAAAGAAATGAGCACGTTTTTCTGCTAGACCTACGTAGCGTACGAGTGAATACACAAAACTTATTTGTTTACATAAAAACATGATGATGAGCTTAAATTTTTATATATATATATATAAAAATTATGCGCGTGTATGAGTAACTTACATACATGCATTGGTGGAACACCCGAGTCATAATTGGGCATTTAAAATTCTATAGACGTTATTGTAAAATGTAGAAGAAAACATCAAGTGACACACTGCGTTATTATTGTGTGAAGGAGAAATGCATGATTAGCGAAAGTTTTCTTTTTGTTGTTATTTGTGTAGCGTAATTTAATGATTTCCAGTTTTTATGTTTTAAATATAAATATATATGTATACTCAAATTATTGCATTATTTTTTTTTTTTTTTTTTAAATTTACAACTTTTTCTTCTGAAATTATTGATTAAGATTGAAACAAAAACAAAAGCAAAAGCAAAAAAAAAAAAATCATTAAACGCCACACCTATGCCGAAAAGATCAACCTTAACCGGTGCCAGTGAGATATTTTTGAATTGTTCATGGTTATTATTACAGGTGTTAACCAACTTAGTTTTATATATATATATATATATATATATATGTGCGTGTATATGCCACAAATAGAAATTGTAGATACATTTGCTATTTGAAAGGTTTGCTTTTTTATGTTGGCAGATATTTATTTATGTTGTACGAATTTGTTTCTCGTTTTCTATTCTTATTCATTTTACATAAATACACAAACTAAATTGAAAATGTCATCGCTACGTCTTATTATTCGATCTTTTGTTATGCATTACCGTGGGAATTCAACACGATGAGTTTCTTTTCTACATCTTGTCGTTTATTTTACACGGTAATAATAATTTGTTTTTATTTTTGTTAGAATATATTGAATACAGAAAGAAAGTTTCTCTATTGTCATGTTAAATCGAAACATCTCCCACTTAAGTAATTGTCTTGGCTATAATTAAGTGACTGATTGATTAGTTTCCTTAAAGTTTGTGTAATGTTTTCTTCATAGGGCGTTATTATACTAATATAAAAAAGTGACTGGATAACTATTTTTCGATAGTGTCTTCAGCGTGTGTAGGCGTTGTTCTCTAGTATGTTGAATCAAGGTTGAACGTTCCTACGTACTATTACCTTACATATTAAGTCGGAAAACTATTTGAAAGCACTTTTTCCCTCAGTCGGTCTAGGCCGATTTGCTTACATTTTTTTTTTCTTTTCATATCAATAAATTGTAAGCCCTTATTTTTGCTGAGAGGTTATTTTCTCACTTCTTACACTGGACTATTTAATGGTATTCGAAATTTCCGCCGGCAGAATCTCAATATTTCTTTTGTCCGGAAATATCGTTTACATTTTGATTTTTCCCTTGTTCAAATATGTGGAATTTAAGTTAATAAAGTAGACATAAGCTTAGCTCTTTAAAGAAATTTTAGATCTTTGCAGATATATAGGGTTTGATAAAATTTTAGATTTGTAGAAGACATGGCTATCCGTGGAGTTCATAAGAATCGTTTCATGAATTGCTTCGCAACAAATTATAAATATTAAACGCAGCATATTACGCATATTCATCAAAATTACCGAGTACGTCATGTTGATAGCTTGATAACGTGCTTATTTTTCATTGTAAACTTTTCTGCCTAACATTACATATCATGCATGATTTTGATTTGTTGGCTTGGTTTACGTCTTAAATGCAACAATTTTGCTTATTAATGAAAATTAAGAGCCCAAAGTAGATTTTAAATGCTGAGAACAAGTTTACCGCAGAGTTTTCTAGTTTTGGCTGACTTTGATAGGTCAAAACCGTTTGCTTAATACGAATTCATTTCAGAAGTGAAAAAGAACAAAATTTAAAATAAAGATAAAGATTCCCTTGACTTTTTTTCTGGTGAGGTTTATAGAATTTCTGCCGAAAGATTATTTATTTATTATTAGGAACACTAGCAGTGGTAAAGAAGGGAGAGTAGTGCAAGATAACAGTTTATTGATAATATTACTTAATTAGTTACCCTCCCTCAGCTTCCCATTAATTGCTTTATGAACTGCTCTCGCTGTAGAAATAATCTCATATTCTTCTCAATCGATCGATTGATAGAAAAAACTGAAGTATTTTTATTTCTCTATATATTCCGTGCGCCTTAATACGCATATGTGCACTCACACTCACAAATATACACCCAGAAAAACGGATAAGCATTTTGCTCCCAATGATTGCAATAAATTTTCTTAAAAAATATATTAATGCTTTAAAGAAAGCAAAAAAATTTTTAAAGCATTTCTCTTATATTTACGGTATTCTTCCGCTCATAAATTTCTATATTTTCTATAGAATATTTGGATAAAATATAACAGGGCACTTAAGTATTTTTTGTTATGACAGAAGAAGAAAGCATCTATTGTATATATATATATATATATTTGTGTGTGTATATATGTATATATATATATGTATGCCTTTGTATATAAATAAAAGCGACATTTCAATTATTAATTGAAGAGAGAATGCAGTAAAAAAATGTTCAGTGAGAAACGAAAGCAAAAGCAAACAAATTTTCAACGACTTTCTTTGTCGACACGTGATTACCCTCTTCTGAGGCAAAAAGCAAACAACAAAAGCAATGTTGGAACCCTCGTCTCTCTTTCATTTTGTTTTTGCATTTCATAACGTAAAGCAAGTAAGTCACCAACGTAATGTCTGGCTTACTGTCTACGAGACATTCTTAACAAGCGCATAATAAATTAAGCCAAAAATTTTACTTCAAACTTCATGCAGAGCAGTGTATTTCAATTTGGTACACGGATGATATATACCAGCTTCTACTTACTCACAAGAGCATATAAATACATATATATACATATATATAAGTATTTAGGCAAACAAATCAGTAAAAGTATGGCGGTGGTGGTTTATCATTGCTTTTTCTTCTTTTTCATTCTTTGACATTCCTCTTGTCTTGTCCCCGGAAGTGTAGAGTTTAGCATAGCGTCAATGCGGTAAGATGCCAAAATTGTCCAAATTGACAATTGATGCTGAGGAACAGACATCATGTGATACGTTTTCCCCAGCGTAAGGCTACTATTGAACAAAGAGTATATTGAGTTTATTACATCGTTTGTAATCTCTAGAAATTCTACCATATATTCATGATCAAAATTCAAGTTCTATATGTAAGCATGGTTAGGCTAAGATGCCTAATTGATTTTATTTCTTTGTGTTAATGTGTCCAGGCATTATTCAAAGGATATATCCTATACAACATATAATACAATGACGGTCACGAGAAAATCACGAAAGAGATAACGATCGGCCGCGATTTAGTAGGTGCATGGCGAATCGGTAAATGCTTTAACGAGTAAGCACTCACTGTAAGTAGCTACAAAATTGTTCTACATAATGAAAGAGTTATTGATTTAAAATCTGAACTAAATATTTCCTATCTTTAATGCCAAAAATGAGTTTTACGGGAGTTCTATAAATTAAGCGATTTTCCGCTTCCTTCCGCTTCCTCTTCGTTTCATTTATTCATTTATGAAGTAACAATAACTGTATCTATAACCTAATTACATAGATACGTTTCAGGTACAAAAAAAAAAAAAAAAAATACACTACAAACTAAGTGAGCATATAAGTCAGATAGATGGCTACAAATGAAATCATCTTGCTTCATAATCTCCCCAATCAGCCATTCCTACCAACAGCAACAAAATATGAATTACAAGTTTAACAGTGCGATCAAGGAAGCATCGAAGGATTTTTAGACTTAGGGATAACGCATTACAATATCTAGCAGTATGAACAGTAAAAGATTATTCGGCTGATGAAGTAGACAGGGGTGATATTAATATGAAAGGATTTCCATTCGATCAAGAAAACTGCAGTCGTTCTATTAAAAGGCTTAGGGATGGAGATGGACATTTTTTGTAAAGATAGATAAGCCACCTGAATTTTTAGATAATCGGGAAAAGAGAGCATAAACTAAGGACGAATTTTGGCTTTAGAAGCAAAGCGTGTCATAGGTTTATCTAAATTGGCTTTTTAGTTTTTTTTTTATAATATACTCTATCTGGCAGTTAGTTTTGAATAGATCGAAAGGGCTACTAAATATGTAGTGAATAACTTTTAAAATTTGATCTGCCATCGTTACACTCATTCGCACATGAATCATGTGTAAGCCTGCTGCAAACTAAATTTTTGAAAGCAGCATTAACCAGCAGCATGGACAAACTCTACTTGGAATCTTTACTAATGCAGGCCAGGTGTATTATAGCGTACCTTTAATGCGTGTGCCTTTTAATTGCCTTTACAAACACTCGTCGATTGTATTGTTTACAATTAGTTTTTAATTTTCGTTAACGTTTGCTTCGCATTGCTGCCAGCAAATGGGCGTTGAAAAAGCATAAGGTAAACATAATTTTATCCCCCTATTAAATGCATGTAAGGGAGTTATGCAAGATTCGTCTGTAGCTAAGCATAATTTTCCCATTTGTTATTCTTCATTTTTATTACTCTATTTTGTTATGAATTTTATTTATTCTTTCCTAGAAATAACATATACTTTCATAAACTGAAAGCATTCGCTAAATAAATAAAATGAAGATTATTTCGAAAAGTTGCGTAAGAGTACCGGTTGTAATTATGTCTGCTGCTGCAAGAAGAATATTTGGAATCGTTAACGCGCTATGCATTGAAGTCAATGCATGTTGTTGTATACTCTGCGAATTGGCGATGAGCCAAAATCAATATTTTCTCTCTCATTTTTCGTTTTCCGTTTCGCTAGCGATTGCTCTTAAGTTCTTTTGAAGTTAATGCCAAGTCTTTTCACTTATTAAAATTTTAATGACATTATTACTTAACAAGTATTACATGCATGCTTTCGACAAATTTTGTTTTTCTTCAAAATCAAAGAGAGATATCAAATAAGTTTCATAGTGTTCTTCATTGCTATTTCATTTCTTGAAATTCTCTTCACTGATGATGACTTTTGCTTTTATTTCGTAAAATGTTGTACTATCTCCTAGTTCGTCTTTTTCGTCATTTTTGTAACATGTTCCTTGTTCGAAGCTTTAAATTTCAAACATAAACTTAAAAATTGTCATATTCTAAAAAGTCGATTTCCGGCGTCCTATGATACCTAGACTAATAATATCACAATACAGACTTAACAACCGGCTTGACAAGAACAATATGTTAACTAAACTTTCGTACCTGTTTTATTATTACCTACGGTTTTTTCTCTGTTGTTCTTCATCTTTCAGATTTTCTGCGTCCATGCTAATGGAGAATACAAAGTTATAAACGCTGTGATAAGAAAACATATAGTTTTCTATTATGATTAGTGACTAGTCACAATCCCAGAATACGAGTAGATTTCCTTAGGTTATGAAGTTGAAGTTCACGAAAGAAATTGAAAAAGCTTTTGCTCGCAACTGAATGCCTGAAGTTTAAGGAGTTGGTTCAACTAATAGTAAAATCTGCTATTAGTTCCCTACGAAAACTTCTTTTATCCACGAAAGTCGAAAGTGACTCATCTCTAAAGCTAACAGAGAGACATCTTGGGTCAACTATTGAGATAACAGAGAGACATCTTGGGTCAACTATTGATATAACAGACAGATATCTTGGGTCAACTATAGATATAACAGACAGACATCTTGGGTCAACTATAGATATAACAGACAGACATCTTGGGTCAACTATAGATATAACAGACAGATATCTTGGGTCAACCATGGACATGATTAGGAAAACACCATAATTGCGTGAAGTACGAGCTCAGACGTTGGAGTCTAGCCCGAAGGTGACAAAATAGATTTAAGTAAAATCTGCCTGAGTGGCCGTGTAGGCAAGAGTCTCGACTAGCAACTCAATGGTCGTGGGTCTAAATCTCAAGTGCGGTAGAGTTTTTAATAAAAGCCAAATGCTAGATGCTAGTGCTTAGAATTTATTCTCTGGCTAATTTATAATAATAATAATAATAATAATAATAGATTTAAATAAATAAATGATTTTTTTTTTTATGATTTATTTCTGTTCTGCTTTCATTTCACTCTTTATCAAAATGAAATATGCTACGCGTTACAAAATTAGCTAATTAGTGTAGCGAGCCAACAGTTGCCTTTTGTAGGTTGCAGGATGAAATTGTTAGCACAGGCTATCGACAGGATCGCTGGTCGTTACAAAGTAAATTTTTATTTATTGTCTAAGGCTACGAATTGCGTCATTCTTCTGTCCTCGGCTTCCATTTTATACTTATTCAAGTGCGAATCATTTTTCAAAATGTACCACAAAGTTATAGATGTCGACTTTAAATGCAGAATAAATAAAATAATAATTATAATAATAAATTCAGTTAGTCGCTAACACTTTTTCCGATTCATTTTTCTCGTAAAATTATCGAAAGAACGCTCTTAACGCATAATATGCGGCGCATTTTGATTAGTTGAAAAGTTAGAAAGCAAGAAAAAATGTCACGAAGCAATATAGAAAAAGATAAGAAATCAACCAAATAAATATTGAGCCTTGAGAAGATCAAAATCATTTAGTCAATGTTACGTATGATGACATTTTTGTTTAATGAATGCAATGCCGTATCGCATTTTTAGGCAAACCTAATGCAAAAAGAAGCATATTCTGCTTTCCTTCCTGTGGATAAAAAGTGTGATTATATGGTAGTTAAATGATTTTTCATAAAATTTTAAGAGAACGTCGCAATTTTCATAGCTATTTTTCTCTTTGCACTAAATTACTTTTGGTTTTTCTCTCTTTTTCCCTTTTTTTCTTCTTTTGCTTCTCTTATTTGAAACAACATCATACGATATATGAGTATATATATATAAGCCGCAGACACAATGAACATTAAACGAATAAATGAATTTCTCGATGGGAGTAACGAATGAATATGAAATGAATTTAATATGTTGGAGCTAGTTGTGCGATGAATGCGGTGGTGTTTCACTGTTGTTATAGCTGTTGTTCACTGCTGTATGCTGACTGCTGACTGCTGCTTGCCTGCCTGCCTGCCTGCATTCATTGTTGTATCATGCTCAGCATTTAGTTTAGTTAGTGTCGGGCTTTCGCGCGGTTAGTTTTGGTTAGTTGCTTTATGAACGGGAATGAAACATCGCCACACACATTATGCGGATGTAAATATTGAACGGTGATAGTTGCTGTGTTTTCTATCTTTTTTTAAATTGAAAATTCGTAGTGTATTTTTTTGTTTCAAAATAGAATGCGAATGCGAATGCGAAACTTTGCTATGAAGAGAAAATTAAACAAAAGCCAGTAAATTAAGTAAGAAAAGTAAAATAAAAATAAAAAGCAATTAAAGAACGAGTTTATAGTGCTACATTATTTTTGTTATTGTTGTTGTTGTTATTGTTGTTGTTGTTGTTGTAGTTGTTAAGCTTAATGTGAAAAACTATTTCTTACACTTTGGATTAGAAAACAAGTAACACCATAAAGAGTGCGTAAATATGTATTTTTTTAAATTTATATATTACATATATATATATATATATATATTTATATACATGTTTGGGAATTATAAAGTATAATATACGAAAAACAAATACTCTCCTAATGCGTGGGTGGTTGTGCGTTTTGTAAGCAGCGCCTTTCTCTAAAACTCAGTGAAAATTTAAATAATTACACAAAACTGGGCTGTTTTCTCCACGCGAAGAAAAAAGAAAAAAAAAAAACATTGTAAGCAAAACAAAAAGTGCATTAATTGTGCTATAAAAACATATAAAATTATACATAAATAAATGAAGAAAAAAAAAATAAATAAATAAAAACAACAAGAAAACAATAAAAATTGTACTCATGCCAGTAAAATGAAAATGTTTAATAAAAATTTGTTAACCCATTTCTTTATATAGCTCCTGTTTTGTATTTTTATGTTTAATTGTAAACAGCATGAAAGTTGCTAAAATGATAAATAAAAAATAAAAAAAAAAAACAAATTCCATGATTATTATTATTATTATTATTATTATTATTGTTGCTAATGTTGTTGCTATTATTATTGTCATTATTGCATTATTGCTGTAAGGTATTCAAGTTTCAATGATGTTTTACGGCTACGTACGGTACGGTGTAATATGAGCAGAAGGCATTCATAAATGCTGCATACCTTTTTATATGAGCAAATGTTTAAATATAGACAAATAATGTATAAGCATGTGTGTGTGTGTGTGTGTGTTTGTCGTATTTTCTTTTTTAGGTGTTTTTTTTTATTTTTTTATTTTTATTTTTATTTTTTTCCCTACAACAACTTACCTATGCAAGTTGTAATAAGTAAATTGTCGAACAACTACACATGCATACGGCATGCTTTAGAGATTTAGGTAAAAAAAAAAAAAAAAAAAAAAAAAAAAAAATAAAAAGTTAAGTGAGTTAGCAAGCAATATAAAAATGAGATGAGCTAATATTAGCTAATGGGATGATTACAACAACCATAACTGTAGAAATAAATTATTGTATTTTTGTTGTTTTATTTCACTTCATATAACATATATTCGCATAAAGATAAACTTGGACACTCATCTACTAGCGAACTTATTAAAAATGAATGATTTCTCATTATGTGCGTGTGGGTGTGTATGCGCGCGTATGGTTAAAATGTTTAATATATTCCAATAAATATTTTTTTTAAATGCATAAATATGTCTTGTAAAATTGTGTAAATATGTGAGCGTCTAAGCAGCGGTAGGGTGTGCTTGAAATTAGTAGCCGTCTTATTTACTCTACTGTATTTTACAATAAATATTGACTTTGTAAAGGGTCAACACTTTAAGGTTTACTTAATTTTTGATTTTTTGTCAGGTTTTTTTTTGTCACTTATGTCCAACAACTTTTTGTGTTTTTGCAGACCACGCCTCGTTTTATTTATAACGCATAGGAAAAAGGCAATTTTCGAATTGCGGTTTTCCGCTTCAATTGCGAATACGAACAAAAGATTAATAGACAAAGAGATAAATGCAAATGAAAAATTCGTCTCAGCGTTACAGTTATATGAAAAGTTGACTAAAACAAAAAAAAAATATCGTTTTTTTTTTGATGAGAGAAAAAATCGAGTTTTTCTTTTATTATTTTTAGGCTTAAGATAAATCGTTCTTAATAGCGAAAATCTGATTGAAATGTTAAACTTTAGACTGCCATTATTAGTGAAAATTTTGTAACTTAAAGGGATTTACAAAATTTTTTTAAGCAAACGCTTGGCGGTTAGGTGTGGCATGGTTCGATATAAAGCAGATACACAACTGTTCACTAAATAAATTATTTTTCAATAAATATCTACGAATTAGCAAAATTCTTTGAGGTTTTCCTTTGTAAGAATGAAAAGTAACTCTCTCTCTCTCTCTCTCTCTCTCTCTAATTTTGCTTTGGCTTTTTTCATTTACCCTCTTTCTCTACCCTCTTTCAGTGGTTGACTGTAAACATTCGAATTGATCGTTGGGATTTCTTTAAAAGCGACTCTGTATACACATATATATATATATATCTTTGCAATTTCACCAAACTTACTGCAGGATCTGCTTTTTAGTCCCTACTGATGGATGCGGGGCTCACTATATTTTTCTATTCACTTGTAATATTATGAAATGCGCAGCGGAGAGAAGGTATATATATGTATATATATATATATACGATATCATGGATTACAGCCTCATAATCTTGTCTGTCTGTCTGTCTGTCTGTCTGTCCGTTCTTATAGTGAACTTTCCTATAACTAGACAAATATTTGACGTCCTTAAATTAAGTTTAAAACTAGGCCTGGTTTATTTATAACTCCTTAAAACACTGGATATAAATCTCAAATTCTATACAAATAGACTGTTGGAATGTCTAAACGGTCAATGGAAAACTGATCATAATTAGTTCGCTTATGCGAAAATACAAAATGATTTTAAAATTCATGCAAATATTTCTGAATGTAAAAACGGAAATGATCAATCAAATGACGCGCCCACTATTAACAAAATACTTTTGTTACTATTTTACACTGATGGGTATAAAACAATCGCCAAGTGCAATTCAATTTTCGATGTGTTTTTGTTAACGCTTCGAATACAAAGATTTTTAGATAGTGGACCTGCAGATAAGCCATTTTTTTTTTTTAAAGATTTTATGATTTCATCCCCTTTGCGTTTAAAATGCTTACCGTAAATATTGACTTGTTACTTCAAATGAATCTCTTTCAACTTGAACGGTGCTTAGATGTGGACTTATATGGCGAGTTTTTCAGAGATTTTAAATATAATTTTTGCTGGTTGTCTTCTGCATATTTATATGCCTTGTTATGTTGCGAATAAATATAGTCAGGTTGACTTAATAGATGTAATAGCATAAGAATGTCAGTATCAAAATATCTCGTTACATAATTTTGTATGACTATCAGCGATTTTGTTCCCTTTATCGAGCCAAAAAAAACAACATATGGCCAATGCATTCCATTCATAATCAACAAAAAAAAAAACTCCTCTGCTAGACAAAGAAGGTGCTTCGGTATTGTTTACGAAAATTGTAACATTGGTAAATGAACGATTTATACGCATGAACACACACTTTCCTGTCACTCAATGACTGCATGGTTTGTTTGTTTTTTTTTTTTTTTCATCTAAAGGCGTGTCAATGGTTTAAATAAAATCATATTTACATGAATTGTTGATTTGGTTTGAATAAATATTTTCGGCAGATGTGTCTGCCAAAAACGTTCATTCTTTAAGTCCGTTGATAAGCGGTTCATAGTCATCTTCGTAGTTGATGAATAGAATAGAATTTAATCATAAGTGTATGTAAGATGTGCGTTACTTCTTTAGCTCTCTTATCAAATGCTCGGTAGTTATTTTCGAAGTTATTCGACTGAATTAAATCACAAATGTAGGTGATATGTGTCCCCCAAACCCTTTCTTCTTTAGCTTTGCTAAGTAAGTGACCCCCTGTTATTTTTGAAGTTGATCGACAGCATTTAATCACAAGCTGTAGGTTTTTCTTAAATTGCATTTATTGTATATCACATTAAGTCTTCTCTGACTAGAGATAAATATAAAATAAAGCTAATAAGTATTCTTCTTACACGAAAATTATTTGTCATTTAAAAATTTTTATTGTTAATAAAAACCGCTTTTAGTTGAGAAAACAAAAAAAAAAAATTAATTTTCTTAATATTTAAATAAAAATTTTATTTTAATTTCGTAGTTTTTTTGAAATTTTCATAATCGTTTGTTTAATAGCATGCCTTTATGCTCGTTGGTTTTATGAAATATGTACACAATTACATTTTATAGACATATGTGCAGATTGTGTTCAGTCAATTGTGATGTATTTTGTAATAATTTGATTTGATTTTCATACATTCATATATTATTCAAATTTCGAAACAATTTCTTTATAAACAAATGTGATGAAAGTTTTCATAAATTATCTTCAATATGTGTTGCCACATAAAATAAATACAAGTCTTTAGCTATAATTAGCAAATATGTTGTAGTGTGTTTATAACAAAAAAATATTCATTTATATCATTTCGATGTTTGGAATTAAATAATGCTTTCCTAGTAACGCAGATTTGTCAAGTAGAAGCAAAAAAAAAAAAAAAAAAAAAATTGTATTCTCAGACATAATACAATAATTTTCAAAGCTTTTCAAGTTCAGAAATTCCAAACTGCAGTTTTCACTATTAGTTTACTTGATTTTAAGAATTTCAATGAATAGGAAAGATACAGAGATGGATGGAGAAATACGTAAAAGAATTATGCTGAGTGAATCCGTTTCATTTCGTAACAATTAAAAGACATATTTTGTTGGGTTTCATCATATAAAGCGGCAAAGATGATGGTTTATCTCCATCTACTAGAATTGGGGTGAGAAAAACGCTTTTTGAAGTCAAATCTATTTCGGATTTTTGAAGCAATTTCCTCTATCTTGCTTCCAAATTTACGAGAGGTATCAAGAAGACTGAACGTACTTCCTTCCCTTTTTGTTTACTTTATCTTTGCAATGTTCAGTGGAAGCAACAAAGGTGAAGCACATATGTAAAACATAACGATGTTGCCGATCTTTAAAAAAAAAAGGGAACAATTTCCAGATATCCGGTCTTTTTCAATCGTAATACTAACGATGATGCTTAAACTTTAGCGGTAATAGTTGTTACGAATGAAGAGTGATATCAATTTTGTAATCAGAAGAGATTTTTATGCCTAATTGCTTTCAATATTCAGCTCAATATGTTTTAATTAAAGCTTGTAACGCGATATGCTTAAGTTACCTGTAATTGCAATAAAAATGCATAAACATATTAAACCGGTCGTAGAGTCATTCATATTTTATTAAATAAAAGTGTTAATTGATTAAAATTATAAATATTTATGAAATATTTTGTCATTGTGATGATAATTTTTATACCGAACACATTTATAAAACGCTCCGTCATTCATTAAAGCGTTTGATAGAAAGAAACGTACGTTTAAATGTATGTTTGCAATTAAAAGGAAAGAGGAAAATAGTATTTTGTATGTATACCCAATAGCCAAAAATTTTGTTTAATCAACCGATTGAGATCGATATCAAAGTTTTCAATTAAGGTTCAAAACACACCTAGACATCTATGGTAAGATGATAAAAAACAGGGACGCTAGTAATGGTTTACTTCAAAAATGAATCGATTTCATTGCGTTTAACCAGCAATTTGTTTGCAGAAGCTCAGGCAATTTGCATCTTTTAGCGACAATTCATGCGTCATGCATGCTCTCTAAGTTTCTTGATATACACCTGAGTAGCCGAAGGCGAGGAATCTCGACTAGACAAGTCAATGGTCGAGAGTTTTTAATAAAAGCCGATATCCTTAGACGCTAGTGCTTTTAAGAGTTTAGTCTTAGAATTTATTTCTCTGGCGAAATTAATAATAATAATAATAATAATAATAATAATAATAATAATAATAAGTGTCTTTATGTATTAAACTTTCGTCGAAACTCGTCTATGGTTTTGGCAATGTCATGCTTGCTTATCATTTAGGCAGATTTTATATATATATATATATTTTTTTTTTGTAAGATTTCATCGCTTTTTCTAGTGGTTGGTTGCCCAGAGCGAGACGCATCTTCGACATCGAAATGTCAAGAATGAAAAAGGAAAAGCTAGCTGCAAGCTAATGTAGCTATTAAGCTTGTTGACTGCGCAGAACATAGAGCATTTTTCAAAAGTTTCATTCATGCTAACATAAATACAAGTACACCTTTTCACACGATTCATAACATGTACATCTACCTGCTTAAAAATTGTACATTGAAATGTCATCTTGTAAATATATGTTATCTGATATGAAATGCAATCTAGTGACAGAAATCTCTCAATACTTTTTCTCCAAATGTATATATATGTGTGCATTCGTTCTATATGTATGTTTATGTAAATCTATGTATTCTTGCACTTTGCCTTTTATATATTTGAAAATTATTAGCTTTAATCTCGTCATCCCCTTTGAATTCGCCTTATATCTGCTCGTCTGTATTTATTTAAATTTTTTTTTAATGAAAAATCATATGAAAAATTCGAGAACAAATCTAAATTTTATATTAATATTTGCTTTTGAAGTAATGGCGCTATAATAAACATATCTGTCAATATCTGTCACTTAAAAGAAAATAAAAATATTGCATAAATTATTCAAATCTTGTGAAAATAAAAAAATTTCTCGCCTTTCATAAGCAGGATGTTTGCAAAAAAAAAAAAAATTAGTTCTTTGCTAGCGGGCCCTATGATTTTAACGGCATATACACGATTCACTTATTTGTGCCTAAGCGATCAGAAATTTTATGCCGTAAATTCAATACTAACTCTTATAAATAAAGCCTCCAATAAAGATCTATAGATAGCTTCAATGACAATGGCGATGATGTTAGACCATCTCTTGTCTTTAACTTTCACTGAAGTTTGGGGTTATCTGCTCCGTATTGATTGACTGATATTACAATGATTTTGATAAAATGTTTTTTTGCGTTTAAAATGCATTGAATAAATTTCTATAACATCTGCAATTTTCCGCGATTATAAATTATGTTTGTCGAGTACAAACTGTCAAAATGCTTATCAATATTTTTGTATCTTTTTTTTTTTAAGACGCCTATGCGTGTAGAGATACGATAATGAGTACGGAAAATGAAGTGAGGAAAGACGGGTAGCGAGCAATAGTAGTTCGATTAGGACGTGTAATGGTTTCACCGAGCGAGCATTTCATAAGCCATTTGTCATTAAAGTGTGGAGCAAGCAATCGATCGTTGATATGTCCACTTGATAGTCGCGCTTCTTATATACGCATTGGTAGGCGAACCTATCAAATGAACAGTTTCTATTGGATGGTCCTTATTATGTATAATATATATACATATATATATATATATATATGGTTCAGCCACTTAGGGAATTTTCACTGCACCGGCAGGCACGATTGTGATTAGAAAGAGTTATCGGTAAAGAGAGCTGGAAGACGGGAGTAATATTCGTGTACATTCGATTTAAATTGGAATCATGAGGTATATACACATATTGACTGATTGAAACCTTAAATACAATAAAGTAATGAATATAGAGAAAATAAACTGTAGCGCAGTTAGTGCAACATGCCAGGAAAGTGCAAAATTATTATTATTATTATTATTTTTTTTTTAATATCTATAAATTATAAATAAAGAAAAAGTTTTAAACAAAAATTTATAGCTTTTTTTAAAAGGAAAAATGAATGTAAAATTCGACTAAAGCTGAATGCAAGTTTCGTAATATTTGCATAAATTAAATGAATGCAAACATAGGAGTTCCTACTATCTGTGTGTTAATTAAACACCACACACACAGCGGAAGACCCAGTAGCAATAAAAAGCAAATTGACGCCAAATGTAAGCTAATAAATCTAAATCATTTAATAGTATATGTGTGTGCGTGCATATATGCATATTCTGGTATCATTTGTAATTACATATCTAGATAAACATGAAAGAAATACTTTTGATATAGCATTGTTAACATCAACAACAACAACAACAACAACAACAATTATAAACAATTCAATGAATACTGATAAAAATTGAAAGCAAAGAGAAAAAAAAAAAATTAAATAAATAAAAAGAATGAACGGTGAAGATACGTTTTTGTAAATAACGCACTACAAGGTCGAAAGATAAAATTTTTTTTTTGGAATTAAAAACAAAAACAAGTTGTACTCAAAGAAATTTCATTCTCTTTAATCGTATTCTCTCTCTCTCTCACTTAATCAACAAACGATAATTATTTTAATTAATAAATCACCCATATATATATATATATATATATATAAATATTTTATTTTATTTTTTCATTAACCTCTGGCATTTTATTGCAGGTACATTAAAACCTCATCAGCGACAATTGCTTTTTATAAAGCAATAGCAGCAACGATAGCAAAAGTACTAAATTTGCATAGTGCAAGCACGAATACGAACATAAACGAGCAATAACGAGAATTCTTTGCTTTTTCTACGTTAGTGTATGTGGAGCAATGAAAACGAGTTAAGTACGTCTTAAAGCCGTTAGAATTGTTGTCACACTTGCGCCGTGGAATATAATTTACGAAACGTACATACTAACTAGCGGTAACCCATTTTGTAACCACTACTTTTTTCTGTGATCAGCGAAAAGAAAAAGAAAATAGAATAACAACAACAAAAAAAAAAAAAGAAAAGAGAATAAAACGCAACAACTACACAATTATCAGAACCGGAACTCATATCTTAACTGAATCAAAATAAAGTAAAGAAAAAACGTGAAAAATTTTTGCAAGAAATTCTCAATGAAATGTTGATTCGACTTTTTTGTTATTGTTGCTCGTTCACTTACTTGTAACATCATATAGTTTTTGTGGCTAGAATATTTCACAAAACAAAAAACAAAAAAAAAACCACAAGATCGCGCGAAATTGAATATCGTCGTCGTTCGTTGTGCCTGGAATAGGGAGAAATAGAAGAAGAAGAGGTGCATGAGGAGAGGATAAGAAAAGAAAAGAAAAACCGAAACAAATTGTCATTTATAGTAAAATCAGACACAATAAAACGAGTTTTAGATGAAAAATATTAAGCATAAATTAAGTTGAATCTATAAACAAACCAAGCAAACAACAATCACACGTACCGACGCATTTGTATAAACATTCACCTATACGTCCATACTTATATTATACGAGTCGGTTAGTGAGTTAGTGATAACGTCAGCTAAATAAATTATATACATCCACAAAAGCTCATGTGAGATCACAGAAACAAGTAGAAGTGACCTACAAAGACAGGTTTTTGGTGCCAATACATTGTAACAAATACACCATCATCATCATCATCATCATTATCATCAAGAACTGCTTCGCCAGACCCAGTTGAGACAAAACACAAAACACAAAACGAGCTTTAGCGTAGTCGTATAACAACCAAAATAAAATAAAATAAAATAAATATATAAATAAAAACGCAAAAAAAAAAGAAAAGAAAAAGAAAAACATAAAAGCATGGCAACAAAAACAAAATTATCCAGCGTGATATCGACACCGCAAGCCGCTGCAGTTGCCAAGAAACCGGGACCTCCAGTACCACCTAGACCTCAGCACACGACCTCAACTGCTGCTGCATCGTTACTGAGAGCGCAACGTTTAAGTAGTAAAGCAATAGCACCAGCAGCTGAACATCCTCAAGTTCTAAAAAAGCCATCGTTAGCAGCGCATTGCGTTAGCAATCAAAGCAGCTCAGCGACAGCCACAGCCACAGCGACAGCTACGGCCACAACTTCTACTAGTGGCAGTGGTGTTGGTCGTACAGTTATCTATAAATCTCCATCAGCAAATTTGCAAAAGCGCCAAGAAGAACGTGAGAAACATAACGATACCAGCACAGTTGGCCAGACAAACGCAAACAATGGAAAAATAACGAATGGCATGCATGCCTCAAAACCACCGCTAAAATTGAGAAAAGCACCCGATGTGCCCACCACCACAAAACCACACCAAACCAATAGCCAACAAACAACTCAAGCAATATCAAGTGATATAAAACACGTAACAGTGGAAGAACATAATCGCGGCAATGTTGACAATAATATTGTAATTGTGCAATCAGCACCGGGTGTGGCAGCACTAAATCGCCATCATTCGATGAATTCATCTCAGAATAAAGTTGATAGCAATCGTTCTCAACTTAAAGATGCGCGTTTCAGTTTCGATAAAGCAGACTTTGAAACGCATGTTCCAAGAATTCATTTAGATCAATTGCAGCCAGCCAGTCAACCGTTGCCGAAACCTCGTAAAATTGTTAAAGTTCCTGTTGCCACAATGGATATGATAGACGATCAACATTCTAATGTCGCTACAAGTTTATCTGTTACATCAAATTTGGTGGGTGTCAATTTGTTTAAACGTTCGAAAACGACACTCGATAATTTTACAAGCCGTGGAAATGTAACAACAATCAGTACTGGGCAAACTGGTGGCAGTTTCTTGTCTGGCAAAACAGTGGAAATTAAAAATAATTTAAAAAATGCCGCCGAACGACTCTTTTCGGAAATCATGATCAATCAACAAAAGCAAAATAACTCAGATACATCAAACACAACCATCATAACCAAACACGAACGTGCACTACAACATCAGGCAATAAGAGACCAAAAAGTAGCCGCACTTCATAAACAGCATGCCGTCAATAATGTTACCGTGGTCAATACTGACAAGACAACAACAACAACAACAACAACAACAACAACAACAACATCAACATCAACATCAACGCGAGCAACATCATCTACAATAACTCAAACAAACAATCCATCGGCACAGTATGGTAATAATTGTACACGTATAAATATCTCGGCAAACAATGCGAACGATACGCGTCAAGTGGTTTCAGCCTTTAATTCCCCCGAGAAAAAAACTGCTTTTCATGAAATGCTCATATCTGAATTGGCTGCCATGCGCACCAAATCAAATTCTATGGAAAATTTGCAAACAAAAGATTGTCGACAATCTGTAGATAGAAGCACCATGCTAATGGCAACATCGACCCCCAAATCGTCAACGGCAGCGGCAATTCAAAATACGATACGCAATCGTTACAATTCTTTAGAGGATCACGAAGAAGATGTTGATGCTGATAATATTGAAGATGCCGATGGCGATACCGAGGATGATTTGTTAAATAAATCCCTTAAAGTGATTGCCAGCAATAAGCTACGTAAACGTAGTCCATCTGGCTGCTCGTCAGATTCGTCACCGTACGGTACCGAACGTTCGGCTCGCATTCGTACATCAGATTGGATTGAGGTCGGCGATAATGGCAAAGAGGTTACTTTAACTAGCTGCCATATAAGTTTAGAGGATTCGGGCTTAGAAGATGAGGAACGTTTAGATGAAATGTCTTCATCGGGTGTGGGTGATTCATGGGATAGCGTTAAAGAGGAGGCCGAACAACAAGCAAAACGAAATCGTAGCGTAAAAAGGTAAGCGATATATTTATGTTTATATATATATATTTCACATTGAAATGGAAATTTATTTAAGAGCTAATGGGATATGAAATAAAATTTTAAATAGGCATAGGATAGGGAATTTAATTGAAGTTTTTCTAAAAATATATTTTGCATTGATATTAAAATTAAAGTAAAAGAAGGTCGGGTCACAAAATTAATAAGAAATAGTTGAGGAAGTTCTGACTTAGATAATTTTGAAAGGTTAATGCTAATTGAAGTCATACTCTGGTGAAAATAATTTTATGTTAGCTTCCTACTATTGAAGTAAGAATATATGGGCGTTTAATTGTCGCATGTGTAATACCATAAAACTGATCCGTAGATTTTATAAAGTATTCTTCACTCTGGACGTTCGTCCGATTTTCTTTTAGTTGAGGTCTTGAAATTGAAAATTTGATAATTACTTGCAAAAGAAATTTGACTTCTGCTATGAATTTCTTTATACCCAGACCATCAAAGCAATTTCTCATCAATATTTATCAGCGAATGAATGTTAGGCATGGTTAGGTACTAAATTAGTTAATCATTTATCTCTTCGTTGCGTTTGCCCTGGCTTTTCAAAATACCAACCATCAACTCCGTCCCAATTTAATTTGCCAGGGTAAACCAAACTTGTGCCTGCGCAATTTCAAGTATTCGACACTATCGGGTCTTGTTTGCCCATGCACTTAAGTATAGGTAATTACTTAATCCTTATATTACTGTAAATATTGATAGAAAAGTAAAGCTTTAATTATATAATTAATACATTTTCTCCTTACACATGATATGTATTCGTCATGTTCGGGATGAGTTTATGTCTTCAGCTGCTTTTTGACCTTGATATATAATTTTCTTACCTTACATTAAACGTTAGAAATAGTTACACAATTGGTCTCCAAGCCGACGTTTAACTAGAATTTTTCAGTTCTCCTTTACTGCTAAATTTCTTAAAATGATTTCCGATTTCTTCCTTATACTTGAATCTAATTCTGGCCATGTTTTACAAAACAATTTTGACTTGTTATTGATTTTATGCACTGATGAAATTTGCAAGTCTGCTTTCTTATTGATCTCATCCACTTTTCGACCTTAGACGATATCTTTTATTGACAATATCTATAAATAAGTTCCGAAAAGCCCATCGGGATCCAAACGAGAATTAAACTCATTACATCCATTAAGTATCCAAAATTATGAAATATGCCCAAAAGGTATAAGAAAGAGCTATTAAGGTCACATATTACACGAAGCTCGATTGTAAATGACTAAAAAAGTAATAAATAATAATACTACAAATGATCATTGCTTAGTATTGAAAACGCGATCTTTTATTTTTCAAGTATTCTAAATTCCGTACTGAAGACAGTTTTTGGGTTTCATTATAAATGAAATACGAAAAATTATTTAAACATTATGCAATGATTAGAAAGCTTAAACGCTTCCCATTATAACAGAATATTAGTGCAGGCCATGAGATGAAGGGCTGATATGCTCCATGTGCTTCAGACATTTCGAAGCAGCAAAACTTATCTTACCTCTGCCTTGAGTATGCCTGAAATATAAAAAATCACTATTTGAATATTATGGAATGATCAGAAAGTATACGGACTGGATAAGTTTGATATACATCGAGAAGCTCGCACGCCGCCTGCATTTAGTATATATCCGATTATTTAGGAAAGGATGTCATGGGGTAAATTTAACGTTGGATCTAGTTTTAGGATGCAAAAAACCCATAGATAGCCGGTAAAGAGAATGTTGGGTAATGAAACAATGAAAAAACGGCAGTGTAACGTTACCCATATATTAAATATCGTTTTTCTCGTTTTACTATTATTTATTTACATTTCATTAAAATTTTAGACATGAAAAATACAATGAATCACTTTTTGAATTTTAATGAACTTATTCGTCATCAATATGTAATTAACATACATTCGCATGGTTGCTATTACTCTTCCTCGGCAATGATTTAAAGAGACTTACGCACGATTTTCTGAATCACTTGACATTTTTTTAATTTAAAGAAAAAAAAAGCAATCTATTTAACGTTATTTGAAAATACGCTCTGTTCTTAATTGTACGATTCCGATGGATCCGTATAATACTCGTACGTTTAATTTTCAATATTTTCTGACGCTATTTGTCATGGTTAGTAGATTTATTAAAGTAATGCCTTACGGAGATTTTTTTTTGTTTTTTTGCACATCACAAAACAATGGAAATTCGAGCTTAGACGATTGTCATGTACCTACTATCAAATTGTAGCTTATAACGTTTGGGCTCATTTCGAATAAATATTTAAAAAATAGTTAGTTTCGAAACAAACAATCGATGCGTTCTTTGTACAAACCAGTGTTAAAGTCTTGAGATTTTTGTTTCGAGTTCTTTTAATATTTACACGCTACACCACTAGTGGTGTGGATTATATTAAGCTTGTGAGGGTGTATAGAATAGTCAAGAGGACTTAGTATTATATCAATTGATTCAGAATTTTTTTCTTGTTTGTCTGTCCATCTGATGTCTGTCCATGTATTTTTGTATTCAATCGCAGTTGTTGAGATATTTTGATGAACTTTGTTCCACGTGACGTGTTTTTACTCTGAACGAACGCCATTGCTCCGCGAAAACTTTTGCAATTTTCTAATTTTTTCGACAAAACTCGCTGTGTAGTAGCATTTCGACATTTTAAATTGGTATGGAAAATTGTGTTCGGCTGGGGAAAGTTTTTGAATCACCTCTCTCTCATACACACCGTTCCTATGAAAACTGAATCTTTATATACTAAATAGATATAATTTTTAATATTTCATGGTGAAAAGTAGTTTATAATAGTAAATTGATATAGAAATCAGCTTTGCCAAATTTGGACCATGTAGATCTATTGTTGGGGATACCACCACATATTAAGGATTCTTAGGAAATGAAATCAACTACATATCAAAAATGCCTAATTGTTAACATTTTATGGTGAAAATATGCTCATGATAGCAAGTTGATATAAAAATTAAGTGGGCCAAATTTGAACGAGTTAGGTCTATTCCTTAGACTCTACTCCTTAAAAGATTTCTCTCCGCAAATTTTACAAAACGAAGGTTCAATCGGTAAACAAAATTGCGCGCTCATTACAAATATATGAAGGAAGAAAGTCGGCGAAGGCTGACCGTGGTATAAAGTTTTTTCCTTCAAAAGTTGATGAAACGACCCTGAAATCTGTATATTAAGTCAACTATAGTACAAGCAAGTCATAAGCCAAGTCAAACACATAGAAATGACCCGATGGTTTGAAGATTTCCAATGCCTTTCTTTAGGCTGACGCTTAGCCGAGCAGATAAGAGCCGCGATTGTCAAGTCGATCTTTGGATGTTGAAATTCTAGTGCCGTGAACCATTCCATAGCCAAGCTCAGTCGATAAAGGCATTAAACTTGCCGATTTGGACACACGTTCTCACCTGGCTGTACACACTCCAGATGTCTTTCTTTTTCCCTGCTTGTGGCCACCTCTGAAGTGTCTGATTGTGCTAAAAAGAAAAGGGAAAGAAAAAAGCGAATGAAACAATAATTTTAGTACACTCAGTGTACTTCAGCAGTGAAAATTCTATGCTTAGCATGTTAATGAGTGAAATAAAGTGAACGTGTGAAGTATTGAAAGTATATCTGCCTTTCATAATTAAACGGCATATTTACTTTCATTACTAAATTTCTCTATTATCTCTCTCTCTCTCTCTCTCTTTCTCTCTCGTCTTCAATTATAATTAAATTTATTTGTATTTGTTGTGATGGTGACTATTTTAAAAAAAAAAGCTAAGATTTTCTGAAATCTCTTTAAATATGATGAAATTCTTTAATTATAGGGGGGGATTATAATCAAGAGAGATTTAAAATGCTATTGATTTTCCCTTTTTTTCTTTTTTTTTTTTTCTCTTGTTTCAACAAGAACTTAATAATGATTTAAAGTGATGAATCATATTATGTGTGTGCATGTGTTGATAAGCTTCCAAACACATGCATTCATATAATATTTTCGTTATGGTAAGGTTAACATTGTTATTATTATTATTATTATTATTATTGTTATTATTGTTGTTGCTATTCTTTGTATATCTCCAAGTTTTACTTTCGAGCTTGTATACGCTTTAGTTAGTTTACACGTATGCGTTAAATCAACTCAAGCGTATCTTGTTATCTACATTTTATATCTTAGCACAATTTTTTTAGTGCGCCGCAATCGTTTACGTGTTTGTTATGAATCGGGTTCTGTATATTTAATGCATTCGCACAAAGCTGTATATTAGTTCGTAGCGATAATTATCTAAAGGCTTTAACATTTATACTCACCAACGAAGAAGAATGACGCTGTTACCAGTCTGTCTTGTCATTCTCGTTGCAATAGAAACATGCAGACATATCTTGCAGCATATGGATATCTTATAAAGGGCATGCATTCTTGATTACCGTAAAATTTAGAGTCAAATTAACAATTTCCGTCTGAAGAATTTTCTGCTAAAACTCGATACCTATATGCTTTTGATTGATGGTCGCGAACTAAGTATAAAAATGGTCTTGATCTGCCAATACTCTGCCGTATCAAAATGAAAACAAAAATATGCCATCAAATTAGCAAACGATAGAGCGCACTCATGTAAAACTTGATAGGAAATTATGAAATTTGAGATTTTTTTTTTTTTTTGGTTTTTACACCGGTTATCACGATAAGCTCTTGCGAACTGTATCGTATATCGTAGACTTGGCAGATCGATCGCTGAAAATATTCTTTAAACGAAAGTGTTCTAATATTAAGCACATTTTTGAAATATTAGTAAACATGAAGTCCAAATATGAATAGAAATAAAGTGCTTTGCCATTATTTACCCTTTGATCAGTTCAAAGGAAGTGATTATGTAACTCCCATATATAAGCTTAGGCTATACAATATAAAGAAAAATCAACTCAACATTTATTTAGATTACGGTTCTCGAAAGTCTAGCATACAGTTCACCAATTTTCGATCGAAAACTTTAATTTGAAAAAATTTATTCAAAACCGTACTCATGTAAAGCAATTCATACATCTAAGCAAATTGAATTCATTGCTGTAAGAACATTTGGGGAAGCGTGAGCACATCAAAACAAGGTTATAATACGAGCTCGCTCTATAGGTAATGAACTTACCGATAATTACCATTTTATAAAGCAGTTTAGAAAGCTGGTGAGCAAATGATGCCATTTAGTCAACTAACAATTAATCAAATAGTTCCGCAATTATCAAATTGATAGGCAATCATGATTCGTTCTAAAGCGAATACAATCATACCCATCACCGAAGTGTAATATTTGTGGTAAATATTCTCCTGGTCGCGAAAGTGAAACTATCGGATTCAAATATGCCAGAAACTTGCAGGTTTGTATTGGAAGTGGGCCAAGTCGGTCGAACCACCCAAACTGACTGACTCCTCTGTTTTTGAAAGGGGAAAAATTTGAACGCATATTGCTTAAGTGATGCTGCAACACTTATAGAAAATCGAAACAATCAGTCACACACACACACACACACACACTCCCCAATTTAATAGTCTATAACAATTAGGGATTCGGAATACATACATCTAAGCATGGGCGTCTGTTTTTCTGTCCATCTTCCCGTCTTTTCAACTATGTACTATCTGCGGTAAACACCATTCCGTTCGCAAAAAGGAGATGTCGCCTGCAAATTTACGAGAGACTTTGAAAACGGCCCAACCAGGTCAAAGAATGCCCTTACCACACTCCCACACTTCTATGCGACAATCGTGTCTTTTATTCGTTGCTTATAAACTAGAATAGATACACGATATAAAGATGGTCACGCCCACCCAATGTTATAGAGTAAAGAAATATATATTTTTTCCTTTTTTTCAAGCTTTTATAGGATAATGGAGATGGGTATAAAAGGTTCGTTTCTAACCGAGTATAATTTTTTTACATATTCTATTTACACTCATGAAGACTGTGCATATGTAAAGGGCGTATTTGTTTAGAATTCTAAAAAGGGGTCATACTATTACCGATGCCCAGTTATTATAAACTGTGTAAATATGGAAGAGAAATTTTCCTCTTATTAATGACATATGTAAGCGCGACACTGTTTACTTTCTATTTATGTATATATTATTTACACATATATATATGTATATATGTATATATGCTTGCTTATTTAGGTACATGTTTATTTGCATAGTTACTCACCTTATTTCCCGAGTCATTTTATGCGTATTATTATATTTAGAATTTTATTTTATTATTACTACAATTATTAATTTACTGCGTTATTTATTTATTACGTAGATAATGTGCTGCATACACTAGTATATGTTTGCATGGATAAAGTAATAATTATTGTAATATGTTATTAATAAAATGCGCTTACAAGCCATTATTTAGTTATTAAATCTAGTTTTTAAACAAGATGCAAATGTTGTCGACCTTAATGCACGTAAATAATTGTATTGTGAAGTTTCTAATAAAAAAAAAAATTATCTTTGGCTTTATAAAAATTGCTTTGAATACATTTTACAAGTCAAGTTTTCAATTTCGATTTAACCTTCGTTTAAAAGCGCAATCCGCACATCGTCGTCTACATCGTATTATTCGATCGCCTAAAAAATGTTCAAGTTGATAATAAAAAAGTTGAAATTATTCGTTTTCAAATGTCTGCATGTATCTGTGTCTGTAAATGTATTAATTAAAAGGAACGGATATATGAATTCCGAATATGTTGTGCGCTGAAAGATGTATATATATGTAAGTCTTAAGTAAAACTTGGACACATATGCAAAACAACAACATTGGTAGGAAAATCGTACTAAGACTTTCGTAAATTTTCTCTTCTAAGAGAACTGGCGTGAAATTCAAACGGAGCTGGGATCAAATCTGGTATGCCGGTAGGATAAAATCAGATCAGTTGAAACTGCCTCAGGCATTTTTTTTAAAGCAAAAAAGAAAATTTAATCGTCTACAACTCTGTCGGGGGGCGGGGTGGGGGGGACGGGGTGTGAATAATTTTGTTTTAAATAAATTATTAGGAATATTTGTTAAAGAAAATAAAAATATTAAAAAAAATTGATGGATACATTAGGCTTGTCCGGATCTATTCAATACGGAGAAGGATTTGAGATAAATCCACCTGTTATTCGATGTCGATTGATTTAGAATCACTTTCGATTCAGAATCGCTTTTCTGGATCGATCTAAGCTTGCATGTCCGTGCGTCCATCTATCTAACGATCTGTGTTTCTGTGTTCAAGCTACAGTTGGTAATTTTTGAGATATTTTGATAAAAACAACGACGACTTTTGACCCAAGAACGCACGCTATTGAAAATGGTTCAGATCGCACTAATTACTCAACCGTATCCCATATAAGGACTTACTTTGATTAATCGTTATATGAACAACTGTATTAAACGTTGTTGCGGGGTAAGGTAGGACACGTTCCCAATTTAATATTTTTATTTATTTTAAACTTAATATGTAGAGATTTAATAACAGTTATATGTATATTTGTATTCAGCTTCCCATAATTTAACGCTTTAGTATAATAGAATAAATAATAAATTTGAACTATATATAATTCCGGGGCGGACATACGGATGAGTGCACATTAATTGTTATTTTATTATGCATTAAAAATTCACTATTTTTATTGCCCATGTCGACATAAATAACAACTCTTGAGCGTACGTATATCTACTACAAATATGTCTACGTATTTCGAGATCAATTTGAAGTATAATCCAATTTAGTTTTTTTTTTTTTTTTTTTTTTGAATACATATGACCTAAGAGTGCATGTTGTTTGTATGTCAAAATTAATGTATGTATATATACAGATATATCCCGTTTGTTTATATAGATTACATATGATGATGAATACATATATGCATATATATATATATATATACACATATAGATATATATATATACATATATGTGGTATGGTTTTATTAACCAGTTATTGTTGAAGTTTATTTTGCGCATTTCTTTCATAATGTATCAGTGCTTATAAATAAAAGCAATAAAACGATTACTGGTACTGAACTGCTATGTATGTGCAGGCTGAAAACAAAGCAAAAATAAAAGGAAAAAAAAAATAAAAAAAAAAAGTATAAAATATGATTGAGATTGATTGAAGCAATGAAAAATGATTTCAAATGTGAAATGCAGATTGCAGTAGCAATAAATAATGGACGATTTTCCTTTTTTAAGAGAGAGACAGAGAGAGAGAGAGAGAGAGACAGAGAGAGAGAGAGAGAGAGACAGAGATTTGCTTTTTATTTCCAAAGCTGCTATTAGAAACGCTTAGGTCCCGTAATAGAAAGCGGAAATTGATTGAAGTAATTATAACTTTTTGAACTTGTAGCTAATTATGATGTATAAAGAAAAATCTACGGTTTTCGCACATACACATACACATATGCTTGCATCGATTGCCGCAAGGTATAACTGTACAACATTTCAAACCCAACAATGTCAGTATACAATAAATTCATCGAATTTTTATCCTCAGGGACTCTTCTAAGTATATATAATTTGAATCGATTTGGTCATATCTGATGGATATTTGTTCTACGAACGCGTTTATCAAACGTAAAAAAATTGAAACAGAGAGAAAGTAAAAAAAAAGGCCTTTTTACATATAAAGTATATGTAAAAGCACGAAAGAAAAATTAAATATTTGTTTAATTAATCTAACCAGGCAAAGCAGACCTCAACTAACCCTATTTTGACAAACTGCTTGAAATCTGTTCAAAGTTATTCTTCGTTTTTCTCCAAGAAGCTATGCCCTTTAGAGAGAGATACCCAGGCACAATGATGCCAGACAGTGAGCGCAGCGATGAGGGGAAGACAGAGAAACGAAATAATGGTAATCTGGAAGTCAGTCTGCTTAACCGCTAAGTTTGTCGTTAGCCCGTCTGAGCATTCACCCTAGCTACGACCATACAGCAATCGTAATTAAAGTGTGGTCTATCGGACGGAGGGTTGCAATAATTTGGCAGTCGCGCTTCTTGATTTATTGCCTATGCGGTATATTTGGTTCTTTTCCGTTGTACTCATTGGCCGGGAAATTCGGGGATTTGTCAAGCGTTTTCTTCGCATGGAAATGCTGATCCTAGGAGGTTTCGTGAAGCAAGACATTATTGAAAAAACCTAACCCCTTACATGGGTCTTTCTTAGGGTTACTTTGTCAAGAACATAAAGTTCAAAACAATGAACAAACAATGCTGAAAAATGGAGCCCTTATGTATGCTGCTCCGTTGCCATATGATCTTAAAGCTTGAACGCGAAGGCATATTACCGCATGTTACGTGGACATTGACGTTGCTACGACAATTTAGTTATTTTAGATTAAGTTGAGCGCTTAATTCACTTGATATCCCTCTTGCATGGCCTCACCCCAGACCTGAAGAATCGAAGTTGATGACTTGTGAAAAGCTTACAACGCCCGTGATGAACAGTTTAATAAATTTGTTGATATATTTTTACTATATTGATTCGAGACGAGATCCCTGCTTGTTATACCTTCTTGAAGAAACATATATTATTTCCTTATCATATGGAAATTTGCGCATTCAAAAGCAAAAAAAACGTCAAGAAAAAAAGTTTTTAATCAATTCGATCTATGCCGTATGTAATTTCTTTTTTCTTTTTTTTTTTTTGATTTTATAAAATCAAAACTTATGGAAAACTTGAAACTTTTAACAATAAAAACTAAGATATAATTATTAATTTCAACTATCATTAACATTCCATTAGATGGCGATAAACAATGCATGTATTGGCCAATAACCTTGAACGGTTTCTGTGACAAGCTAATTCCATTGCATTAGTTTAAATGGATTGTGGATATATAGTGTAATATGAATAAACTGGCATCTACAGCATAAAACTTGTTTTTATTTTATACTTATTGTATTTTAATTTGTGTGGTCAAACTGCACACACTTATGTGCACAAAAAAAAAAAAAAAAAACAATTCGTTTGCCTTGCATGCAAATAGTGGTATTTGACGTTTTTATTATGTTTTTATTCATTATTGTACCTTAAGTTTCAAGGTAAATTAATGTGTTTTTTTTTTAATCTTTTTTTTTTTTTTTTTTTGTATTTATTTCTGTATCAAGTCCAACAATTTATTTGTTAGTAAATTGTTTTCACAGTAAAGCATAAAGAATTTTTTTATACGCTTTTATTAATATATGAAAAGTGGATTATTTGTCTCTCGTCTAAATGTTAGAAAATGATTGTTTTTTTTTTTTTTTTTGTTTTTTTCTTTATATAAATAAATATAGTGATTGTTATTGAATAAAAACAAGTTTAAGAGGATTTTACCAAATGCGAAATGCATTATGCGCAAGCATTGCGATATGGAAAACACATTTCACTTCACAATAGTAATTAATGCTATATAATGTTTTTATCCACTGGTACTTACCTGTTGTCTATTACTTAAATGATTTAGAATGTAACTAACAAACAGTTGGATTCAAAATGAACCAAAGCGAACGTGTGGCGTTTGAAAAACTTTTAATATGCTTTCAAAATATTTTTTTCGTTCGCTTGCATATATAGCATCAGATCGGCAAATACAATTACAGACTTTGTATGCATCGATTAACTACCTATGGGAGTGAAAAACATACAATCACAAATATGCTATAAGTGATCTATTAAATGTTTTCGAGTGCTTGAAAGTGAGTATAATTTGCAATGATGAGTAAAATTTGTCTGTTGCGTGACAAATAAGAGATTTCTTGATCTCTTCAAAAATTACATGGGAAGTGAAAGATGGCATCGCATGCAGTCAGAGCTGACCACACATGAGGAGTATCAAACTGAGCAACATGAACTAAGATTGCTGTTCCTTGACCATATCCATCGTTTTCGAAGAAGGGTTAACTTATTTTTTAAAAATTGAACCTTTGTGTGTAATTCGATTAGTCTAGAAAGACTGATAGAGTCGAGTCAAAATCAAATTTTTCGGGTTTTTCCAATCCATTCTCTGCGATCTTTCGGCTAACTATTTGCGAGTCCCTTTTATAAACTCATTCGCCGACAAATTGAAAACACACGATTAAATTCGTTACAGCAACGATACAAGTCGGTTTTCTATAAGTCATTTAAACTAAGTTAATATATACATGTCTAAATGGGTTAATTCTCGCAGAGAAATGATGTCAAAAATTTTCGCCCGAATATTGAGACAAGTTAATAACATTTTTATTAATTTAATCGAATGGAAAGCAACAATGTCTTTGTGATGTTAGATCATTTTCACAGTTTTTCAATTTTATGCAGAATATAGTCAGACTATAACCAATAACGTTAGTGAGTTAACATCATAATAAATTCGAATTGGTCCTCATAAAATAATTGACTGCAAATAAAAATGCAGTTTGAGAAATTTGATAACAAGAACTTATGCATTGAAAGCCTTAAAGTTGTAGGAGAAAGTTAACTAAGCGATGGCTTTGTTGTTAGTGAGTAGCGCTATGTTTCAACTATACAAAGCAATTGGAATTGTTGCAATGAAAATTGTTATAGTTAAGAGTTAATTCAAAATTCAGCAGTTTTCTAAACTTGTAGTTTCAAGCTCTTGAATGTTACAAAAAAAAAAAAAACAACATATAAAAGAATAGTAACACAAGTAATAAAATTACATTCGGCTATTAGTGCATCTGCCTTACACCTCTTGCCTGCTCAACGCTTTAAAAAAGCTAACAAAAAACAAAAGCAAATTAATTTTCGATATTGATTTATAATACTGATTGGGCGTGGCTGATTTTTTCCAAATTTGTTTTTGGAAACAAAAAGTTACAAATAATTATTTTTGGTCTGTTGCAATGAGCAAAAAAAAAAAGATATTTTCACTTTATATTAAAATAAAGGCGTGTCAATTGCCCTTTCGAATCCATCTTCATCAGCTGCCAATATCAAACTCGAACTTCATATATTCATTTTTATGATCGGAAGACTGTTTACATTACACAGACGGAGAGACCGATGTGCTTAAATCGATTCGGAATATTAATACAGATGTGTAATATGTATGCATTTTGTAGGGTGTTTGAAGCTTCCTTATGGGCGCAATGGGTGGGTATGTCAATATGGGTATAAAAACCAATTAGTTTATAACATAGTCACTGTTCTATGTTAAGTTGTACTCTACTGCTTACTTTCCAATTAATTGTTTGTCGACTATAGCTAATGACTTAGTTCCTGGTCTAATAAGCTGTATGGATAATTCCTAGAAATTTTTTCAACATCTTTAGAATTTTCAAAATATTAATCTTTAGTTTTACTTCAGCAAAGGGTTTATTAGACGCATATACCGAAAGCGCGCCCACCGTTCATGATCGCTGTAATACTTTAATTTTAATTTTATGTTTATCTTTATGTGCTTGAAACGTATTGTTTATTTTTGTATTTCTTTTTTAACTTTTATATTTATTCTAAATTTATTTACATCTCAATATTATTTTTATTATACTGTGCACATATAACTAGTAAACTAGATCACTATATACCAATCTATACATAAATAGCAAGTTAACTGCTACGAAATTGTTGTTATTGTTTTTGTTGTTGTTGTTTTTTTGTTGCTATTGCAGTTATTGCAAAATGTATAGCAGCATATGCAACCATTGCCACAATAATTTTTAACAAACAATAGCAACAACAAAACAACTTTAGAAATAAAATAAATAAATAAATAAATAAATAAAACTAAAACTAAAACCGAAACTAGTGGCTTGGAGCAGCTTACACATGCTTACAAGTTAACCAACGTATTGACTGTAGACTGGTTATTAAATATTTGCCAAGATTTTTTTTTTTTTTTAATGTTTTCTGTTTTTAGTGCTATTGCCAACCATCCTTTTCCCTCGTCCCCCAGTTAGCATAATTTTTTTGTTTTTTTATGTGCTCTCCTCACCTAACATAATAGGTATTTGAGCTCTTTGCTCTTCTATATTGTATTGTACTTTCAAAAATTTAGTTTTATATAAAATTCAGCAGCAATTATGTTCATTCAGTTCTCACTCAAACTTTAATGATTAATGAAAGAAAAGAAAAAAAAAAAACAAAAGAAAAAATTATGTTCATTTTAAAGTGAAGCTTAGATAGACATCACTTTAGGCATATGAATAAAAATTGTATAACTTTTTGCATTTTTTCGCATTGGCAATTAGCCGATTAGCATTTTGTTTCATTGCATACCGATTTTTTAAACGGTTTTTATATTTATTGCTACTAGATTTTTTTATTTTTTATTTTTTTTTTTTTTGGATTAAATTGCACAATTAGTAAAACTGGAAATTTCTATACAAAAAAAAAAATGCACCAGGATTGAGATGACGAGATCATGATTGTTTGTCATATAATCACTAAACGATAGCTTACGAATCTAAAATGATATTCGTTACGTCTAAAGACAATGACGCAATGAAAATAGAGAGTGTGATCCCCTACCCAAAAAAAAAACAAAAAAGATAAAGGCAATAAAGCAGATTGGGCTAATAATAACCGAAGAACCAATGATTCTCCAATAAATATAGTAATCGAGATAAAAGTCCATAGCATTGGTGCTATAGATACAAAGAAACCTTTTTAGAAACAGGTAAAGAATAGCAAGAAATTAGCTATTATTGTGTTGAGGGGTCAAACTATAGATAGACTTTACTAGAACATGGTGGTTTAGTATGACGGATACATTCTTATCTCGGCTCTACCAGAGCTTCCATGAGGATATCTTTCCATCTATCATATATTTTCGTATTGTAAAACGGACTAAAAAGGCCGTACCTTTCTTAATTTTTATTAGATGAAAGAAAATGTATCTCGGCTCTATCAGAGCTTCCATGTTTAGAGCCCTTGGGATTTTCTTGCGGGTATCTTTCCATCTATCATATATTTTCGTATTGTAAAACAGACTAAAAAGGCCGTACCTTTCTTTAATTTTTATTAGATGAAAGAAAATCTATTAGAAGCGTAATATTCAAGGAAGTTAATAAGCATACATTTTTAGGTAATTGGAAAAGAAAAAAAAAAACGATTTTTAAAAAACATAAAAAAAATTGCAACGCTCTAGAGTCACTCTTTCACCATGCAATCCTAACTCCACTTGAAGACTTGTCTGCAAAACGATACGACTTGCAGTGTAGAGTAATTGGTACAAAATTGAATTAAAAAAAAAAAAAAAAATACGAAAAAAGATTGACAAGTTTTTGAACGAGAACATTTCATTTTCGGGCAAAAAGGTCCAAACGTATGTATAGGTATAGCTGCGCTTCATTTGTTAGCTTCTGCTTATCTATAGAATATCATAGATATCGTGAATGTCACACAACTAAAGATGAAACGAACGATACTCTCTCTCTCTCTTATTAATTTCTTTACTTTCTTTATGCCTTTCATCTAATATACTTAAGGAAATCATGTAGTATTCGATTCGATGTGTAAAGTGAATGGTAGAAAAAAACCTTTTTCCAATCTAAAGTAACAATAGTGAGTTTAAAAACATCAATTAAGAGATCATTTGAGACAAGTTAACAAAAATTTTCGCTATTGTTCCCAAGTTTATTTTGCTTCTTTTTTTTTTTTTTTTTTTGGTAATTTAAACTTTTTTTTTATATATATATTTTATATTAAGACAACATTAAATGCACAAATTTGAAATTGTAATGCTTAAGGCAAAAGAGACAATCGGTAATTTTCGTTAATTGCGAACATCATCAACTTATCGATTTCCTTTTCTTGTAATTTTGTTAACTTAACAGTTAATTGAATTGAAAGAAAAGTTTTTCTTCTTCTTCTTCTTCTTAAATAATACACAATCGTCCAGGGTTAAGCAGTACACTGAGCATTACTAATAACGTAAGCGCTTACAATCTTTTTCTTGTTTTTTTTTTTTGTTTTTAACTCAAATATTTAAAGATTAACTGAATGAATACACATTTGCTTTTATCTCAAGTGCTTAACTTAGATTTTTAATCTCTAATGACAGAACTTAAGTAGGTTTACTTTTTTTTTTTTTTTGTAGTAATAGCTTTTATTATATTTTCTCCTACGTGTTGTTGTTTATTGTACATTGTTTATTACGGTGATCCAAAGTAATACTTAATTTTTATTTTCCTTTGGTTTGCAAAGTTTGATATCTACTTGATTAACGTTTTAATGATGCATTCGATTGAAAATCTTAAAATTAAATTTTATACGATTTGTTAGTGCCTTATAAGTAACTGTCTAATTAGCCTTAGGGATATCGCCTATATGTGTAGCCAGTCAGAAAGAAGGGATGAAAAAGAGAAAGAGATAGTGAGTGGCCACAGTTTAGTGAATGTTTGCCCAAATCGCCAATGGCTATATTTTTACCTATCGAAATACCAAAAAGCGTAAGGGTTTTGAATGATTTTTAAACAGAACCTACTTTCAAACGAAATATGCCAAGTTTTGATGACATTTCAACCATTAGTTTACAAATTACAGTTGTTTTAGCGAAGCTAGTTTCGTTTTTTGTGAAGCAACGAAAAAATTCGAAAGTCGTGTTGAAGTTTCCTATATTTGTACCTTACATTTGTATTGCATATACCACCTACACTGCATCTTTTTTTATGTAAACCAATTACCGAATATTTTGACAACTTTTTTGGGAAGAAGAAGTAAAGGTAGTAGAATATATAACATATGAGGAGATTATTAAGCGTGCGTTAAAGCATTAAGGGGGCTTTGCGACACCCGGCATAACTTGTTCAAAAAAAGACATTTAATCTGGAGCCTTATGTCTAGAGAAGTAGATAGATGTATAGCCGAAACCATAACAAATTTAAAAAGACTTGATTCCAAACTGTTTATTTAGCATTGGAGGAACGTTGAAAGCTTCAGAATCGCTCTCAGCTTCATAGCTATACTAACACATTTTTTTTGGAAATTAGCGTTAGCGGATTAGAGGAGATAACAGTCGAAGGCAAGACATTGAACGCTGCAATTCATTTAGTATTCTTGTCGTAGCGCTTGACAGATACCTCAACAGTTTCAAGGAACAAATTATTTGCGAGTAACGAATTTTTTCCCAAGTATTCTAGAATATCCAAAGCATCTATTAAGGAAAAAACAAAAAAAAAAAAACCGTCTCGTTATCTGAATTGCAAAACTAACTTGACGGAAGTAAGTAAGCTTTCAGCTTGGAGGCTGCGATAGACAAACGTGATTTACTTGCCTTCATTCTCGACACTAATAACTTGAATTCAATATCTCTTAGCATTACTTACATTCAGTGAATCCAATATAACATCTATGACGGATATGAAAGCAGCCCAGATAGGGTCGAAACAGACGTGCTGAAGCAGTCGTAATTTATAAGTAAATTAGAATGTTGGACATTCGTTGTAAAATGTTCACTTGTTTTTTTTAAGTTTTTTTTCTCGTATTATAATTACAACAATTTGTGGACGTAATTGTAATTAAAGCAATAATGTGTTACTTTGGCCTTAAGAAAACATCTTTTCAAATTTAACTGTTTTTGTTCTTTTTTTTGCTTAAAGAGCAGCCAAAAGTAAAGTAAAACAGGTAAATGAATGCTAATAGAGGTAAAAAAAAAAAAACAAAAAACAAAAAATGACAGCATCGTTAATAAAAGGTTGAGTAAGTAGTAAAAGCAATTTTATGTATGTATATCCAGCAGAGAAGCAATAATTGCTAAGAATTTTCATAAAACTAAGGGGAAGGGATCTATCTCATGGGTGGGGTAAGAGAGAAAAATCTTAAAAAATAATAATTACAATTTTGCATTTATTTATATAAAGAAGTAGATGAATTTTTTAATATAGACATTGACATGAATGGTTAGAGGGTGAAAATTGCTTAAAACTCAATCAAGTTATTGCAAAAGTAATAAAGACATAATTTAGAAAGAAAACCTTTCATATACAGATAGTTTAGTAAATTTTTTATTTAACAAATATATTTTTATTTTTACATACATACGTACATTTACATACATTTATGTAATAATAAATTTGAAAGCATAAATGCATATAAAACAAGTTTATCTAGCAATTCTTCCTTATAGTAAAATAAATATAAAAAAGCTCGCACACATAGACACACACACACATACATATATACATACTTCTACCACCGGTGATTATAGTTTCAATTGAATGTAAATGCTGACCATGGAAAATTACACATTTTTGGTGTATAAAGCTACAAACACAGGCGACTACATATATTTAAAACAAAAAAAAAATCTGCTTACCACACCGGAAGTAAGGCTAAACAAAAATATTGATCAGCGTACATATAATACGTTGATCAATAATTCCCAGGACAAAGTAAGGACAAAAACTTTTCGGCAAAATATGACTTTAGCGCGTTTCTGCAAAGTGACGATGACCTGTTAATAGATCGTCAAAGTAAGCTTGAGTTCCCCCAACGACCAAAAATTGTTTGATTTAAATTTCTTCTTCCTTTGGAAATTGTTTTCAGATTTGCAAATAGACAGCAGTCGCTAAGGGGGTTAGGTCTGGAGGAGACAGTAACTCGAACCTCAATTCATGCGCAGTAAAGTCTGTACACAGTTTGATAACAGCTTTCTCGTACCCCAATCTTCGTGGCCTTACTTCCCATGGACTCTTGATGTCTTTAGGATATCAGCTTTCTCCTGAGAACTTATCTTTCTTGTTTTTTTTTTTTTGGTTTTTAGGATTTCTGTTGAAATTTTTTAGGGTATCTACCACGTTCAGCATCATCCATGTCCGTATGATCTCATTTCCGATCAGTAAACTGTAAACAAGTTGTTCTTTTCGACAGAGAAGAAGTGATTTAATACTTTTCAAGCCAATGCTAAGTTTGAACGATAATTCTTTTCCCATAAGAGATCTGGAAAAGTTGATTAGACCACGAAATTCAGATTTTTTTCATTCCGTTGAATATAACAAAGCTAATGTTATTAAAATCGCTATAAGTTGTAAAAAAACGATCGAAATGAATAATGATAGTTAGGGACGTCATATATGTGTCGCCTTTGTGTACCGGAAATTATTGACCTACGTACTATGTGCACATTACATAAATTTTTAAAAATCACTTTATTTCCAATCTTTTTCATGGCTTGACAATGCCTTCAATTGGATTATAAATAGAAAAAAAAAAAAAAAAAAAATCCAAAAAGGAAAAGCTTTTGTATATAAACATAACAACAAAAACTAATTTATTCAAGGAAACTGAACTAAATTTTTTGAAAAATGCTCATGCAGGAGAAAACTTTTAATTATCAAACTTTATAAAACGCATTAGACTAACACTCAGCCAGACATTATGATATAATTTTAAATTCCATTTAAATTTGATTCATTTTTTTTAGTTATTTTTTTTTTTTTTTAACAATAACTTTCAACCTTCAGACGAATAATCACTATTAATAGAATCGAATTACGCTTATCCTATATGCTTGAAAGATCCTCGAGCGCCTTGAAGTTCCTTAATACATTTTTGTAAATGTAGCTTAAGAGGTTTTAAGACCATTTGCACCTGGATGGGGCGCAATGTTTGAAGCGTATCCACTTACAGAAGCAGAATTTGAACCGATTCTTGAACAGGTTGAATCAGGGAGCGTGTTAAGCTATACATGTCCATTCTTCTTTCTTAATGTAATGTTTATGACCTCAAAGTATTATTTTGTCTGAACTGCTTCGCAGTGTCACTGGCGGGCTAAGGAAAGAAAATGATTGTTGCCTTTTCCGTAAGAGCTTTAGCGTAGCGTAAGAGTCTCTACTTTAGCTGCGTTTATGCGCCAATCTTATGCTATCAACCGCCTGAGTTTGCCGTCTTGATAATTGCGTTTCTTACCTACTAGGCTAAATGGAACGCTGATCCAATGAGAGTTTGCTGATGAGAAGTGCTTTAACATTATTTGTTTTTTCGGAAGTCTTAGCAAATATTTCTACAAATTTTAAGGTCAAGATAAGCTACTTATTCGAAGTTACAACTGAGCGATTATAATGGACTTATATGTAGATCGATCCCATGACAAATACTAGTAGTTTCACTCAGAAATTCTCTTAGCTGTCAACACAATGATTTATTAGGATTTCATCTCTATGCTTACTAAGTATGTTACTGTAATAAATTGAGTGTGAATACATTCCATCTTTCTTCATATCCTACTTTTATTGAGAAGTTTTTTTTTGAGTTCATTTCTTAGCACTGAACGCTACATTATGCCTTTGATTTCGTCGGCAATTAATTCTAATGAGTCTTCATATTGGAACTTCTTTCAATTTGCTATGGAATGATATATATATATATATATATATTCTTTCAATTCATTAAAGTTTTCACTTAAAAGAAATTTCAATTTCCTTAAAAGCATTCATAACTTTCGCTTTTTACTTGTAAATAAAAACGTATTGTGTGATGCGTTCGCTGTCCAATTCAAAAGCTAAACGCATACAATTTCTAAATGTACGTTCGCTCATCAATTATGCAAAGCGACAAGGCGATCGTTGTTAGAGTTAGTTCGTTCTTTCTAATATATTCATTTTATAGAAAAAAAGAAATTTCCCTTTTGCGTTTATATTATTATGATTATACTTTAACTGACTGGCACTGCAGTGCCACAAAGGCGACAAACAATTTCCGCACACACACAAAATAAATCAATAAATAAATATTAAACAGAAAGTTTAGATAAATTTTATGTTAATTTCGATAAATGAAAATCGAAATTGATGAATGAAAAGAAAGAAGAAAATGAAGAAAGAATACAAAACTATCAGTAAAATAAATAAATGCTTTTTGAATATAATTTGCAAACTTATCTGTTGTCCATGTGAATAATTAAATGTTTATTTATCATATAAAGATTATATATTTACTTCTATTTACGTAATGAGTTGTGTGTGTGTGTGTGTGTGTGTGTATGTGTGTGTGTGTGTATGTTGATAGAAATTTATTATCTTAATTTATAGATTTTTATAACGACCTTCATATAATAATTTACATATATGCATACATTCTAACCGCATAACTATACTTATATAAACAATCCGTAAAGAATTCTAATCACCATAAGGTATAAAATCTTTGAAAATATAAGATAGTTATTAAGTTATTTGTTAACTTTGTGCATAAACTATCTAAAATTCAAGGCGGACTTAGTATAACTACTACTATTATTTATAATGCAACAAGTTCATAAATTATAAATATTAAGAAGAGCTTGGTTGTGAAATTGAACAAAGTTTGCAATTAATTTCAAAGAATTTATTACCACGCGATTAAACGTCGTTTAAGAGTATTTCATATATGAATCTAGGTCTTAAGCACTTCAGAATGTAGATATCAACAATAATAGTTTTTTTTTATACGTATTCCGGTAAAAAGGGAAGAATTTTTTTTATAACATGGACGATGCCGTCACTTGTACACTTGACATTTTAATAAGTTTTAAGGCACACCCATCACCAACCATAGAAATAGAAATTTGAATGAACGACATTTATTGCTTTAATGCGATTAAAGATCTGCGCATATTTGAAATAGATGTCGTGGTATAGAAGGCAAAAAAAGTAAATTGAAAATTTCTGCTTTGACATGCAGCGTGTAGTAGTCTTCGGGTTACTCTCACATTCTTGGCTTGTATAGTCATAATCTCGAAAAATATTCATTAGGTTTTGCGTACTAAAAATCTAAAAGAAACACTAGGGCGCATTGTCTTCGATTTGGGTAAAAAGAACGTGCAATACCGTTTATATACAATGGGCAGAACTACCTGCTCGATTTAGGAGGATTTTTCCTAAATGAGAAGGTTACATTCCGAGGTCTGCCATTGAAATCTTTCTAGCTTCATATAAGGTGAAGTAAGTTTATGATAGAATGACCTAATGGAAACGGTTCTTGAAAGATAAGAAAGGCGATAAAGCGTTTTTACATTATTCTGAACAGGTTTTATTACATATAATAGAGAAATATCTCTTCGACTAACATACTAGAAACGGAAGCGTGTTTTGCAAAAATGCTGACAAGTGTAGATTTTTTGACTTTTAGATCTTAGTAGGAACAGAATGCAGGCTATAAAACAAAGCAGACACAAGAGATTTCAAAACTTCTTTTCAAATAACATCAGAAATAATATTCGACTTCAGTTAATTAGTTACTTTCGAAACATATATAAACCTGAGTCAGGGTTTCAATACTCAATTGTCTTAAAAGCGATTTTAGAAATTCAAAGGTTTTGTTAGAGCAAAGTCTGCTTTAGGCGTAACATGATAGCGGTTAGAAAGGAGTGAAGAGAAAGAGATAAGCAGTGGTGGTAAGTCTGGAAGACGTGTGTTCGTTCCTTGAAACTTATGAATTTATAGACCGAGCACACGTCGTGCCTACGAACACATCCTAATCGTAATTAAAGTACAACACTCTGAACTGAGGATTGAACTATGGATATATCAACTTGATAGTCCCACTCTGTATCCACTAACCAGGTACCTAAAGGATATTCTTACACAAGGGTCGTCGTTTCGTTCCGCCGGCTTTACCGACATGGAAAGTGCAAGCGTCATCTGAGAATAGTCAATGAAAGTGGTATGATCTTCATATACCGTCAATTGTACTCAACTTCCCATCAATAGTGTGAGTGGTTTAGTCGGTACTTTGTAATCGAAATTGTTTTTATTTGAGAACCAAATGAGTGACGAGATTAATCAAAATATTATCCCTTGCTGGCGACTACTTTTTGCCAACACTCAGGCAAAAACAAAATCAATAAATATTCAAAATGCATAGTTACGTCATTCAATTTATTTATTCATTTTAAATTTAAAAAAATCATTCACTTGATTCACTTAAATGTTTTATAATCAAACTGGAATTGACAACCTTCGGGTAACATACAGCAAACTGGCGGTTCGATAGCTCTTATGTATCATAAACATAAATGAAACAGTGACATCAATTACTAAAATACGCTATTACTTTCACAACGTGCCAATGATGTGGGTGCAGGTTGCAAGCCTCTAACGTGAACGCGTATATATTTTCATTTTTACATTACGAAAGAATAGAATTTATATTCGAATTATGTTATGCTCTCCCGCTTAGAATTTTTTTTTTAATTAAGACAACAAGGAAGATAGATACAAGGAAGTCTATGCTTTCTCTCTTAATATAAAAATAATAATAATAAGAATAATAAACGACTTGATTTGCTGTGCATGTAGACAATATAATTGAGAAATATTTTGTTGATTTTTTTAAAAAAGTATGCAATTCAAGCCCTCTGCTGACAGTAGACTAATAATGTAATATGCTTAATACAAATATAGCCCATATTTATGTTCATGACGTATAAATATGTCAAAAACATATTAACCGAAACGTGAATTTCTCATAATTTTTTGTGCGCCCAAGAGAAATATTACAAAAACAATGAAAAAAAAAAAAAAGAAAAACAGAAAATATTCTCTAAATATATCCCTTATAGAAAAAGAAACCGGGTGAGTTATTTTCGTTTAGTAAAAAAAAAAAAGAAGAAACATAAACAAAAAAAAAAAATTATATTCGGTTTATGTCGATTCGCTGTGATACTTCAATGCTTACTTGTATTTTAATAAATGAATTTTTTAAACTAAAGATAATACATTTTCTCGGAAGAATATACACAACGAATATAATATACCCATGACTATGTAGATTGATGTTTGCATAATGTACTGAAAGTAATATATTTGGGTTAAGAAGTGCTACCCGATTTCTTGCAATAATAGAAGATAGGGGGTTATTATGCTGATAATGTATCAAAAGAGAAGTTTCGAATATTCAGGTCTTTACTGTACAAATGTAGGTTTTTCTTTTTTTAATGATTGATTTAAGTGACGTTTCATATTAAAGAGATAAGAGTAGAAAAAAAAAAATCTTTATAATCAATATTTGTGCTCTACGGACCATTTTCGTATACGTTGAACATTAAAAGGAGGCAAAAAATGGGTAAAGAACAAATGCTAATTGGCATCATCTTAGCATCATCAGCAAGAACTTCCTCCGGTAAATGCATCTATGCGAAATAAATTAGTACCGCTTGTAGGGTGTTTAAAGGAAAGCAGTATTTTTCTATCAAAATAGAAGTGTCCAACATTGTTAGTTTTACCATTAGGTTTTCTAGAGCGAATGTCATTACACGAAAGATTACTATGGCCTAGAATGACAGACATATCAAGAAGATACGGAATTCAAGATATATAATATAATTTATATTCGAGCAACTTTTATGCATGATTATGACAATTCTTGAATTGAAAAAGTTTAAACACCCTGTTTATACGTAATAGCAAACCAAAAAAAAAGATCCACTTTTGAATTTGGCACGTGAGTAGTAGTAGTAGTAGTCTCAGTTCATTGTTAAGCATTTCAAAATGTAGAAGTCACCGCGTGTATATTACGTTCTAGTTGCTTAATACGTATATATAAATGAGTAAAGAAATAATTCGGAACAAAGTGTTGATATACCGGGAAATGCGTTAACTTGAAATTTAAGTTTCATATAAAGTTTTCCGTCTGCCTTTCTGTCAGTCATTAATGTCAGTGCAATAAGCTTTACTGAAATATGAGCAAAACTATATGGAACTTTTCATAGAGAACTAACTAATAGCAATTGTATGTATATATGTATGTATGTATGGATTTACTCGCAAATCTATAATAATTCAATCACTCATCTGTTAAATAAAGTCATAAATTGCAATAAAAGAAAATGCAAAAAAAAAAAGAGAATTGCATTTTTTTTTTTTATTATTTTTTACTTTGTTTTTTTTTTTTTTTTTTATTTTCTTTTTGTTTAAATTTGTGGTTATAAAATAATCTAAAATTTATGGTTATTGCTTGTTTATCTTGTTTTTCTTCACTCAGCAAACATTAGTTTATATTGGAAGACCGTAAAGTTATGAACGACATTTAACATTACCACAACAATCATTCTTAGTTTGTATTGTGCAGATGTATGCAGTTATTTGGTTTTCCTCTAGAGGTTGTTGTCATACTTACATGCAGCCATTGAGAGTTTAGCTTTAGTTTGTAACGACAAAACTCGATCGATCGTTTGTGACCCAGAATCGTTGAAAGAAATAAAGCCAAACATGACTGTATTGATTACAATTTGTGTATCACAATATTTCCTCTCTTGCCTTCAAGCAGCTGCTCCGCATAAGGCATTTGTGTTTGGATAGATGAAACAATAGAATAAATTATGTTGCCAGAAATATGTTAGCTCTGTCTGTGTGTGTGTGTGTGTGTATGTGTTACGATCTAAATGATGTAATAGTTAAACCATTATTTGAAATATCAATTTACTTTTTAAAGATGCTAATGGTTTTTATAGCTCAGGCTGATTGTCGCAATATTCTGCTCCACTCTTTAGTTACAAACAATAAAACAAAGCATTCTCTCACCTCTTGGTATTTTCTAATAGTTAAAGATTGTCAGAGGATTTTGAATTGAATTTGGGCTTTTATACGAAAATATAGTTAATACATTTGTATTTTCCTTGTCCGAAATTATGACATACATATACAATTTTAGTTGAACAATATTTATTTGACTATTAAATGGGCGACAGGCATTTTAATAGCATTGTAACGGGTCCACTTTTTTTATTTTGTAATAACTTGTGCAGTATGTTATTGTAATTGGGGGTTGTTTCGATCTTCCTATGATTCCGTAGAATTTTGAATGAAATCCTCTGAACGAATTCCGACTATTATTTATTACGAATTTTTATTGATACAATTAATTTCATAAAAACCTTAAGAATTATTCCTTAGGTGTTAATTTGTTCAATGTGTTGGCGAATAAGGGCCATAATGTCTCTTATCTTTTACGCAGAATATATATTAAATGCGAAACGCATAATTGGCCTTTTGAAGTTACCCACAGAAGAACCAATATTTGCGTATCGTCATAAGAATGTCAACACCATCCGCGAACACTATTAAAACTCCTGTCGATTGCAACGTTCGAATGTCTGTTGATAAAAGCGGGTATGGTTAGACAGTCCAGGCTAGAATTGCAACAATTTCCTGAGCGGATTTCTTTACACCGGAAAACTCACGATATCATGATGATTTTGTTAGATTGCGATTGTTTTTCGTCGTAATTGCATTAGTTGTTGCCAAGCAATAGTTTCGATAGGAGTAAAGCACGACACACCAAGCCTAGCCTACCCTCTCATGGCTTACTTTCGAGAGAAAATATTAATCCTTTATAAGAAATTAGATAGCTAAGGTTAGGCTAGCGATAGGGTTATGTGTACTACTCTCTTATCGAAACGCTATTTATTCTTGTTAATATTTTCGCTTTCGGACCATAAACACTTTAAGATTTTTTCTCGACATTCAACTTATCAGTTCGCCTTATGTATTGATTCCTTATATATGGATTTACTTATATATTTTGTTCTTTTTTTCTTTTTTTTCATTTTACAGAATCATGTCAATGAACGATCTGCCTCCGTTACCGAAAAGTTTAAGCGGTATAAATAAAATGCTTGGATCCGATTCAGGTCTAACCAGTGATTTGGATGCATTAGCAATGACGGCAACAATTAATTCAGCAAAATCGATTGATTTAATAGAAAATGTAAGAAATTATGATGATATGCTGCTATTGACGGATGAAAACCAAAAAGATAGTGATTTAAATAATGGCAACAACCAGAACGATAACAATAATAAAAATAAATTTAATGATACAAATAGTAACAACAACAACAACAATAATAATAATAATAAAAACAGCAGCAGTAAATTGAATAATAGTAACCAGAATAATGATAACAGTGATAAACTTGCCGCCACAACTCAAGTGATAACGAAAGCATTAAATGAAATTAATGGCAACAATATGACAACAACGATATCGGATGTGCCACCAGCGATACCCGGAAGTAAATTGGATAATCAAATTGCAACGTTGCGTAAAGAAATGGTAAGTTTGAAATATATATATATATGATTATTTATAATAACATAAACATACTTACACACACAGCATACACACACTCTATATGCTATGCAAAGCGATGAGAGTCACTTAGAAAGGAAGAGAGATCAAAAAATGTTAGAGAGAAAAACGATTTGTTTTTTTTTTTTTTTTGTTTGTATATAAATTCAACAATCACTTGAACTTTACCCAGTAATGTGTATAGATTTTGTTTAACACACACACACACACACACACATACACACATACACACATATATATACAAAAAGGAAAAAGAAAAATTAAAAAATCGAATCAGTGGGATTGTTGTTATTATGGCATACGCTCCGTTTATAGTCTTTCTTTCCTTTTTTTGTTGTTGTTTTTTTTTTTCTCTTTGTTTAAATGTTTATTTTTATGATTTTGACATTTTGATATTTTTGTTAACAACCACAACACCAGCAAAGAAACAAACAAACAAACAAATTGCTAGGCCACTGAATCGACAAGTCATTTATCTTTTCATGTTGAAAATGTCATTGCGGCGAAGAGACTGAGGGAGATATATAGAGAGCAGCAGCGAGAGTTCAGGGAGATGAAACTTACCATAAAATAAAAGTAAAAGTCGGCAGCTTTACAGGCAGCTGGAAGATCATACAATTTGTTCACTTAGTTCGCTTGTTTGTAAATACCAAAATTACAGATGAAGTTCAATTAATTTTCTCAAGACGCTTGTAACATGTACACAAAGGTGAACGTGATTAATGAAAGCATATAATGCAGAAAATCGAAAATATCCGTCGCCGTCCAACTCTTCCGTTTTTTTTCTTTCATGCGGATGCTATTTGTCCTGTCATCAGTCCGTTCTGAAGTGAACGTGTCATGCGCTCATGTATTCTTTGGTGACCGTTTGTCGTTTTCTTTATGGATACATTTACGTTTTCCGTCTGTTTTTGTGTTCTTCAGATATTGTATAACACATAGAATTTCACAAATTCAATACGAAAAGTTCCATAAGCTAACTGTAAGCAGCAAACATTGATTTGAAATTGTAGCATAAGCATTGTAAAGTCGCGCAAAAAATCGTACTCACGCTATTAAGGCAACCATAATATCCTTATGTCACTGTAAGATTTTCAATCGATTTGAAATTTGTCTTTCCGTCCGTCCCACTTTTCATCTTCTCTTCGCGGTGTTCATGCCTTTTGCCTTGTCGTACATCCCTCTACTTGGGCCTCTCTCTTTTGTCCTTCCGCACGTTCTTGTAAACCATAAACTAACCGTTAGCAGTAAAAATTAAGTTAAAAGATGGGATGAGTATTCTAAGATCAAGCAAAAAATCTCATTCACACTATAAACGCAGCTTTAATATCGTTATTCTCCTTCTGTATCCTATGTCGATCAATGTTAAGATTTTCAGCCGATTTGAAATTGTCTCCTCGTCTGTCCCATTTTCCTTCTGCTCGTCTCTCTCTCTCTCTCTCTTCATGCATTTCTTCGTTCAATTCTTTTGTCTACTCATCTATTTGTCTATTCGTGCAAAATCCTTCGTAATCCCCCCCACCTCCCCTCCATTAATATATCAAAGAATTTTATGTTTATCTTAGTGAATTTCACAGATCAAACTTGAAATTAAACTCGCCCTGAAACATTTGTTATTTAAAATATATATATAAAAAAAAAAAAAAAAAAAACTTAAACTGTTTGCAATAGTTCTCAAATGCTGGTTAAATGTATATTACGTGGAGCAAACAAGATTTGAAAATAATAGTTTAAATCGATCAACCAGCACAAAATTGAAAATTACAAGAAACAACTCGGCCTTCTCCAATCGCTTGCTTACCTCAGATGAAAGGCATTTACTGTACGA
>NW_023998417.1:5882450-5892853 GCF_014805625.2 Glossina fuscipes
TGGCAATAAAGCTCTCTCGTATGATCTCATCCAAAGCCAATTTAATTAGTTAAAGTAACTAACTGTTGTTTATTCATTATATATACAGTAAAAATTTCGTTATTTCGTTGGTTAGACTAACTGGACACTTTGAGATTTTTCTTTTTTTTTTTTCATCGCTTTGTTTTTGATATTTACTCAGCTTAAACAGCTCTTGAGTGTTAAGTTATAAATTATTGAATGAATATGAATTTTTTTTTTTTTTTTTTATGGGTTCATGAAAAGTGATGAAAACGAAGGCAGGGGAGGGGGGAGCAAAAAAGAAAAAGAAGAAAAAAAGCTAAACATATTGATTATACGAAAAAATGTATTATATATGTGAGTCTATTTAAATGCCTTATGAGTTACGAGGTCTCGCTAGTGCAAATATTGTCTTTACGGTATAAACTATTATTAGTTAACCTTTCACTTTTACTATATAATTCTACTATGAATTGCGGCATGCGGCGAGTGCGAGAGTGCAAGAGTGCCGCTTAAACATTGGCACGAACGATTAATAAAGTTATGTTTAGAAACTTTAGTTTGTAAAGATATATATATATTTTTTTTTTTAACGCGAAAACTTTATCAAGAACTTGTTTTAAATTAATGCTTAATGCTTATATAAGATTTTACTGTGAAACATTAAACTAGTAACTAGTAATGCTAGCATTAAATCTAGAAATGTCAAGATTGCTTGAGAGTGGGTGATAAAGGTTTTTCTAGTTTTTTTTTGCTAATTTTTTTTTAAATTTTTTTTTCTTACACTATTTAGGAGCGGCGGTACAGGTTTACAATTAAACGGATTTGTTATGGTTTTTCGCGTTCACATTTTTTTAGTACACATTCCTTTAAATTAAAGCATATTTGTATTTTTATTTATTATTTCCTTTGACATTCATTCATATTAAGAAATATTTTTGAAAAAAAAAAAAACAAAAAAAAAAAAAAACATTAAAAAATATTGAGCTTAATAATAAAGTTGTTGTTGTGTTCTTTAATAACATAGAAATGCGCATACATTTTAAACTCCTGAAAGTTTAAATTTTTTCTTTAATTACATAATTCATGGCTTTGAAGGTTTTAGTTCCATTCCAGCGTTTTTAAGAAGCGCGGTTTGTGTCGGGAACACAAATTATATTTCCTTATACATTTATTTACCGTAATTGTAATGGTAATGTATGTAAAGGGCGCACCCCCTCTTTTTTTTTTTTGGTTGTTGTTGTATTTATACCTACCTTTGTACGCACATGTAAATGCAAATTTTTATTACCTATCTGAATATAATCCATTGAACGATTTTGAATTGCTGCTCTGATATTTTTCTTTTGATTTTTATTTATTATTTATTTTCAAATTTAATATATGCGCATATTTTTATACGCCGCAAAGCATTCTTTTAGCGCCTATATAGAAATATTAGCACTATTTGTGCTTGAATTAGTTTATTTGTAATATTGTGTTCCCCTAAAATTGTAATATTATAATGTCTTAGTTATTCAAGAATGTTTGTGTCGCAAATAAGTGTTAATTACATTTCGTTTCGCCTTTGGGGTGAATAATAACCTTGCTCTATCGTATGCATTCTTTAATAGCTGCAGCTGCATTCTTCAAAGATTCATTAAAAGAATATTTATAAAATTATTTATACATCAGAGCGAAGTATTCGTCATACGTATTACTAAGGAATGGTGTGTCATATGGTAGTAATGTCAAATTTAACATTTAACAAAATAAACCATTCATTTTGAAAGTTGCTTAACTTTATTTCTTCATACCCAAGATATGTTTGCGACTCTTAAGAATTTTAATGCAAGGATTGCTTACAATGCCTATATATTACTTAATCAGTTTAGTTTGCCGATTAATATTTTATCGATCATCATTGACTTTAATTGATTTTCACTTTCTTCCTTACAAAGATGCACAAATGCATGCAAGAGCTTTCATTAAATTCACTTTTATTTTCTGAATATTTTCAATTAATCGTTTCAATTTAAATAGTTGGAGGCAAAGAAAGAATCTTCTTTTCTTTAACTTTAATAAAAAACCTATCAAAAACTAAAAGTCAACTTCGTTTCTCTTCTCCAAGAACAATTAACTTCAATAGTCACTCCTTTATGATATAAAATTTTGTTTTTTGAATAATGATTGTTCAGAATATCTGAAGAGATCGTATATAAATAGTTCTGTCAAATCGATTTTTAATAGCCATCTCTACTTAGGGCAAAATATCTTGGGGTATAATAAATTTCATTCAATCATTTTGAAAATTTTCGATTTATACGACGGTTGTAAGGTGCACTGTTATTATTATTATTTATAGAGGTTAAAGGAATAGATATTGGGATTAAAGCAGGACGAGCACAAGAAACTAACACTATCAGCTCTACTTTTGAAAAAAAAGATAGATTAAATGTTTAATCTAACTATTTTAATAAAGTTGAATATTTTACCATTAAGTTAAATAATTTTTTTAAGTTCTCCAGGTATGCTCAAGTTGTCGATAGAATTAGAGAATCTACGCATATTAAAAAGGTATTGGCATTTCCAAAGCATCTAAGTAATCGTAAGCAGTAGATTTCTTAAGAATATCTTAGCATACAATCTGATAAAATTTTTATACCATCATTATAGCATTCATGAGTAGATACTTCGAGGTGGTTTTAGTTTTATCGCTATTGTTTCTTAATCAATAAAGAAATTCTGGGGTTAAATTTCAGTTAGAGGATCAAAATAATCCTTGTTGTTAGAAATAGAATACTTATCTCAAATCTCGTTAATTTTAGAGCTAAACGTTCTTTTTAAATTGTTGGAAATGTGGCATAAACTTCATTTTTTTTCCCCCAATAGACAGAAGACACCTTTTTAATACAGCTTCACGCAATTTTCGCATTTTTAGAAGTTCGCTTTCAGATGGCACTGTTCAAGGCTTCTGAGATGCAATATCTTCGAATTCCTTATTACGTTATTTTGCTTAACATTTTATCGGTATAATCTTGATTTCTTTGAAATTAAGGAAAATGCTACAGTTCTGTTGGTAACGCATTCATTAATATTATATACAATCTAAAAAAAAACATCAGGTATAAAATTATTGATATTCTGGTAGAGTGTTTAATAATGTGCGAAAACAAAAAAAAAATATTCATTTAAATTATTTATTATTTTCCCAGTGAATTAACTGATTAGAATAACTTCGTTTGTTCGCCATCGTGCAATAACCATTTTTTTTTTTTTTTACAATATTTTCCCTTCAGGAATACATCTGCTATTAAATTTATTCATGCGTATATAATGCATGTATTTACATGCACATTTATACATACATACAATTTATACGTAATAAAAATAATGCAAAATTTCTTCTTTTTTTTTTTTTTGCACTCAATGGATTACATAATTTTTTAAGCTAATTATCTGTGTTCAAGTCAGATTAACTCATTTGTGTTTTAAATTTCTACATAATAATAATACAGTTAATGTGCGCTGTAAGGCAGCTTTTAATATTATTATAGAGATGTATTAACCTTAAGATTTACTTTCATATTTAGAATATCAACATATTCATTATTTTGTAATGCAGACAATTAAAATGCATATTCCTGGAGGTTAAATTTCATATAAAATATGCATTCACATTCATATTCCCATTAATATTCATATACATTGACATTTGAGTTTGACTAATGCTATCTTCATGATTATTATGATAATTATACTCATCACTGAAATATGACAGGAATATTAATTTTGTGAAAACATTTGCAAAACCCGGAAATGTATATCTTTGTGGTCAGCATCAAATGCTGAATCGATTTAAGCATATTCATCTGTCTGTCTCTCCGTCTGTATACTGTCTAATGTAAACGTTCTCCTGGCTGGAAAAATGAACCTATACATCAACATCAAGCTGGGCAGAAATTGAGGTTGGATTGATATTGAAAATGGGCCCAATCTTTCGATGGACACGCCTACAACATCATGTAAATTGAGAACGGCTTTGCTTTTCAAGAAGAATAAAAAAATGGTTTCTTCCTTATTTCCTTATAAGCTGCAACAAATAAATCTACAAAAATTTGAATGTATATTCTCTGGGCGATGTCGTCGTATCTTTCGAAAAATGGGAAAACTTGATCACGCCTTTCTAATATAACGCTAAGAAGCAAGCTTTTAAAAACCCCTATAAAGTATACAAATTCCTGATCAGTCTCAAATTCAGGATGCATTTAATCATGTCCGCGTGTTCGTCTGCCAAGCGCTATAGTAAACATTGCTTTCTTAGCAAAAATCAAGATATCGCTTAAAAATTCCGAAAGGAATTTGAAAATGATCTAAAGACCTAAAACGCCACACAAGCCTATACAACATAAATTTCCATTTTTATAGAAAATAAATAGAATAAATTAGCCGCGCCCACTTAATATCATAGGTTATGAAAATTTAGTTCTCTTCTTTTTTGCAGTCTTTTTTTTTTTTTTTGGGGACAACGATGATGGGTATAAAAGATTCGATTACAATCGAATATAATTTTCCTAAATATTTTTTTAACACTTGATTTCTATCTTTGACTTTAAGTTTGTTAAAGAAATGGTCTGCGAAACTTTTGAACTAAAACGCTTATTAACTGATTTTCAAAGGCAAAGGCGAGAAAAAACAAAAAAAAAAAATTAAAAAAAAATTCCAAATAGTTATTAAAAGAATTTCATTTAAAATTGCAATTGAAACTATTTTCCTTATATATGAGCAAATAAATTTTTGCAAAATTAAAATATTTGAAGTAAACCAAAATTACCGCCAAGCGCAGAAAAACACTTGTGTTCATCTGAAATGTAATTGAAAGCTCACTGTTTATTTCTTCTTCATAATGTTTCCTTAGCAAATATTTTCTAAAACTGCATCGATCTTAAGCTTATTTACATGTGTTTTCATTTATTTATTTATTTATTTAATTATTTTTTTTTTTTTACAATCAAGTTAAGGTTTCTTCTATTATAACAATTTCCTTATGGTCAGCAGATTTTTATTTTCTTTTCATCTGCGAAACAATTTTATGACTTATGCAAAAAAGAAAAAGGAAGAAACCTTTCATTAAAAAGGCATATAAAAATCGTACAAGCATGTAACATATTAAGAGTCCACAAAAATGTACATGAACGACTTCTCTGGCGTATGGATTTGCCTGAGTAGCGTCACGCAAATAGTTGTAACTAATGATAGAAATCTCATTGACTTTTGAAGGTTGATATTATCTGAAAATTGATTGTTCCGACATCCACATGTCACATGTCAGTCTACGAATTTATTGAGTGATTTGTTTGTTATATATGATAAAAAGATTTAAAAGAAATTGATAACTGATAAAAGATATTGAAGATATTATATGATTGGCTGATATTTGAATAAAAAAAGTCTTATTGAAAATATCTTGCATACTTCTTTTCAAATTATGATATGTATATATTGTGGGTTTGCCTCAATTTTTGATTTTTGTGTGATTAGGGCAAGTATTTGAAAGGAAAATTTCAAATTTTCATCACTTTTGAATCAAAGAAGACTCCTCTCTGGCTTTGATCTCCCGTCTATTGCTCTCTAAAGCGTTATTTTGAAGCTATTGCAAAAAAGTCGTGTGAGAGTTGTTTTATGGCGCTTTTAAAAGGTCATATTTCGAAAAAAAAAACTTATTTAAGGCTTATTAAGTTTTTTTTCCATATTACAGTAAATATTGTATTTTTCTTCTTTTTTATATTAGTTAGAAATTCCAAGACCATTGTTGTTCAAATACTTTGCTTCTTTCTTTTTGAAGATTTTAGGCTCATAAAACATCTCCATTGCTAGATCTGTCGAGGACAGAATTGCACGTTTTAAACGTTCGATTCGTTCCAAGGCCCAAGGGATTAAGTTAAACAAAAACAAAGTTGATTATGATAAATTTTAGATTTTACTTTAAATAAGGATAAGAAAATCAGGATATACACGAACCCGATTATTTTAGATTTAGTTCATTTTCTATACGCATATTATGTATTTATGCGTTAGTCTATTACGAATGGAATAACAAATTCAATAGACTCGCATCCTTCAACGTTAGTGGTTATAAAAACATCACCTAATTTCTTAACGATTTAAGCAATTATTGTCACATTAAAAGAAAAGTAATCGTAAATTTTACTAAACAATTTCTTATACTTATATGATGAAAAGTTTCCCCAGAAACCTACTGCCACTTTGGTGAGGTTGACACCGCTTGGGTAAATAACCCAACTGACAACGTATAACAGGTTTTTCTTTACGCACAATTTCATGGTAGAAAATAAAATTAAAAAAAAAAAACAAAAAAAAAACAATAACAAATAAAAATAAAAAATAATTTTCCAAAAAAAAAAAAAAGAAAAAAAATAGAAAAGAAAAAGAAAAATGTATGAAAACGAGAAAACGTATCGCGCGTACGTATAGTTATTTTTTTCAAGTAATTATGCAACTTGCACTAAGTGCACATGAAGAAACTCATGTGTGAGATCGTAAAGTGTGTGTGTGCGCGCTTGTTGTGTATATGACTTGTTATGAAAAAGTAAGTAAACAAATAAATGTACATTAAAGCACATTATACAACAACAAGTGTTACAAAAAAAAAAAAAAAAAAAAATATTACAATGGAGTTGTGCTAAGGAGTCTTTTCTTCTCAAAACATTAAATAGGTTGTACTAACAGCAGCGTTATGAAAGCCTTCTGAAAATATTTCGCCTGAAGTTTTTTTCGTTAAAGTCTTCTCTTAATCCTTGTTTGTTGTGGTTTTTCTTGTTGTTGTTATTGTTTTTGTTGTTATTGTTCTTGTTGTTGTTAGTTATAAAATATCATATTAAGTCGTGGTAATTTACTAATTGACAAAATACCCGGTGGCCTGGAAATTGCACGATAGTGCCTTCAAATAATCTTGAAACATGTTAGTGCAATACATGCAAGCGTAACTGTTGCCGCAATTTATTAAAGCGTATTAAAAGTTGGAGCGCGCTGTTGGTCGTTATTGTCATCAAAATCAAAATCATTCAACTTTCACTCAGTGCATATTCACAGACTGACACATACATACGCACGCTTAACACACACACACAAACACACACACACACACAAAGAGAGCGAGAGATACACGACTTCTATCATAATTTCTATGCTCGCTCAGGCTTCCTAATGCATGAACGGTGTAGGCTTGCTTTGCAAAAGATAAACTTCTGTTCCCCTCAACGGTTCAACTTTTATTTATTTTTTTTTCTATTTTTTTTAATTTCATTATTTTTTTTTTATTTATTTATTTATTTATTTATTTTTATTTTTTTTTGCATATGGGAGATTTTACTAGTTTAGAGCACATAGACACAAACACACATACACATACACCTTGTATGTTTGTATCGAGTTTCTATAATGGAAAATAATGTAAGTGTGCTTTAGTTACTTCTACCACTAGAGTAAACTAGTTGTTTATTCGCCGACGTTTGTATTCATGTTCATTTGCTCGTTATACTTATTGTAAGTGCACTCTGTGTCACATTAATTTTATACATACATGATTGTATTTATTGTTGTTGTTTTTTTTTTTTTTTTTTGTATTAAATTTTACTTACCTTACTTGTATAGCATCTTTGCTATATACGAGTTAAGTTAAATTAATAAAGCCCCCGCAAAATTTTCATACTCATCTCTAGGGCAATATGTTAACTTAGCAGCGCCGTATGTAACAATAAAAAATGTACTTCTTCATCTAGGTCTCAAAACTAATGCTTCTCAAATTATTCGGCTGTCAGTCTTTATGCACAATTTTAAACAAGCTAACATTACTTCTAAATGGTCCAAACACATTAATATGAAAGAGGGGCTAATAAACTAGTTTCTAGATCCAAAATGTATGGAGGAAAAAATACTGAAAATTAAGATATTCAAGTTATATTAACTTTCAACCAAAGATTATCTGCTTCCGTCGCTTTCGAATCAACAAACAGTATAACGTTCCACAGGATGCCTTTTTTCTTCATTCATTATAAGTGGTACTTTGAAAGAAGTACCTCTTAGTCTTTTGTATAATGAAAGCAATTAGAACAGACTGTTATGATGAAGCAAAAGTATGTCGACCGTACAGCAATTCCTTTGTTAAATCTTCGAATATAGTTTTCCAATACCTAGATAGAGGACTGCACTGACTGTTTTCAAACATCTTTAACTTTGTTTGTACGTCGATCTAAATGAAAAATTGCTCGATGCCTCCTAACATTCAGTCTTCGGTATCTTAATATTGTAAAACTTCCGGCGATGAAATTCGCTTATTGAGAAAGAAAAAAATTTATTTTCCCACTGCTTAGGAGAAGGAAAGAAGACCATCTGTTGTCACTTAGAGAATTTAACAAAAACGCTGACCTGATCGTGTTGTCTTTTTTCAGTTGATTTTTCCTACTCTATGAACGATAGTGGAGTGCTGTGGTAAATAGTGTAGGGATGCGCAGTGTAGGATATTGCATTACTTACAATTACTGATGTATAGTGACCCAGACTATGTATGATCTTCCCTCTCGATACTCACATTCCCTGCTACTCTCTCTCGTCGCTCTTGTTCTTTGAAATACTTTAACTTTGTGAATTCGAAAATAATTCTAAATTTTATAAGCATTATCGGTGGACGCATTCCTTCTTCAATGAAATTATTCGCCTTTCAATGGAATTTCGTTTGATCTGTTAATAAACAACAAGCAAAGTTTTACAATAATTATGGCCGTAATTGTTGTTACCGTACGCCAATGCATTCGCTTCGAAGACTGCGGGAAATGTATAGCTCCTGTAATTGAAGAAAGGCGAAATAAATGTAAAACTCCCCCTATAAGCCAGACAATGGAGGTTAAACACTTTTCAACCAGCAGCAGGTCTACTCTCCCCTATACCACTTCTAAAAAGAAAGATTTAAAAGTGGAATGAGGATTAATTAACACCCTTTCTAGCTCATGCATTATTACGAATTTTTCTCTAGTTGCGTGAAAAATATCTTATACAGTTATCATATGTCGCCAATATATAAAACTTACTACGTGGTAGATAAGAAATTCAGAAAGCTACAAGTATATCAAATTTCAAGGCCATATCCATTCGCTTCTTCCACTCTAATCTACCGTCTACGAACTGATTGTCATTCTAAATCTCCAAAAAAAAAGCAATGAAAAAATTGCAAAAGTTTGAATAAATTTGATTTCGGATATATGCCCATAATAACTAGGCATCGGTTCTTCAATCCCCCACCCCCCCACCCCCCACCCTTTTTCAAAACAAACGAAAATTTTGAAAATCATTCACAGTAAAATTTGTGAAGATGTGTATCCAATGTTTCGCATGCAGTTATATACTCATTGAATGCGCTAAGCTTACTCTGGGAGCTTTCATGGGGGGATTTATCATTGTATCAAGGTATCTAAAATTCGCTTCAAATGAAAGTTTACTTTTTTTATTTATTTTAATTTACCGCTGCTGCGGCTGCCGGTTTATACGTATACTGAGATGAATTCGTGTTTCCAAGTCATTACATTCCCTAGTTTAAACATGCATTTGTTAACTAACACATACACGTTATTGTTAGATTTTAGGTTGTTGTTTTCCTAGGATTCCTCCCACGCAAAAAAAAAAAAACAAAAAAAAACAAAAATAGACATACATGTGTTATATGAACATTTGACATAATTTCATTTGTAAGAAAATTTTGTTATTTATATTGTACAAGTGCTGACTGCCTTGTATTGAATCACAAGTAACAATTTGAAATTCTTCACGTACGACAGCGTGTAACAATGTCAGTGATTTAACGTTGAGTGCTCAGTTAATTCTTCTTTTTTTTTTGTTTTCGGCATTCGGTAAATGTGGCCAATAAATGCAGAAGTTTTATTGTTTTTTTTTTTTTTGAATTTTTTGGATAATTTATTTAAATTATAAATTTAACTCTGAATCACATTTGCTTATATATATATATATATATATATATGTATATATATGTCTATATATGCATATAATTTGTTATTTTATTTTCGTCTTAATTTAATGATCAACTTCATCTTAAAGATATTAAATTGAAAATTTTATTATTAATACGTTCTGGCATAAATAGTAAATTCCGTATGATTTTCTGCATGAATGAACTTAAGCAAAGGTAAAGACATTACCACAACATCCGCATTCTATTCAGAACAGACCGTATACTTGTAAAATATAAAAGATTTTTAAATGGCCTACGTCTGCATATTGCTTTCATTAGCTTGCTGTGTTTCATTTGTCTGAAGGTATGTTAGGTTTAGTCATTTCGTTGGCAACTTTTGGTTTATAAATATACATTTATGTATATATATATATGATTTCGG
>NW_023998417.1:5892863-5910204 GCF_014805625.2 Glossina fuscipes
TTTTGGTTTATAAATATACATTTATGTATATATATATATGATTTCGGGAAAACTGTACCTTTTTGTTTTAATCAAAACATCTTGCATGACTTGCATACCCAGGTTTTGGTTTGACTGAGATGATCTCTTAATACGCCCATGGCAAACACTGTTTGCAATAAAAGGCATCCTAAAGGGGCTTTTGATTTGCCCTTAGAGAGTTGTATTAAGCCCAGCAAGGGTATAAAAAAATATGTATTTAACTCATCGGAGAACTTCTCGTGCGCAAAATGGCGGGATAACGTCTGCTCCTTTAAGTCAAAACTTAGCTATGATATTTTCCCATCTCTAGATTAGATCTTAGAAACTTTTCTATAGTTGAGCCGAATTTTGGTAATTTAACCGTCACTTTGTTAACGATTTTCTGGCAGATTTTCTTCTTAACTAACATAGCCTTTATGTGTAATCCGTTCGTCAATTTTTCATTCGTTGCCGAAGGTAACGGTACACTGCACCTTACGTAGCATCGCCAGCCAATACGTTTGCATTGCTTTTATGCATTTTTTATATTGCTATGCCATAAAATGTTCTTACGTATGTATGTAGCATGTCACGTTTGCAATATTGTCAAGTATTTGAAACTATAAAAGTGAGGTCAATGTTGGGCATTAGGAGCTTCGTTATAAGCCATAAATAATTTCTTTTTGAAAATCTTTGCATATATATAACTATATGTTTAAAGTGTAAACTCAAAGTAATGTTTACAGAGTATGTGGTTAGTGTTTTTTTTTTTTTTTCTTAATTAAATTACAATGACATCGACATTAGTGTTTCTCTTAAATTAACAAGTCTTCCGCATTGGTTAAATAAATTTCTCATTGCGATTCTTTTCCATGATATTCTATTGTATATTTTGCTTGCTGCTTACTGCAAGTGAATAAAATTGTGTGAGAAATGCTTTCAACAGTCAGTTTCAGAATTCGTGGTCAACTAATGGCAGCATTTATACAATGTTATATACGCATAGTATAACCAAAATGAGAAAAAGAAAACAATATGTAGATATATATATATATATATATATATATATATAGATGAACGTTTGAAGCCGCATATGCATGCACGTGTAACTGCACCTTATTGCGCGAAAAATTATAAACATTTTCTTTATTTCTGTTCTGTTTTCACATTTGATTTCTACCGTATGTCGATTAGCGCAACTCGCTTAATATTCTTAGTAAAAGAAATCTGCGGAAATATATAGGGAGAGCGAAAGATGCAAACTACTCCACACACGTTACTGTACATAAATTCATTGTTTAGGCATTTGTTGTATTGTGCGCGCACATACATTAGTCGTAGTATATACGTGTATAACTGTATTCAGATTTATGCCATAAATGTAATTTCATGAAAGCTTTAATGAATATTTACTCGTATCATTAGTAAAGAGGAAAAAAAAAAAAAGCAAAAAGAAGAAAACATTTTGCCTTTTTTTTTTTTTTGTTTGCTATTTTTGTTGTGAATCTCATACGTATCCATGCATTTTTTCTAACGTTTCAATCTTTTTGTTGCTCTTGCTGCCGCTGTACTTGTAGTTGGTTTCAGCGTTTTTGAACTCATTAGCAATTTGTTTTGTATTGTTTTTTGAAACCACTGTTTTTTTATTGTTGTTATTGTTGTTGTTGTTGTTGTTGTGGTTTGCTATTATAGCAAAGGTACGTTGACGTTTGCAGTGAACTGTCAACGATTCGCCGCCAATTATTTTAGCGTTCATAATGAGTTTACTCATATGCTGCATACTTTTAAGGCAACAATTTCTGATACGATACTCGCTCGTATGCATCATGTGCTTCATGTCATTAGCACTTAATTTTTTAATGTCAACATTTATTTGCCTGTTTACTTTGTTTGCTCTTATTTCTAAATTTTTCTATCCTTCTACCCTTCGAAAGTTGACGTATGCACTAATTGTTGTCTGACAGCAAATTATACTCTTAAGCTGCGATCATCAAGAGTTGGCAAATTTTGGTTTTAAAATGTTATAAGATTTTTCGGAAAAATATTTCTAAATAAAAAAAAATTTATTTCTTCAAATTTTTAAATCATTTTTTTTTTTTTTTTTTGAAAATTCTAAAGATTTCTTTTTGGAAAATATTATTATTATGAATATTAAAAAGACACTAAAGTCCTTAAAGACTAGTATCTAAGTCCATGAGTCCTCTATCGCACTTGATTTGAGCCCGCAACCATTGAGTTGTTAATCGAGATCCTTTTCCTACTTTAAAAAATAAAAAGTAAAATTATTGAAAAAAACAAGTAATATAATGGCGTACCACGACTCATCATTAAATATCCTACATCATCCTCACGTTATTCATTGAACGGCTTATCAAAATAAAGCGTTATACGTTATAGCGGTCGAAAAAGTAATCCGTTTGCCAACCATATTTAATAGCGCTTGTCCTTGGGCCAAAACACGCCGTTATGCTAGCTTTCATCAGTGAAATATTTAAAAAATAGCTACCTGTACGTTTAATCCAATAATACAAGACGGACGGACAAACATGCTAAGATCGATTCAGAAAGCGATTTTTCCCTCGATCAGTATAATAAAAGATGTGTCTATCTTAAGTCCTGGTGTAAAATATAAATATCTATTAGCATAAAAAAAACAGTTCTTTTAATCTTAACTAATTTAACGCCTACTAGATCTCCTACATTGATAAAGATATTGTTCGCTCTTTCCCGATACTTCTTACACATCATATGTGACATACAAAGTATTCAATGTTATACTATATAGTATATAGGCATACATATATGTGTATATATGATTTTTAATAGATTGTATAGAATAACGAATTTTGATTCTAGGAATTTTGATAGGGTCTGTTCTTTGCTTTTCATATCTTTTAATTAAAACCTGTCTTCAATTGATTTTTGTTATAAAATTTCTTTTGTTAATTTTTATTTACAAGAAATCTGTTTTCTGTGGTAATGATAAGTTTCTGTCAGTTTTTGAATGAAATTGAACATAAGTCTATGAAATATTTTACTCAAAGCATTCTTCTTCGTTAATCACTAGCTTTCTTCCCTTTTAGGCAGACTATCCAACTCTTTGCACACAAAGAGGACAATTAGTGACGTTTTCTAACAAGAGATTTGCTTGCTAGAAAAGCTACATTCACCTAAGACTGTCAGCATTTAAACTACTATCCTTTCAATCCAACAGCAAACAGGAGCAGAAATGCTGCTTACGCATTCTCTCAAAATAAACTTACAATTTACTAATCACAACTCCAATACTTAGAGGAGGCAGACATGTTTAAATCGATTGCATTACTCACTTTATTGGCGAATATACAAATGTCGTGGTTGCGTCATATTCGAAGTTAGACAGATTTAAAAACCATATGCGAAATCATGTACACAGCAAGGAGCTGAAAAGATGTTTTTGCCTTTAATTAATAACATAACTTAAGGCAGAAAAGGTAAAGTTGATAGATAATAGAAGAAGAGAAACATCTTTCCTTTAGATGTTAAAATAAAATTTCGAATATAATGTTGACGGCGTTGTGGTACTTTTGCATACTCGAGTATACTCGGTTTCTATGGTTGTGCGCAACACTTTCTGAAACGATCGAAGCACGTTTACCTGCCTAGGCCATTATCTGCGTTATCTTGAAGAAATTTGGTAATTAATTCTCTGTCTATCTGTCTATCTATATATCCTTGTCTTGGAGGTACTAGTCGCCATTTTCGAGGTACTTTGATGAAATTTGGTGTGTGTTTTTGCCTAAGGACGCATGCTATTCAAAATTGTTCGGGTTGGACTCCTTTTTCGACGTTCACTTGTCATATAACGCCTGAGTTTAAAAAGTCGTTGGTATAGTCATTAGGGTGATAACGGGCATGAAAAAAAAGTTTACTTCTTCTTTTCACAACAATTGGAGGATAAGAAGAATATATATGAAATCAGACTATATAAACTGAGACACTTAAGTAATTACTACACTCGGACGCATTGCACTAAACATATATAAAATTTGCGTTAAAGGTTTTCGAAGATAAAAGATTTTTATTTAGTTTTCGATTGCATTTTAATCCTAGTTCATGATGACATTAAATTCATGCATGTATGCTTTCTTTCGTTCATATAAAATGAAACCTCATAAAAATGAATACACACAGAAAGAGAGAGAGAGAGAGAGAAAGAGAGAGAGAGAATAATGAATGAAAGAAAGAAAGAAAAAGAAAAAGAAAAACAAAAACTTTTATTTAATGTTATTAAAAAACCAAATCTAAAATCAATAATTCCAAATTGGCTTTCATAGTCAAATGAGGTCTTTTCGCCGCATTCGTTTACATTTAAAAACAATTAGAACGTACACACACACATATACATATATATATGTATGTATACACATAATGCCTAATGCATACAAAAAAAAAAAGAAAAAAAAAATTTATAACATGCTGTGTCATATATTTCATTGGCGTTGCATAGAATTTTGAATGAAATCTGCATTAATGGTAAAACGTTATTGAAAACACATTTCGCATATATAAGAATTCCATAATAGCACTGCAGTGCAGCTAAGTTGTTAATTGGTTAAGGTCATCAAAATGTTTATATATATATATATATATACATATATATATATATATATATCTGCATTATAATGAAAGTTAATATTCGTTTAATTTGGGAAAATTCCAACTTCAACTCAGACATAGCCCATATGAACTATATGCGTGTGCGTTAGTAGTTATATATGCAAGGATTATAAAATTATGGTGTAGACAATCAATGTCGCAAATGCGTGCCATAAAATAATGAAGTTTATTATGTGATCATTAAAATCTCATTTCATTTGCCTCACATTTTACAGTTTATATTCATTTTCTTTTTGCACGATACTCTTCACACACATACACACACACACACGCACACATGCTTTCGTATGCACGAAAGTTGTGTTAGATATTTTTCATTAGAGAGTTTAGCGCTTTAGCCATTATATCGGTCGCATTAAAAGAGATATTGTTCGTAATTAAGTTCAATTAATTTTCAATTTGACATTATTTAGTTTTTCTTTTATTACCAACAAAATAATAAAAAACAAAAAAAAAAAAAAAAAATAAAAAAATCAAAAAGTAATTAAGTTAAACGACACATTTACGTATGCGTGTGTTTGTGTGCTTGAAAAACGACAAAAAATTCCTTTGAAAATAAACCAAGCAAGCAAGTCTTTACAAATATCATAAATACTAGGTTATCTCACAAATAATTATTTTTTTTTTTTTTTATCATGCTCGTGTGTTTTTCGCTTATTGTTAGAAAACTTTTTCATATAAACTTGTTTCACAAAGCTGACGGGTATCTGAGGAAAAATGTTTTTCTACCCATACCGACTCAAGTCGATTCCATTGAATTCACATTATATCTCCGATCAAATGATTTTAAAAAATGATAGTAAAATGTTCGAATTTCCGGCGCATACAACTTATGCATGTTGTTACTTATTGCCGATGCAGCCGAGATGTAATTTTGATGGAAGATCATCTTTCGCCACGAAAGTTAGAACACTCAAGCTACAGTTGTTTACATTATATTATCTACTGTTTTCCCTTATCTTTCTATCTTAAAATGGAGCAAGTCATCTATATTGGCCTTAACGACTTCTTAGGTTAGTTCGTGTGTAACCTAGAAAATTCTTCTTACTCTACGCAATAGGTTCTCAATTACTTTTTCTTATGAAGGATCCATTTTCTGCAACTTGCCTTTTGTAAGGTTCTAGAAAAGTTTATCGCCGCGAGAGGAGAGCACATACATCTACTCTTCAGTTGCGAGCTTTTCATTTAGTTCCCGTGAGCAATAGACTCAGCAGTCTTAGAAGATTTAAAACGAATTATTAGTTTTCGTGAACAGGTCTACAAATTGCACCTTGACTGGTCAAGATTGTCAAGATCTTAATTTGTGCGATTTCTGTGGTGCAGCTTAGGCGCTAACAAGTGCATTCATCAACAAAGCTGGACTGTTCGGTTCTCTTCTTAACTATTATGACGAAAACTGCGCCCCTCTATAGCATGGATTCTTGTAAGGCGGATTCCTGTAACATATGATCAGCATAAACGCCTTTGCTCCAATAATTAAAGGATAAAAAATATATAACAGATTTCTTGTTATTCAGTGGGCATAAAAGTTGTTATCATGTGGAATTTTCAGTTTGAATATTGTTGAAGGCATTCTACGTATAACAAGTAAGTTAATCGCTTTGAGCTATGAACGGCTGAGGTATTTCTATTTTCTAAACGCTTCAAACTGTCACATAAAGTAAATGAGACAAAATTTACTTTCAAACTTTCAACTCACTATAAATAGTATTTTTATTTTTTAATCTATTGCAACTCGCTGTGCAAGTCCTACACACAATCTTATCGTGTCAAATTTTATTCCCCGGATTCCTTTATTTGATAATTATGTCGACTGGATTGGTAAGAAAAAATTAATTCGTTCTACAGAAGACTCCGCCACGTTTAAAACTGACTCTGACCATATCTACCATACATTGTCATCATAGCTAAAGATGTGCGCAATATTCCCGCATAAGTGCTCGAAATATCGATTGAAAGTTTCTAGGCTAACAGGAAAGCAAGTTATATAAAAGGTTATAAGACGAAAAAAAAATTTATCCCAATCTGTCAGTTGACAAGCCCACAACAAGACAACAAAACAACAAAATCATTTGGCGTTTTTTTTTTTTTTTAAATATATACATTTCATTAATATCAAATTTTTATCTTAACCGGAATATAACTTTCTTACCCGTTTTTAAGTACTATATGAAATAATATACAACTACATGCACGAGCGTTAGTGTAGTATGAATACTAAATTCTTTTTTTTCTCTCTCCCTCTCTGTCTCTCTCGCTCTTTTTTGATATATTCAGGTGAATAGCCTTAATGTTTTATAATTCGTGGCTCTGGTTTTAATTTTTTTTTTATTATTTATCTTTCCTAAAATAATGTCATGATTACTAATAATAATCGTTATTTTTAATTGCATTCGCTTGATTTTCTACTACAAAGTGAACAGAATTTCTGTTTGAGTAAGAAACTGGTCTCTCATATATATTTTGTGGTTTTATTATATTTATGTAAATATATGTATATATATATATATTTTTTTTTTTTTTGCAAATTTGACATTAATACCGACATTTTGTTTGTTTTGAATTTAAAAATTCAAGTATCACAACATTTTTTAACGTTTAGTTAATTCCTTATATTCATCATCATTTTGGTGTGTTGAGCTTAATATGTGATGGTGTAACCACGCGTACAAGTATCGATATTTTTATGTGTCTATCCGATAAAGTATAATATCAAAAAAATTGAAACTAATATACAATGTTAGTGTAGTAGTACGTAGTTACACTTAGTTGTTGTATGATGAGCATTTTTTATTTTGTCATTAATTAATATAATACATTCTCTCTTCATAAGGAGAAATTACAGACTCGTTCTCTAAGGCTTGTGCACAATGAAATCGCAATTACAATCAATATCAATGTCCACCTACAACCATACAGTCATATTCTATCATTGCGATCGTTCATTAGCCATAAAGGAAAACAATATGTTTTCCTTGTCACAGTTTTTGTGACTTTGTCAATCAAATTTGCGATTAGTGTGCCAAGACAGTAATTGACATAAGACTCTTTAAAATCGATTTTCTTGTAAAATAAGTTCATTAAGACACGAAAGTCACAAAGAAGACACATGCTTGCGACATGCGGCTTCTCCATGATGTTGCTCGGAAGTTTTTGTGGACTTTTTTTGAAATGTTACTTTTCGTGAATGTTACTTTAATTGGCACAAGAGTTGCTCCGTAGAACAATTCGACCTTTTCGAATGTTGAGTTTAAAAAAAAGAAAATGATTAAAAGACATGTAATATTCGATAATTTTTTTACGTGGCGTTTAGTTGAGTGTGAATTTAACAAATGCGGTGTTAGTGTACGAAATTTCATCAAAACATTCCGAAACTGGCGACCTGTACTTTCAACACAAAAACATGTAAACAAACAGACAGACAGACAAGCATAAATCGATTCAGGAAGTGATTCTAAAGCTGGGTCTATCCCAACATGTTAACATACCCTACACTACAAGCGGTGTAGGGAATAACAAGTGTAGCCATAAGCAGGAAAAAAGCTCCGTTTGGTTAAAGTTCTATCAAAATACTATTTATAGGAGGTATGAATGCAATTTGTAACAATAATATTATATTTGGGTATGTTTTGCTTCAATTGACAATGACATTCTTTCTCTCTTAATCACTTTTACAGTTCGGACTCCGTCAATTAGATATATCGCTGCTATCGCAATTGTGGGCCCTCAATGATTCTATACAAGAGTTTCGCACGTTAATTCAGGATCAGGAACAAGAAGAGGAAGACATTTACTCAGCTCATTCGCGTTCGCCGTCCCCTTATGATTCGGTATCATCCGAAGCAGAAGATGAGGTTATTACACTCAATGCTAAAAAATTAATGGAGAATAGAGGTATTGCAACCGCATCAACAGTAGCAACAGCAACAGCGGCAACAGCAACAACAGCAGCAGTAATAACCACACAACCTAGATTAACAAAATCACATTCAGTGGAGCAGGAGAGTAATAAGATGTGTGTGAAAACATCAAATTCCGAGACAGCAATAACAGCAAGTCAACCTCAACTGAAACCACCGTTACCGAAACCGTTAGAAGTGAAGCCAGTACCACGTATGCGTAGTGCACCCCCGCCTCCGCCAACACATCGTAAAAGTCAACCAGCACCACCACGACCCACATGATGTTACCTAACCGACTTCCTTGCCGAAGTCAAAACGGTCATGTGCAAAGTGATTGTAGGCGATGTTGTACGCGAGGATAGTTGTGCCAATGCTAAAGTAAATGTTGGCAACAACAATGCCGCAACTATAACAATTTCAGCCAACAATTGTCTGACAAATGTACCGCAACAGATGGCAAGGAATTTAGCTTTACATGCATCCAGCTATCCCTAATATATGTAGACATTAATTTGCTGTTTAATCTTTATTTTTCATTTTTTTTTTTTTTTTTTTTTTTATTTTTCACGTTTTTCATTTTTTTATTTTTTTTGTTTTTTCTTTTTCACTGGTATATAATTAAAAAAAAAAAAAAACAAAAACAAAAGAGAACACAGCTTTGTCATAAAGTTGTAAGATATATGTTGCATGTGTTTCATTTCTTCCTGTTAAAAAGTATCTCTCTGCCTAATTGCTTGTGAGCAGCAGATGTAAATTTAAGGCATTATTATGTTTTAATTAGCAATGAGTGTGATTTGTTTTAAATATTTATAAATATTAAATATTTTATAGGCTTTCCTTCTCATAGTTATAATAATAAATATATCCCAAGCAAAATAATGCATACGAAATAAAATTATAATATGCTTTAATATAACACGGGGTCCAGGATTACGGGTGTTTTTATTTTCATTTTATTAAATATGTTTTTAATTTAAAAAAAAATTTTTGTTTTTATTTATTTTTATTTTTTTTATTTTTATTTTTTTTATTTTGAATATTGAGTGCTTTTTACTCTAAATCGATAAATCAATCGAGAGAACAAGAACCCATGAAAAGAAATATTTGAACATAAATTATCTACACATATTAATGGAAAATTGATTTAAAATTGAAAATGTTGTGCGAAGTATAAGCAAACATATGGCATAAGATGGATTTTTTTTGATGCTAATTAGAATTTTATATGAAAATCCTTATATGAGAGAATAGAGAAAATAATTTTTCTAAATAACCGATGTATTTTGATAAGATTACCTATACATACACATATATATATATATATATATATAGATATAAAATGATGCAATAGTATTAACTTTATACATAACATTGCTATTAACTTAATTATATTAAAAAAATAAAATAAATTGAAAGTTACTTTTTTTATACATTATTACACGATATAACTGAACAATCAGTTAATAGATACATTCAAAATAATTGCAATAATTAATATTTACACGGTAAATATATATTCTTTTCAAAAATTATCTTCAAATAGAAACGATATGCAATGAATTGCGATGCGCTCCACTTTGATAAGAGAAAGAAAAAAACGCTCAACGTAAACAGTATGCCCTTATTAAGCAAAAAAAAATCATGACAACTTCATTTGCAACCATTTAAAGTAGGATAAGTATTGCCTGACAACAACAAAGGAAATTACTTCAGTTATTTTTCGAAAGAAATTTTTCATTATTTCTAACAATGAAAAATATTATTCGTATACATTCTTTTTGTTTTTAAAGACATTTTATTATTCTTTTCAGCAATTACTTCCCTTGCACAATTTTTTCGTGTGCTCTACTTACGACAAACGCGTAATATATTCAGCTAAATTGTCAGCCAAACTTACGAAAATTCTCCATATGACTAATGAAAAACATTAGATGACAAAGACGAGAAATTCTGATTAGGTCTTGAGTAGAATTTCATTACAGCATGAACCCCTAGATAAGTGCGATCTTTTTTTCATTTTGACAAAGAATTTCGTTTCTCTCAAAGGAAAAGATTGCTATTTAAGTGAGAAAACCACTATTAAAAGCTTCATAAAATCATATTTTCATTTTTGTCATTGCATGGTCTTTAATTAAATATTTACGATAACTGTTGGGGGATATGGCAAAATTTTAATAATCCAAAAATGATCCCAAATCCCATTTCAAGACTTATCTCAAACTGAGTAACCATATTATTTCAACTGTATAAACAACGCATACATAGATGCTTCATATGTTCATATATGTTTTTGTGCTTATGTTGGTACAAAATGCATATGCAAATACCTATACATTTGCATTATAAATGAACAACGTATGACATACTTCGCTTCACTCAATGAAAGCAAAAAAGATCGGTTCTTCTTCTTTTTTCCTTTACATGGTTTATAAAAAAAAAGTACCATGTGTTATGAATAGAGAGAGAACAGAGTTGCTTTCAATAAATGGTGGAAAAAAATCATACCAATACTGTTAAATGCGAAAAAATGGCGGAAAAAACTTATGCCATTTCCGTTAAATGGGAATTTGAGATTATTCAGATTAGAACATCGGCACACCTATATTTCCTTATAATTTATTGCCAACAATTGTTGCATCTCATAAAAGTTGATCTGGTCGTTCTGGAGTTTAGCATTTTTTTCTTTGGAATTCAAATGTTCTTCTCTCTGTTGCTGTGGGTAGCAATCTCGAAAAACATAGGTTGCTTGTCGACGCAATAGATCGAAGATTGAAAATAGCAATGCGTTATTTGTTTCAGAAGACTGACTGAGTGTTCTGCTAAGGGAATTTTCTGCTAATCAAAAGTTTATAACGTTTTCTATGATGGAGTTTACAAAGGAAAGAAAAAAAAAAACTAATTTTCTCTGGTTGCAATAAGAAATTGATTTGTAGTTTTTTTTTTGCATTGGATTTTTTAAAAAGCATTTTCATAAGCGTATTAAGAGATTACAAGCAGTATTTCCAGTATAGATGATGATTGGAAATATAGCACCTCTCCTTAGCGTATGCAATAAAAACTCTTATGAATATTTACAGTAAAAACGTTTCAGCTAAGTAGGCGGTATAAAAAAAGTATGCAGCGTTGCTGGATTTCGTACGCATTGCTTGAAGATAGATACGGATTGAAAGCATTAACCGGTTCAGAAAAGCTTGTTTGCATAACAACAACATTTATTGCCCCCTTCTTTTTTATTAGCATTGCACATGAAATGTAAATGTGTTTTTAAGAGAGAAAGCGTTCCGTTGAAATTTGCATGAAAACAGCTCACTTGAATACGATAGAAATACAGTCTCTACATTCCTTGCATTTGTGTGTCTTATTGGAATAAGAAATGTTTATACGATAGACTTTTTGAGTTTCTTCAGACGGCATTGACAAGATGTTCACTTGTTGAAACATTTGTGAATTACGGATGAACTTGGGTTTGTTTAGTTAAATTGAAGATTAAAGGTAGGCTTGCTTATCCATCGAAATCGAAGTTAGTTTAATTAGTCGATAAACGCAGTTAATGGTGTTAGTATTATAAATTTTATTCAACTCTCCACAGAGATCATTAAGTGTTATGAACTAGTGGAGTAGAGTTTTATCCCATTCCTATTCACGCTTCTCTGGGCTTTCTTTGTTAGGGAAGCGTCTACGATCAGATTAAGAATATTTTTGCATAGAAGTTTTAGTTGTCTCTTATTGTTATTATACTTTAAACGATCGTTAATACTGAAAATGAATGGCGAAAATTTGTTAAACCATACATGAATGGTTCTTATAAAATCTGAAGATTCTTTGTTGTTGTACCGAAAATAAATTTTCCATTTTATAATACATACATTAATTAATTAATATATGTGAGTTTGAGCTCGAAAAATGTACAAAGCATTTTTCTCAGTTTCAAGGAACAGAATGTTGCGACAAGAGTAAATCGTACCAGTTTCAGTTTTCTTAAACTCAAACTAACAATCATTTACTTAAAAATTATTATATTTTTTATTTATAAAGATATATTTTATATACTATTATAAAGTAGTATTTAAACTTGTTTTTCTCCAATGCGTTTTACTATAAATACAAAATTTATAAATGTTCTTACTTTTATGAAAAAGAAAAAAAAAAATTGTCAAGTTAATGCTGAAAAACATGTCATTACGTTAGTAAATTGTGACGTTTTCGTAAACACTTACGTTTCTTGTGATAATTTGCGAAGAAGACGAACAGGGAGACATTGATCTTAATAAGCCAAGTTTTCAATTATCTACACGTTTAGCTTGTGAGCACAAAGAGTGGTTTGGATGCCACATACGCGAGACATTGTAGAAGAGCTAAGCTTGACAATACATATTTGCAATTGACACAGACTTATTAAGTAAATCTACATGAGTGTCTGCATGCATAGCCAAGTAGGCATTAATAGCAATTACCAGCTTAATGACCGCGCGTTCAAATTTCATTGCAGTAAAGTCTATTTTGGTCGTAGCTATAGAGAGTGTACAGTCGCTAAAGGCGTAATATTGGACATATACCCACTAGTCTACGGCCACGACTACGACCACCTTATTTCCATCTCTTTTCTCACTTCTTACGGATCGTCACGGTGTTAGGCGAATAAAACACCTCCTCTGGATGACTGGTCACATTAGAAAACAAAAAACAAAAAAAAGTTGAGAAAATTTACCCAAAGTACTGCACGTTCAAAAGTTACATAGGAAAAGTTTTTTTTTTCTTGACCAATGCAATCTATCAAGCATAGAACGAACTGCAAAATAAAAATTTCGCAGACAGAACGTTTTCACGTATGCATTGTATGAGTTCGCTCTTCGGATCCTCGGATGTTAATTTTTTTTTTTTTGTAAAACTTTATTGAATTGATTTATCGCATATGTACCTTCAAAAACTCCATGCATGGAATATTTAGTGAGAAGATCTTATCATTTCTACGAAAGCGAAGCGAAAAGTTATCTAATTGCCTCTTTTGTTCGCAAGTTTCATGTCAAAAATCTACTCGAATTTTGCTACAGCTCTTCAAGTTATCATTACGATCTGGGAATTCTCTCATACTCAAGTAATAATTGCAAAAAAAATTCTAAGTAAACCAAAAAAAAAAAACATTTGTGATAATAGAGTTGTAATTAAACAAATTACACGTGGAACTATTTTTGCGCGAATTTATATTTTTGCGCGAAACTGAACTTGTGTGTAAATTGAGTTAACTTAAAACATACATTTTTATTAGCTTGCAATCTAACGGAGGAGAAGATAAGTTGTTACAGGCATTTTCTTGAGAGAAAGAAATTTTTTTTGCATTATGCAAGAAAAGGTTTCGGTGTTTCATATGGGTTGCGCATATTCATAATTAAAGTAACCGTGCTATTGTCGATATTTGTAAAACGCAAGATTGTGAATTTTTTTTTTTTTAATGCATTATTCCGGTGCGATAATGCTGTAAAAGCTTCTCATCAATTTGGTGCACGCGTATGTGTGATGATGTCTTTGCATTATACCGGTCTTTGGCTTAAGTAATTATTAAATTAACTTGGATATTTTTATTTATTTTTTGAGTTTGTACTATTTTTTTTCTCAATTTTTTTTTTTTTTTTTTTGTCTTAAAAGACGAGAATTATTTTGAATGTCACTTTTTGTTTTAATTTTAATGGGTGGTTCCTACGTATGTATGTGTGTGAAATGATGATTCTTGAAATCATAACTAATGACTTAATTCGTTTAAAACATAAATATTAGTCTTAATTTTGATCTTCAAGTGTACGGTATGATGGCATTTGCAAAACTGGTGAGTGCTGCAGAGATGTTATAAAAATGCGCTAAATTCCATAAAAGGGTGCACTGCCACATAACGCGTTCATATTAAAATATTTGAAAGTATAATTAAATCGTCGCCTTGAAATGAATGTATGAATAATGTAAAAAAGTTGAACAAGATGTTATCGATTGATATTTTTATATACAACAGATGTCACGGCTCTGTGATGTGACATTCAAAATCTTTGCTATGGATTGTAAACGATTTTCAAATATCTTTTCTTTTCTTTTTTTTGTTGTTGTTGTTGTTGTTGTTATTGCTATACTCGTTTCGATTTGCTAACAAAAATATAAAATGAATTTATTATCAAATTAAAAAAATCTCTGCATTCAAGTCTTATTAGTTAAAATTATATTTCCTACATATAAGAATGAACAATTATCGCGTGACCTGTATGATAGACATGTTTGTTGAAAAATCGTGTAAATTGAAATCGTGTTAAATAACACGAGAAACTTAAAAAATATAAACAGTTACATTTAATTAAATTCCAATCTAAAGAATACTAAAAACATCGTAAAATTTAATATAAAAATGAGATAATAGAAAAGAGATTGGCTCATTAATTTCTAGACACACTTTAATTCTGTTGCTTTTCTTAAACTGTAAACCATAAAAAAGTCATGTAAAAATATTAAGGATTACTTTTCATATAAAATAAAGTGAGAATTACGTAAGAAAGAAAAGATTCGTCAACATTCCTCGTAGATTTTCGTTCACTATTTGCAATAGAATCCTTAAGGCAACGGGTGCTAGGGAACGATCGAGTCATAACTGGCGTCTATAGATGGGCGCAAAATCAGCAATTAGCTCTGTGTTACTTGCAGGAAAACCAGGACCTTGTGATGTGATTGATGATATGATTGAGATCTTTGCTATACACTTTACAGCATTCATGCATTAGTTTCATGTAGAGATTAAATGAAATGAAAGTCTTTCAGAATGAATATCTCAAATTGCTTCTGATAGAATTCTCTAAATATTGGTTTCATTTACTTTCTGCATTCCAGTGATTTTAGCGTGTGCACACCGTGCTTGCAATGCATTTTTGAACCAAAAAGACATTTCACACACCAAGGATTTGATAATAAGCGTGTAAGAGCTTGTGCAAGTACCTGCTGATCCAAATAAATATGTATCGTTTCATTATGATCTTCCGTAGGTTAGGTCTTAACAGTTTATACGCAGATTTCTTTGTTTTATACCGACACAGTAACGCTACTTTAAATTACTCCTTATAATCCTGTGCATAAGATCTTTTTAGTTATGAGGTAAATCTCATCGAACATTGCAATTTAGATAAGAAAAACTGCGTCAAGCAGAACCAGGAGAGATTTTCAATTGTTGATATAGTTGGACTTGGAAAACCTATTCTTAAGTTTAGAATATCACTTTGAATAACGATTCAAGTAATTTATGATATTTTCTAATGCATAGATCGCGTGCTACTTTCGCGGCCTTCTGGCGTTGGTTGTAAGTCGAATACGATTAGTTCTGGAAAGTATTGAGTATTGCCTATTAAATGTCAAATCTTGTGCACCGGTTATAAGTAGGAAAAGTATAAAAAATTTGAGTTTCAGAGCAAAAAGTGCGATCTAATCTCCAAACTAATGAAACAACTTAACATAATGCAATAGTATAAATAATGTAATATAATATGAAAGCGACTAAAAGATATTGAATCGATCGGTCCAAAAATAACTAAGAGGATATTCAATACGAAATAATAATTATACCTGCAGGAAAAAAATTACTTTGAAAAATTACGAAATTTCTCTAAGGCTTATTCAAGCCTTTTCAAAAATGAATCGATGCGATGAAAACTTAAACTCAATAACTCGTTTGTGGCAGAGACCTGATCTCAAAGATTGTTAAAGCAAAAACCAAAAAAAAAAATCAATCATTCATTACTTAATTCCTTTGGCAGCTGCAAATTTCATTCATTATCAATGTGGCTTCGTACTGTGTTTCTGGTGCTATTTTGGACAACATTTTTCCAACAATAATGCAGGAATTTTATAAGTTCGCACCCACTGAACAAGGTTATCGTTTCAGGTATATTCATGAATATCAGAATAGGTTTCTTTGCAAACATTTTATTAAAACCAATGAATTTATTTTGATTTCAAAGCCTAGATGAGCCTAATGGCAGTAAACGTGATGAAATGGGTATAATATTAAATCCTGGCACACCCGAACAGCAACTGGTAGTCATGGGTACTTATACGGTATACGATGAGAAAACAGATATCGAGACAATAACTATGTATACGGCAGATAAGGATGGTTATAGGACGCGTTATAAGATTAAAAATCGGAAGTTAAGTGCCAATGTTTTAAAATCCGCTGCTGGTTAATTAAAGTTAAAGAATTGCTTTCATGGTCATTGAATTCTTTTTATTAGACCAGCATTTTTTATATCAATTAGTTTGTAAATCAAGAGGAAGAAAAATTCAAGCATAAATTTAAGAAAAGCAAACTTACCTGAAATTAAAATTTAATTTATTAAAAATTAAAGAAAACATTTTTCCTTAAAATTTACCATTTTTTGATAGTTTTGCTGCAAACATATATATATGTATATATATTGTGAGGACCCAAAGTCGTCCCTTGGTTTGGCCTCACGGGTTCTGCGTCTCACGCTGGGGAGAGAGGGGTACTCGACAGTAATATAGGGTAAGAATAGGATAAACGTAGCGTAAGAACAGGGTAGACGTAGTAGGATAGATATAGGATAAGAATAGATTAAGATAGGATAGAAATAGATTAAGAATAGAATAGGAGTAGAATAGGGTAACTTTAGTTTTAGTTAAGTTAGTCGCAGCGAGACTCTCGATGAGAGCGGTAGTCGAAGTAATTGAAGGTTGAATTAACCGAGTAATGTCAAGCATAATAAAAGAGTCCTTGCGAATAGAAATATTCTTGTGTG
>NW_023998417.1:5910214-5927220 GCF_014805625.2 Glossina fuscipes
ACGTTAAAAATCGGCCCTACATCACAGGCAATCACTTTTATTTACTGCCCCCAATAGATATTTCGTTAAAGTGATTATTAGTGTAAATATTACTGTAACGTTAGTGTTTATTTATTTATGAGTGCCAACAAATACAGTGCAGTATTAAACATTTCATACCATGCCATTGGCATTCATATAAAAGAGAATATTACAAGGGACGTGATCGAAAAAGTCAAAAATTTCAACCTGTTGATTGACCACAAAAATCAATATGTATATTCCATTGGATTTTTTAAGCATTCTTTGTTTACAGCTATTTGTCTTTCGCATTTTAAGTCTTATGTCGGTTTCGGTTTCCGCTGCCGTCTTGGATAATATTTTTCCTACAATTAAGGAACAATTTAATAAGTTTGTACCTTTTCAAGAAGGTTATCGATTCAGGTAAGCGTAATTATTAAAACGTTACTTAATATGTTGCGTAATGGTCTCTTTCAATTCGCTATTATCAACGCTTAGTGTGGAAGATCCAGATGGAAACGGTAAACGTGAAGAATTGAAATATTCCGTATATGATGAGAAAACCGATACTGAAACAGTAACAATGTACACGGCGGATGAGGAAGGCCCTAAACCACCCTTTAAAATACGGAAGTTAAGTGCCAATGTTTTAAAATCCGCTGCTGGCTAATAAGACAAACAATTGTTTCGATTTTTCTGTTATAGAGTTCTTTACATGTAAACAATAATTTCTAGATAAATAATTGGGTCGTTATATAAAAAATTTTCTTAATTATTTAATATTTCTGCGTTTTTTTTTATAAAAAACAAGACATCAAGCTACAGCTAAAAGCTGAAGAAGCCAAATTTACACAACAACAATATGCTTTACTTTAGTTTTATAACACACAACCATGTTTATGTTTCACTTTTTAAAATTCCATTTTGTATTCATTTTTCATTTATTAAGTATTCGTACGAATAGGAAATTAAAAGGGGAAGAATTTTTATGCAACTTAGACTTATGGCCTTTAATAGATATAATTATCTAAATCAACAAAGAATTTTTCTTGGCAACTTTTCAAATTTACTATAGCAACTTGAACGTCACCAAACATTGTGTCATAGCACTAATGTCCTAAATGTTGCGAACAGAGTATAATGAATTTGAACTCTTGAAGTATTTGGTAAGGAGTGATCAGCCATGGATAGCTGTGCTTACGATAAGCAAAAAAAAAAAAAGCCGCGAAACGAGAAAAAGTGACGTGTTCTGCTGTAAATAACCTTAATTAAGGCTTGGAAGGAACTTAATCGCGATTGAGATAAGACATGGTAATCCATAGCATTTATCAAGTATTAATCGTCTTAGGCTATTAAACGAGCCAAGTATAGTAGGAAACGGAGAGGAAATTTCAGAAGTACCTAAGTAAAAATAGTTCGAAGTCAACAGAATTGCTGTTATACACTATGCCTTGGATGCTAGACAAGAGAGGAAACTCAGACAACAGCTTTTAATTGCTATAATTACTCAGACCGTCATTTCGATCGGTCATTGAGTGATACTTAGTGCTTGGTTTTATGTCAGTATTTTGCGAATCATATTTCATTAGTCATATAAGCAAAAAATGTAAATATTTTATACTAAGGAAACACTGATGCAGCCAAGAAAATTCTTCATAGATCATTGATTTTGACTTATGGCACAATTTAGCCATCCTACCCAGCATTACATAAAATAAAACCCCAAGAATAGATTTAGATGACTAACGCTAAGAAAAATAAGAAGCAACAATTTAAGATTAAATTTATTGCTCGAAAGAATACGAATTGGTTAAGTTCTCACATACAGTTCTCACAGAGTTCTTATCATACTGTTTCCTGTGCACAGAAATATATTAAAGATAACAACTTGACATTCGATGATGATTTTTGCTTGATTTTTATCGAAATGCATTTTGAAAGTAGACTCGAGTTGCAACAGAGTCGGATTTCCCAAAATCATCGGGATCGATGCAAGTGACTTAAGAATTATGAAGTCAATCATTTTCGCCAGAAAGTTTTAGTGAATGACTTTGTCAAAATAACGCCACCTATTGATAGTTGGCTCAATTAAATAAATTTAGCTGACAGTCTGTCAAATTTGCTTGACATCGGACGCGTTGCATCGTTACGAAGCCGTGTCGTCATATCGCTTTCCTTTCTAGAGCAAAAGTATTTCTCCGAAGAGTTGTAGGTCACGCTGAACTAAATCGGACGAATACGTCGATTAATTTATCCTTAATATTTTATCCTTGCTGTGCTTATTTTTCGTTCATCAATCAGTTTACATAAAACGAAGCCTGCAAAGACTTTTTGGAGAATCAGCTCCTATTTAGAAATATTTAAATTTGCTTCGCGATTAACGTCAATGTATTCTACGGCTAAACTGTGAAGAACTCATGCCATTATCAGCGATGCCATCTTCAATTATTACAAATTTCTAATATCTACTCAAGTGATGTGTTTCTAAAGTAATCTATCAGGATTATATAAATATATTGCGTCTCTTCATCAATAAGCTAAGATTTGTTAAAGATGTTTTCAATGTTTGAGCAACAATAAAAACATATTTTCATTTTATTGATAAGAAGAATAATTAATGTCAAGAACGCACCTTTTTTCTCTTTTCAAAACTTATTATTGCGGTTATGAAGAAACGTTTATTTATATTCAAGCAAGCCTAAAAACAACTTCTTTGATATTCTGTAATATTTTGAACCAAAATTATGTATAAATTTGCATAAAATGGTAAAAAAAAATTTTCTATTTATATGATAAAGTAATATGTGGCCATTAATGCTACAATGAAACTCTAATAATTGATTTGATTGCTTTAACCGCACGCGACGAGAACACATGTACATTCGTCTTTAACTTATGATATTTGCTGGAATTTACAAAATTTAATTTTAATTGAAAAAAAAAAGAAAACAACATTTAAATTAAATTTTCTTAGCTGGTTTCAACATCATTGCAATATTTATGTATATATATATATATATATATATATATATTCATTTCGGCCAGTTCTTTTAATGTCAATCGTTATTATAATCTATACTTGAATTAGGTGTGGGTGTATGTGAACAAATGACCTGGAAAAAAACTTGCCAGGGTAAATAAGTAACCTTTCGTACATATAAACTGCGTATGCAAAAAAAAAAAGTCCGTTTCCTTTCGAAAGATATGAGTTCGAGAGTACCCGTAAAGTTTTTTTTTTTGCTCTGGAAATGCGTTCCATTTCAAGAAACAAACAAGGCAGAGAAAGGCTTTGCTTTATTTAATTGTTTGCATTAAAAGAAAAAAAATTTGCAGAAAGAAAAAAAGCAAAAAAAAAATCTCTTTGCTTAAAAAAGGACGCGTTTTCATGTCTTTATCATCGACTATAATCTCACTTAACTTAATTATTTTTTTCCGAATTCTTTCTTTACAGCTATTTGTTTTTGGCATTTTAAATCTTATGTGGATAAGTGCTTCCGCTGCCCTCTTGGATAATATTTTTCCTACCATAATGCAAGAATTTTATAAATTTATACCATTTGAAAAAGGCTATCGATTCAGGTAAGGCAGGCATTTATTAAAAATCTTGTTTAATATATCGACCATAACGATTCCGCTCTACACGATATTTAGTTTGGAAGATCCCGATGGAAATGCTAAACGTGATGAAATGGGTGTGTTCTTAAATCCGGGCACACCCGAACAACAACTGATGGTCATGGGTACATATTCGGTAATTGATATCAAAACCAAACTTGAAACTATAACTGTGTATACAGCTGACAAGGACGGATACATAGCGCGCTATGTAATTGAACGAAAATTTAAGATACGTAAATTGTCAAGTGATTGTTTAAAATCAGGCTGTGGTTAAGATGTTCTTGTGCATTTGTATTAATTGCTTACATAAATGACTTTGTTAACCTTTTACTTAATAAATAAAACATTTTGAAGCTAACCAAAACATGTATGGAAAACATATATCATCGAAGACAAGTTTTAGGAAAATTTTCATAACAATTTCAAAAAAATTTTCGCTTTACAATTATTTCATTTAATTTAATTTAAAATCTTATGCTCATTTTAACTTTTATTGCCTCGTGAAACACATTTCATTATTGATTCGTAAGAACAAAAAGTGTGCGTTTAACGGGAAATTTGGGAAACCCATCAAAGTCGCATCGTTTTGTAGATCTTAGATACAATGTATATGCATAGGCAAAAACTCAATTTAATATGACAGCACATTTTGTGCCGTTATTATTGCTTAATAAGCTACCATATATGCACACACCTTAAACCATACGCGAGTTTGTATAATTTTTTTATTCATTAATTGATTATTCGTTGAAGAGTTATTTTTCCACTTTAATATCATATTAGTTATGTTGTATAGACTTGAAGTACTTGTTGCAATTCACTTAACTTCCATTTTGAGCTTTAAAAATCTTAAAATTACAAAATTTTAAGCAATATATGAAAAACTTGGCATTCCATTGCATTTCCTTCTGTTATATTGCAAAAGCTAGTCGTGTTAACATCGTATCGTTAACATTGTTTATTGAGCTTTTAATACTTGTTTTATATTCCACAACAGGAATAAATATGTGCTTTATGTTAATATGGTTATACAAACCACCTTATCGGCCCTTTTACCTGTTAATCTAATTAAATATCTTGCAAACGGAAAATCGCTTATGGCTTAAATAGCAATGTCTTGAGTCTGTTACAATGTTTTTAAGTCAGTTTATTACTCTCAGTTACGAAGCTTTAACGGAGCTTTTAAATTGCTGACATTGTGTCCATCTATCACTTTACAAACCTGTCTAATATGGAAACTACTCTCAATAAAAATGTTACTCATACGAAGTGAACAAATTCAATTAAAAGCCGTCGATACGCAAATAAATAGTTAGATAGATTGATAGAATAGGGTAAGAGGTTTTTGGCGAACATTTTACAAAGCTGATGGCGCTGCAAAACGCTCCTTAGCTAAGAAAATGGTGAGACATGGATCTTTTTAGGTTACAGTACGACTTGCCCACTATAGTACAGTACAATACAAATAGGTTGGCAGCTAAGTTGATAGATATGTGGTTAAGTGAGTAAATAGGTTTATGTTTATCGACGGCTGCGGTAGCATCCTATCAACTATTGGGCCGATGACTTCGAAGTAAGCCCTATCGGAACCTCTTTAACCATAATTTAGAACGGCATCATTAATAGTCACCCTAGTCTCCTACTTTCCCGTCTTGGAAAGCAATTAAGCGTTCCGATTTTCCCTTCGTCCGACATAATGGAATATGTAGTTCAAGCAACCAACACATATATTTCAACTTGTCGTATCCTTTAGCATTACTGCTAGTAGATGAATAGACTTTACCTTTAACTCTAGCTTTGAGTAGAGAGATTAGAGCGGTGCATCGACTTTTATTTTTGTCGAGTTTGAAAAAGTGGTTTTATTCCATTATCTATTTTTTCTTTTATTATTCAATTATCTACTTTCTATTAATCATTATAAAGGGTAGCTTTTTTGATAGTAAAAATTCTGTTTACTAACCAGTAATGGAAGGAAAAGATTTTTATTCAAGTTTTACGTAAGAGTCTCTATAAAGTATTTACGTCGAAGTTGTTTAAGCAGGAAAGTCGATAATAGTGTGCCCCGCATCGTCATTTATGTCTGTGCATGTGCCACACACATTGTCTGCTCGCTGATTGACGTAGTTTGATTTGTTCAATGTCCATATGTCCATATAATACTTGCTTGAAGAAAAAATAAATAAAATAAGCAACTAATTGCCTTAGATAGAGAATATATATGTATATGTATTTATGCAACGTTAGGATATATCCATAAACGAATTCACAAAACCAAGCGTTCGAGTTCGTCGTTAACTAGACTAAAAGGAGGAAAAGAGCTCGTTTAAAACTCTTCTGCAACGAATTAAGGTAACTGATGAAAGCTCTATACATGTTTTTATGCTTCCTCTTCCTCTATACAATACAATTCTCTTTCCACTAACTTGTCAATTGGCAGATTACGGAGAAATCGTACATTCAACCAGCGATAGATGTGTAAACATCACCATCTATTGGTAATGAGAGGTTATTCAATATCCGGCGGAGCTGGATGTGAATAGCGAAGACACCATTCATATGCGTTAATATGTAATATAGTCTATCCTTTAAGAAAGAAAACATAATTTTGAATCCATTAGAAATTACATATGTACAGATATCTTTAATTAGGAAGAATCATTTTCTCTACACTTTAACAAATGTGATTTTCAGAAGTTTTGAAAAAAAAACGAAAACATATGTATATATATTCCATTGTCCAAAATGTTGTCGAAATGATTTAAAATTTTGTACTTAAGAAAAATGCTGAGAACATCTCTTTCCGTATGAAGATGTTCTTAAATTCCTACTCATAATTTCACTATGTCTACGTGCTGGGCTCAACCATTTTATAAGCCAGAGGCCAATACGCTTATATAACGTGACATGGCATTCATCGCATTCGTAACACTCGCATATGAAAATCTGAGATCTCACAAAGTGTGTATAATGTCGGCAATATGTATACAATATGCAACCGTCTCTATATCTATCTCTTCTTGATCGTTGAGAAGCTCAAAGTTGCAAAATAGCATATTGAAAAATAAAATGTAGTTCATATGCTCTTTCAGGTCGAACGGTAGAGCACTATCCGCCCACACCCGTGCCGAAACGTATATTGGGCTAAAACCTGCCATCATGTGAAAAACGCCGCGGGCTGGAAAAGAAAAAAGCAACAAAAAGCTAATTTGTAGGTCGTCGTAGTTGACAAAGTATCTCGACCAGACCTAGAAATATATTTGGCGGGTTATTAAAACTATTATTATTTTTCTCGAGGAATACAGTCAACGGGTAGTCTTTTGAAAGCTTTGGTGTATTATTTAAACTATTCATTATTTCAAGTTTACTGCTACAATCTTATTAAGAAATCTTGTTGGTGCTCACGCTTTACTTTTTTCCAACTCTTACGAAATCAATTCACATAACTCACGCTGTTCCCTTCCAATTAGGATACGGAAAGGATAACTGGTGAAAAGATTAATAAGACCCCAAGCAGGATTATCGTTAACGACCTCATTGTACTGATCTCGGGCCTTTTATAGAAACTTGGCAACTCTGCAGTTAGTTTATGGCATAAAATGATTGAATTGTTTTGCCTCAACATAAGAGTGTACCGTTATAAATTCGAATTATTATGGGCAAAGTTCAGTGAGTTGTGTATATAATAAAGTTTTACGTTTAGCTTAAGTAAATGTATGTCAATTTTTTGTGTTAATTATGCTATTTGAATAGGAAATGATTTTGGCCTCTCCACCAAACTAGGCAGTTTTTTCAACTATGCAATGATGCACACTTGATGGTTATCAAGCTTCGTTTCTCCTTTCAGGAGGCTTCTTAGATATGTATCAAGTAGAGGAGCCTGAAATTACGTTAAGATATTGGACTATGCTACAAAATACCATTGCATTAACAAGCCGGGTATTTTCGATTCGCTTTAAATCGCTATTAATGATTATGGGCCATTAGTAGCTAATAAAATGAACGGTAAATGTTTCAAAGAACTTGAACTGTGTTTACAAAAAAAAAAAAAAAAAAAAAAAAAAAAATAGAAAAAACACTACAATATAAACATTCGAAACAAAATGATTTCGACACGGTAAGTTCAAATTTTTAAACGCTATACTCTCGCTACTGTACGTTGACGCTAGTAATTGTTACTATGGGTAACTGACCAGTTCAATAATAAACCAAACAGAGAACAATTACAAAAAAAGCAAGCCTAAAACACGTTATGGGAGCCATGCGCTTATTGTCTATGCAAAAGAGGAAATCGAGTGAGGGAAATTTTCCCTAAATAACTAAAACAACATGGATAGGCTTTTGTAAATTGGATAGGAAGTAAGTTAGTTTTTAAACAACCGTTGAAGTAGTGAGTTGAAATTCGCAAAAAATGTGTTAACAATTTTATACAAAATATATTCAAATATTTCTTGCAAATGTATGCGTGTCTGAATTGTTTACAATAAGATAATGAATGAATGAATGAATGACTAAATGAATGATTTGTAAATCAGTGAACCAAAGCGAAAGGTTAAAGCAAAAAAAAAAACAAAAACAAAAAAAAAAGTCGTGTTCTTCTCTTTTAAGAATTTATAATATATTTGTAATTAATCAAAAAAAAAAAAAAAAACAAAAAAAAAGCAGGAAAAGAAAGAAAAGTTTATAAGAAAGTTTTAATTCAACTTAAATTTCTTGTAAAACGCTTTTTAATTAATGCGTGTGAACAGTGCAAAGTTTTTTTTAACTTTCTTTTCCTATCCTATAAAGGATTTATGAACGTGACGAACTTGTTGTTGCATGTTTTGTTTGTTTTATAAGACTTTATAAAATGAAATAAATAATAATTTAAAGGAGAATTTTATAAGGCTTAGGTATTATTAATGCCTGCATTTACAATGATATTGAGTGAATTGGTTAAAAATGTTTTCTATTTTGGATTATTACTAAATGTCTCTTATGTTTGCTGCAGCATTGGTTTACCATTAATACAAATAAGTCATGGTACGTTGCATATTAATAGAATTGTTGCTTTCTTTTTTCTTTTTTTTTTTTTCTTTTTTTCTATTATTATGGAATCACATAGCCTAAGTATTGACCTGACTGTATATGAAAGTAATATAAATTTCATATTTTGACGCTTGAAATAGAATATGTTGGCATTCGTTTCTCCCGCATAGCAGGAAGTAAGCGATTATTTTAGGCGGTAATCTTTATTTATTGGTTGGCGTAAAAGTTAGACTGATTTTATAAATAGAGATTTTATTTTTTCACACCTCTACGAATCCATAGACGCGTTTTCTATTGTTTACTTCTATATAGATTTCATATTGCATAGAATACCTATTAATAGTTAACTCTCTAAGTTAAAAAATAATTCTAAAATCTGGGAGTATATCTCAGTCACTCATGAGATTAGTCCCCAAGTATTTAGCAACCTGCTTATCTAAGCATTTCTGCATTTGGTGGACGATGTTTATGTCCCAGTATTGTAAAAACATCTGCTGCAACAACTCGTTCTCGACGTTGCTTATCTCATAACTGCTGTGACTTTCGAAGAACCTAAATAAATGCATATGACCAGCGCAAAATATATAACTAGACGGACTAGTAACTAGGTGCACTGGTAACGAAAGGAAAGTTTTATTAAATATTATATATTGAAATAAGCTTAAAATGCATGAATATTATATTCTACAAAGAAGAATATTAAATATAGTAAAATAAATATTAAATATAGATCATCCATTAGTAGCGTTAAGATAGGCCAGTGATTCAATTAAAAAACCGCAAAACCACAAAAAATTCACACAGCACAAGACACGGCACAAAAATTCATAATCCACAAGGCACAGCACAAATGAGTACATTCGACGGTAGGGTACACTTTGCAACACCATCACAACAACACTCTCGAGAAACCCAACACGAACCACGGGTTCAAAAAACTCTCACGAATGTTATTCGGGACACATTCGGCCGCCTTCGGCTGGGCGCAAACACTAAAAAAGGCGTGACTAAGCCCTTCGGGTAGGATGAACCACACCTCTTTTCACCCCAAAACTCAAAAAAAGGCGTGACTCATCCCACAAAAAAAGCATCGCACATCCAATAAAAACTTTTTTCAGTGTAGCGCATCCCAAAAGTCACTATTACCGACAATATCTCTGTCTTTCGTCTCTTTCTCGCAAAAAATGCATAGTGGAGCTGAAGGAACTTATATTACCTACTTTTAATATTGCGCCTTTTTGTAAACGTAATCAAAATTACATGCAATTCTTCTCTAATCAACTCAATAATCGGCTGACGTCCATCATGAAGAATACCTTAAATTGTCACATAGTCTAATAAATAAGATAAGTGTCTTGATCAACAAGACGGTATTCTCAGTTCGTACTGTCCCGGCATATATCTGTGAACAGTTATTACTCCCTATCTCTTCGTCTTTCTTTATTTCTATCCAACCATCGCAAGGTTATACGTATAGGCAATACTCCCTAATCCAGCATTCAAAAAAAAAAAAGAGAATAAGCCACGTTAATCATTCAATCAAATCTATAAAACTGGGTCTTCTGCCTTACTGCTGATGTTCTTCAATCATCCAATATACATATATATTTTTAAAAGATTTTTTTAATTTAAAATGCTCTTCAAAGGATTGACACAAGTTATTGTGTTGTCTCTATATGCAGGAGCTTCTTTCTATTTAATAATCATAGAATTTTCTAACCATAATTGTATTATCACTACACTGACTAGACCCCATTTAGTTAATTGATCAAACAAAATTTTATAAGCAGAATAGAAAAACGAAAGACATACACAAACTTGCATTTAGCTTAAACCGAATCTTTTGATACTTACAAGTTGTTCTCATTTAGTTTCCTCTCAGTCAATACTTAAGAGCAAGTTTCTCATTCTAGACAAAGACAAAGTCGTAACATTGTAAGAGGAATTTGAATTTACGAATATCCGCCTAAGTGGCCGAGTAGACGAAGCATCTCGCCTATAAACTTGGTGTTGGAGGCGTCAATAGAGAGAATAGCTTAGAAGTCTTTAGCCTTTCTCTGCCTAAATTAATAATAATAATAATAATAATGTTAACAACATTAAAGACGCAAAAGACGATCTTCAGTTGTGCTCTTTTTTCTGATCATGACTATATATATATATATATATATTGTTCTTTAAGTAAACTCCGATCCATACTTAATACCAATACCAAGTATATGAAAAACCTAATATATCCCCATAATGAACATAAAAATCGCCCCAAATTTATATTATTTATATAAATATAAATATGAAAGAGCCTATTTAAGGGTTGGCAATAACAACAGTTGGTATAAGTTGGCAGGTGCATCTAACAGTTTTATTTGTAAAAAATAACAAATTTCTATAGTTACCCTGAATATCTAATAATTAAACAAACAAAGACAATAGCAATGGCACTTGATAATCTAGATAATATTGAGGGAGGAAGGTAAGTGAGGTATTATTCGAATTAACCTCATTCTATTCCCATTTCTTCAGCGACAATTCAAATAAAACGATATTTTGACTGATTTTTTAAAGCACATTGAACTATTGCGCGCAAACTTAAACCTTATCTTTGAATTTTAATCAAAGATATTAAGTTTTAATATTATTAAGGAAGATGTATTAGAGATATAAATTTTTTTTTTTTACTTTAATTTTGGGGTTTGTTAACTATTGCCATCATTTCTGCAAGTGACTGAGGATTACATTGTCGTATGATTCTTTATAAAAACACAAGTTAGGATTGATATTAAAATCAAGAGCAATTGCGACAAACCTTTATTGAATACTTCAAGATTTTGCAAACAATTGTTGACGTTGTATATACTCTTGTCTTTCCTCTTCTTAAATGTTTACATTTTTTTGTTCATAATTCCTTTGTGAATTTGGACAACAGATAAATTTTTTGTAAATCGAGGATCTCCTTATCTCTTGCCAGCTAGTTTTGCAATATACATATATCTTTATAAATGTCGTTCATTAAGTTAATGATCGGCCAATGCAAATAAAAGACTTAGAGGATTTTATTATAATAATTTAATATTTTAAAATAACACACATCCAGACCAAACTATATTTTAAAATCCTAATATTGCCTGGAAAGATTCAAAACTAGTACGAGCACATACCGTTTAACCATCTGTCTATTGGTCGATCAAGATATTTTTGAAATGCTTGAGACAGAGAAAAAGTGGAGATAAAGGGTGCAGCTGGCATAAATTTCCTGAACTTAATTCCAGAAACAGTGCTTCAAAGAATACAAAGAATGATTATAACGCCCACCTCATCTAAAAAAAAAATATATAAAAATATTTATTTAAAACCTAGAACATTGATAATCTTATCACAATTAACTGCGTCAATCTCTTTGAAAAATGTGCATTTAAATTTGTGAATTTAGCGATGACGGGTACATTGGTCATGCATAGAGTATGTGTAATATAAAACTAGGTTGTGATAAAATAAATTGAGAAAAAGACATAATACACACCTTCTAAAATACATTACAAACTATACATAAACTATATACAAACTATGAAAAAATCCGGCCAGGACGGATGGATGGATCGTGACATATGTATTCGTTATAGCATAAAATTTTCTACTTCTCTCACGACGTACATATTCCTCAGACACATTTAACTGCACGGTTAACCACAGTAAGTTGTGAAAGACTTAAGCTAATAGAACTTTTATCCTTTTGCTTTCGTACCAAGCTTTTGGAACTGGATTACCACTTTTATGGCTATGCCAGTCAACGTTAGGCACACACCGCGTTTATATATAAATCTTTTAACTTTTATAGACGATGATCTCACTAATGATTATCCGGAAATGCGAGAGCAAGTTTATCTGGAGGATTTCTTTTGGACTGGATCCGGTGATGGACCGCCAGATTATTTGAAAAAAGTTCACACTGGTATAAGTAAAGGCAAAGATGTGGTAGTGAAAACTGAAACAGTAGTGGCCACTGTGTACGTTGACGGTAATAATGTACGTATCGTGGAAGTACTTAACGTAAATGCTTGACTTCAATTAATTTGAAAATACTGCAGGAAGTTGATATACCAATATGCTTGGATTGTTTTGGTGATGGAACTGTTGGAATAGATGGTACATGGCATGTTGCTGGTATGCCGCCGCTTAATTTTTCGGCTACCGATCGACGTTATTGGTTACTTACCGTCATGTCGGGATTTTATACGCAAAAAGATAATCCGATATTGGCGGAAAAGTTAGCAAAAATTTACCGTTTGGCATTTACAAGGTAAACTTACTAAAAAACATGTAAATAATTTTTTTTTTTTTTTAAATATGTGCATCTTTTACTATTTAGACAACAAACCAAGCATTTGGGTATTAATGGGGTTCAACAAATATCGGGGATTTCGGTAACAGTAAATGACAGAAATAGACGGCATTACAGCAGCGAGCAGTCTACCGCAGGTTTTAACCGATACTTAATTGTTCCCCTTTGTTTTCCTTTCATCATTATGATGGGTTTTTATTTTATTCATGATAGAGCCGGACAATTATGATGTAGAAATTTTAGATATGGTTACTTCAAGCTTATCAACCGAAAATGAACATTCTGATATCTCTCGAGTGGGAAACAAAAATTCTGAATGGTTTACCTCTTCCGAAGAAATAGTTACAGATAACTCTTTACTGTCTAGTGGCAAGGATTATCAAATTGTTATTTCGTCTACGGAAGAGCCAATAGAGGAAGAATCCTATGTTAAAATTCAATCTTGGGAATTAATTCAACAGCATTTACAGTCTGGTAAACAAAGACAATTTTCTGGTACCCTATCGCAGCATGCTACACCGCTTATACAAGCTCAAAACTCGATACTTTTGCGAGATGATCAAGTCCGAGTTATTATACATAATATTACGCAAATAACAGAGGCAGAAATCCAAAAGGCTAATATGGAAGGAGATCTATATGAAAGCGATGTCAATGATAAAATGTAATAATTAAAATACCAAAAACTATTTTTTGTAATAAAATAGATCTAAATTATGCTTACATCGTAGAGACGAACGTCCCGTTGCCAATCAAACCGAACTAATATATTCTGTTTTTGTTAATGGGCGGCCTGTTTTGGCGGTAGCTGCAGCCAATGATATGAAATTGGTGAGTGAAGCCGAAGTATCGACTGTAATGGGTAAAGAGATTTTTATGAAAGCTGAACGTAAGAGAATGACTTCACTAACATTGAATTACAATTAATCAGTTTCGTTTTGCTGTTAAGCCTATCTACGCGAGCCTCAGGCTACTCCATTAGCTCCTGCCACGCATAGCGGTTCGACGGGATTAATTGATTCCATACAAAATAATCCTTTGCTCGTTATCATAAGTTCTATTGCCATACTGCTGCTGCTATTGTTGCTTGTAGCCTTACTATTAATCGCTCGCTCTCACGTCCGTCACAAAAGTAGTCAACAACAGGTGACGAGGTAAAGGCATATATGTTTTTGAAACAAAGCAAAAATAATTTATTTGCCTTTTCTTTATGATAATAAACGAAGAGCTTCCAGTCGCAATGAATTGCTGTCTGAACCACAATCTGGTAGAGCCACATCGAGTGCTGTGGGTTTGGAGAGCGGTCGCACTACAATACAATCCCGGGATGTAGGAACGCAAAACTTCTCATATGAAAATGATAATGGTCCTAGTCCAAGAGAAGCTCGTATACATTTTCCGGCGCCTCCAACGCGACGCATTCGCCGAGATTCCATCACTTCTTCAGATAATACGTCCGATTCATCGGTATATTGCCCAATAAATCCACCAACAGCTGATGTGCAACGTATGCTAGATGAGAAGGCGGCCAGCCTATTCGACGGTCATAGAAGTCGGAGGCGACATAAATATGATAAGGCTGAAGGAACTGAAGAGGCGATCTATACTACCGTTTTGTCAGAAAAGAAGAGAGAGAAGGGTCGTCACAAGCCTAAGCGAAGGTATTTATCAGAGAATCGTGTTGGTTCGTTGGAAACCAGTCCAGTGCAAAGTCAAAAAGATTATTCGGGAGACGAAGCTATTAGTGATACGCGTAGAAAATACGAAAATTTGGAGCGGACAACGGAAGCATTTAATCCTCTTAATAATTATCATCGCAACAAATTGTTGCATCAAAAAACCATATTTTCTGATAAAGATTTTCTAGCCGATCGGACCATAGCTGCTGAAGCTGTAAATAAACATATTATGCATCCGGAAAAGTCATCAGATAGCGGCAGTATAGGTTCATTTTTGTCCATGCAATCCATAAAAGCATTTCCGAAAAATTCCCTTCCTGAGCCACTGCATCGTGTTCTGGAGCCTGTTTTCGTAACGCATTACGATAACATAGAAAATCGAGTTCAGTCTCAGCATAAAAAAAAAATTGCCGAAGATAAAACGACTAACTCCACGAAGGTCACCATTGATAGCTTCCCTACACCAAAAGCACCGCAAAAATACACACTTATGACTTCCCAAAGTGACAATCCGGATCCGGGCATTCTAGGGCCCATTGTTTGGGAAAGATATAAGAAGCGTCAAAGTGCGGACGACGTTTTGGATAACGGTAATGCAGAAAGACGACACCGTTACTAGTAAATATAGAGAAATGTCTAACACACACATAACACTTCCCAACTCATCCATCCCGATGTTTACTTAGCGTTTTAAAACATTTTCCTTTTCTTCTCTGTTCACTTGAATGTTTTACCATCAGATGACATTATTTATGGACATCTGCCTCCGGAAGAAATACATAGTCCAAATAGAGATCCGGCAGCAATAAGAAATCATTACGAGGGTTTATTAGAAGGTGCAATTCAAATGTACTCCAGTCAGGATGATCTGCCTATGCCACTACCAAATAAAGACTTTACAAACAATCGCAAACAAACAAAGCGTGAACTTCGAGGCTCTTCTGCCGAAATGGTAAAGTGAGTAAAATAATTTACAAATTTTTGAGTAGTTTTTAACAAAATTTCAAATTGCAGTGCTATTAGTAAGTCTTCCAATGATTATAATCGGCCGGCAACGGCTAAAATAGAAAATTATTGTACACATCCCCCATCACCTAACGTTGGTGGTGCTTGGCGGGGAAGCAGTGCCCAGAGATCACGTTCTCCTCTTGTACGACCATTAAGTGCCGGTCCTTTTCACCGTCCTGACGATTTCCACACTCAGGCAGTTAGTCGTCAGATTGACGACATTTCAACGGCGCCTCTAATTGAGGCCATACAAAATGAGCTGCGCAAGTTTCAGCAAGAATCTCATTGAACGCATACGAATACGGTATTTGACGCAAAATAAAAAATTATATGAAATAAGATTTTTCCGAATACTTAATTAAGTACACTTAAGTAGGCTTTATGCATAATACTATTAAATACTTTAATTTCTAATACAATCATCTGTGTTTTCTGTTGACGTGAAATTCTGAAGGAATTTTATTAATCGCTATGCTACAATGGAAAATATAGTTAACCAAATCTTCGATGCGTTATTTAACGAAAATTTCTGAATTTATTAATGAACATTTTTAATAACTTTTCATATAAATTACACAATATTTAGAAAATTGCTAATATATTCAGTTTATTACACTGTGTTCGCTTCTTGAAAGTAGTTAGTGCTCCGAAATGCTTTTCCAGCTCGATTTATAGGTATCATCCAAGTTATTTCGCCGCAGTAATGTCTGAGACACAGAAGAAGTCTGCCGGATAAATGACAACGTCCTGAGTGCATATATTATTAACTTCGGCTTTGAATTTTTTTTTTTTGTTTCCATACAGGCCTCTTATGCTTGCTCCATATACATATATAATATCTTAATGTTACCTTAACACTGGCTCGCGTCAACTTTTAGCTCACATATTATATATATGTTTCTTACAGTGACGTTTGTGAGTCGTAATATGAAAATGCGTATGCAAAATAGTCCAATAAACATATATTAAGAGATTATTTCGAAATTTATCAAAAACAAAAAAAAAACAAAGAGTAGGAGAGTAAATTAATAGTCGTAGTATTATGTGAACCACACTTAAATATTGCATTGATTGCAATTCTAACATGTTTTTGTTCTCTTTAACATCTCTATAAAGACTACATTTGCAGCATTCACATAATCTGTTAAAAATTTACTCGTGCCGGCTAGCAATCGAATTTTGTTTATTACTTTAGAGAGTAAGTAAATGAGCGAACTTCGAATTTTGTTACTTTAGAGAGTAAGTAAATGAGCGAACTTCGAATTTTGTTACTTTAGAGACAAAGTGAAAGAGTTTTCTAGCTAACATAGTATGTTTTGTATTTAATCTCTTTAGTT
>NW_023998417.1:5927230-5958425 GCF_014805625.2 Glossina fuscipes
GAGTTTTCTAGCTAACATAGTATGTTTTGTATTTAATCTCTTTAGTTTATTTCAATTTTTTGTTGCTCAATCTAGTTGCGCAGAGTAGTTCGTGCGGGAAGGAGTGAATTCAGACGTTTTATTGTGAAATTCTTTCAAAGTAATTTTTACACAAATTTCTTGATTTTTCTTTTAAATATTTCAAGCGATTAAAGTGTGTTTCGGATGTAGAATTTTTCTATTATTAATTGCTAGTGAAAGAAGTTATTTATCGCGTTTTGAGAAAAGGGGAAAAAAAATAGTTTAGTTTAAAAAAAGGAAAAAAAATTAGTTGCTTTAGTGTTGTTGTTTTTTGTAAATCGCGGAAAAATCTTAAGTGCGCGTTTAATGTAATGTACTTTACCGTAAATAACTATGCATGGTTGTTCCTGAATTTAAAAAAAGAGAAAGAAAAAAATTAGTTGCGTTATAGTTGTTGTTTTTTGTATATCGCAGACAAATCTTAAGCGTGCGTTTAATGTACTTTATCACAAGCGATTATGCATGGTTGTTCTTGCATGGCGTCATTTTTTTGTTTGTGCCATGCCGAATATCGCGTTAAATATGTTAAAGGTGAGTTTGTTATCACTATTATTTTTTGCATATTTTTTTCGCCTATCATCAAGAGATTGTAATTTACTACAAATACGATTCTAAAAGTTCATTAAGTTTTTATAAAATTTTTTAATTATTAGAAACGTCCGACAGTTTTTTTTTTTTTTGCTCGAACAATTGAGTTAGAAAGCATAACGTGGGCTCATAAATCATTAGTTTAGTTCCGAAAACAAGTTACTAATACAATTTAAAAATCTTAAACAATTAGTTTGCATATATTATGGTTAATAATCTGCGAATTTTGTTCTTTGTTTATACTTGTTATTTCATTCTAATCATCTATCAACTATAGAATGCGTAACAACATGCGCGATTATGATATAAAAATATTTGGATTTGTTTTTCTCTTTCATTGTTAAGTTAGTTAAAAAAAAATTAGCCAAATTGTTAGTTGGACCCATTCATTTCATACAACAGAAGGCTCTTACGTTTACTATTGCCTTTCGATTTCTTTTAGCGCTTTAATCTTCATGTGACTATTTTTCCTTCTAAAATTCTTTAGAACAGACATTTACACTAGACTATAGACTAGACTGATGAAAAATTCTGACTTGATTAGACGATGTGTCTGTGTATCTGTCGTTGAACGGTGCGGTGCGCCTGCAGGTGAAGAAAAAATAATGACAATAAAAATGAATACGTAGTGTAACTTTGAAATTCATACTAACATCGGTCCAAAATTGGTTTTCAATGAAACATCAAAACTTTTCACTTTTTCATTGCATTTTATATTAGAATATCTTTGAAAATTTCTTCAAAAAGAAAAACATTTTAACAATATCACATTAATTGTAAAGTCTCGCTTAGATTAAAATTTCCGCTTGGGCTACGAATCATAATGTATCCATTATTCTAATTAATAAATTTAATATAGAATTTTGACGATTTTACCTAAAATAATTTTAAAGTTTTGTTTAATGTAACACAACATATGTCTACATTAGCCCGCTTACAATTTTATTTTTTTTTTGTTTTGTTTACCTACTGTTTAGATATATACACGAGTTATTATCGTTTAAAAGAACATATTTCAGCTCAACCGGGAATTAATTTACAATAAGGCTTAATTTTCACGGCTTATGAACTTATCAATCAACAAAATTAACAGAGAGAAATAAACAAACCAAAAATTGATCTCTTTATAATACACAAAAGGGAGCCATAATATATATATTTTTTTTAATATTACTTTTTTTTTTTTATAAAGTTTTTAAAAATTTTCGCTTTATAATCTTTGATAATCATTGGGTCATAGGTCGTTTAAACAGTGGTCATTGTTTATAGCCGAGATATACTGATTCCGTTTTACTCGTAAGAATCACCGGCGGTGCTACGTTTGCCTAGACGCGGACCGAACCATACACCCGTCGTGGCACTGGGTCCAGCACGCTTATCTAAGGCTTGTTGCAGAGCCAAGAGTCGAGTCCATTTACGTATTTCGGCATCTGAGCGACCAATACGGGGAAAGGCCCTTAAGCTGGCTCGTTTATATTCTGCTTTTGGATAATCTAAAAAATTAAAAATTAGTGGCGTTAGGTAATTATTCAGACAATAGATAAACCTCCATATTCTTCGGTTAAGTCAGGATAAAATAAATCAATGGCAACGGCTGCAGTGTTTTCCGCTTCGCTATTGAGTAAATTATTTGGCATACTGGGATCACGGCGACCTATACGAGGAAAAGCAAGGAGTTTTGAGCTGCTACTACCACCCCGACGATTTTTTGTTTGTTGAAATTCTGTTATAAAAATATTGGAAAAAATAATAATAATAAAGGAAAAAAAATAATAAATAAATAAATAAATAAATAAATATGTATAAAAAATTAAAATATGTTTAAAAGGAAAAAAAAAAAAAACAAAGGGAAATTAAATTAATTTAAAATGAAGAAATATATATTTACATTTCGCGTTTTTAATTATTTTGCAAATGAAATAAAAAAAAAAACAACTAAAGTTAAAATCTTTTAAATTTAATAAACGTACGCATACCGCTACATGCACAATAAAACTTACACGTGTAAATAAACAAATAAATAAGTAGATAAATAGCAGCAACATACAAAGCAACGAAATGTGATGTTCCTTGTGCTCCTCAATAACATTTAATTGAAACAAATCTCAGCTTATTTCTATCGATTATCTTATTAATAAGTTTTCACTTCTTTCTTCTTTATCTCACATTCATGATAATATTAATTAATTCTAATCATCGCCGTTTAATAGTTATCGTTTATTGATTTTCGATTCTTTGTGCATTGAAATTTTCATAACTTACAAGTTATTTTTAAAGCAATTGTGCAAATTTCACATTCACTTCAATTATTTTCTTTTCTCAAGAAAAAAAATTATCTTCGTCACGTGAAATTTGTTTAGATTTTTTTTTTAAAGCGAATTAAAAGATTTTAGCAAAATTGCTTTTTATTATAGTTTAGTAAGAGATATCTAGGACTTGAACTATTTTCTCTTCTTCTCTCACTCATAGAGTCTTTACCTGAAGTGCATGCATCATATATAAAATGTATTTATGTGAATGAAATTTGCTGAAGGCAGTGATAAACTGCTAACTATTAAGCATATGTTTAGAGTGCTAGTTTCAATTCAGTTAAGATACATATTTAGGAGTACATAAAGGACGTTTGCAAAACTGCTTAGCTGACTTTCAGCTTGCCGTCACATAATTTCAAATAGATCTATAGATGGATCTTGATCTGCTCTATCAGCAGAATAAGTATTTGATAAGGTCTTCGATGTATATTTCTACAAGTCATGTCCTAGCTTTCGTCACTTGAAGTTTACAAACAAAGTTTATCGACTATTCGTCCTTGAGTTTTGGCAATTAAATGTTGCTTTCTAATTTTCAGAGTTAAGGTTTGGAAATTTCATGTCATAAAATCAGGCTTTCAAACATATTAGTAAGATTTCTTCTCTTTTACTTCTTCTCCTTTCATATAATAAATGAACTTTATTTCATATGATAATGTACATAGATATAGACAGACTTATCTATATATAAATATAAGCATACATATAAATATGTATTAACGTGTAGTAGTCATAACTGTTACTTTACAGAGAATACAATTGACAAGACCAAAGACCAAACTCGGCTTAACTACATGGGAATATATCTATATATTCTATATATTGTATGCGCAAACATATACAACATATATCTTCAATTCTTTATATAGTTATGGTTGTACGTGGGCCAGAGGACGTGGGACTTTTAAGTTTATGAGCGTGCCTGCCTGAGGGTGAAGGGAGGCCTTCCTAAAAATTAGCGTAACAGGTTTACACTTGACACTGACACAGTTAAAGTTTGGGCACCAAGCTCCATAACAGCCAATAATTGATCGGAACCATGGTATAAATAGTAGGATGAAGTAAGGCTTTAGTGCGGTTGTACGAAAACGCTATAACTAAAAAAAAAAAAAGGACATTTGAAACTTGAGTAAAATATTGCTTTTTATCTAACAGGTACGCCGTAGTTTAAAAAATTCTTAGCAATACTTTTGCATTTTGCATCAGAGGGTCAATGTCGAATATAAATTTTTTACTTGCTATGTTGATACACCTTGGCATGCATACAAACTTAGACTATTGGACTCGCGAAAAATTTAAATGAGAAGTTTTTTGAAGCAAAATCAATTTACGTAGTTTTATAATTTCGAAATTCGTTTTATTATAACAACGCTTTAGGTTTATCATGCCGTTCTTGTAGATTAACATTTTTTACATTCGCAGAGTTTGTTGCATTTATTTTAGACTGCATTATTTGCATTAAAAACCTTAAAAAGTTAATAAACTGATGAAAATGGGAACAGTTTTGTTTAATTTTCGTCAAACATTCCACGGAAAAAGTTGATTTCAGAAACTTGAGCAAACTTGGCCGCAAACAGGACTTACAAAACGGGCAAAGTCTTCAATTTCCATAAAAGTAATTTTATTAACTTACAAACTTTGTCTAAATAATTGAAAAAATTAAAGAAAATTTTTTTCATTTATAAATCTTAGATTCGTGCGGATGCAAGGCACAAAGTTGGTGAACATCTTATGAATTCGATAATTTGCAATTTTTCACTCTGTTCTCCTCTTTCAGTCTCTGTTGTTTTTATAAACAACTTACCCGTTTCTTCCAATCCCAGCACGTTAAAGATCGCTGGCGATAAAATTAGAAATATGATTCCAACCAAATATTTCATTTTCTCTTTATATTTTATTATAGTAAATTATTAATTTCAATTTATACGTTTCTTGATGAAATTTTTTTTTTGTGTTTTTGTGTTTTTTTTTTTTTTTTTATTAACAAATAACGTTTTAGAAAAGTTTGGTTTCTAAAAATTTAAAATATTGTATATTTTGCTTAATTTCTCTTCTTTCATTAAGAGATGACTTTGTTTTCTATGCTTTTTGTAACACGTTCAACTAAATTATGCTTGCTTGTTGTTCAAATTCATGTCCTTTTATATGAAAAAAAGACAATAGGTATCGCCTACGGCAAACTCTTCGCCACTGTGACTATAAGTGTAGATGTAGTTGTACGTAATAGTAACAACCAATTGGAGAACGTCTTAATGCGAATACAAGTTCATATGAATGTTTTTGTTGCTTTAGTACAAGAGACACATTCACATGATTGTATGATACGTATATGCATTTGTAGATACAATGTATTCTCATAAGCAGATACGTTCTAGTAAACAACGAAGATGTTTATTATGGTATTTTAGCATTTTCTTACTTTCTCTCTCACTTTATTTAAAAAAGAAAATATTTTATAAGTTGAACGTTTAAAAATTTTTAAATAGTTTTTTTTTTTTTATATTAACTAAAATCTAAGCGTGTCTGTCTGTCCGTCCATTCGTCTGTTTTCTTTTCTATTGTAAACTTACTTGTCGGTCCATGTGTCTTTCCACCGATTCTGATACCCAGCTTACAGGCTGCATTTTTCGAATAATCTCCATATAAAGCGTTTATATGAATATGCAATAAACGAAGTTTCACTATAGTTAAGCTTCCATTTGTTTTTAACTTTAAACTGCTTGGCGTCTCCAAAGTACCAGTGAGACATCAAATTTGCATACCACTATTATTATTATTATTATTAATTTAGTCACAGAAATAAATTCTAAGTCTTAAATCATTAGCGTCTAGGGCTAGCGGCTTAATGGAATCCGCACTTGGCATTCGAATTTCTTGCCTTATTCGTCCATTCAGGCAGAATTTTTAATATAATTATCAAAAAAAAAAAAAGAATTGAAGTTTCCCAAGCGACAGTTTTACGTATTAGTTTTAATTATTTAATTCTTACTTATATACATACTTAACTTTACTTTGACGTTCCCCATTTCTTGTGTTACTTAATCACGCAAGCATTTTAATTAAAATTTTCCCAAACTACATATGTTTTTAAGATACTTTCGATCATCGATAAATTAGCCGTGATCTCGTTTGCTCATTTCCTTGCATGGCTTTAAGTTCAGCACAACTCCTGTCATTGATTTTAATTTGAACTTGAGATTACGCTCTCTCTTCAATAATTAGCTCGCATGCGATATTTGATTATTACCTAAAATAAAGACCGCCTATTATGCAAAGAAATCGGATGTTTCCGTTAGCAGACAATATTTTTAAACCATATTTTAATGTGGCTTCTCGCGACATATATCTTGAGAAATGAACGGTTGCAACTTATTAATAACTATATAAATTAAAATCTATGTCGTTTTGTGACTAATTAATTTTTTAATTATTTAAAGTAAATTTTTAGATCCACATATCTGATTAACGGTTAAGAAGTGTTTTCGGATAAAAGAAATTGATCATCGAGTTTGTTTTTTGTACGCAAAATGTTGAAATCGTTGGAAAAACAAGGGTGATGATGATGATTAGAAGGGTGTGGTAGTAGGCAACATAATATAGCACTCAAAGATGACCATTGGTTTACAAATTACGGTTGTTTTTGTGACTACAGCTTGGTTTTTGTAAAAAATGTCTGTAGTTTTTATTAAAAGGCACAAGTCTTGGGCTTTACCTACGCAAGATCCAGGATTAAATTTGAAAATTTATTCGCCGGTATGGCTTCTGAATGCAAATCCAAACTAGGTTGTTATTAAAATTTTATTAAAAAATAACACAGGTATACACATTATATTATTATTGTTTGTTACTCTTATTGTTATTAATAATATTACATTCTTATGATGTTATTATAATATTATTATCATTTCTTTAATTTGCTTAAAGCCAGCCAGATATCATGCGGCCGGTTACTGTAGATTTGCCACGATCTCCACCTGCCGCGGCGCTACTTTGACCCACCTTAATAGCGGGTTTTGCGGGTGCAGGTTTCTTATCGGCGCCTTCAGGTTTTTTCTCATCGGTTTTTTTGTCGTCTGGTTGTTTATCACCTGGCTTTGTATCGTCTGGCTTTTTCGCATCGGGTTTCTTGTCGTCCGGTTTCTTATCGTCCGGCTTTTTATCATCCGGCTTCTTTTCATCGGGTTTCTTAGCTTCTTCTGATTTTTTATCATCTGTTTTTTGACCACCACCATCGTTAGCTTTTGTCGCATCAGTAGAAGCGGTTTTGGCAGCTTCAGCTGCACCTTTTGGAGCTGTTTCTGGCTTTTCTCCACTGGGAGCAGCAGGCGCAGCACCTTTAGAAGCTGTCGCAGTTGATTTAGCATCCGGCTTAGCGGCATCCGTTTTCTTCTCTTCACTTTTCTTATCGGCAGCGTCGGGTTTAGTAGCCGCATCAGGCTTAGCGACATTGGGTTTGGCAGGAGCATTTGCTGGCGGAGCTGGGGCAGCAGGTTTATTATCAGTCGCCTTAGCATCTGACGTTTTCGGCGGTACGGGTGGTGCTTTTGAGGTTTCTGCTTTCTTATCCGTAGCTTTGGGAGGCTCTTTAGTAGCTTCTTTAGAAGCCTCTTTAGGAGGCTCTTTATTGTCGGCTGGCGCAGCATTAGGATCACCGTCTTTTTTGGACTGAAATTATTTAATCAAAAACTGAATTTGTGCATATGACACTTTAGCAATACTTTCGCTTACTTCGAGTCGTCTTAAAGTGGCCGTAAAGTTAGGTTTGGGTTTTTCATTTTCAGTACTAACACTTGGCTCCGGTAGGGGTACATCTTCTTCGGCGGCCATTTTCCTTTTCATGAATTTTACGTAAGCAACGCGTGTGGCTCGTGTTACTTCTCCCAAGTTTGGATTGTATTCTAAAAATCCCAACATAAACAAAAATTGAAAAGATTCTTTTAAGTTGAATACTCAGTCGTATACCTATCAATTGATTTTGGTTCATTTTCAGGCCTTCGTTAGCCTCGTCGATAATTTTACGCCTTAAACTACGTTGACTATGGCGTTGCATTGAAGAACGTTTACTGCCAATCGGGTCTGCACTGACAGTATTTTTACGCGCAATGGCATTCCAATCTTTTTCTCTGTTGAAAGGATAAAAAGTTGAATTAATTGCAATTTACTAAGTATAAGTAAATAAATCTAGAAATATTACCCCTTCTTTTTGCCAATAACTCTAGCCAACGAGGAGAAGATATCGCGATCTGTCTCTGCAGTATCGTCCATTTCTTGTTTCAGATTTTCAACAAAACCAATTTGGAAATCTTTAAGGATGCGTCGCTCCATAACTTTACCTTTTTTAGTGCCAGCAGCTTTATAAATAAAAATTCAAAATTAGATATTTGCTTGTGCCAATAACGATTAATATGATGCTTACCCGCTGTTTTCCTTTCAATATCCGGTACATCAAATCGATTATTTTGAAAAATGTCCAACAATTCGAAACGCAATGAGCTAATATCTTGACGCACTTCGATGATGTCATCCTCAGTAATAGCGAAATCATCACGACGCCTCTGTTCGGCAGTGACATAACGTCGTATCAAGAGTTTCATGACTTTTTCATGTAAATCTTGTGCTTTCTCCTTTGATTTGCGCTAAGTAAGACAAATACGGAAAAAAAACGGATAACAAAGATTTCAATATTTCGCCTTTGTATGTTCAATGCAACAGTTTGCAATATATTTCTAATGTTTTTTTTTTTTCGTTTTTCTATGGCGGTGGCGTCATGTCATTCTAATCATGCTGTGTGTGCATGGAGTCCTCTAACACGTTGTAATACCTAATAAATAAGTACAATATCTTTAAATTTATCTAAATTCAAATATATGCGCGAATAGCCATCAAAATTAAGTAGTTTCGGTCGTGATAACACTTATCACACATTTTTTGTGCATATCGTGTGCAACGAATTGGAAACAACACATTAAAGTAATAATGTGGATAATATAACAACGAGTCTTTCTTCGACATCAGAGCATGGAAGCAAGTTACAGACATTGCTCTTAGACCCAACCAGGAATGTAATGCTACAAATTCTATGTAAACTTTCGTTCACTACACTTATAACTTACCATAAAACTTCTCGTACGCTTAGGTTTGTGTTTGCCAAATGTTTTACGCAAAAGCTTCACAGATGGCATAATATTGAACGGTGGCGGTACAGTTCCACCATCTTCAAAATAGCTCATCCATAATTGTGAGCGGGCGAATTTCCATTCAACGTCCGAATGCTCCGAAATCAATTGATATGAATTGGACATCATGGCAATAAGCATGTTTAGTAGTACAATAACATTAATCACCGAATATGCACCGAACATAAGTAAAGCCCAGAATCGTGTGAAACTCTTAATGCCGGCCAAATCGAAAGAAACCAAGTCCACTAAACCGAATGAAGCCCAAAATAGTGATTGTGACGTTTCAAATAAGCTACGAAATAAAAAATAAAGATAATATGCTTACGGATATATAATATATTATCTGATCGCTTAACACGCATATACACTTTTTCAATGTTTTCGAAAAGTATTGCCCTAACTCATTATTAAACTAAAAAAAATGTTGTCTTATAAATTTACGGTCTTTTCTCCATGCAGTTTGATATTATCTCTCCTATGAATCGGATCTTAGTTTATCTACATCGATTTTACAATATCGATCGCAATGGTCGGATCTTCGGTATTTTTTTTTTTTTATTTCATCTATGACTAATTACATGCAGGATGTCCCCTATTCGCGTATCGAGGTCGTGGTCAAAAAGAAATGAGGACAAAGAAAGAAACGAGGAAAACGGGGAGGTGGTGACCGCAGCTTAGTGGACGTGGGCGCAATTCATAAGTGTTATGCTTTCACCGACTGACCACTCACTTACTGCAGCAACGATCAAAGTGAACTCCACCGCACTGCGATTTAAACTTGTGAACACTGTAATCGCGATTCCTATCTACGCGGCTACTCATGCGAATTATATATAATTTAGTATATTTTTTAGCTATGCATTTCTAAGGACACATTCACGCGGACAGTACCATAAAAGTTATACATGTAACGCCTACATAACATGTCACAATTATAGAGTTGTGATGTGCTTGAGAAAAAAATGTCTGTTCAAACATATATATGTTATTTGGAATGGTTAAATCAGTCAACTTTCGACCAACACATGACCAAGTAAAAATGGAATCTCCATAGCGTGACTTGAACCGAATTTAAGTACTTTTTGTTTTTTTCCTTTTTCTTCGCGTTGAATGACGTTGAGTGAACAGGGTAAAATTTGAATTCGCCTATCAAACATGACACAAAACTAAACGAGCAAACAAAAATAATTTTTATCGACTTTAATTATATGCGAAAAAAAAATTTCCTAAATAATAGAAAAGTAGGTCCTAAAGCCACTATTGAATAGATCTTTTGAATAATGTCATGCTATCGTTACCTTGAAAATCGTCTCCATATAGTGCATGCTTTTTCCTGATCATCAAAATCGGGAACATCGGGATGCAGATGATAGCATTTATTTTTTTCCAATTCGGCATAATACCAGAGCAACTGATTTAGTCCACAACCGAAAGCGAACAAGACCAAAGTGTAAATAAAGAAAAATTTTATAATATCGATAATCATGCGACCCAAAGAAACTTGTAAGGGACCCAAGTGAGGATTAATGGAGAATATGTGAACTAATTTAAGATACGAGAATACCATGCCGGCGGCAAAAGCACCTTCTGATAACAACATCGGATCAAAGGGATGCCAGTGCTCTCTAGGGAAATATGGATCAATGTTGCGGTACCATAAATCACGCTAATTGAAAAAGGGTACAAATAAGAGGAAGATTCTTCGAGTATTTTGAAAAAAAACACATTACGTGCACTATAATCCAAGCGGTGGCTCTACACAAAATCCAAGTCACATAAAACATATTTGATATGAAATCGACAATGTTCCATAAATCGGTTATATAGTCAAACAAACCATCGCTATACAATGCTTTAAGTTCGCCAAAAATTAAACCTACGAAGAGAGCAGACAAAGGTAGTAAAAGGAAAGAGATTTAAAACGAAATTAAAATAAAAAAATCAAATCATTACTTGATATATAGGTTATTATGCCCAATTCGATAGGCCCCGGTAAAGAACCGCGTTCATGTTTACGCCAATCTTCCAGCATGGCCAACATCCATGGAAATGCCAACAATTCGAAGGTTAGCTGAACAACGCGCAATGAAGCCGCACCCAATAGAACTGTTGAAAAGGAATAATAATTTAATTGAGTTTGTTTGAGTTATCGATTTCATCTTTTTAATCTTACACAAGAAAAACATATATGAAGATGAGTGTGATATAAATTTAACGAAAGGTTTTCGCATAAATTTTCCCGCATCCGAATCGGGAGCCATAAGATAATTCATACTGTTGATGGGAAACATGCAGCCTAACTTTGCGACTTCCATCACCTGTTGAGACATTTGTTTGCGTCTGAAGCCTGGCAGACCTTCATACCAAATTGCGGCCAATAACTGTTGAACGTTGGGATGGGCCACAAACTTTAATAAAAATTAAAAAATTATAAAAAAAAAAAATCATTCAGATTTTAGTAGGGTACAATTTTCTCTCTGTTTACCGTTTTCTGCTTATACTTTATGGCCAATTTTAAACGCTCCAAAGTTTGTCTTTGTCCGGGAGCCCAAATATCATTCGACGGTTCATGATTATAGTTTAACATTATTTCCAATTCATTAGATGTCCTCACATGGTCCAATAATGAAGAAACAAATTCTTGTACTGCCGCACGCATTTCCTAAACATGAAATATATACATTACAGTATTGAAATTAATTACTGTTATTGTTATGCCATTGTACCGCATATTCAGCACGAAACTCAGACTCCATGGCTTGCAGACGCTTCAATTCCCAAGACAATTCAAATGCCGTTAATACGGGATCGCGCGAACTTAATGATATTAATGAGCTGGCGGATAGAGCACGATACGCATTAATACGTGCTTGCGAATAACGTAGAGAATCCGCTTCTTGCGATGTCACGCACTCGTCACAACCGCATCTAAAGAAATTTTAATATTTCAACATTGTTAGAAAATGGTATCGGATTTTGCCATCTTTTCATTCTCGTTAAATCAAAAAAATTTCAAAGTTAAATAACAAGCGTGATTGCAATGAAAATGATTCACAAATGACTGCAATGTAAAGCAATCCTCAGATTCTTCTTCTATATCTTGTAGGTGAATGAACCGAGAATACAAAACAACTTGTTACACTAAATTCTGGTACGTATCGGATCGTTAATTACTTTATAAATGCAGTCATGCAAAAGTGGCCCGACTTAATGTAGATCTTGCAAGACATGTATGACCCTCGAGATTGAGTTGAGCTTACGAGAGAATGTAGATCTTGCAAGACATGTATGAACCTCGAGATTGAGTTGAGCTTACAAGAATCGCAAAATCGGTTATTAACGATCTCTGCTGAAAAAAAAATCGACCCAATTGCAGCACTCTTCGGATCGATTACATAAGAAAAAAATCGAGCCAATTGCAGCACTCTTCGGATCGATTACATTAAGAAAGAACTCGATTCAATTGTTACTTAGGCTTAGTGAAGCGCTTTTAAGGAACTTATACCATTTCAAAATTGAGTTTCGAAAGTCCGGCGTCTTCGTTTTGCGCTAATGGTCAGTTTTAAGAAGAAGAGAATCAGAAAGCTGTTTAAAAAATGCTAAATTTCTTTACATCGCTTATCAGATGGTTGAGCTCTCTATATCATGAATTAGGTTAGAGGCTCTTTATCGATGATGGATAAACTCCGAAATATTTCACAACTTTTCTCTGTATTAATTGATTAGTGTAAAAGGAAGTAACTTGAAGGCAGTGATCTTTATAGATCCATCTAGATGAGCGTAGACTTTTCGAAGCGAAGGAAATTTTAAATCAAAAATGTTGTAATAAAACAGGAGAAGAAAAATTATGATAAGCCATATTCAGGTTCGAATACCGGCTTAGTTTGACAAGTACAATTTCATTGTTCGCTAAAGAAAACATTAATTCATATTTAGGCGATTTTCATAATTCCACTATCGTTTCATTTATTTAAGGGTTAAATGTGAAAAACATTTCGATTTATAAGAAAAAAAAAAAATGCAAAGAAAAAAATATGAAAAGCAAAATCCGTAATATCTTTGGTGGTCATTGAATCTAAACAATTTACATGTACATGAAGTTTACAAAGTTTATTGGACCATTACAAAAAAAAAAAAAAAGAGAAGAAGGAGAAAACATTACTATACACATAGATGGACAACAAAGCATTTCGAACTATCATCGATTGTTTTTAAAAGAGAATCATATAAACACACACACACACACACATACACAAACACATTCGCAGGAAAAAGCAAAAATAAATAAACAAAACGTGTCAAAATGACAGAAAAATGGCTAAATTTGGACGGTATGTACAATTGCAACACTATTCAGAATGAAATTAGCAAATTTTCTAATTGCTAAACAAAACATATAACGTGTTGTTGGCATTGGGGGTATAAGTTGATTTCAGTTGTAACAATGCATGTATTGCATGTATTTACTTACTTTACAATACATGCAATGCCATTACAAGGGACTTACTTTACATCATGTGGCATAGGAAGTGTAGCACCACGATCTAGTAATAATTTTAAAATTTCGTAATTGTTACGATGTGCAGCCAATATCAAGGGGGTAATGTCTGTCGTAAATGTTGCTTTCGATGAATCAATTGCTTCCCAGCTCTACAAATGGCAACAAAATTTTCATTTAATTACAAATTATGTATAAAATAATTATTATTATTATTTATATTACATAAGGTTGGCCTTCTTTGTGATGAGTTTCTTCCCAGTGTAAAAGTAGTTCGACTGCTTCAACATATTCCTCAGATATAGCATGCAATAGGGCATCGCCTACTTGTATATTTTTCTCCAATAATAAATCTATTAAGTCGATATTTTCATTTTCGATAGCCGATATCAGTGCTGAACGATTCATAGGATCGACACAATTAATATTAAAACGATCTGGATTACCCTCATTATCCTCGATTATTCTAACCGATATTAATCGATATTAATATATATATATATATATATATATATATTGTATATCAAATTTATATATATAATTACTTTTTTACACCAGCGATGTCACCGCGTTCAGCAGCCAAAATAAAATGTTTTTCAACTTCGGTTAATATATACTCTTCGGTTGATCCGATATTATATTGTGGTTGTTCACCTTTTTCCGGATCATCATCTGGCATTTTGAATTATCTTGTTTTCACAGTTCTATACCTCGATTCCCAATAATTAATATATACAACTACAATTAAAAAATAAAATTAAAACTTTAATCAAAATTAAATAAATTGTGTTATGGTTTCTTGAGAATCTGAAGGATTAAGATATTAATTCTCATAAAATTCACGTATTCTTTATTATTTACGCTCGTCTGCCCAATAGCCGGAACACTTAAGTTCGTAAAGATTGAAAGACACTTGAACTTGCTTGATGGACACAGATCTTTTGTTTTTATCCATAAGCTCGCTGATAAGAACATAACGCTGCGGCTTGGAATTCAAAGCGGTTGTTGTTGTAAAATAAGTAATTTAAACATTTTAATAGGAAAAGGGCTGAAAAGGGCGTAGAATGTTCATGTGATTGAGGATGGCTTTGGTAAGCCCAAATTACCGCCAGTTTTCACTCTAATATTACAAAATTCTTTAGGTCAGGCGAGAGAGAGAGAGTGTGACTTGAAAGGGAGATATCAGTATTTAATGAGTTGGGATATTAAATCTGAAATCTATTTGTACCAAAAGGCAGAGAGCGGACATGAAAAGGGGGAGCTAAAATTTTGCGCAAACATTGCTTGATCGATTAAGAATCCATTGTTAAAAAAATGATAGCGATTTGCTTACATACATACCCACCTTCGTCTATAACTTTCGATTCTGTCAAGCTATTTCGGAAAAGTTGCTATGTAAATGTTTTGCAATTTTAATTAGGAAATGGTCGCGATTGGTTTATTAATCCATCGATTGTGAGCGCATTGTAAATTCAATTTATCGGAAATCGGAAGTTCTCAGATATATCTGCACACGATCGAAAGTTATATAGACAAAGATGGGAAAAAAATTGTTGTAGTTGTTTTTTTTTTTTTGAGGTGTTTCCGTTTTCTTCATATAACGGACGGACACATTAAGAGGTAGTTGCCAACTTTTAATCTCACATTTTTGATCAATCAGGACATGTCTATGCTGAATTTCAGGTTTCTATCTTCTGTTTTACGACCAAATCAAAAATAGGCGAACAAAATGATCCCTGCCAGTAGAAATAGGTTTATGTCATCGGCATCTCGAAAACTAGATCACGTAAGAGAAAAGATATTCTCAAGCAAAAACAAGTGATTAAACAACTTTTGGAGCATGACATGCTTTATAAACGCCTTTTGAAACCCCCTTTGAACCCCAAAAGTTAAAAAGGATCAAAGTGACATGAGTAGTTAGTGTATTAAAACAGGACTGAGAAATATTTTTATAAAATAATTCAACCTACACATGTTACAGATTCCAGAATAAAAGGCGGTTTTTTTTTATCGCTGAACTGAAGATCGTAGCTCTATTGATAGGTTATGTATAGTTGTTTCAAATTTTATTTGCGGTATTCGAGCAAGGGGAACGTTTCAGTTCTAGTTTATCCTACTAAAAGTCTCTGAATTTCACATTAAAGAAGAATAATGCATGAACACAACTTAGAGCACATCCATGTTCCAAGCTGGTCAGTATATTAAATCTGTTGGCATGCGATTTATTGCCCCATTGCCATGACCTCTCTTCATAGTTTCTGCATAGATAATTATCTGATATTTTCCAGTTATAATCGCGTTAATTTCTCGGCTCGGAACGAAATGTTTAAGCAATTAGTAGTAGTAGTGGTAGAAGTAGTAGCAGTATTGGTGAAGCCAGGCTTCAACTTCTGAATTCTGTTGCCTTGAAAATACAAAAAAATTTATTTAATAAAATCTACGACGGCTTCGTCGTGCTAATTGAACGATGAAGTTAACGTAGAGACCTTTTCAGAGCCGCATAAGCCTTTAAAAGGCTGAAGGGAACTTGACCAACAATATCATTTTAACGGTAATCCTTCATAAGGATAAAAAAAAGGATTTGCCATATTCGGGTAAAATTTTAATTAAATTTTTTCAAAGTTAAATATCTTTTTTTGTTTCCGCCCACCATAAAGTTATCAATAAACATTTTCTCACGTCTTTTCAAGCTCGAGGTGTCCTTTTTTTTTGGTGTTTCTTTTTGCTGTAAGCATGACAGGTTTTATTGAAACAATAATTCATTTTCGCATTTCGCCTTAGCGTAATTTTGATTTTTCGGGCTATTTTGAATAAAACGCTCATTTTAAGTTTTATTTAACGATTTTTTCAACGAATTTATCGATTGCTTACAATATTTAAGAGATATTTTACGTACTTTTTTTAGTTAATGTAAAAGCGCACTTTTATGGCTTCACTTAATTTAAAAGCGAAAATCGAAGCTAAACGCCAATTTTCTTATGGCACGCTTTTTCTTCGAGGCTTTTTGCTTAAATCCTTTTTTTTTTTTTTTTTTTTTTTTTTTTTTTTTTGATATCCTTTTTAAGTAATAAGTATCCACAATATCCTTAACAACTATCCGTATAGTAATTTTTGGATATTTCTCTTCCGATTATTTTAATGTTGAGAATTCAAGAGTTCATGAAGAACTATTCAAAATAAGTTAAAACGTTCTGTGGTTTATGCCCCTAATTGCATTAACCGTTCATTCAATATCGGTCACTGGAAAGTTGAAGAAAATAAATGACAATAAGACGATTGATTATTTTTTTTTCAAGTAGTCAAACGTAATAAGTCACATTTGCTTATCACAGAAAAGTGAAAAAAAAAAGAAGCGAAACACGAAAAACCAGACTCACGTTTAGTTGAAAATGGAAGAAGAAAATTTTGTACCCGCAAGAAAGAAAAACACGTGTGGAAGCTTAACATTTTCAATAATTTGACACATGACATGACTAAAATCGTAATTCGTATCAGTTTTGTGCAAAAGATTACTGCGTCTATGCACTAATGAGATGAAAAAGAGATTCATTTCAATTCTTTTTAAGATGCGGTCAAAGAAATTAGTCCACTCTATACAAGATCGGATTGGATGGACTCAGAGCTAAGCTGAGCTTCTTCGTTGTAAAGTTTGCGTACAAACTAATACTATATCTGCTGAAACCGCGCCACGTCCTACACACTCGAGTATAGTTGATCTGAGTTTCGTCGGAAGTGGTTTTTTAAATAGGACAACAATTCTTTTCTTACACATCATAGTTGAGATTCTAAGCAGATTAATTTGTGTCGACTTTCGGTGCATAAGCCCCATGTGTATACAGTGCGTAGTGCTGGCTAAAAGAAATCAATTGCAACAGTCGTTCACTTATCGTTGGGTTTAAAGAAAACACTTTTCCTTTACGACAAACCAATCTCGTCCATGAGTTGTTAAAACCAGATCGTTAAGTAACTTAACAGTAAACGTTTAAACTCTTTCAGGATTCACCCGGTCATGATAAAACTGGTCACCTGTTAAATTCTACATGAGCCTGAGTTGATAGCTGGAAAAAAGTCGTACATTTATAAACTGAAAAGGGTTCGGCGCATTGATGTTTAAAAATTCTTCTCCACATTACCACGAGTAGCTTATGTTGATTTTTTATGAACCAAGTCTTGCAACCGAACAATAATCATTCGTATTTTCTGGAAACTAATTGAATGTTTATTATAACGTTTTCACAAAGCCATTTCTATGTTTTGTATAACGAAAGTCTTTTTACCAAAAATCTTCAGACAACCAGGAAGGAACATGAGACGTTAATGATAAAGTTCAACGTACAACTATTGCTTTATTATTTGATTTTTAAATCTATGCTTAATGTTTTGCATTATGATTAACATCAGGGAATTGCATCTCGAAGATTTTTGCACGATTGATAAACTGATTTAGATTTTCGTCGCCCTCTTCTATGGAAATTTGTTTTAGAAATTATTGCAATCATTTAACTAAAAACAAAAGTTATTATTGTATTAGTTTCATGGAATTCCTCTAGAAAACTTCTGTTTTTTTTTTTTTTTTTTTCATTGTGTAAAATTATTTGCTCTTTGTTTGGCTTCTATTTATACTAAAGGGCCACATATTTGTTAATTTAACAAAAAGCAATAGAAAAAAAGGAAAAACTTGTTAGGAAAACAAAACAAAGCGATGAAGGTAAATAAACTGTACACTCATTGACCATCAGTAATAGATGTTTGGCTAGGTCAAGTCGGTTAAAAACGTTAAACAAAAAAAAAAAAAAAAAAAAAAAATTAAAGGATTATATGAAGCGTTAACAGTCTTCCTGCTATTGCAAAATACTAAATAACGAAAAAGAAAAAAACATTTTTGTTAATACGAATTGATAAATTGAGTCAGCCTAAGGTTGTTCTGCGAAATACATATAGAGAAGAATATCTGACAAAAACTGTGATACAATATCCACTATAGGCAATTATGTATGTCAAAAAGGGTTTAGATTTTCGAAGGTTTTTTATATCCACCACTGTAAGATGGAGGTAAACGTATTGTGTTTTTTTTCCATAATATATGTGACACCCAAAATGAAGCTTCAGATACCCTATAAACTATATATATTTTTGATTAGCGTGAAGCCCGGCGTTGACTTAGGCATGTCTGTCCGTCTATGTGTCTGTGCGGTGTATGTTGTTGCCACTCTGCTGGTCGCAACAACGAGGATATCAACTTCAAATTTGGTAGCAACATTCTGCGCCCAGGTTAGTATTGAAAACAGGCTAAATTGCCCATGCGCATTTGAGCACGCCCACTAGGCTGCGGCCATTACCTCCCTAACTCTTCCTGAGCTTTCTTACTGTCACCGCGTTATACGACTTGGCGACATCTCCTGACACCACCTGAGTGATTGATAATATTTTAAAAAAAACAAGAAAATCTCCGACTTATTAGCTTTAGAATCCGATCCACCAACACTTCCAGAGAATATATAATCCGGCTTAATGTGTCAATAATACTGTCTCAAGCAGTATATAAAAATTACAAAATACTTTGTAAATTGTTTGCTGGAGAGGTTAACGGAATTTTTAGTTTTTCTGCAGATCAAGTCCGTATTCAAACTTTTGCTTACTAGCTAACCGTGCTTCCTGCTTCCGTCTTTGTGATCACCGCGTATAGGCGATAATATTTAAATTAACCCAGAGCTAAATTAAAATAGGGTCATCGAAATGCGCTCCTCGAGATCTTTTTGAATGTTGTAGATAGAAGAAGAAGAAGAAGTCTAGTATATTTCTACAATTTCTGCAGATTCCCGTTGCAAGTTGTAAGCGAAGTAAGCAAATAAATATTTTATTGGTTTTCTTCATGCAAACGCATAAATAAACATAATATGAAACATTGAGTGTATAGCGACATTACCAATTCGACGAACTATAGTTGGTAAGATATCTGATCTAAATGTGGGACATTTGCAAACGTAATGACAAATATGGCATGTCTTTACTTATTGATAAGGTGTCTGAGAACGATTAAACCACAAGATAATAAAAGTTTTTTTTTTTCGCCGTAGCTTCATTCAAATCTTAAAAGTTCTCAAAAAAGCTAAAAGTTTTTAAGAATAAAAGCTTTTTTTTTGTTGGAAAACCCGCTTTCATTGTATTTTCCCGGAGTCACAAGCATGTTGTCATCGTACACAATAGTTTGCAGCAGTATAAAAATCGTGTTTGTCAAACCTAAGCAGATGTCTGCAGTTAGTAATAATGTGTAAAGTCATATTTAACCCTAGAGAACGATTTGAAATTTACGATTACGCTTATACAACTCGTCAAGACAGAGTTGTGTTCTTTCCGTTCCGACACCTAAAACTTAGACCACGAGGCTGATAGTTTGCATATACATATATATATCATCTGATCTTCTTAAATATATTTATTTGAAATATGTGGATGGAGATGCGAATTTGAAATACGGCATTACTTGAACGATACTTGGAACTAGACTCTAAGACACTTATATCCCACTTTGTATTTAAAGGTCAACTACGTTTTTATGCTTACTTAACCTTAATCACTTTAGAGGACTGTGTCTGGTTGCGGTGCGATGTTATGATCTATGCTCTAAAAGATGTTACAATTTTCCGAAGTTTGTTAAGGTTCTTAGGATGTTTAATTAATTTTGATTTTCCTTCTTTTCCCGAAAACTTTTGAAACTTTTCCCAAATTTCATTTCATCTTATTCCCAGTGATAGTAAGTCTCCCCCCCTTAATGAATGATTCACGAAAATTTTGTTAAGTGCATTCCTGGCACTGTTAGATGCTAGAGTAGCTTTTACTATTACTTTTACTTTTTATAAAGCTTTTATTCGCAAAAAGTAAAGCTTTTCATTTCTCTTAAGAGAAAGATGATAATTGCACTCTTTATTTTGACTATGCGTGACGACACCACTGCGAAAAAAATTCACCACTTGTTTCACTTACATGCTTGTTCAGTGGAAAATTTATTTTCTACATAAACAACTGTTGCAACAAACACTTAAACACTTAAACATTTATTACTACAGTACGGCTTAAGAAGACTCGCGACATTTATGATAAGCAATTTAATTTATTCATAAATATTATACACTCATACTACTAAAGTATTATAGCAAGCTAGCAGGGAGGGTAATTAACTTGGCAGAGAGGTTTTTCGTGAAAAATTCATGAAAGATTCGATCTTAATCTAAACAAAGCAGTTATTGTTTACTTGATTAGAAAAACTTTGTAGATCTACTTAAAAAGTACTTTTTGTTATACCAACAACTTAAGTGAATAATAATACAAAAAAAAAAAAGAAGAAAAATGTTGTATGTGCATATGTACATAAGCAATGAAAATAGGAAAACTTATCTTTTTAACGTTTGTATGCATTTTTGTGTTATTATCATTTTCCTTTCCTTTTTTGTATAATAATCCATCAAAGTTGATTACATTAATTTTTTCATACTCTTCGTATTCACCGTCAGCGCTATATATATTATTGACTATCATGAGATAATCACGATAAATCTATTATTGACCGACGTGAGACGACGTGTGGATAAAGTTAGCCTGCTTATCGCGGTAACATTTAGTAAAATGCATGTTGGGAAATTATTTCATATTAAATTACAATAAAAAATTATGAAAAATGAATTGAAACATTTCATCGACAAACGTAAACCGCCAGAATAAATCGCTTTAAGAGATCTACCGAAAGAACATATGATGCATAAAAAGTTGAAATTTTTTTTTATTTAGGCAAAACCCGTAGTAGAGACATAATCAACATAATTCAATCAAAACCAAGCCTTTACCGGTTCATAAAATGATTTCTTGTCTACTTTATTATGCATTTGACCAATCAAAGTTAGATAGATATGCCATTTAGATAAATAAGATTCACAGTTGTTATGAAGAAAACATGAAGCTTCTTGCTTTTGCTTACTATTACTCTTCTACTAAAAAGGATTTGTTTCTTGTTGTGTGCAATAACAAGTTATTGTTATGATAATCGATTAATGGGCCTAAACTGGGTTAGTAAACTAACTATTTAATGATTAATGATTAGTAGAACGCACAACAACAATTATTATACTGTAAGGGACACTTAGGCGTAGTTGGGAATATTCTCGCGTCGCGGATGCTCGCTACTCGTAAGGAGAACTAATGCGCTTTTTTCTTATAGTCTTTATCAGTTCGCATCAAATATGCTATTCCGCAGCAGATAGCAGATAGTTCCAATATCAATTTTATAATAAAACAATTTTGTGAGGTGACGTAAACCATAAACAATGAAGAAAGCTTCGCGACTTGATACGTGTCTGTGCTACGTTGCTCGGAATAGAGCTTGTTAGTCTTATTAATACAAGAACAACACACTTTATTAATTATGATTTATTCTAATTTAATTTTAATTTAATGTTTGAGTAAATTTTAACAAAACAAAGCAAAATATTAAATAAATTATTTAATATTTTAAATACTTCAAATAGTCTGTGCGTTTAAAGTCATATAAGATCGTATGCCTTTTCTGTCTTCTAACACTTCATAAACTAATTAAATGTATTTTCAAAGTTTTTTTTTTTTTTTTTTGCAAAATTGTTAGGCATAGTCAGTCAGGTTATCTTTAAACGAGTCTATAGAGTCGACCATAACTGTATTGTATTGAAAATTAGTTTTCCTTTTGTACGCTGATCCTTTCATTATAACCTATTCATGTATGCGCTAATCTTTGCTCATGTTATCCCTTGTTACCCCCTCTGTACAACTTACTTTAATATGAGCCTTCTAGTACGCGCTGCCTTATATAGCGAATTGTATTATTATTTTAGTAATTCGGCTTTGTAATTATTATATGTTATCATTAAACAATAGAGTGCTTTTGTTGTTTATAAAGCAAGTTTTTTAAAAAAATTTGTGGGAATTTTCTATTAAAATAGAAGCAAGCGATAGAAAGTGAGATAATCAAAAATTTAGATACGATTGAATTTCGTTGATGCAGCATTGAATATACCCCGTTAATGCACGGGTGGTTGTAGGGTGGGTGTACGCCTTTGACTTCAAATAACATAAACCAGTCTGCCTGAATTTTTCGATTACTCGCTTCACTCACTTGGCGAAGTTAAATCAATATTCCGTTCACAATTTGTACGAAACTTTCGAATTGCGGAGAAAGGAGATTAGTTAAATTCAATCGCAATGTGAAAGGCTTTAAGAATTACTTTACGAATTCACTGTAAACCTAACATAAGTTAACGAAATTCCTTTCTTCTATGATGGATAGCACAATAGTTGAGTGACATATAGGGCCCAAATTTTATATATATATTTTTTATAAACTTTTTAAAACTTAGTTAGTTTTTTGGCATAGTTACACACATACACACACACACACACACACACACACACACACGCACATACATACGCACATACATAAATATTTATTTACGTAAACGTCATAGAATGCAAAGAGGTCTGGCTTAGTGATATATTAATAGTTTTCTAGAGGCAGTAGGAAATTATTTGGATGAGAAGCTTTCACTTTTCTAAAATTGTAACATTTTATGAATGCAAATATATTTCACTTTTTTTTTCTTTCCCATTAAACTGTCAATGGCTATGATTGCGTGTTCAAGGCCATTTCGTATCGAAAAGAATTGTACTTGAACAGAGCTTTTTCCTCTTTTCCTCATAAACTTTTTTATATTAGTAATTTTATTTCATCAACTGTTATGATGGTAAGATAATAAATTCCAGTTGGTTGTGTAAGTCATTTGTTTCTCTATAGATGGATTTGAAGAGATATTATAAAACTTTTTCATTTTATATCATGTTTAAAATAGGTATGTATATATGTGAACTGAGAATCCTTGTTTGCTAATAATTTAATGTGAGTGGCTCAAGTTCTTCTATCTAACACAACCAACAATTACTACTAACCACGAGACTTATGCAAAAGTCCAAATAAAAAAAGCTTTTACGAAACCTGTTCGTTAACCCAATTCAAACTTATATGCATTTCCGATTTTCCAAGTCCCAGATATATCTTCTTGCAGCTATATATTGTCAAATAGCTTTACATGAATACATAGCATTCAAACTTCGTCTAAGTATTGCTTAGCTACACCCATAGCTTACCATTTAAAGTATATCTCTATGATTCGCAATATATAAACACACACACACACACACACAAGCACAAGCACTTAACAAGAATTCCATTTAATGTCTCTTTGAACGAACTCTTCCTTATCTTGCCCCATTTATTTCATCATATCATAAAAGTGCTAATGGAATTGACGGAATTATCTCTAGCTAGCCCCTGTCGAAGTGTCCTTTCTTTACATCACATGTGTCTGTAGTTTAGTAAAGAATTTTTGGTTTGTATAAAGAGAATTGTCATTTGTAAAAATCAAGTTTAAATTGCCTTTAAATTAAAAATTTAACCAAAATAAAAAAAAATAATAATAATAATTATACATTTTACATCGATTTTACGGGGAACATAAAAACCCGATATGTAAATAAAAAACCGAAGTTTGTCCATATATAAATGTCGTATAGAGGACATACATGTCTCAGGTTGTGCTTTGTTTATTGCTTTCATATATCGAACATACCCGTAATAAAGAGAATTCGCCGACAGCGAATGTTCCAAAACAAAGTCAGTCTTGTATTGTACCCTAAGTTACGTTTTTTTTTTTGCGAATCCCAGGCGCAACAATCAATCGGTACATCCAGACACACCAACCACCTCCATAGCAAAACCACGTACGTCCATCGATATGGCAAAACCGGTTCGCGGTGCGTTGAAAGCACTCGATTGGGAAATGCTAATGAATGCGGTTTCAGTCCTGTCGATTATGACTTGCTTCTGTTCGCGGCAAAAAGGAGAAGTCTTTTAAACGCGTGGCGTGTATAAATCGTGAGATAGATGCATAGTGGGATATACTTTGAATAAATTAATATCTTTTTAACAATTTCCCTACAACAACTTTTATGTCAAAATTCCGTTTTCATATTTACATTCAGATATGCATACAACGTGTGTAACTTTTTATACTTTAATAAAAGACTTTAATATTAGAATAATATTAAACTAAACTCTAGATATTTTATACATAAAAAAACTTCGTCGTCCATTATTACATTCTGTTGGTAAAGCGAAAATTTTCGCTTTTGAACGGTCCTATGCAGCAACTGTTTCGGGTATGAAGATCATTAGTTACCGCAGGATGATGGATTAAGGCACGCTATATATCATTGCATGATGATGTCAATAACTGAATGACTAGTTATCAATAAACATTAGTGTCGCGCTATATTACAAAAAAAAAAAAATCCTATAAAAAAAAAAAATTTTCCGTGAATCCGTGCCAAGAGATATCGCATAAAAAGAACTCCAAGTACTTAAATTATAACATTTTACTTCTGATGTTCCCGGAATCAATGGTCGTTGCACGCAGCAAATGAGGTTTCTGTCTAAATCAATTAATTATAAATTTGTATACCCCATCTGGGATACAAATGCTCATTAAATATATGCTGGATGTATGGAACGCACAAACACACTTAAGATAGTCCTATCTTTTACTATAGCGAAAGTGTTCTGAATAGATTTAATTCTGTCTGTCCGTTCGTCCGTCTTGTTTTTTTTTTTTTTTTGTTGAGTTGCAATTTTTAAGATATTTTGATGAGATGTGCTACGCTAACGTGCTTTGCTCGTGACCAAATATATCTTTTTTATTTGTTTTATTCATAAAACTCTCCTGCATTTAATTTTTAACTAAACATTTGCATGTGCAAACTGAAGAGCCCTTCTGTGGCAAAAAAGTTTGAATTCATCAGCTTTTTTCATTAACTCATTTATTTTCCATATTAACGCAAAACTTTTCCACTTACTCTCTAATTTTGCGGGATAAGGGATAATTATAACTAAATTTTTATATTGAAAGAATCATTGCAAGCATTCATACAATGGGCGGAGAAATAACTTTTTAAACTAATTAAAACAGAATAAATGTAATATATATATATATATATATATATATATATATATATATGTGTGTATATAATTATTTAAACATCTAAAACCCATGTGCACCTAATGAATGACAAAAAGAAGAAGCTAAAGGTACCTTAAGGATACTTAAGGAGAGCTTGTCAAGGTTTCAGAAAACAATGACAATGAAACAAGTAAGTGAAAGTGCAATCTATTGCACTGTCAGAGGCAATTTAAATGATGTACATTACACACACACACTTATGTGAATTAACATATATAACATATATGTGTGGAGGGTAAAATTCGAGCGAAATCACATAAGGGAAAACCAGTTTTGATTTCAATTAACTTTAGGGTAATAAGAAAAGAAAAATGTTTTTTATTTTTTTGTGTTCGCTTGGACCGTAATAGCTACACTTAGTGTGCAACATTCTTTAGGCCAGATGATCGTTGGTATAAAAAGTGATTTACCTTTGTCATGTAGATATTCTTGAGCATTCATTTCCCTTAACGTAACTTAGGGTAACTTTTCTACCCTTTACTTAATTAGTTTTTTATTCAGTTACAAACTTAACGTCAATCTTAGCATATTCTCCCTTGTGTGTGGAGTTAAAAAAAAAAAAAAATAAAAAAAAAATGAAAACATAAAAGCGATTCTTACTTAAACATGTAGCTGATGTGGAGATATCTTTATAAAGATATGTGCGCACACCCGCATACACACGCACATACATATACCAACATATGAATAATTACATAAACGCATATATATATATATATATATACAAATACACACGCAAACGCACATACTTTCAAGCATCAGATAATGCAGAGGCCAATGTCATATTGAGTGGCGCTTTCATAGAACACGAGTTGAAGGAATATAGCCCTATTCTCCAAAAGACGACAGGATAATGTAATACTTATACACAAGTTGTTGTCATATAGAAGTAGAAGTAAAAAAAAAAAAAAAGCAAAAAAGTAAAACTTATATTCCATTTACATACGTATACATATGTATATATATGTATGCGTATTTTTATTTTATATTATATAGAAACGCATATAGAGAAGTATGCGTGTACGAGTAAATATATAGGGATCGGCTTAAAGCAAAGGGTAAACTATATGAATGAATAATGACGATATACAAGCTTGCACGCACACAATGCAATGTTATTTCAAATGCTATGTCAAGAGTACGTGTTGAAGGCATTACTTAGATATCGTATCTTCGTTCTCTATACACGCGGCACGTGTGCGTACGTATTGTAATTCATTTTAGAAAAATCAAGCATATACATGACAATCAAATATCATATCATATCATATCATATCATATCGTATCACATCGTCATAGTTATGTGGGGTAAAAACGACAAATATTTTAAAAAGTAAAAGAACAAGCAACATATTGGATAGATGGCTGGATACCTTAATAAAATTTTTAGTTTGCAAACCAAAAGAAAAAAAAGTAAAAGAGGAAAATTTCAATTTATTTTCTCACAAAGTTACAAAGTGTATGTATGTGTATGCAAGAATGAATGCTGTTTATGTATTATACATATTTTCATGTGCATAGTTTGTCTTTTGTAAAGCATTCACATTCGTCGTTAATAACTTCAGTTTGTTTTTAGGTTATTTTTTAAGTTGTTTTTTATTTTTGTGTGTTTTTTTGTTGTTGTTTTTTTTTTTCTTGCAAAAAAATTCAAGCATCCGAATAAGGTCATTGCACTCTACGAAAAAACAAACAAATGAATGCAGTGTAGCGTTAGGAAAAGGTATAAATCTCATTGAATTGTCAACACGGATCATTGCCCTGCATAGAACACAAAAAACCGATTTCATCACGTTCGCATTTCATATTTTTCTATGCATATATATATATGTATTTAAATATATGTATATATATATATTTAAATATATGAATATATATATATATATATATATATATATATATATATGTACGTGAAAACAGTTCGCTTCCATTCTCTTTGAATTGTATAATGTGTTGAATTTTTGCATCTCTTATGTCTTTTTTTTATTTTTTCTTTTTGTCATTTTATTTCTGTTCCTTTTTTCGCTATTTACTAAAAAAAAAAAAAAAAAGAAAGAAGGAAAAATAACAAAAAAAAAAAAAACAACAACAGTATACATAATCTAAGGAATATATGTATATGAGTGCGAATGTACACATGTACCAGTGAGAGAGAACTAAACTTGAGAGGATTTTCCACTTGAACATAATGCATTTTCTTCCGAGTGTTAATAACCAAGTGGATTGACATACAAACACATGCTCAAATACAAACATACTTATACGAAAAGTATGTACGAAATACTTACACATTGAAAACTTAAATTGTAAACAATTTTTTCCCTTTTTTTTTATTTTATTTTACTAATCTAAAAGTCACTGACGGTAAATTTAAGCACGTGTATATATATATATATATGCTTGTAGAATGCTGTATATGAGTGTGTATGAGTTTGTGTGAAGGGAGAATATAAGTTTAAATTGCCTGCTTTTGAGGGGAATTTTTTTTCTTTTGAACGTTTAAACTTTTTGTCTTACACTAATCGAAAAATTATATGCTTTTCTGGATAAGCATTTTGATTTGTTTTGTCCGAATATACGATCAATTTTTAGTTAAAAATTTATACCTATATGGGGGACATGTCTACTAACACATGGCTTGGCTAAGTTTTGTTTATGACTATCTTATACATGATTAACCACTTAGAGGATGTCTCGCATTGGCGTACCGCGGTGACAGCTCGAAAGAAGCAAGGTAAAAGAAAGAAAGAAGGAATGAGGTGAAGACCCCAGCGTAGTGGATATGGGCCTCATCGACATGCTATTATCTCACTACATTTACGAGCAAAGGCAACTCTATCATATTGATATTTCAACACGAGAACATTGGCTTTCAATGGCTACTCATGCGGATAAATTTTTATTAGGTGAAATTGATTAGCGGATGCAATTTTATTGTTCTTGTTATTAGTTTAGCCAGAGCAATAAAATTTAAGATTAAAATCTTAAGGCACTAAGGCAATTGGCTTTATTGAAAACTCTACCGCACTTGATATAGATGGAATCTTACATTAGAGTGTTTCTTAGGATAAATCATAAGAATTTTGTGCACTTCTATTTCTTCCTCAGCAAGCTCAATATTTGGTAGGCCATAAGCAATTGCATTGCAGAGTAGGTTTGGCTTTAGGGAAGCAAGTACATGAGTTAAGACTACTACAACACTACAACTAACACGCAGATAAATTCGACCTTTTTCATCTTTTCAACAGTTTTAAAGTTCAAATGGACATCACGCGTATAAAGTTCCAAGATCTTTGGATGATTAGTTAATTCCAGAAAAGATCTTTGAATATTTGTAATCAATTTTTTTCTACCTGATCTAGTTTTCGAAATGACGACGACATATACGTATGTCTAGGACAAAGGGTCAATTTGAGCCATAGTTCTTATAGAATTTTTACACTCGCCCAGGAACAAAGACAAGAAACTTTGAGAATTTAATGCAGGCATTCCTTGGTCGATTATGAAGCCAAGTCTTGAACAGACGATCGGCCCACATGTACGCCCATAACAGAGTAGAAATTAAGACAGCCTTTGAAAAAATTCTGATAATTTTTTCATATTTTCCATCTATAACTTTTGATTCTATTACGATATTTCGGGAAATTTGCTACTCAAAAGTTTATCCGAATGACTTGAATGGTCGATTCGGGTATTGTATCTAATTCGTTTGCAATGCATTCGTAATTTGTTGAAGACGGTACTAATTTGCACTAGAGAAAAGGGGAAAACTTAATTTCATTTTTTTTTTCGAGCCATTTTCGAGGTCAACAAATTTTTGAGAATAACCTCAATAAATTGAAAAATCAGTTTACTTTTCATGTTCTTAGACAGGTTAAATTTTCCAAGTTATTCATTACCCGAAATTTCTTAAAAGTGTTACATCACATCATTAGTCCTTGAGCTTCAAATCATTACAAAACTTATATTTTTTTAATCTTTCACTTTTTGGCTGCTAACGCACATTGTTTGTTAATACCGCCTAATCGGCCGAACTATTATCACAGTGAACATTTTTAATAATTTTCGAAGTGTACAAGGATATCCTATTCATATTATGTTTAAATATGTCAGCAGCATATCAGTCTCTCTGTGTTCATCGGCACTTTAGCACATCTATCTACAGGTTACTTAGCACAATGACAGGTGAAATTTCCTTTAAAAATGTCAACGTTTGTAATATGAATTGTAATGAATTTTAGGGATATGCGCACGTCACATATATACGCGCACATCCATACGTGCATACATTTACTTGAACACTTTAAAAAGTGAAATATTCTTTCCAAATGGAAATTCTTTTGTGTGTGTGTGTGCGTGTGTGTGCAAAGCATTCATGCAAACAAGAATTTAATTAATATTGAATTTCATTATTAAATCTTTTTGTAATGGTTAGCAGACAACCGTAATACCGTTAATTGTTAAATTTAAGAATAAGCCCATAGACTTAGATGCTACTGCTTTATGTCTTTAGTCTCAGAATTTGTTTCCCTCACCAAGTGAATAACAATAATCATAATAAAATTAAGAAATTAGGAAAAAGGTAATGCAAGTAAACACAGGTCGTCTAAAAATATAAAAAATATATATGTTGACCTTAGATTGAAAGTATTGAAATTATACACAAATAAAGTATATTGTTGTTGTTGCTGTCTCATCCCTACCTTCTCGAAAATACCTTTACATATCATTCACTTACACGCAGGACATTTATTGTTAAATTTAATTTGCATAGACAATTAGCAAAAATATGCATATAAGAGTTGAGCCTTGACAGATCGTGCATCAAGCACATCAATTATAATTAAAATATAGTCTATCGTACGGTCTCGAACTATTTCTCTAATCAACTATGTGTTAGCTCAATACTTAATCTTGTCAAATTATTTGGTATTTCTGGCCGCTTTGCTGGTTCTCTTAGCTTAATTTTGATTATCATAGAGATTTTGTTGAGAAAGAATTTAGGATCTGCCTTGAAGTTTTAAACCAAAATTTAGATTTAGTTAGGTATCATAATCCATAAAAGAAAAAGATTTTTTATGAAATCGGCAGTCCCATGGGTCGATTATTAATTTTCAAATAAAATCCGACGCTAAAAACAAAATAATATCGTATTTGTAGAGAACATTAATATGAAAGTTAGTCCTGAAGAAAGTACAAAGTATTTTAACTTGATTCTTCGTTCTTTTTTCGTACCAAGAACTTTTCGTTATCTTACTTGCATACATACACATACCTGTACTGAAAACATACATTTACTTGTTTATTTATTTACTAAGAGTTCATCTATCAGTGCATGATGCACTTGTTTATGTAACAAAAAAAAAAAAAAAAAAAAAAAAAAGAGAATTTAAAAATTGAGCTGGAATCAGTCTCCAGCAGCAGTTGATGTCGCAGCCAATCTTTATATGCTTATTAAATTTGCTTTTATAA
>NW_023998417.1:5958525-5992011 GCF_014805625.2 Glossina fuscipes
AAAAGTTTCTAACAAGTTTTTGCTTTACTTTTCAAAAGTTTGTTTGCAAAACTATTGCATCAAATAAACAAAAACTAAAGACGATGTTATTTGCTACAATTTAGAAAAATCTAGTTCACGCTTAAATTAGTTTTTTAAAACTTAAAAGGTGTTTGCTGCATTTTGATAATGTAATGAGACGAGAATTTTATATAAGATTTTTTAAACTTTAATATTTAACTGTCTATTTGCCTTGTCACGAAAGCGTAAAAGAAAACATTGCATTGCATTGCCGCCAAGTGCGTTAGAAATAAACTTCAAAGATAAACGAATAGAGAATTTTGCTTTGACAATTTTTCTTTACCCACTTCTGTTCACATCTTAGCATCTGATACAATACAGTATATGAAAAAAAAAAAAAATGTGACATTTTTCTTTATGCAATATAATTACAAATGTAATTACAATTATTATTTTTAATTATACATAATAATACCGAGCAGGGAGAGAAGAAGGTGTGTGCAGTTAATGCACATCGCCGAGTTAATGCATTCTTGACTTGAAAGTAACCTTTGTTTAAAGTTGCCCGCTTTTATTTGAGCCACATAAGTTTATAAGGGGGAATGTGAAAACAATTGTCTTTGAAAAATATTAAAAAATTGGCAATATGGCGGCCAGATGCCTTTAGCGGGTCCTGCAGTCCGTAAATTGCTGGTCTAAATTTGAATCTTAAAACAGAAGCCATTTAATCGCCATGTACGTGTAGGTGGGAAATATTGGTTTTTGGTGTGATAGGCGGTGAGTATTCACATCCCACATATTCCATATATTCCTATTGATCTTGAACCAAACATCCAAACATCTGTTGTTAATGAATTTCTTGAAATTATGCTCAACCTCTCCATTTTCATTAAAGATAAACCATACGTATAACCTACGCCAGCCTGGGTATATATACATATATATATGGTATGCGCATTTATCTAAATATATCCACCCTCTCTTTATAACATAAGATCATATTATTGAAAAATGTATATGCCCTTTGAACTTTAAATTAATTAACGATCGGCACTTTTCTCTTTCATTATTGCTTCAAACTCAATGGCCTACATTGTGGTTATCTGTATTGAAAATACGTTGGCAAAATTTTTCATAAATCTTCAAACTGAGATCTCTCAGTTAATTTCCTCTAGCGATAAATTGTCTAAAAAAGAAAGAATTTTTTTCGTACACACACACACACACACACATACATAGCGTCATATGTCAATGAAACATCAAGCAAAGTATCTAAACTCTGTCATAACGTGTTAAGCTAATAACGAGAGTAACACTTGAGCTCCGAGGCCGGCACCTAGCGCAATGAATGAGAACAAAATCTCATTAATATCAAAGACATTTTTGTTTGCAAAGGCAGAAAAATTTTTCATATTGCATTTGCAAAACGTTTTCAATGCTTTTGACATAATTTTAAACGATTCAGGTTTTCTTCCGGATCCTTATAGAGAAAAAAAAAAAAAAACACACACACACACACACACACACACACAATTCATTTTCATTGTAAGCCAACCTTTGAGATTTTTCCTTATGGTTAAAATGCATTGCACAAAACATACACATGTAGATTCTTTAACTTTTTTAAAAATCATGCTTGTACGTCCGCGTATTAAAGTATAAAGTTTCTTTATATGTTAACTATCACACTCCCTTAATGCATTTATGGTTATTTGATATTGTTGATGGTATTGTTTATAAACTGTAACACCTAATAAAATGTTTAAGCCGATTCTTGTTGTTAATAAGACATCAAAAGGTAGAAAATACAATAAACTTCAACAAGGAGATTAAATTTGCAGGAAATATCAAAAGAAAACTACCAATGAGTTTTAAAACCTTAAATAACAATAGTCGTAAATCATGTTGGTTATATATGAAAAAAAAAAAAAAAATTTATACACACATTCATGAAAATGTGTGTATAAATTTTGCTAGTAGCTAAAGTAAATACTATGATTTTTATATACACAAGGAGCATAAGCTCATCCGTGTCTTCTATTCATATAGACAAGTCATTCATTACTCTTTCTCTCTTATATTAAATCTTTATTCACCACACGTACATATAATGAGAGCAGAGATTTTTTATTCACCACTATATGCACGGTTTGCATTTATAATAAAAACTTTAAAGTCTCCCGAAAGTATGCAACAACATTTAGTATTCAATGAGTACCGTAGAACTACAAGACGAAATTAAAACGCATTAACGGGCCAGAAATAGGTTTGCTTTCCATACATAACTAAGTTGTAATCAAATTTTTATATAGATGTGCGTATACGTATTTACATATTTGTTTTTTTTTTTTTTGAATTAAGAGTTAATATTAAAAATTACTTAAATTGCAAAGTTACTTATAGAAAGAGCGAAAACGGATAAATTCAAAAAAGAAGAAAACACATTTTTCTCCAAAAACTTTTATATATATATATATATATATTCGAATAAAACACAAGTGGATAAAACGATTCATATGAGTGTGTGTGTATGTGTATGAATGCGTTTGGAGATGTATGTGAGGCCCGTTTACCCACTAACCCGTGTAAATGAATAGAATTAACGATGAAATAAAAATGACTACTTTGTAAGTGAAAGTATTTCTTTTTTTTTTTTTTGTATATATATATTTACATATATACATATAAATTTTTTTTTTTTTTCATTTTGCTTCGCTTTTCTTCCAATGGCTGCATTTACCTTAACTGCTCTACAAAAGGATAAAACCAAGTTCATTGACTAGTCCCTAAGTGTAAGCAAAAAAAAAAAAAAAATAAAAACAAGAAAAAATGAAAAGAAAAGAAAACTGCAAAAGAAAAAAAGTTTTAAACTGAAACAAAAAAAAAAAATTAATAAAAAAAAAAAGCAGAACAAAAATTTTATTGCAATTTTTCCAAGACAAAAGATCACAAAATGCATGGTTGACATGATTAAAATCCGTATGCTTTGTATGTACGTTACTTATCCTTTTCCCCGTGTAACGAACTATTGTTTGCTATGCTGCTTGTATTATGCGTTATAAAAAATGTCGTTCTTGTTAGTTGTAATGATAAATTCCTTTTCATTCACATCAACTAAATTTCTGGGTGCTGAGTACACAATTTTTTTTTTTTTTTTTTTTTTGTAAAACTACTATATCTCTTTAGGTTCGTTTTCACTGAAGCATGCAAATTCGGTCGTTTGTTATATCAAACAGTTGTACAGTAAGCTAAAAATTGCAATAATTTAATGCTACATTTTCATAATGTTACGTAAGGATATCGCGAATTTTTAATGGATGCCGGTTAATTTTAATAACAATGCGTTCTACTTGGATACAATTAAGTTAAAGAATGGGTTTTTAAGTAAACTGTTTGTGTGAAATTTTTTTATTTTTATTTTTATTTATTTTTTTAAATTGAGAGCTTCGCAAGTGCAGTTAAATAAAAAAAAAATATATATATGTGAAAATGGACAGACAAAACTTTTAAAAAATGCTAAATTAATTAATTTTTGGAAATATATATTTCTCGTTAAATGTGCAAAACAAATGCCCATCATTGGAAATCGAATGAAAGAGAACTTACAGTTGTCAAGTTGTTTCGATCCTTATATGCTCATCTTTTCATTGCAATATAACGATAAAGTAGTAAAGCCCACGTATACGTTGGTCAATCAGCTTTTTAATGTTTATCAAGAGATCCTTTTTTAATGTGTGTATTGTTCTGTTTTTTTTTTCTCTGGTTTACGTGGACATTTTTGAAGATAGATTGATAAGCGCACCAATCGTTTGGCATATGTAGCATATCGTTTCGTAAACTATAAATAAACGCAGACAAGGTTTTACGATGCTTCCGCTTATCCTCGCATATATATCTAATTTTTAAGGTCTTTAAAGGCCATTTCTACATATTTCTTTTATCAATTACTGTCGGAAGAGGGGGGTGAGGAGGATAACATATTCATTTAAGCCAAAACATTTGAAGCAGACGAAACCTTCAGGAATCCTTAATGTACATATATTTTCGGGATTAGAATTAAGCTCCTCAATCGATTAAAGCATGTCGGTCTGTATAATTGCTGAGAAAAAGTCTCTCATTCCAAAGCCTCCACATATATTCTAGGGAGGATCCTACAATTTCTGAACAAAAATGGGCTAAAACACTCACTCAGTATTATGGACTTTAGAAATTAAAAAAAAAAAAAGCTTTTTTTTTTTAACAAAGGACCGAGTGCTATAAAAGTTTCGGTCACAGTCCAATATTATTACTTGTTTTATTTCGCGAAATTTGCGGCCCCGAATATGTATAATAACAATAAAGCAGGTTCTTTGACGCTTACAACTGGCTGGTTGCAAACGAAACGACAAAATGAGTATTATCTGTCGTTTAGTAATTCAAGGAGAAATGGAAAAATCTAAACAAAATCGTGGAGAGTCGTGTGAAACGATTCGAATTTGTATTCGATGAAATCGCATACATAGTCGAAGTTGTAGAAAATTTCAAAAATCATTTAACTACCAATCAAAATAAACTCATCATTTTTGCATTAATACAAATTATGCTTATCCATCAGAATATAAAATTTCTGGTACGCTCATGTATGCTCGCGTTCAGGTTTTTTATATCAATTTTGGCTGCAACAAGGGATAGACAGATGGACTAATGGCATTTTTAGTGTAATACAATCGACCATAGGTTGGGTAGGGTATAGACTGGCCTTAGTTAAATGCACATTTGACCTTTGTCTATCGGTCTTTTCTTGCTGACGATATTGAGGATGTATACATATATATTCATTTAGCAACTGTCAAACTTCATAAGCCTTTTATTTAACTGCTGACTTAGCTAGTTCATCATGGCACGTGTTTGGGGATTTGAAGCGACCTTCATTTTGTCTAAATAAGTCTAAAATAATTTTCTCTTTTCTCGAATTAAAAGTTCTCGCTGATCGAAAACATATATGTATCAAAGGGTCTGTAACACGTATACTATAAATGTAGAATAAGACCAAAATGGAAAAATTCTTAAAATCATTCCTTTTAGCAGTTGTGTAATAACACAATCAAATCATCTACTCTAGCAATTGAACAATTCCAATATCATACAAATAAATATTTAAATGTATAAATAGACAGTGACAAAATTTCTTTCATATTTTCTCATTCCCTTGACAAGTTCGATAACATAACCTCAATAATGATCAATACTCAAGGGACTGTCAACGTATGTCAATAAATTCTAAGATTAGTTGCCAATAACCACAAACCAGTAAAACCAACATAGTATTGTGCTTACAACATTGATTGAATTGGAAATGTAATTATAATTGTACTCACATACACAAGCACATTACATGTGGTAATATTCAATCAATACGATTATAACTTTTCAGAACTTCCGCCCACACATGATATTGATGTGCATATGCATATAATGTTTTAAATGCCAAATAAAATGTTGGTTGAAACATACACTAGTCTACCGTAAGGACATTTGCTATGCTTTTGGCTGCCTATCTATTGTGCTTGCAATAGAATATTTGTGTAGAACGATAACAAGCATGAAAGAACAACTAAGGGCAAAGTTGATCCATACATAAAGATTGTCAAATATTTCTTAATCATCGGCGGGTCAGTTGGTCGATTCGAATTTACTTTATGCTAACTTTTTCAATGGCCTTAAATAATTTTGGCAGTGGATTTTCCTTTATGTTTCATTTTTAAGCAAAAGATTATATTTTGTTGTGACGAAGCTTTCAGGCAAATTTCGTTCTTCAATGCGTTGAATATTTGAATGATTTAGATATATATTTGCCGTGAATGTTCGATTATTGTCTGCTGCGAATAGGAAAAAATGGAATTATAGTTTATTGCATATTCTAAACGAGATTATTGGCGCAAGAATCTCACTGTCACGTCTGATTCGTATGCTCAATTAAAAACGTATGCCTCACATTTTAGCTTTTTATGCCAATTTTTGCGTTTGTTATTCTCCTAAGGGGAAAATACAATAATTGGACGGCGATATGCTTGGATGAACAGAAATGGAGAACTAAGTCCTCGATAAGCATATATATATGGTATCTATAGGACTTTCGTCCGGATGCACATATCAATGGAAACACTTACATAATCGATTCCTCAACCTTGAGCGGTGGCGAATTAATTATATTTGCTTTCTTATAGCCTATTAATTATGTTTGCTTGCCATCTAATCCTGTGTGTATTTATATCTCGTTTTTTTTTTTTGCTTAATTTTATGCCAATAAAATAACGAGAAAAAAATTAGTCTTACGTATGCCATTTATTTGCTGTTGTTATTGTTTTGCTTTTTAATAAGTTGTTGTGCAGTTACTAAAACCCTATGGCATTTTAAGCTTACACTTTAAAATTTATTGCAAAATTTTTCTTGCATACAACAGACAATGGGAGAATAGCTCCCATCATATCTCTTCCATGCTCCGAAAACAATTTATCCGCAATATTTCAACCAACCATTATGGCGAACTGACGTTTGCCTGATAACGCCAATCATGAATTTAAAAGAAATATGATGAGAAAGAGAGATGTTTTTCCTTTAATCAGGCATTTTCTTAGCCAATACATATCGTAAGACCATTATAAAGGATGTTTATATTTAGAAAGTGGACTGGATAAGCTTCACGCATGAGTTATTTCACGTATAAATAAATATATTTTAGGGAAATACTTTTTTATTACGTTACTCTATATGCATAATAAAAATCGAGAGACTGAAACACACACACACACACACACCCATATGCCCCATGATGAAAATATGAACAATCGTATCGGATATTTAGTCAATTTTGTATTCCTGCTAAAATCTCTCATACATGGTTTTTCATTTTTGCCTTTAAACAAGAAATTGTAAAAAAAGTTTCTATAGCAACTTCCACAAGTTTTGTTTCCCTTTTCCAATTTGCATTTTTTTGCTTACTATGCTATATACTGTGTGCAATTTTTCAATAATACTCGAGAAAGGGATGAAAATAATTGAGCAGGTCCAGTGCTATTATTCAAAAGTTTCTCCTCCTTTTTCCCATATGCATAAAATTTTACGTATAATTGTTACTTTTAGGTGAATACGCACATTAATCAAATTGAAAGTATACGAACCTTGTCATTGGGTTTCTAATAGCCATGCATGCATTTCTATTACATTAGTTTCATATAATTCTGACCATCAATGCACTAGCACTAAGGTAATTGTTATTATGAATTGTTATGTAAACTTTGCAAATAAATTGAATTATTTTTAAATTGCTTTCTATGGAAGAACACTCAAACGATACTGTTTTGAATTTTTGTTATTGTCATGGTAAATGATCATTAATTTTACATATGCATTGATATAAATATTTACATGAAACCATGAACAAATCTGTTTAATTTGGGTAAATCAAGGCCACCTATCAACGAAGGTAAATAAATGATAAAATTGTGTGGATAGTGCATCATCATATACCAAAGGTGAAAGTTACATCAAATTTTTAAAGAGCTTGCGACGAATGAAAACATAAATCAATGTATGGATCATCTGTGGCTTACAGCGTGAATAAGAGAAGCAATTTAATAAAGTCTCTCTTCCCACAACTGTCGGTTTCTTTTCTTTTTTTCTTCTTCTTTTCTTCGATATAGGATATGGAAGCGTCTATTTTCAGTTCTTAGACGGGAGTTTTGTATTTCAAGGAGTACAAATTTTTTTTTTTTTTTTTTTTTTGGGTCGCGTATACCTGCAACATGGTATCAGTCGAAAAGAAGTAAGGGAAGGGAAAGAAATAGGCAGTGGACGCAAACTAGTTGATGTGAACCTACATCGATCGGTAAATGATTATGCATGACCCGTTGAGCACGACCAAATATCCTACGGCTACGACCAAATCTGCTCTACCGGGGTGTGGTTTGAACCCATGAACACTGGTTTGGTAGTCGCAATACTTATCTTCTCGTCTATTTATGCGGACAAAATATCAAAGCTGGATGGTCCTATATTTAATATCCAATGCAAATATCAAAGTGTTGCAAATAAACTGGCGAAATTACTAGACTCAGTAATTTATATCAAAGACAGAAAAAAACTCATCGGTATTTCCGGTCTCATCAAGCGTAATGAACAAAAATGAAAAGAGAAAAACATATCGGTTTTTTGCAAATATTCTGTGTACTTAAAGTGTCTGCACATCGCATCGGTATAGATAACTTCCTACAGAGAGCTTCACTGCGAATTATACTATTTTCGACAGCAAGCACATCCGATGAATATAATTGGATCGACTTTAAAAGGAAGATAAGCGTACTATGATCACCAAGTTCGTTATGCTCTTCCATAAGGGGATAATAAAATTACAGCCGTATTCTAGACGTTTTAACCGTTCGCTAGTCATAAGCGGAAACCATGTGTTTTCTTGTCGCAGTGTTTATAACTTTGTAGCAAATATGATATATATCGCACTATGACGATAACACTTTTCGATATCAATTTTTTTTTTTTGTAAAAAAAAAAGTTGTCAAGTTCCCCCCCAAAAAGAAAAACACGATAAATAACAAAATGCTTGTGACTGCCTGAACACTTGCGACCTCTCTGTGATGTTGCTCATAAAAAGATTATTAGTAAGCTTTGCTTTTTATGTTAACGTAGACAAAATTTTTCAAGCTTGAAAAAAGAGTAACATAATTTCCTCCTTTTCAAAGACCAGTTGTGAGAAATAATCGTAAATCTGTGTTTGTATTACATATATATATATATTTAGTATATAGTATACAGTAATAATCTAAGCGTTTTTGACATTGAAAACAATAAACTTTCGTATATTCATTGGTGTTGGGTTGGATTGATGTCATCCCTGTGTATTTTTAACATTCAGGGCAAATTTGTAAAACCCTTTATAAAGTGTAAGGACTTGTATAACGATTTAAATGTATTGATTTTGTCCATCCATCCGTGTTATTGAAATTTGATATTCTTTAACGTATCTCTAGTAACTAAAAAAGAAAAAAAATGCAGAAATTAAATAAAAAAGAAAAATCTCTTCTCTCTATTCACTTATTTTTAGTAAGCGATTATGCTATTTATACTATCAATAGGAAGTCGTGTTTTTATATGTATCCACATTTTTCATTTCAATTAAAAACGTTTCGTAAACTGACAAGAAAACGTTCGTTACGAGAAGCAGCGCAGAAGCAACGTAGTAAGTACGTTGCAAGCGTTTTCGTCTTGTCGTCTAATCTACACACTACAATCCGATATAATCTTCTTGTCCGCTAAGTCCTCCCAAATATTTTGCTTCTGAAATTTACTCGCACTTTGCACTTTGCATGCAATCACCATAGCGTAGCCACCTGCATGCATTTTCATCCCTTTCTTCTTTCAAACATACGACCTTATAATTAAACTAATATAATATATTAGTTTGTTACACAAACGTGTGTGACTTTGACTAATTGGTTAAATGTATTTATTTTCTGTTACACACATATTTTTCCGAGTCACTTTTACAGTCTCCGCAGGTGATCTTGCGTTTGCCCATCATCAGCATCCAATCACGCTAGCAGACGGTCAATTGTTTTTGGTCTTTCGTAGCTTTCCTTATTCTCAGCATCGGACGGACAGTTATCGATCGACAGCCTCGCTGTCGTAGATTTGGTGAGGAAACCGGCAAGTTTTCGCTGCACTTTCTTTCAGGCTACAATAGAAAATCAAAGTTTCGCCCAAAAGCGTAACAAAACGCAATATCTTTGCTGCATTTGCATTGCGATATTATTGGTCCTGTCAGGACTGATTATTTCTTGACAGATATTCCTCCAATAAGGAACACAACTTCAGACTTGTCTGAGGATTACACATACTGTTAGCTAGGAACTTAGTTGCACATGCACATCCAGAAAAGCCTTGCTCGATGAATAAATTTCATCCATCTTTAGTCGCTGTTACAACTTCGTGATTGAAAATATCGAGAAAATTGAGACTTGACTCCTATAATCTTAGTTTATACCAAAAAATTAAATGTGCGGAAGAGATACCCTGAACGTATAAAAAAGCTTAAACAAATTCAAAACTTGAAAAATGTAAATATCAAAGCAATTATGTAGTAGTCACTACAAAAAATATTTACCTAACATTTCGCATAAAAGCTTAATAATATAGTTATACTAAACCTAATAGAGATGAATAGTATTAGTAGAAACTTTTCGAAAATGTTTGAGGCTGCGGATGTACAACACTCTTGCTAGAATAACATAGCTGTGCATTCTCTATCCAATTTGTACTTATACTTCTACTTGATAGGTTAGGTATTTCATTGCGAACAAGGCGAAGGTTTTTTACTTACTTTATTGCAATTTAAAGAAATGTTTAAATATTTTGCAATTTTACTTATATTGATTTTTAAACCAATATGTCATAAAATAACTTGATATTGATGTTTATTTTTAGAAATGGCTCTTTTAGATTTTTTTCTCAGGTTTTCCGTTGTATCAATATGTATTAGTATATATATATACATATTTACGCTTGCTGATACACTATGAAGAGGTTTTTTTATATTATTTCATTCATGCTATTTATAGAAATGTGACGATATAGTTTCTATTAGAGTTTCTTCTTCTATTTTATTACTTTTATAAATGCAAGTGATGATTTTATGTATAAAAGGATGCGTGTGCGTTAAAGTATAGCTATTGTAAAATTAATGCAACCACTATTATATGAGGCAGCAATATATATTGATCCACTTATGTATTCATTTCATTCCATCTACCTATTTCCATACATAGTAACGTTTAGTTTTAATTAAAGCTATAGCTTTTATTAGAAGTGTATAACACTTTTTAGATTATCTGGATAATCATGTGATAGTGCTCCACATACTCACAATAAACAATGTATTTACAATGCGTTCAAGTATAGAACTATAAATTATTTTATCCTTTATCAGTTAAATGTACACTTTGTTGACCTTAAGTAAATCATGTCTACGACAAAAAAATTGCATGTTTTAACCAACAACATGGACAATATACATACAAAAAATTAATAAAAAAAAAGTGTAGATACGCGTAATGTGTGGTATAAGCAAAGGCGGTTTTAATGTTAAAACTCAGAGAACCCAGAAAGGCTAATATACATTATCATATATATAAGTATCTTCTCTTTGGCGCTATTGTGTATATTTATTGTATATATTAAAAAAAAATTATAGTAATTATTTTGTATACTTCTGTATGCAAATAAAATAAGACAATGAAATTGAAGAGCAAGTCGTTACATTTTTAACGCAGCTTTCGCAATGGTTACCCATACATAAAGTTCCAAAATTTTCGGCCCATAATCAACCCTTCTCTAACTAATTTAGAGAAGTGTTAGTATCACTCTGTGTTGTACCAAACGGGATCGATTTTATCCATGATTCACGATGAGAATTAGTAAAGAAATCAACCTAATCGATTTTAGCTTATTTTTGAACATCACTGCATATAAGGATTCTCAGGAAGTGCTATAGTTCTTAGGTGTTTTTTCAGTCAATTTTCATGCATTCAAAAATCACCTGAATGAATAGTAGTTTTAATTATCATTGAACTCGTACGTTCTCGTTTTGAAAATTAAGTTTTGTCCTGTTTTAGGTCTCACGTAGAAGTGATAGAACATTAAATGGCTTTAATTCACTTTAAAAGCTTCACTTAGCTAAAAGTAATTTTGGATTTAGTTGAGTCTCTCTATCAGTTGTGATATCCTCTTTATATGCATTTATATTATAATTATGGTTTACACGTACGTGCTTCTATGTCAACAAGGTACTATAATAATCGCTTCTTAGCGCAGTTATATGCTGGTTGATAATGCGACCACAATATGGATTTAAATTTAAATGCATATAAATTAACAATTTATAACGAAAATGTTGCACCTCCTGCTGTCTGTTTGTGAATACTGAGATACAGATATGTTTACGTGTCCGTTTAGTGGTTTTTAAGTGTGAAAAAATATATGAAACCGTGATTCGTTATTTAACTTGGCGAAAACTAGCATTTAATAACATGCATATAATTTATTTACTATGTATTATTCCGCGATATATATATGTGATGTTAGAATAGTAATTATTCATATACACAGTGAATCAAATTTAAATTTCGTCACTAAACTTATTTTCATGGAAAATAACGTAAACAACTTTAAAACAAAAACAAATAAAATTTGAATTTGATATGGCAACTAAAAGTATTTAGAAACACAAAATACTGATTTTATCACTCGGGGAACTTGATATACATAATTGTACGAAACTAAAAGGGAATAGCTACGCACGATGTAGTTGATGTGACCAATTAAAAATGATTACATATGGTAGAAACAATCATCGGTCCGCTAATTCAAGCCTTTGCCTTTGCAACACAGATGCTTTCAATTTGTAGCAAGCTGGCTTAAACCTAAATAGTATGTATATGTAATTACTTAACGCAGACTTATCCTTACTGTTGTTATGCTAAATTCTATCTTAAGTTAACTTCAGTATACTTAGAATGTAACAAACTGTCTGCCCATTCGTTTGCATTGGAATGTTCTGGCGCTACCAATTCTTACCTTTTTACTCTGTCAGATCTCAGGTCATTAAGCATCATATTGCATATTAGGTACGTCGCGAATACGATGCGTTATACATGAATAAATATTTCGATTATATAACCGAAAAATGTAACAAACATGAATGTGAAAAAAGTAAATAAATAAATAAATAAATAAACAAAGACAAACTAATCAGAATCAAACATACAGATGAAAATTATATGTACACTGCTGGAAAAAGTAAAAGCAAAGGAAAGTTTTTAAGAAAGTTCATTTTCTACATCTACACTTGTGTAAGAACATGAGAAAAATAGATAGACTAGCCTAAAGGCTGGATAGGAATACCAATCAGCAAAGAAAACGAAGACCGTAAAGTGTCATCGTCAACATATTCGACAGATTCGTTTTAAAAATAACGAGACTCTTCTGAATTGGATGCATGAACGATAGGTTGAGATAAGATAAAGTGCGAAGCACTCAGTCTTGCCTAAGAAATAAAGTTGAATTCCACTTTTTTACTTATTTAAAGAAATTTTGAGGTTAGTAAACTTTCGCAGTCTTCAAAAGCTTAAGCTAGTCATAGGTCGCGCATCAATATACTTTAGAAATACTCAGAGCTATCCATAGTAAGCAGATCTAGTCGCGTCGCTTATTGATGGCTGCTCAGTTTGGAAGTAAATTTTTGCAGCTAAACAAGATTTCATTTAGTTTTAATTTTAATTACATCAAAACTATCAAAAAATATGTGATATAACATACGACGTAAGAATTATTAATTTTTCCATCACATAATATATATATATATAACGTTTTCTCTCTCTCTCTCTCATCTCATTTATTTGTATACATTTTGATTCTATTAACTAAATTAGATTTGCTTTTTCATTCGCTTCGATTACAGTTCCATTCTAGTAAAACTTCCTATAAAGACTTCATACCTGATCTTAATGATGTGCAATAACTGAATTTACCCGAACAGCATATGACTTAAAGGATGCATAGATCAAATATGTATATGTGCATATATTTAAACGCATTCCATACCATAGCTATGTATAAATGAAACAAGAACTGAATACCGATAGACATAAACACACTAATAATTTTATGTAAATGAATTAAATGAGCAAACTGCACGAATCATGCATCAAGTACTGAGTTATGAGACAGCAGTGCGAGCCAATAATTCCACAGAATATCGGGAATATGTAACGAAGCGAACTTGTGTCACTTTAATATTGACAATAGCCTTTTTTACATTGATTTCAGGTGAGTATGTGAAATGTTTTTATATACGCATATTAAAGTTTTTCATTTAAGGGCGAACCTCGTTGAGTTTTTTTGCTAATAACTAGATACTTCAATGTCGTATTTTATTTATTATTAATATCAATATTTTATACATTTCCCCTATTCGCGCACAGATTCAAACTTACAGTAAAATTCTCGTGATTTCATGAAAGGATAACGAGAAAGTGTCCACCTTTCCCGCTAAATAGTCACATCTGAACCGCAATGAATCATCTGTTGTTGATTTGCTGAATTGTAAAAAAAGCCCAAAAGGAAGAAGAAATATACGCATGAAAAACTTTGCCGGCGGATTGTTGTGCTTTGTATAGCATTTAGCAATTGCTTTTCACCCAGCCGGCTGTAGCCGGTGAACCCGTAAGCTATTATTACTTGCCATAGTTAAAGAGCAGTTTTTTTTTCAATCATAGTTAAATGCGATATACATGTGGAACACAAGTTTCTTTGCATTTTCATGCAAAATTGCAAGTCCACTTCTCTTTGATATCTGTAGGAGGTTAGCTTTTCTACAACTTCGTTTTTCAATTATCGAATATTTAATATTTAATCTTTTGATATTTTATGGTGGTTTACGAACCTTTACTGCTTATTAGCGGTGTTCCTATACAAATTATTACTTTCGACGGAGTAGAGTGGCCAACAAACAGATATATAAGTTATCATCTCCAATTAGTCTTTGGGAAGTTATTCGTGTGCCGTATGCGCCCTTCTACGTATTCGATAAATTTTGAAATAGTATAAGGTAAAATAGTGGTTCTTCCTGGTATTTGCCGGATATCCTAACCAATAGACCATATGGCAATGTTTGATCAACTCACGAATTTCGACTTTTTTCATTGTTTTCAAAATAATAATACTAGCGTTAATAGAACCGCTCGTAGCCGAATGATTGAAATGGCATGAAATTTCAACAAACATCGTTTAACGGTTTAACGGGTGGCACTTTCTGAAAATAGTAAGGATTTTTTTGTGAGAAATGATTTCTCTCTGTCAGCAATTAAGTTAAAGCAAATGTTATCAAATAACCTCAAAAAAAAAGAAAGCAAACCCAAAGATGGCGCCCAAATGAAGACAGCTTATATGTGTATTTAAGTTAGACATAATAATGATTAACAACATTATTGCCTTGCGGTTTTTAGGTTACTTATTAGGCAACTTTGTGTCGGAACGTAAAAATCATATAGCACTTTCAAAGAAGGCCATTAAGCCACCTGAACAGAAAAACGGACCAAACACCATTGATTTGTCCAGTGAGGATTATGCCAGCTTGCAAGAACTGCACGCCTATCAAAAGACTAAAGGGAAACTTTTATCATCGGCCCAAACACTTAATAAAATGCTGCAACAGGACGAAAGCTATCGTTCAACTTCCCTTAACACGGAAATATTTAACAAGTACATATCGTGTACGCAAGATGTACCGCCCAATACGACCATCGATTCTAGCCAATTTATAGAACAGTTGGTTGATAATACCGCAGCTCGACAAAGAGAATGCTTACGCATCATACAAGTGATCATCGACAATAATTTGGCGAATGACTAAAGAATATAACAATTATAAATATACTCGTGTGTGCTCAGCTAATGTTTATGATTAAGAAGATTTTACCGTTACATACCGCAATCTTTAAAACGGGCCAAATTATGAAAAACTTATATCGCCATAAAAGAGAAAAAGTCAAAAGTTGCTGAAAAAACGAAAAAAGGAAAATGAAAAGAAGAAAAAAAATTATTCTGTTTGATTAACAGGTTAACGGTATATACATACATATTTTGATGAATTTACTTATTCATTCATATATATATATATATATATATATATATATATACGAACGATGATTTTTAGATAAAAATAAAAAAAAGAATCTCTCCTGAATCTAATCTCACCTCACTCACTAAATAACAGAAACTTACATCCACATACACGTTAAAAAAAAGGAAAAAAAATTAAATAGAATTTTGAAAACAATAGATTTTTATTGATGTGCTCAAATGTTTATTTTATATATATTTGTTAAAATGATACAAAAGAAAACAAGGAAAAAGAAAGAAAATGATCGCCAACGATCATTGTCATACACAACCACCTAAATATTTTACAAAAATATATTAAACATTACCTTAATAAAAAAAAAGAAGAACAAAAACTTTCATATATATATAGTATATACATACATACTCCGGACGTAATGCATAAGAGCGTCGAGAGCAATTTGAATTCTTGAAGTATGTACAAGACATGCATGATTTTCATTGTTGGTGTGTACATGCTTTTTAATTACATTTTTCTGATATAGATAGTAGTTTAAATATCATTTTTATACACATACCTTAAGTATAATGTGAATAAATCTGAGATTGTATTTTGTTTATTTTTTATAGTGTAGCCAAGCAACACCGAGTAAAGAAATTACTCAAACATATTGTTTAATAAAGTGTTTATAGATGTGATCAAAATATGCTTTAAAGTATTCGATTGGACGCATTAGCTAACTACGGTATTTACTTAACTATTCTGAGTTAGGTTTTATTTCAAGGCGGGACTTTTCTTATTTTTAAAGTAAATACTGCAACCCATGCTTGCTTTACTACCATAACTTGTCAGCTTATGTGAGCAAATAAATGTGATGAACTTACACTGAATCCCCATTACCCATTATCTATTACTCTACCGAAAGAAAGAGGGCATAGGTCATTTTCTCAAAATGCTTGCAACGCCTAGAAGGGGATGTTTCTAAGACCAAAGAAAAGTATATATATTCTTGATCAGTCTCAAAAATCCTGAATCTCTGTACATATTCTCCTGGTCGGTATCGACTTCAAATTTGGCAGAAACATCGAAAGTTCTTGCGCACAGGTTGGTATTGAAAATGATGTAAATCGGTCGAAGTAGACGCCTACAATGGTAGATAAACTGAGAACAACTCTGTTTTTCAAAAGAAATAAAAAAAAAATATTTTCTCGCATTACTGATAAACTATGAAGAACTTGACCACGCTTACCCAATATTATAGTGTGACGAAGCTTAATTTTTTTTTTAATACCTCTATAACGACCAGAAGCGAGCAAGCTACAAAATCCTCGTAAACTCTATAAATTCTTGGAAAACAAAATACTGCCTCAGCTCTTCTGGTTTAGAAATGTTTGGTTGTGAAAAGAACACTTTTGACCCGACATCGATTTGATATATCTATGCAAACTAGATCAACTGTTATACTCACGCAGTGTGCTCGACCAGAAATAAAAACAGACGAATAGTGGTTTTCTGAAACAAATTATGTTTTGAATATAAAGAAAAGATTTGAACGTCTCTTTGCTATTTTCAAGTCTTGGGGTTTTTCTACAGATCATTTTAAATAGATCGTGCAGCATGTAACTTCCCATTTATAAAACTTGGTAAACTAAACATAGCAGAAATCGTAAGTATAAAAGCAAATCTTTTCCCTTAGCAAATAAATGCAAATCTTACAACAACAAAAAAAAAAAAGGAAAAATCGAAGATTACCTTTCATTCATCTTTGACAATAGTTTTTATTTATTTCTTCTTTTCCTTCCTATTGTTATTAAAATTCCGAATCTTGCCTTCTCAATATTATTGAACATGTTAACATACATAACATACACTATAGTGCATCAAACGAAGGGAGGACATACAAAAAAAAAAAAAAACATGTTATGTTTGTGAAATACTGGACATAAATGCTCAAAGTGAGGAAAACTGAACCTCACAGATGAGAGGCGTAATATTCGGTAGCATTTGTTTTATTGCAAATAACTTTTATTCCAAAGACAAAAAAATATATATATATAAAACAACCCGCTTATAGTTGCCATAAAACATAGACAAACTTTAAAATCTGCTTAAAGCAAAATATGGAAAACACTCAAATACATTGAGAAAACAGTTTAAAAACAAATATAAAATACATAGCAATACATACAACATGTACAAACCATTGCAATGCGATTGGAAAGACTTATTGTTGATTGGTATACAATATCTTATGCAAAAAAGCGCATTATTCCGGATTAATTCAAGTTCAGATATTTACGCGATTATCGCCTGGTCTTGAATTTATCATGTGCAATAATATAACAATAACAAAAAAAAAAAAAGAAGAAAAATGCGTTTTATTTAACTACTACAAAGAGTCAGTTTTCTTATATGTGGGAATCCGTTTTGAAAACCTCATAAAGTGCACTTATATTTTAGATCATAATGAATAGGGGAATCGTTTCAGATATGATTGTCTGTCTGTTGTTCTACTCTTACCACCTTACCATAGACTGAGATTAAGAGGCAAGGAAATGACTCGGACTTTTAACCACGCAGAAAAAACCCGAGGCCAACTACTAGCAATGGGATGGCGCCATATCTGTAGCAAAAAAAATATTAATATAAATATTATGTGTTAAGGAAATATTACAGCTTTTTACCAAGATGACCTATCAAACCAGCAACGGTAGGGAATAAATACAAAGATGATTGATTACAGCAGAGTACGTATTTGATTTTAAAAATCAAACTCTTCCAAAGCATTATAAACATTGCAGCAATTGTTTTATTTTCAAAATATTATTTTGGTAAGGAAAAAATAAGAAGGGAAGGGTAAATAAAACGATTTCCTCATAAGGATTTTAGCACTTATATATATCTTTAATGCAACCTTTCTTGCAGTGTCTGTGATATACGGATAGAAACACTCTCATTGCTGCCGAACTAGCTAGCTTTTTATGATACGTGAGTGCCTATCCGTTTACAGCCTCCGACCTTTTGATCTTTTTGACGTACATAATTTTGTGTTGTTGTCACAATAAAACACCATGATATATGTATATATATATACATACATATTTTTATGTAGTAGAGTGGTATAGTATACATAGAAATATGTATATATATATACGTATGTGTGTATATAAACTATGGTAATAATTGTTTTTGGTAAGAAAATAATTTCTTTTAACTCGAATACAGTTCGCGGCGGTCTCGCGGTGATCATCTGTAGATGGGCTCGGGAAAGAAAAAACGCATCAAATATTTATTTACGAAATTGTGAAAATTCCGTAGATTCAGCAAACAATTCAGATATCATTTATGCTTAAATATTTGCAGTGTATTTGCACTTTGTGAATCAAACAAAATTGATTTCAAAATTACTACTGACCTACGTTAGGTTCGTCGATGTTCGGCGTCAGTTTAGGTAACAATTTGGGAACTAATGCTTTATCGCACAATAATAATTTGAGCTCATATAGGTGCAGCAATTTATTGCATTGAGGACGTGCATAACAATAAAGTTCGGTGCAGTAAGTGTCTACCATAAATCGTTTTCCAATAAATTAATGCATTAACGTGAAAATATTATTTTTTAATTACGCAAAAATTCCAATGAAAATATTATTGAGACATTATATACAAAAGATTGAATGAATATCACGCAGAAGGACGAAGAAAATTAATAAATTATTACATTCAGAGTACCGTACGATGAACGATAAATAATATTAATTACAATAATTGTCTATTAACTGTGTGTGCAAAAAAAAAAAGAAAATACCAAAAATACTTATTTAATAATGTCAATGAATTTTCGCGTAGAAATCAAGAGTTCATGGTACAATCATAGATATCTCAACGTAAGCTTTCACTTCGTTAATTTAACAAAAGTTGCTGTGGCAATGATTTCTTCCCTACCTTTCTGATTATTAAATGACCACAAATATGTTATTAACGCTTTGTTGGTCAAAAAATTAAATTTTAGCAAAGGTTCAAAGAAAACCAATACGAAAGAAAGAAAGATGCATGTAGCATATAATGAATTTTTGCTATCTACCAGTTAGGATAAGTATTTGAATACTCTACGAATTCAAGGTTAGATGAACGTACATGCCAATTCTCTTGCAGGCATCTTTTATATAGTACGTTATTGACAAAAATCTGAACCATTAATGTATCTGACCATTTACACTGGTACGTATGAATTGATTCATGAACTGACGGTTTGGTAAGTGCAAATAGATTAAGGAATGTATGGGAAAGCAAGCAGAGCGAACAGTTGAAGTCACTCGAAGTTAAGTGAGGGCTGGCAATTAGACAAGTGAGAACACTTTCGACGAACCCTTTAAGTTCCCTCTATTCTCAGCGAACATAAAATTTCTACGTGACGAACGCTTTTTATTAAAGGAAACAATAGTGGCAGCCGTAGTGTAGGTAAATTGCGTAAATGAAGCGGCCTTCGAAGATGGATGAAAAAGGACTCCCGTAAAACGATTATTAAGCTTAAGTAAGACCTTAAATCACTGCCAAGTCATTAACTTCCTCTCCTACCTCTTAGCTAATTAGATAATTAATGAAATTACGGTGAATTTGCGAATGTTTGTGCCGAATCGCTTGTCGTTGTTAAGAAGAAAGTACACAAGCTTCCAATTTTGAGAAATGCTATTTTCTTTTCATATGCACATATATTATTATTTAGGTCGCTTGTGTTTTAGTGACTAATGTTGTGTTGCGCTCTATTGACTGAGTCTAATATTAAATATGAAACTCTAACCGAAATTTTGAGTTCATTAAAACTAATATTTTATGGAACTAGTAGACTTCGAAGTTTTATTTTTTTGCATAAACATATATATATATATATTCACCCTATTACTCGTTCCTAATGATTCCGTTCAAAAATTGTGGAACAATCGTTTTTGTTTAAAATGATAGAGTTTGCAAGGTTATACTACCCTTATGCTTATGTATTTCCTAACAATGCTCTATAGTGCTTAATAAAAGATTCCAGGAAAGTTCATGGAAAGCTTATGTTAATTATATGTGCCGGTGAAGAATCAGAAAATAATATTTTATCTCATTAAATGCAGATGTATTATAATTAAAGTGAGAAATTCTAGGTCGATATTATTAAGTGCTCCTTATCAGTCATTATCTGATCGTTTCGTATTAGAAACCGTAAATTTGGGATGTTGAAGAGATAAGGTCCACAGTAGTTAAACTGTTTTTGCCATACACATATCAGAGGGGACTAGTTTACGGGGACTAATGACTATAATGAGACTATGACGCAGATTTCTAATACCAAGATCATGGATCGTGATCTAAACATGACATCAAATTCAGCTTGAACATTCTCTAAAATGACACATAGTCTTTTAATATCTCTTCCAGCTCGTTCGCTAAATTAGTATATTACCTCATCACTTTGAAATTGAAGGATTTAACATAAAAACAAGTAAAAAAGCTATAGTGGGATATGGCCCCGCATTAAAAAATACACTTAATTTAATAGAGGTACTTACGACTTTTCAATTCGGTCCAAACTATTTTCAATAGCTGTCATGCTTGCGTCCAAACACGAATGCATAACGAATTTCATCAAAATATCTCGAAACTTTGCGATGTGTAAGTTGAACTTAGGAAAACAAAATAAACCGACGGACAGACAAGCTTAGATCGGCGCAACAAGTAATTCCGAACCGATCGGTATAATAAAAGGTGTATTTATCTTAAGTCATTGTGGTTGTTATCTGCATACGTCCGCACAAACTTATTACGTTTTACAGCAGTTTTGATATATTGACGAAAAAGTGTAAAAGGGAACATATTATGAAATAGAACCGACTACAATTCTTCAATAGGTCGAGCTTCTATTCAATTCAATAAAATAGTAATTGCGTAGATTAACAATAAGTAGCAATTAATTAATAGGATTCAATTGAATTCCTCCAAAGTCCAGCCCGTAGTTAGGCTTATCTTATACGGAGCGTTTTTCTTTATACATTTCCATGAAACGACAATTAATAGTTTTTATTATAACATATTTTTACCCAAAACTTCGTAGCAATTAATTATCGCCTATATTGATGAAATATTATTACAACATACTGACTAAAAGGATGTTTCTGCGTAAAGAAAGGGACAATTTTCTAATTTACGACCGTGAGAATATTCAGGTAACGCTCAAGCGTCTCCAGTTAACAAGGACCTATTAGTTGGATAGCAAAGATTCTGAAGCAGTCAATGTAATTTCCTTATATCAGTTTTAAAATTCCCTTTTCTTCTTCTTACTTTTTGAAGCGTGAATTTTGTGCTGCATTAGGAAAACAAAATGTTTCTGTTATGTATTATTTACATTCGATATGATTCAATGAAAATATTGGAAAATTTCACTTTTTAATGACGGCATTAGACAAAAAAAAACGGAAAAGAAGAAGACGAAGAAAAAAAAAACGGTAAAATAACAAAGAAAGATGACTACGCCTAAAAGCCAAAAATGCAAGTACATCCACAATAACGTACGTTAGGTACATGAAATTGAACAAAAAAAAAGAAAACATAGGCTGTCAGCTGGTTCGAGTACGAAAAGATCGAAAAACGGATTCGGCAACGACAGTAAAATTTTCAAAATGAAGAAGAAAAAAGTTGAATAGAAATGTATGGATGAATGCGAATAAATCTTTTAAAAGCTATGAGCAAATATTGTTACCCACTGTCTGCTAGTGATCTTTAATGCATAACTATATCTATTGCTGTTTAATAAATGAGTAAATATTTTTAGTTGGCTGAAAAAGTGAAGCAAAGGAAAACTTTTCTTTGCCAAATACTCGTAGTAGTAATCTCATGCTGTTTAAATTTCCAATACATTTACACATACATGCATGCATATAAAACAGTTTTGCAGACTTTGCCGTCGACCTTTTGATGCACTGTCGGTTTGAATTATTTTCATGTGCAGCAACTGTTTGGAGTGTGTTGAGCTTCTTTTAATGTATTTTTGTTTAGTTTGTTTGTATACAATCTTATGTACTTTGGTGTTTAGGCAAAGTTGCTTTGGTGGCATAATTGGCAATAACAAAAAAAGAAAAAAAAAAGAAAAAAAAAAAAAAAACTAGACGTCAGACAGGAAAACTAAACACAACATATTGCAACACGAAATCATCATCATTATCGTCATCATTACTAAATACATATCTCCGCCAACAAAACTCGTTTCTTTTTATTTTTATTTTCTTTTTTGTCCCCCGTATAAACTACGTTACATACATGCATACATATCATTCGGATAATGAAATGGTGAAGATAGTGTGTGTACGGTGTCATCCGTACTATTATTATTTGTATTTTCTCTAAGCAGGCACTTTGCGCCCAATTTCGATTGCAATTGCAGTCTTTTTGATGATTTTTGGCTGTAACAAGTTTTGCTTCTCATCACATTAACCAAAACAATTTTTGTTTGCTTCTGCTTTCTTTAATGTGACCGTTTGATATTTCGAATTCATTTAGTGAATAAAAAGGGCATAAATACATTATACATATGTACATTTATTTGTCTTTAAAACATGTATGTTCACCTAAGAGATTATTAAATGTCAAGAAATTATTTTATTATTATTGAATTTATGTTACATTAAAATTAATTCATTCATTCCCTTATAAATAAAATTAAATTAATTTTTATTGCTTTTGGTTATTTATTCTTTCATCATTTCTTTATTGTTTCCCTGAAGTGTTTAAATCAATTGAAATTTGATAGCAATTACAAATTGATTTCTTTTACAACATTTTCAAGTCAATAAATATTGTTTTATAAAGGAATTGCACTTGACTTGATCTTAAGTTTATAAAAATTTATATTTAATATAGATTGTGATTTCACTAAAGTACGAGATTTTATCCTTATTACATGTTCAAAAATGCACATCAACTCAAGACTGGGGGAAGCCATTAAAACCTTTCGAAATAAAGAATTTTAATGTCATAATAAAAATACTCTCAATTTAATTCCGAAAATATAATTTTCTTCGAAGAGTCTCATTATCCGTGATTTGTGATGTGTCCCTGCAATTGAAATTCATAAACCGTTGATTGGTCTAAAATTTAAAGGTCTAAAAGATCAGCGTAGAACCGTCATCATTCAGTACAGTCATACGCCCATTAATTGTTAAGGCACTTTCTTTTACTCTTTGTGTATAAACTTCTTACTTATAACAAAATTTTTCCATATTTTCGGTCATTGCTGGCAGGGATGTATTAGTTAAATATCTATTTGAAATTTGAGGATTTCGTGGGATTAACAAACGCCATTATAAACGACGAACAGCTGAACACAGTCTAAAAGACAAATAGGCTGGCAGACTAAGATTAACCCAATCATGATAACATTGTCCGAATGAGGGAATAATTGAAAAACTAATAGATTGACTAACCACTCGATTAACATTGACAGATAGAAAAATTTCCTGTTATCTGTATGTTATTGACAAAGACAGTTGCTGCTAAATTGGAACGTAATTCGTAGACTTTCTTTATCACACAAAGAACTACAGTCTCTGTTTTGTGATTTTCTCGAAGCTGGTGGAAGGGAAATTCACTTAGTATTCGATCCAAACATGATGGGTTTTCAATATTTCATTGGGAGTAGAACTTATATGAACGTTCATGTACAGCTTTATTTATTAATTTTTTTTTTTTCGCTGTGGCAAATTTTTCTTAGCTTGTTAGGATAGTTTTTTGCATTTTAAAGGAAAACTGTTATAAAACTGGCTCGATTAAATAGCAATTGTTTGCTTATTAAGGTTAGTTTTAAGTATTCAAACCGTAAGTGAGTAGGAAAACTTGCTCACACGCAGACTTGTGTGCAAGTTTGTAAATGTTTGTGTATAAAAACAACAAACAAATACATGGACTGCAAAGCTATCTCATGTAGAAGGCGAAGGTGACATGAGATCGCATCTTCCTTGCTATGGCGAGTCTTTGTCCGCATACTAAAATATCATATAAATTTATTTATATACACTTACTTACATATTTTCTTCTTTTTTTTTATTTTTTTTTTTTTTAATCACAAAAAAAGGTGAAAGACTTGTTAAATCTCTTCGGTACGTGATATCAGTAAATACATAGCAAAACACGATGAACATCATTAAGTTTAAAAAAAAAAAAAAAAATGTTATAATACATAATATGTAATATGTACAAAGAATTACATATGAAATGATGTAAAACCAGTTTTATTTTTTTAAACAACACCTAATTATAATTAAGAAACCAACTATCTTAATCAGTAACTGTAATAAACAAGAAAATAAATTTTACCAATAATTTCATTACCGAATAGTAATTTTTAAGGTAATTTTCAATTTTCCTTTGCTTTCTTTCGTCTAATGAATGAATATTAACTACAACCCACCGTTAATTAACTTGCTTTATCCTACAGTTATTCATATAGCGGTTTTTCAAAGTAAGGTGAAGAATAGGTCCGATTTTATGCATATCCAATAGCCTTCATCCTTGGGCCAAACACGTCAGTGCGCCAAATTTTATCAAAATAGCGAAAAGAATTGCTGTCTAGATTTGGTTTGAATCGAAGAGAACAAAGCGGATGGACAGATGCAGGCTTACATGGATTCAGAAATTTATTTTGAATCTTCTGAGAGCCTGTCTGCCTGTCTGTATATCCGCCTTGTTTTCTTGTGTTTCAGAGGGACAGGCTTTTAGATCGATTCAGAAATTTATTCTGGACGCCCTATGCCTGTCCGCCTTATTCATAATCAATTTCTGAATCGATCGATATAGTAAAAGGTGGGGACATCTCAAGTCCTTCTGGGTACATGCGCACAAACTTAACTTATTCGTGCAACCACAAGTGGTGTAGGATGTAATAATACTTAAAGAAGCTTATGAAGAAAATATGAACAAATAATTTAAAGGGCTGTTGAGAAAGCGATGTATTTTTGAAGATGAATAAAATTGTCAAAACTAAGAATTAAGGAAAAATAATTGTTTTGCAAAATAGTTTTTGTTTTCCATTTTTTTATTCAAAATCAACTTCTCACGCATCAATACACCCTCTTACAAGTTCAACTAATATTAGCATTCATTTCGTTAATGTCAATTGTAGAGTCGATTTTTAAATCTCGAATATTTCCGATATGCAATATTTAAGGCGCTTATCCAAATAACCTGATATTGCGATAACAGCCCTAACAGTTTGGTATAAATATGGATATTGAAATTTAATTTCTAGCAACGTTTTTATCCGGCACAATTTTTGTAGGAGGATAGGCTGCATCTATTCGGCCAATAGATACTGTGTTAATGAAATTTATTTATTGAATCTTTAAAGTGCATTACAAGGTGTTGCACACGAAATGATAAAGTCAATGCATGTCATTGTCGTGCATATGCTATAACAAACGACTTACCTACAATCACTTCCCCCGCACTATTACTGCAGCCACCCTCCTAAGACATTATAAATTTCGGCAATCATAATTTCAGTTTAAGTTTCATTCACGCTTGTCTTCTTCATCAACGACCAACCACAAAAGCAATAACTTGAGTACTTGAGCATAGCATCTTCGCTCGTTTTGCTTATCATGTGCCGGACTCATTTTGCTTATAACCAAGTTTAGCAACATGTTCCCGTAGTTATGTTAATGTTTTGAACGAATATTTTTACAATAGCTTGTAGCAGCAGTAGCTCTTCTTCACTGAAATTTCTTTTCAACTTTCTGCATTAGTGTGAATTGTCTGTTTTTGGCGCATTTCAAGAAAGTACTTATGCGCACTCTCAGTGTATAGTCAATGTTCAATCAGTAGAGTTGTCTTAAGCGGTAGCAATTAAAGGGAAACTAATCTCTTCTTCTTTAAATATAATTCAACGCTTGATTCGATTGGTGCATAAAAAAAAAAAAAAAAAAAAAAAAAAAAAATAAAAGAAAAAAAATATAAAAATAAAATAATATTTTAAATAAATCTCAAAAAAAAAAAAAAAAAAATGAACTAACTCTTCATTTTAACGTTTTGATGAAAGATATTTTTTTTCAAATATTTTCTAAAACTCGATGCTTATATGTTCTGCATCTTTCTTACATAAATTTTTCTTTAACTTATAGATATATATACATACATATATACACAGATTAACTAAAACTGGATTAATACATTCATTTGGATATATAATCAAAAAAAAAAAAAAGATGCTTTGGGTAAGTTTCTAAAAAAAAAAAAAAAAAAACACCAACGTTGATTGAGAGAAAATTTTGATTTCTTACCAAGTTAATGAAATAAATAAAAATATAAATTAAAAAAAGTAAAAAAAGATGGAAAAATACGATAAAATATCGAAGATTAAAATGCAATACATTACGTATCGCTCAATTAGAATGTAGCTCGCATGGGCGGACGGGAGCGTCCAAACTTTGCTCGGAAGCCCTCGAACACATACGGTTGCAAGGATTAGAAACTCATGAGCGACGAAAATGTATCAAAAATTTTCAATATCCTTCGGCTATGTTGTGCTTATGTATATGACACTTACGCCTTCCTCCATGGCAAAGCAAGAATTTTGGGAATCCTTTACAAATTTACCAATCATACATCTTTTCTTTGCTTTTCGGGGATGACTACGACCAGTACAATATCAATTTTCGTGCGATGCATTCTGCAACACATACGCCAGGGGTTTGATAAGGAGAAGGCGCTTTCTAAATCTCCCTCTTCTACTACTTCTCCTACTCGGGAGAAATGAAAAGGCTACTATGGCGCAGCTTGTAAAGCGAACTATTTTCAATTTTACACATTCTACATAACTAAGCCTAAAAACATCTATACGCGCTCAAAATAAGTAATAGGTCTGTATTCCACTAACTTTGTTTGAGATCCGTTATATGGGCTACTTTCAAGATAGAAGATTGAATTACTTTCGTCTTTCTCGTACCAATGTTCCTGTAGATATGAGTTCAGCTTCCCAATCTCGGCCGTCACAGAACTCCGGATAGTTAAGTAGCTCGTTAGCCTGTATTTAGATTACTTTTCCAATAAAGAATTAATAATATTACTGAGATACTTGACCAGTACGGACAAAAAAAAATTTATTTAGTTATGGTCAACAAAATTCGCTTTTCAACTCTTCATTTTCATCAGTGGAGTCGTCAAAGTCGAACATAATTTAAATGTTTTCATAGAACCAATCGGTTCATCTAATTGCTTGGATAGTTTGCGCAGTAAATCTCTTCGATAGATCTTTATTCAAATCTTAATGCATGAACTTGGTTCCATCTTAGTCGGTAAAGGCATAACCCTCGCGATTCGAGAGGACCCATTTGTCTGCGGCCTCTGCCTGCCTCTTTCAGTTCCCTCATTTTTTTCTGACCGCCACCGGAGTGAGTACGGTATGGGCGGCGTTCCCTGAGTTATTATTTAAAAAAAAAAAGTATTTTTATCTTTTGGTTTAAAAATTAAATTTTTCCATGAGAAATTATTTTTTTGTTGGTTGCAATAGATTTGTGCCGCACTGCGCGGCATTTCGCTAAACGAGCCCTTCTTCAAAATTTGCAGAACTTTTAATTCTTTCATTAATTTTATCATTATAAACCTTAGTTTTCAAAAACTTCTACGAGGTTACGTAACCTGTGCCCGTGCACAAGTTCCAAATTATAAATATTTATTTAATCGATGAACTGAAAAACCTAAGATCCCTAATCACTGATGTAGCGAAATGGCCTTTCATTGTAAATGAAGATGAAAAAAATACTTTTGTGTGTAAAAACGTATGCATATGCATGAAGGGGCGTTCGTTGTTTGTGTCTACTGAAAAAAAAAGGAACGATTTTATAGGATGCTATAACAACTACAAGGTTCGCTTTTTGCAAATAAAAAAAATTTCATTTATTCAACAGTAAAAATTAAATTTCGGGTGCAAAATTGCCAATATTTACTCGCTTACTTATCAATATTATTATTACTATTTATTCAATTGCAAAAATTCATAATTTAAACATTTTTATTCATCCTCATGCACATATATGCACACAAGCTGTAATGTCTGTGTAAAGCAAGATGAACTTTCCGGTATTCGATTTCATCGACATTTTTCTATTCCAACTGTTAAAAACTTAAATAAATAAATTCTTCGTATTCGGGAAGCTTTGATTTCCTTTCATCGTAAAGCATACAATAACATAGCATAAATATTTTTCTCGCTAGCGGGTACAGTGCAACAGACTGAAATGAACCTTAAAAAATCTGCAAGAAATTCTTTGAAATTTACGGTTGAGTCCCAAAGCGAATATTTTTTTTATTCATTTTTCTTTTTTTTTTTTGTCGTTTCATCAGTCATTTGTAAAAAGTCAAGGCCTCTTTGTAAGTACTCAAAATAACGGTAGTATCAACAAATCAAAGTGTAGAAGGATTTTTTCAAATACCGGAGTTGACTGAATTGGATGTGACAGGGAATTTGCGATGCTATGCAGATCCGCTGGTTCGAGGTATGCAAGAACGCTTCGCATTTGCGTGGTAACGATTAATGTGTACTTACGTCGAAATAGCAATACTTCAGATAAACCTCACAGCATCATCATGTGAATGTTATGCGGTAATAAGTTCCTATTTTGAAAATTGAGTTCATCTGTCAGCCTTTGTCGGACGCTTAAACAAATTTAAGAAACATTATATTGTACCGTTCATTTTCAAATTTTTTCCATCAATCAATCGATTTACTTATCTAGTTGTTCTATCGATCGGTCATCTATTATTATATCATGCTCACTGAGGTAAGGTCGAGTTTTCAATGCAAATAATTTTTCAAATATTTTCACGCAAACGATAAAACGATAACATACTTGCGTGTCTCTTATATAATATATATGGAAGTGTGTAACCTTTTTTTTAATTTTTATTGTTTTTTATTTTTTTATTTAAATTTATTTGCAACTATGAAGTTTCGTTTTTTAATCCTTAAATGTTTGGCTCAATCATGAAAAGCTAAAGCCGCTACAGCTATGTCGGGGATGTACTTATACATACTCTCGAGAAAATATTTATTCCCAATCCATGTACAGTACACGTCTGATTTAACTCTTTGCTGGTTGTTGTTGGCTGTTGTATTTGACAGTTATGAAAAAATTCAAATAGACAGACAGAAGACTCTGAAAAATTGTTAGTTCTTGGACGCTGGAGGTAATGCAAAATATAATATTTTTCGTAACATTAACATAGATTTTGAAAATGAACCAGAAATTTTATGCAGATATGTGTTGCAACTGCACTGGCAGAATGAGTAAAACTTTCGGCATTAAGTGCCAAAAAAAAAAAAAAAAAAAATTTTTTTTTTAACCCTTCAATAAAAAAAAAATTAAAAAAAAAAAAAAATTTTTTTAAAAATTTTAAAAAAAAAAAAAAAAAAAAAAAAAAAACGCCTGTTCATACTTAAAAAACTTCAGCTCCTCATTTCCTGTTGATTTTTTTTTTTTTTGTTTTTTTATTATTGTATTATTGTTTATACTCACAAAGTGAATAATAATGCATATTATCATTTACTTAAGACCATTTCATTCCATTCCATTCAGGCACCTCTACGCATAAGTCTAGATGTATATTACGTGCATTTAAACATTAAATTGAAGTGAACATCTTGTCTAACCGAATATAAATTATTCATAATTATCATTATGCGAGAGATGTTTTTAAAGAGTGTTTTTAAAGCAAACATTCCCTTGGTTGTTTTAACCGGCACACACTATCTATTAATACGTAAAGAAAGATGCGTACGTTATATTATAAACGTGAGTGAAAATATTCAAATTTTCTCTAATGCTTTCCGTGCAATAATTGTAAACATATATGTATTAGTTTTTTCTTTTTTGTTTTTTTTGTTTTATGATTGTCAATAATGATCATATATGTGTACGCAAAAAGAAAAAAAAAAAAAAAAAAAAAACAACAACCAACTTGCACTATCTTCGATTATGTAAAGAGGAGGGTAAAAAGTGAAACTTGCAAATACCACTCTGTAGTCTTCATTTACACATCTGATAACTTTTGTTGGCTTAAAATATTTTGCGATGCGCAAAAGCTGACCAAAAACAAAAATATAAAAAAAAATCTCAACGAAATTGATATCCCAGCACTACAAAACGACGCAAATATAGTTGAAAGACAAGTATACAGTATACAGTATAGCTATATATATATATATATATAGTCCTTATAAAATTTATTACATTTATCTGGAAGGAAAGAAATGAAAATGTATTTCATGCCTTAGGTTGCATAATAAATAATACTGGTTCCTATTTAGGTCATGTGAAATAAGCCGTTTTGAAAATAATCAAATATATAAAACAATTACTATTTAACTCATTTAATTATTAATCATTAAAAAATAATAAATACTTTAAGCCTGGATGGATACTCTTCATGTTCCGCTTCTTCTTCCAAAATTCATTCAAGTTTATTGAAAATTTCTTTCTTTCTCTCATGTAAATGCAATTTAAAAAACTTAATATACATAGGAAGGCGAACAAAAAAAAAGTATTCGCGGAACTTTTTAAGACTTTTTAAGTGTACTCATCACGCATATTTTTTTTTCTTGCGTTTGATAAGCTCATTGCTAAAGTGTACAGTGGACCATCTTACAATGCGACAGCATTTAAATCTATACTATACGAGTTACTTGCTCTATACAATTACAATTTTTATGTTTTTTCTTCTTCTTTTTCTTCACAAAAAATTTATAAAAATCTATCAATACTTTTGCTTTTATCGACTTGATCCTTTTGTTCATTACTGAGACTAAAATATAGCATAAACCATAGCATTTGTCTCACTCTTTTACTGGGCTATGCGAGCCTCTTTTACGGTGTTATACGAACGCACACAAACATTTTTTGCACCGTGGTATACGGAATCCATTTTATTTTAACTAGTGTTGTGAGAGTGTGGGGTCTACTGTACTGTACGAACTTTGTACTCGAATTGAATGTTTAGATTGCTTATTCAAGAAGCTGCAAATCCTTCGGTGTTTTCAGGTTGTCCAAAAGACGCAGTCAAGTTTGAAATATTCTGCTGCCAGGTAGGTGCATGAGGTAGGTAAAGTTTACTTCCTCACAAAATTGACAAGTTTCCATACAAACTTATATCACGAAATTTTGAATTTTCGTCACAGTAATAACCATCGTATCACTGTTAAGGAGATCCTCGTTGATAATTTCTATATACTACGCATACCAAACGAAGTTATTTCGTTACATGGGTTGGCCCTAACAAATGCAATAAAGCAAAATGTTGAAAGATGAGCGCTTAGCTTACCTATCGGGCATCGGCATAACCATAAGCTACTCCTTCCTATTCATCACAATCGCAGTAACTAAGAGTAAAAGACAATGTTGTAGAAATAAAGATAAAATTGTCCCTCACGCCGAAATATTTGCAACATTTTTAATAGTAAAGTATCTAAGCAAAGTATTTCACTTAGCTGTAAGTGCAAGTTCCAAGTTCTAAGTAATAATGCTGAACCGATGTATAAAACTTCAGTAATTATAAAATTCCGTGGCTCAGGTGGCTCATCTATTTTCATATGTCCTTTGTAGCTATTGTAACTGGCAATGGCATTTTCACATGCAAACAGTTATCGCATTATATTCATATAAACTAATGGAGGTATGACGACGACCTTATAAATTATCAAAAGTATGTTGTGATTAGTAGATGGATCATCAACCCAGACATGATCATAGTTTGTAGTATTAACAATAAACAATTTCAAATCCATGATCAGTTAAAAGCAATGAAACAAACAAAGGGTGTAAGTAGAGAAACTCACATAACTTGTACGTTACTTTCAAGTTTACCTTTAAATACACAAAGCTTTGCTTATGTTTATATGATATAATGATGTAAAGTGAAACTTTAATAAAAATTATTCATAGATATATGTATAGCTGCCATGCCATTGACATTGCAAGTTACAAGATACAACAACAACAACTATGCGCTATGAAGATTTCTCATTTAAATTTTTTTTTTAACAAAAAAGATAAAATTTTTCCTTTCATGTGAATGAGATAAAAATGTATGTCGTTGCAACTGCTTTTATGTATGCATACATACATACATACCAAAGCCCATTTAATTTTTGTTGCATCATTTCAATATATATATATATATATATACGGTAGAGTGTCATTTATTTATTTCCGATTCCTTTTTTTTTTTTGTTTTTGTTTTTTGTTGTCGCTTGTCATATCAAAGGTAAACTCTTTTTAGTAGTGCCTGGTTCATAAACTATTATAACAAAATAATTTATTTATTTCGAGTTGTCAATAATGCCATCATGTAATAATGTGTTTGCTTAGGTAGGTCACTGTATTATAAACATATAGCTCTTCCTGCTGAGTAACTAACTAACTAACTAACTAACAAACTCACTGCATCTCTACATTGCTTTGAGGCATTAGTAGTGTTTGCTTCATTTCTTTTTTTTTTTTGTTTGTTTGTTTTTGTACAAACTGTTTTGCTGCAATTAGCTTTAAGCTCTCCGCACTCAGAGCATAAATTGGGTACAAAAACGACAATTATGACAGTTTGAGTAGAAAGTAAACAAGAGACTTTAGATTTTGACAATTAATGTCTGAACTAAATATGCTCGCTTATCAAAAAAAATTGGAAAAGAGAAAGAGAAGCATAAGCTCACGACGTGTAGATGCGTGTAAAAAAATTGCAAAATTGAATTTCATTTTTTTTTTTTTTTTTTTTTTTTTTTTGCACGAAAAACAAACTAT
>NW_023998417.1:5992111-6032111 GCF_014805625.2 Glossina fuscipes
TAAATGCATTGAGTTTTTCGGAGACATCCCATCATTGATTTCCGCTTGTGCAATTGTATCATTATGTGTATCTGCATCTAATTTTTATTTTGAGATTTCAAGCATCAAACCTAAAAAAACAGTTAGATGACAATATCTAAAGTAATATAAACATAACTTTAAGGCGCCCATTGGCCATATCTTAATATACACTGCACTAGTTGTTGTGCATCTATGCGAGGATGAATGCGACTCCTATATGGATCCACCGGTCAATACAGAATCATTTTTTGAATCGCTTTAAGCTTTCTTGTCCATTTTCCCACCTTGTTTCCTTTACAGGCCACAATTCTTAAGGCACTTTAATGAATATTGAAGACACGCTACTGAAGACGGTTTAGATCGCTCTCCATGCAACATCTAAATAAAGGATTGTGTAGGGTATGTAATGATGGATCGCAGCCTACTTTTTGATTCTATTCGTAAGGCCAAGAAGATGAGATATCCCATAAAGTAGATGCAGTCTGCATCCTTCGCATGTGAACGTTTGATTCCGAACTGCTTAAATATCAATTACAACTGATAATGCTGAGGCGGATATTTTGATTTAATGAGCAAATCTATAATCAATAATAGAATTTCTATGTTATGTAAGTAACCCTGCATAAATAAGATTCGTTTTCAAACAAACATAGATTTCCTATCTATTGCTTGGAAAACAGTGGAGGTATGTGTGTTTTCTCCAACATATTATTTCATGATGCAAAGGGAAGTTACGTATTGAAATTTCATATTATAAAGTTTTTGGCAACCGAAGCGTAGAAAATTTAAAAAAAAAATTCTTATCATTTTGTGTACAACAATTGCAAAGTTGTTACATACGTGAAAGTTGAGCAAATCATGGGTGCCTCTCTTCTCCTTAATTTGCCCTTGCCACGTTGTTTACATTTTTATAAGTGAATTAAAAAATTTATACTCTTTTTTTATATTACTTTCGCTTCACCACATAATATGTACATGTTATAATTTAATTGAAAGAAGGAAAGTTCAGGAATTTTAAATGCTTTCAATTCAATTGATGAGCACGTATTTTGTGAGATAATCACAACTTATAGCACTTGGCTTATAATTTTCTGCATATTATCTCATAATTCGTTGCATTTATAATTTTGATATGTTATGGAGTATTTTCCGCAGTCTACATTAAATCATTTCTTTTTTCGCTCGCTTGCTCGTTTACTTCATAACAGCAGACAAAGTGACCAATGAATGAGTTACACAAAAGTGCTAAAATGAATATACAGTCGCAACGATTACAACATGCTAAACGTGAATAGAAAATGTAAACGAAAAGTTGAAAAATGCAAAAGCAAAACAAACCCGCTAAGCGACCAAAATGTTGCCACAAATTACAGCGCATCTGATGTTTTGAACTGATGCCTCTGGTCAATTATGCATAATTTACTATAGTGCAATATGGTGTCAGACTGTCAATGATGTGTTGCTGTTAACAGTGTGCCAAGAAAGCTTTGAAAAATTAAAGAAGTTGCACGTTTGTGTACAGATGCCGACCAGTAAAACAAATGCAAACTATGTCGAGTTCAATTTTTAATATTTCTTCCATTATATAAACATAGTGTAGACACTTAAGTGTTTTTTAATAATTTATATGAGTAGCTTTTCTCTTCTCTCCTTTCTTTAGCTTACTACTTCAAAAAAAAAATGTTATATCCAACGGGCAATAAAATGTTTTACTAAGCAAACATTAGTTTGCGACATACTCTGAAGTGTTTATTATCTTTTTGGTGTAAGCATTTTTGATTGTCCGAAAAATTGTAATAATTTTTGCTTTCTGCAAACAATTAGACAAGTCCGCTTTTCCAATACTGCCGGTATATCGCGAGAAAAAGATCTCGAAAGGTGGTTATTATACTTAGCAACCTATACCGGTCTATTACGGATTAACAGAAAAATGTTGCAATGAATTCACCTGAGAAGCTCACCAGGTAAAGGCCCGCGGCTGCCAAGTCAATATTCGTGGATTGAAATCTGAGTGCGGTAAAGTTTACCTCGGTCATACTCGATAAAATCATAATATTTACCAATGGGCCACAAAGACCTACCACTACGCTGCAGTCACCTCCCTTTTTTCATTTCTTCTCTCCGACCCTCACCGTGTTACACGACTAGGGGATATTCCATGAGTGATTGGTCATCAAAAAACAAAAAAAAAATTTCTCAGAATAGAATTCGAATTTTAACCAAACATAACTTGCTGGAGACATAAAGATCTTGTCAAACTCTTACCCAAAAATCTTGCCTCGTCAACTCGAATCAGTGGAATTCATTTAAGGAGTTGAAGGTAACACATCAGCGGCAATATGTTGATCGAAAGTTACGAAGATAATCATATCGCCCACCGTTGGTTAACGAACGCTTACAATCAAAGTCTCCCAAAAAAAAAAAAAAAAAAACAATTTTTTAGCAAAGAGAGCAATTGTGGCTTGAGAAATCCATGCAAGTCAAGCGACAATTTTTTTTTTATTTCTAGTTTTCTCGATAGTCATCGGAATAAACAGAAAAATCTGCTCACTTTCATTTTAAATCATTTGCATAATCAATTTCATTTCTCAGAATTATGGCTCAGTTAATTAATTTATGCATAATATTAACCATTTATTATTATCCGATATAATCTATGAATTAACTCTCGATTGATTAGTTTTCTGATTGACTTGTTGTTTATATTCATTCAAAATTAGTATAAAATTAGAAATTCAAATTTTATGATCAAACATTTTCTAACATTTTACAGATAAATTAATAAACAATAAAAATTAGATTGTCTTCAATGTTCGTTATTTGTATATAGCATATCAAGCATGCTATACGGCAGTGTAAACGGCCGAATTCAGTAGAAGTAATGTTACGCAATAAAAGTTTTTGATTATGTGCATTAAATGGATAGGAAACGGAATTACATTTCCTTTGTATTATTTAGTTGGAAAGACTGACAAGTGAAACTTAGAAACTCAGTAACTTCGGAAAGACTTGGAGGGCAATCTATGTTACTAACACTGAGTTAAAGTTTGCGTTCAAAGTTGTATTGAGTGGTCCGTACTAATCACATAGAGATAGGCAATGATCTTTATGATTGTCTTAAAAATACTATCTTACAAATAGTTCTCAGAAAGGTAAACCAGTTCGATAAACAGACAGGATATATAAGTAAGCTTGATCATAAAGAATTATCATCACCCATAGGTGATTGAGAAAATAGCGAATAAAGTTTGGGTAGTAGAGTAGAAATTGTAAGCTGTTCTCTCTCCCTATTCTGATCGGATTGACTTAAAACTTTGGCAGAATATCCTTAACACATTGTACTATCCAAAGAAGAAATAGGGTTACCAATAATGGATAAAAAATTCATAAAAAAAAATTATCGAAGCCTTATAGACCGAATCATTAAACTTTAATTTTATCTCAATACAGTGAGGATTGCCTAAATTTTTTAAAGGTTTGGAAAGCACTGATCATAATTCATGCCAGTGTGATTATGACAGGTTTGTGGAAGGTATTAGTGTGGATGTGACAGATGTGTGGCAGGTATTAGTGTGGATACGACAGGTTTGTGGAAGGTATTAGTGTGGATACGACTACGAATATGAACTATGCATCGGGGATGTGACAAACTGTGTACACTTTTGATTAAAGTGCACAATATATTTGTATCTGCTTTTAAAACTGTATTCATAGAAATTCAAATGAACATTTTATAGAATTCCCCCTTTACAGCTGTGCCTTTAATTTTTACCTGATTCAAAAATTATTGAAATCGAGGGCTCGCCTTTAATTATACGCTTTGTGTAGATTTACTTAACGCACTTTGTTATGCCACAATGCCAGGGTTTCTAAAAATCTTGTGTTGAGCATACATTATATACGTACATAAGTACAGTAGGTATAAGCTATGTTAAGCAAGTAATTTTTCATTCATTTTTAATATCAAGTATCGCACGCAAATTAAGAGTTGATATCAAAATAATCATAAAAGCCAAAATAAATTTTTTCCCATTTTTTTTTTTTTTCATTAAATTATAATAATTGTATTGAAAGCTTGATTCACCTTTCAACTTAATGAAAATGAAACTAATTGAGCGAAATGCGTTAATGATGCAGAAACTGACGGGCGAATGACAAACAACAAATGTATCAAATTTCACATTAAATATTAATGATGTTTTATTTTGTTTACATAGTACATTTTGGTAGGTGTAGGTTGTGAAGCAGTATAGAATATAAAAGAGAAAATTGTTTCTTTGACTTATTGTGACTATTTCACCTGGTCACTATTCATTATTTTTTTTTATTATTATACTGAAGATAATATGTTTCAAGCGTAATATTCTATGTAAGCGTAGTCGTTGAATGATTTGGTTTTCCATCTCCGACGAGGCCATCAAAAACTACTGGATAAGCTATCCCATCGAGGTTTCTTGTAGTTTAGCATATTCCGAGATTTAATCAAACGAAATAATCTCTGTTCTCCGGGAAGACTTACGGACAAAGGAAGATAGATAGAATCGGACGGGTCACGCGACCCAAAAAGCAAGTCCTTCATCATGTCTTCGATGCCTGTTTGTACATAGATCGGTACAAAAGCTCTGACAAAATTAATGCACCGGCTATGTGATGGATATAATCAAAAAGAACCCGAGGTGTAATGGCAAATGCCGAAAACGTGAACTATCGTGTATCGTGTAGCTGCAAGCTGTTTGATTTTTATTCGTAAAATAATGCAACAACTTGTTGTAAACACAAGTCGCGTTTATAAATTAATTATTTTAAATTCGCCAAAAAAAAAAAAAAAATGCAAAGCACGAAATTCTAAATGAAAACTATTCAATTTAAAATTACTTCATCATCATCCAAGGAGTAAAAAAAGAAAAATCAAAAAAAACCTAACTAAGCTTATTGTATCACAGCAGTTATCTTAAATATCAATTGCGGTAAAATGCAAAGTGTTGTATAATTTCTCAATTACGGCTTGAAATTTTTTTCCTTTATAATAGTAAAATAAAGTAAAGTAACTAACTATCACTTGGGATTTTAATCAAAACAAGAAAAGAAAAAAAATAAAAAAAATTCAATTTTAAACTGGCATAATTATCTAAACATAATAACTGCATACAGGTGTTCGTATGCTTGTATGAGTTATATTGAGTTGGCAAAGAGTTATTTTCGGTATTCACGCATGGGTAGTTGTATGATTGCTTGAAAGGAAAATTTCATAAGTATTACATATTCTCCATATGGGATAAGTTGCATTTAGATAACGAGACAAACAAATTGTGAACATTTTTGCGAAATCAATTCCTCTTTTCATTTATTATTGTTTTTGTTTTTGTTTGCTTTTCGATACATTAATAACAAATTTCATTTCCATAAGTGAAAGAAAGCTACCTAAGCTTAAAAATATGTATGCATGTGAAGTTTATACCGTTAAATGTGTAAAATAAAAATCACGTATATCGGATTTAATTCAAAAGATTCCATATTAAGATAGCATTTCACGTGAAGGTCGTCTATATGCCAGCCATGCGATTGTTGTTGCTGTCAAAAAAAAAAAGTCTCAGTTAATATCCTAACGCATAGCCTCCATTATGTAACTGTACAAAACTGTGCATATATAGCTTAAGCCTAGATTATGCTTTCCATTTAAACAATTATTTCCATTAGTTTAAATACGCCATGGGGTACCACATATATTACAGTCGCAATCTTTTAATGTGCTTCGTTAACATTGAAAGAGAAAACTTTAAAGAAAAAAAAAAGTTTAACAACAATTCTAACTCAAGCTCATTGGTAGCACATCCAACACAAACGGAACCGGAAACTTGAGTTTTATTATAAAGAACAAAACAAAAGAAAGATTACCATGTTGCCTTGATATTCCTTTAAGTTATGTCGAAGGAACAAGATCACGAGACACACACACACAGGTGCTTGCTAACAATTACTATTGTAATGCTATTAAACCAACAAACCAATCGCATACAATGAGGAGGGCTTGAAATCTGAAGTCCCCTTGATTACTTTTCATATCAAGGGTTCGCAAAACTTGTTAGATGATAAAATTTTCATTGATAATTGCCTTTTTTTTTTTAATAATAAGGCAGTGAACCCAGGATTAAAAAAGTTGGCAGAAATATGAGAACATAGACTTAAGTAAGTCTCATGATAAAATCAACTAAAATTCCATTGCATATATTATTATTATTATTATTATTAATTTCGCCAGAGAAATAAATTCTAAGACTAAACTCTTAAAAGCACTAGCATCTAAGGCTATCGGCTTTTTATTAAAAACTCTACCGCACTTGAGATTCGAACCCACGACCATTGACTTGGTAGTCGAGATTCCTCCCCTTCGGCTACTCAGGCGGATCCATTGCATATAATAAGCGAAAACGCTATGGGGGCGACATGGCAAAAAATTAAATACCCTATATCACCCTACAAATATCCAATAATCGTCTTTTCAAAATAAATATCATACGTGGGACGTAGTCGAAACGTCCTTCCATCTGAATAATTATCTATAGCGTTGCTCCTTATGTGGGGCAAAGCACACCAGTGTATCAAATATGAACACAAGTCTATTCCAATTTTTTGTGGATGTTTCATACATCCGCACAAGCTTAATATACACCTATATCACAAGTGGTGTAGAATAAATGGAAAGCTTTATTCTCCATTAAAAAGATGGCGGTTAGTGATCTGCAAAATTCCCTAAATTTCGTGAACTTTATCACTTCCCTTGACTGTAAGCCGGTTACAATCAAAAGTTAATAAAACGTACATATAAAAGCTAATTCTATTCTTAATATCGCTATGCGCATAATTTCATGCACAGATATAATGCAATTTTCGTATGAAAGGCAGTCTAGTCTGGGTGGGCTTGATAAAGCTTGATTCTTCATGCAACGGAATGCGAGCTTTTTATTCTATACTAAAACATCGAAATTGCTTTTTGGACAACCTATTATAAATTTGCGTAATTTTATGCATATGAAAAGTGCAAAAGTAACTGTATATGGGGCGTAACAGCTGGATTAACTAATTCGTTGTATCAAAGTTGAATAATGCTATTGCTTTAAAGATATCTATCTTCGGGTCATTTAATGTATGTTAATATAAAAACAATTTATTATAATTTTTTTCCTTTTTATTTATTTATTTATTTATTCATTAACTTTTATTTATTTTTTTTTTGATTTACAGACATACATTACCTGCCTTTTGTTTTTCTTATTGGCATCACATTGTGCTCAGGCCGATGATGGAAGTTCAACGGAAACTAATGAGATAATACCACGTGAGGCCATACAGAGATTGGACCTATCTGTAAGACAAGCTCTACTACGTGCCATAGATAAGCTTGAACGAGAAGCAGCCGATGAAGATAACGACGAACGCGACGAGGATGTTGCGGAATATGATGATCGTGGGAGTGGAGAGTATGATGTGGCGGAAACAAATGAAAACAAATCAGTAGATGTACAAGTCAAAGAAAGTACAAACTCATCTGATGCATCCTCGTTAGTACAATTTTTTACGGCTACTTTTGATGAAAAGAATGCTAAACAACAAAATTACATGGATTTCGTAGATAGTGAGAAATTTAAAAATCTACCTTTACCGATTGTAAAAGCTAACACCGCACAAGTGCAAAATAATCATCAAACAGCGAGAAGTGTTAAGAATAGAGTTAAAGGAAACGAAATTATTATACACGATCTTGACGATATCAAATTCGAAGTGCTTAGCTCTAAGGCGGCAACAAGTGCTAGTACAACTAGCACGACTGCTATACCTCCTAGAGCTACAAAGAAACGTACTACTACGACTACAACGACAACAACTACTACGACACCTCGTCCTACACACAATGAGGATGGAGAAAATATTGAAGTAGTTGCTAAAGATGATATTCGGATACAAGCTGCTCCTTTAGTTAGCGCCTTTACTGTCGATATCGATGAAATGGGTGCTGCGAAAAAAGTTGTTCCAATCGTTAATGTACCAGCACCAGCTACAATTGCTATGCCTCCTTCCAGTACACAGCGCAATTTGTCACCCTTTCGTAGTCCACCGCTGCTAGGACCGGCCGTTACAAAGCTGAATGTCTTATCAGGACAATCTGCTGCGTTGAATAGGAAACCTGGATCTTTTTTACCCACAGTGTCGCCTGCACTGTCGACCCTTGCTACAACACCGACAATTTTCTCAAATCTTCATCCTACTAGTGGTCATTATATAACGGTAACTATTCCTTATAAGTGAGACTAGAATAACTAATAAACAATATTCTAATTTTCTGTCAATTTTTAGAAACAACCCTTAATTTCTGCTATTAATCAACCGTTGCCCCCCAATAACAATGTAAACAACTATTTAATTGAAAGACAGCGTGAACTGGAACAACAAATCTATCAATTGAAATTACAAGCTCAACAACAACAAGAACTTATATTACGTCAATTAAAATTACTTGAAGACCAACAGAAATTGCGAAATGCAGTCATAGCACGGCCAGCAAATGCGATTATCCAGCAACCACAGCATAGAATACAAACTCAACCTCAAGAGCTCACCTTTACCATACGTCCTTCAGTCGAATTCATACCTGCCAGTACAACGGCAAAAATTTCATCCAATTACCCCACATTTCCGGTAGAACGACGATTGCCATTAAGAGAGTTGAATGCAAAGTTCGCCAGCAATGTTAACATTAACGGCAATAGTAATACATTTCCGAGTAATTTAATTAGCTCTCCCCAACAAGCACAACATGCTCAACAACAACAGCAGCAATTTTTCAATAGTAATGCCAAACGGTTGAATTTGCACAAAACTAAAGCAAATATTCCAAGCAATACAAACTTCCAAGTACAGGAATCGAATCAATTTAATGTTGTGTCAGGTGCTAATTTTCCAACATCATCGTTGGCTGAACCGCCTGCAGAATTGTCGTTAGTGCAGAGTCTACCGCAACGCAGTCATCAACAATTTCTGAACGCAGCAATTGTACCACAATATGTTACAAATACTCTTTTCGATAAACAACAAATACAACAACAGCAACAACAGCAACAACAACAACAACAACAACCTCAGCAATCACAACAGCAACAAAATCGGCTCCGATTGTTTCGGCAAAACACAGATACCGGCAATTTCGGCTTAACTCAAGTGCCAGTGCAATCCAGTAACGCAATATCAGCAACGCAACAACAATTAATTGAAAATCAAAATTTCTATCGGCAATATTTGCAACCACAAATAAATTCTCAATTGCAACAAAACGCTCTACAATATCATCAACGTCAAAGAGAACCGCAACCACATTCGGGGGTTTCAGGTAATTTCTTTTTTAGATCTAATCAAGCTAATCCGTTACGTAATTTAGAAGAATTCAATATAGTTAATAAAGTTCTAGCTTTAAATCATGGCTTTAATAATAATAATAATATTAATAATAATAATAATAATATTAACAACAACAACTATGTACAAGTACCAGTATCACAACAATCATTAGCGTTACGAAACAATGCAATATTTTAATGAACTTCAACGCATAAAGCCATTCATCCATTCATTCATTCATTCATTGAGTATTTCAGAATCAATTTGATCTTTTGTTCTCGTCCCTGATCGTCTTAATATCTTAATCTATCCTTATTTAATTATTTCTATACGATTTTTTCACCTCCCCCCGTAAGTTATCGCCACACCTGTGTAGCATATGGTTCGCGTTTCAAATCAGTTAAAAACTTTGTTTTATTAAGTTTTGTTGGTTTTCGAGAACCTCTAAGATTAAGTCAATTAATTTTATTACATACATACATAAGTGTATATACATATTTATTAATAATAATGTTTATTCGTTAAATAATGTTCACGCCGCTACTCGTCGCGTCGTTTCGTCTAACTGATGATGTAATCGCGATTCAATAAAACTAGCGAATTAAGTTCGATTTGTTTTGGCGGCAGTTTCATTCAACTTAAATAAGTATGTATTAACTTGTAATGTGAAGTTTTTTAATGAGTCGGAATCGTCGTCGAGTAATGATAATAATTAACACGGAATACAATAAAGTAAGTCAATAAAGTTAAATCGATAAACTGGGCAAAGTTTTGGATAATCATATGGATAATATAATGCTGGCAGCTTAGCTATGTTCTTATTAGGAACTACCCCATCCTCCTCATCTCTAAGCAGATAATCTTAATCTTGGCAAAATTAATGTTCGAAATAGTTCCGCTACGTCATGTGATTAAAGAAGATGATAAGGCTATGTTGTCTGTGCCTAAAAAAAAAAAAGAAAAGGAAAACCTCTGTTGATCTTTTAAAAAAATTTTGTAGCATTTTTCGTACCTACTTTGTCGTATTGATACATAATACTTACAAAATATTTGTTCTAATGTAGACCTCTTGGTTCTAACGGTCCTAACAATTTTTATTTTGGGAATTTATCGAATTTACATATATTGAAGGAATATTTTTTATAAATAATAAGTAATGGCTTTTACTCTATCATAGCTAGGTTATGTGTCGTCAAAATACGAATTTTCCCACTACACCTTTAGAAAGTTTTCGTAAATACTTATATCAAATGGCAAATTGTTATGGTCTGCAGGTTTTCTCTTTTAATTAACTGTCAGTAAGTGATGGTCATTAACAATGTTTTAAAACTCAGTTTTTGCTATCGTAAGATTACCAATAACAGACAATATATATACGCATGGACGAACACACGGGCAGAATTTTTAGCAAAAGCTAAACATTTCACTGCAGATGGTATACATGATTCATGGGGACTCTGTAGTGTATTAATGGAGTATTACAAACACAAGAGTACATCGATTGCGGCCCTCAATCTATGATGCGTGAGCATATAGCACTTCTAAATGACGCGTAAAGTTAATTAAGCCAACTTTACATTTACACTGTACATGCATGCAAACGTGAAGTCTTTATATCAATAGAACTCGTATGCGATTTTATGCTATCAGATTTGAATTCAGAATTCAAAAGTACGTAAAGTGTACATATTTTGACAGTAGAAAAAAGAAAATCCTTAAAAGGTAGTCTTTTAAAACTAATGGCTGCACGCCCCTGTTTTCCGGTGAGTATAAAAACATTTTAAAACTGTTAATAAGTGCCCATAAAATGTTTATCCTCGAAAAATTGTTAAAAATTGTTAATTACGTTATGGATAAATAATAATCTCAGAGATGTTTATGGTATGCATATGTCAGAACTATATAGGATAGTTAGCTTATTGGAAATGTCAACGGATTTCGTCTTAAGATTCACTCAAAATTTATTAAGATTTATATGATTTCCTAATAAGCACGCTTTGAAATAATTTAATCACCACTACGGCGTAATGAATCTGTTTAGACCTAATTATCCATATAACACGCAAACATGTAAACTTAAAAACAAATTATTGCAAATTTTCAACTGGGCCATTACAAATTGATCCAAGAATATCTGCTGCCAAATAAATTGGGACAAACATTCAATATTATTTCGGAGCGTAGGGACAATACCTAGAAGAATATTCTTACCGTTTCCCACGCACCATTAAATATTTCTATTCCCTTACTTTCTTTTAACTTCATCCTTCAGTTTTGGCATTTCGTAAGCTCTAAGATTATTTTTTTTACTTTCACGCATGAAGAAAAGTGCAATGTGTAAGCGTTATGCTGTTGTCTAGTCTTAAATACCCTAAATCGCTTTTGTTGTTTGATCCAAACCATTTTAAATAGCATTGGGCCAAAACATCTTGGTGAACGGATTTTATCAAACTAAGGAACATAAGGAAAGAAGACAGACAGACAAGTTTAACTCGATTCGAAAAGTGATTGATTCTCTCAAAATTTCATGTTATCACTAAGAAAAAAATCCATTGTAACGCAGCTTGAGTTATGGTATTTAAATTTTGTAGGGTAAAAATTCCCACGAAATCCCACGTCGCTATACCTTAAGATTATTGAACGATTGTAGCATATCTTTAGGATGCACAAATGCGAATGGAATCACAAAGCAAAAGCATTGACCCGTTGATTTGAAAAATGTAGTAAGTATAAATATAATTAAAATGTGAATAAAACTAAAATGACTATTGGTGGTTACTGGACTACACATCCGATTATTTTTTTCGCAACAAAACCCATCTCATGTAAATAATTGCTTTTATTAAAACTGCAAACTTCTCTTTCTAAGACAAGAAAATTATAAATAAACTTTTCGTGAGGTGTAGTCGTAATTTTACAAAATCTTATCAATCCATAAGTCAATAATTCGCACTAAGCCCTAACTTGACATTTTATCTTCTGGATTGAACTCCTGAATGGCTCATACTGAATGGGCTACTACAGCATAAATAATTCATTATAAGGACAGACCGAAATCGTCGAAGCATCACGCAAAAACCAAAGCTCTTCGTCTTTACTGCCTCTACCTATCTACTTTAAACCCAAAAGAACAACTTATGTTAAAAACTCATCACGTTACTGGATATATTAGTTTAATTGTTGTTGTTGTCAAAAGTTAGCGAATATACTTTTGGTTTCGGAGAGAGGATTAGAAATTAGTCAACTGATTAAGCGCCTTTATATAGAGGAGAATTTAAGAATATTTCTACCACGGAATCATTTCATTTCAGTGAAAAGGCTACGTCTAGAACAAAACCTTGATTGGCGAATATCGTTTCCCGACACGCTGCTCGAAGACTCAGCTTTGGAAAATTTTTTGTTTTATTAAGTATTAACGTGTGAAAGATGTATGTATGAAAGATGTTTTGGACAAAGATCCGCAATAGGATAGAGGTCCATATAGCACGTTGTGTACCTTTGCATCGCCTGAAAGCTATCATCCGGAAATGCGATTGTCGGATAATTTTGAATCTCTTTTGCCGTCAGAAGCAGAGCTCTCTCAGAGATCGGTAGTTCACCATATGTGGCTCTTAGATCCGCAACCAGGGTCGAGGAGGAGAGACGTGTGCATCGTCTTAGCAGTTTGTTCTGAAGGGAAAATGGTTTAGTAGTATAGTTCACAAGCTTGCGGAATTTTCTATATTTAAATGGTGAGCGCTTTCTCTAGGGAGAGTCCCGCCTGAAGGCAGGTCAATGATTTGACGATGTTTAACCCAGATTGATTTCTAGAACTTTAGAACTTTAGAGTAGTGTTGTTGGCACGTTAAACTTGCGTTAATGATCCAGGGAACCAGGGTCTCCTGGTTAACAGATCTTCCATTCTTACCATGAATCTTTTAGAAAATAAATTGAGTTGCTTTCTTGCTTGGATCGAAGTTAAGATAGAGGTATGAACAAGTTTCAAAAAGAGGTTAGCTTTAGAAGTTATTGCTTCTTAAAGATCTCTTCCAGCAGGAACCAATAGAAAGTCATCAGCATATTGAAAAATGTGTGTTTAGAAGAATTAAAAAAAAAAAAAAAATCGTTTTTCAATTTAATTTTAAAATTTTTCAAGTAAATTCAATAAATGGTTTTTAAATTTATTTTCTTCTTTAATACATTTTTTGTTTATTGCACAAAATACAATTAACATTTTCTCCTCTCTTCCGATTACAGTTCTGGTTCTATTTCTAAAATAATTCGTATTTCTTATCGCTTTTTATTCATAATTACATAAGAAAACTGAGTTTTTTTTTTTAATTGTTTCTTTTTTTTTTTTTGTGTTAGTTGTTTGAGAATTTAAACGAACCATGAACAGAAGTACAAGCACACATTGCAAACATTCAAATTTTTAATGAAATCAAGTGACCAAAGAAAAAAAAAAAAAATAATAATAATAAAAATATTTTTTCTTTTCTCTTCTTCTTTCACTTGTTAAAGAAAATAGCAAAATAAAAACATTCCACAAGGTTACTGTGATCATTATGATACAGACAATATATGATTACCACGCATACATAAATACATACATATATAATTTAATATAAAATATATAAGTTTTAAATTAAAATCTAATTTTGTTTTATGCGATATATAGATAATAACAGGATGCATAAAAAAATTTATTGCTACAACATTTAAAATGTTTATAAGTTAAGGGGAGCGGGAGCAAGAACACTGTACAAAGAAATAAAAGTAAAAAGTAAAACTTGATCTCGAATTGAAAAAAAAAAATAGGAAAACTAAGATGAACGCGTAAGAAAAGATTGTGGGGATGAGTTTTTTGCAGACTACTACTACTACTTTACTACTTTGCTTATATTCGAAAATTTATTATTTTCTATGTATATGTGAGGCGCTTTTGAAAGTGACCCAAATCCGTTCCGCAAAGCCACCGCTTACTGACTTATGCAATATTTACATATCATCGTTATTTTTCCATTTTGATGAATTTTTTTTTCTCCTTTCACTTAAAACATTAACATACAAAAAACGATTTTAATATAATTAGACTTAGGTCACTGTGAAAATAAGCGACTTTGTTTGTATACATTGTTGTTTTTTTTTTTTGTTTTTTTTTCTTTTTAGCTTAAATGAAAACTCAACAAAAACGTGAGCGCTTTACACATTCCTTACGTAATTAATTATAAATTACACTAAAATGTTTTCTCTCTTTTTTTTTGTTTTTTTTTTTTATAAAATTTTACATATATAATCAACACTAACTAATATCTTTCTCAATATTCTTCCCTTTCATTCTTCACGATTTGTAAAATTTTTGCTTAAACGTGTTTAGCATTATGGAAGAACTAACTTTTCTTTTGACACTTTAATGGTATTTCGTAAAAATATTTATAAAAAAAAAAATTATGCTACAATTTCATTAAAAGAAATGTAAGTTTTAATATAAGGCACAATTTATCTGTCGTTTCTCTCTGTATTTCCTCTTTCTTTAGTTCCTAATAAACATTTATGTACTCCACGCGAATGTAGGGTGTCTCATTGATTTAGCAGCGTTCCTTCACCTAACATCTTCCTTTCTACTAACATCTTTGTCCGTTACGTGACATTTAATGCCTCCGTATCGAAACCAACTAACGTATACGATACGTTGTCGAGTCCTATTGAGCTTTGCAGAAAGTCTCGCTCAATAATTTCACCAGCATGTTATCCCGTAACAAAACCTCACATATTTGTGGGTATTTTTGCAAACTTCAAGCAAACTTTTGATTAAATGCTGGATTAATTCACAACAATTAAAATTGTTGAGAGGGGAATTGGACTGAACGTGTTTGTCGGAATGATTATGCGACAAAGTTTTGCGTCGCAGCTGACCGTAACGTAGTTTAGAACTGTATTGTGTAACTTTCATTTCTAGAGTCAAGTATAGATCTATACATTTCTTTCGTTTGATTGTGTTGCTGCTGATGATGTCTTAGCTAGTAATGTCTCTATGAACAATTAGGGCGGTAGTCAAACGGTCTTCAAACTTCCCCAAAAGTTTATTATTTCATAATTAACACTGATAGCGTTTGCTAAGTCAAAGGTGACTTGGAAAAATGTCGCGATATGAACTCAAAAGAAGCTATCGAAAATGAAGCGCGCTTATATAATGATCCTATGAAAAACTGTAGTCGTTATTAATAAATTAATTTTATATATAAATTTAAATTTAGCTTTAAGTTAAAAATTTTTAATAATCTCTGGCTTTATACATTAATTATCTATCGATCTCTTTAATCTCTCTCTCCGTCGGTCCTTTTGTAGGTATATGTATATATCTATCTATATATATATATATATATATATATATATATCTACAGTTAGATTCATTCAGCTTACACCTCAACACCGTAATCACGATCGACAACATATTCAAAACGTTGCTGTTCTTCTTGCTGCGTTTGCTTAGCCTGTTGATCTTTGGTGCTTTCTGCAGAATTTTTCTCTTCAATTTCTTCTTGTTTTGTATTTATTGCTTTTGAGTTGATAGCAGCAATGTTCATTGCTCTACGACCCGTTACTCCGCTATGGTTTTCACTGAGATTCTTGTTCCTTAAACTACTGGCTACCAATGCCGTATTAATTGCAATTGCTGTTTCGGCAGCGTTATCTTCATCATCATCATCTTCTTCTTCTTCCTCTTCTTCTACTTCTTCTTCTTCCTCTTCTTCAATTGAATGAGCTTCAGGAAGCGTAAAATCATTTGGCAATTCCGGTACCGATAATCCTTTACGTGTAAAAAAGGAAATTTTCTCTCTAAAATATAAACGAGAAAAAAAAATGAGAAAATAATGAACGAAAACATTTTATATGTTATATAAGCCATATTTATTGAGTATACGCTTACTTGAACGACACCAAGTCCGGGCACCCTTTAGGTACTTTAGTTTTGCGTAATTTGTAAATTTCTTTAGCAGTTTTCATTAGCAATTTTTGCAATTGTTTCTCTTCGGGACATTTTGCAGGATCAGCACGCTCAACTAAGCGCTGGAATTCTTCATTTTCAATAGCCCAAGCAGCAATCAAAGGATCTCTATTATCTCGGGCCTTTTCCAATCTATAGAAAGAAAACACAATGAAATAAAAAAAAAATATGGAAATTTTTTAAAAAAGCTTGATATGATTTCGTCCCGCTTGTTCAACCTACGCTGTCTTTAGATTTTGTAGTTTAGCTATTTGATCATTGAGGAAATCCAATTTGCTATGCTGAGCTTGCAAATCCAGCTCTAAATCTAAACTAGTGCGTGGTATATGAGTATGATGAAGTTCTGCAAAAAAAGAAAAAAAAAGTGTTGATGCTCCCGTAAATTTATTTCGCTTTTACTTAATCTATTTAATAAAGACTTACTTGTAGTAGGCTTTGGTGCTTTGGTGTGGAAACGTAAAGATCGCCTTTCGGCAGCACCGCGATGAAAGGGATGAGGTGTAACACCGAAATGCATAGCCGAATCGGAATCGCTGCGATTTAGACGGCAAATGTAGCGACTTTTACCCACCGCTGCTGACGGTGTAAATGTTTGGGATCTTTTTACCGGTCGATCATCATTGACTTGCTGTCCCTGTTGGGATCTTGATTTTTCAGGTGGAAATGCACATTCTGTATTTGTTTCCTTGTCTACGTACATGTAGGCATCTAAAATTTTTTTGGTGTAATCTGTGTTTTGACGAAAGGCAAATTGATCTTTCAGTTTCATCGCTTGAGATATTGATAGGATCTTTTTTTACTTACCATTTGATATTCCCACAGCTCCTTCCAGTTCCTCGTCGTCCTCTTCTTCTTCATCGTCGTCTTCTTCTTCGCCATCGCCTTCTTCTTCTTCTTCGTCATCATTAATTTCCAAATTTTCACGCACATCTTCAGCAATCTGAGCTTGCATTTCAAAAGGTGGCGCTTGGTTGCGGGTCAACGTGGAAGTTTGCGATGATGTTATCGTAGATTCATCGGACGATTCTTCTTTACTGTTCGCATTCACGGGAGGATGATGAGCTGGGGAAGGAGCTACCGTATTAACTGTCGAAGTACAGTGAACTGCTGGCACCGATCCCGTCGCTACAGTTGTTGCGCTGGTCGAAGGCATATCTAATGGTTCGAACGTCGGCATAAATTTGGAGCTCAATACATTATACCATTTTAAGGTAGAATCATCCGGATTGAATTCCGCCATACTTATTTGTACAGTGCCCTAGAATATATTAACAATTCTTAATTAATTCTAATTTTAAATAGGTTTGTTTTTTTTTTTTTTGGAATATTACTATAATTTCCTCCTTCTGACCGGTCATGCTAATAACTGTTACATGCAAACTTTTCGTTAACAATTTACTCAAAGTTATGGGGACAGCAAATGTATCGTTAAATACTGGTTTCTGAAAATCGGGCATGGCTTTTGTGCGTATGGACGTTAACGAATTCGGTAACAAGGCAGCTCGTAGGTATCTGTAATGATAAATAGAAAACAAATTGGGTGAAATATGGGATCAATTTTTTGGAAAAACTCTCGCCTTACACTTGTGAATTTTCCACTGATGAAGATAAAAGCGCTAGGAGATTGTTCGCTCGTTCTAGTGATACTACTAAGACACCTTCCTTTTTTAAATATTTTAAACCAATTTGCACTTGCGCCAATTCTTTGCGAGGTAAATGTGCCCGTGAAGCTTCAAAGACCCCCGAGTCACCAGCCACCGACTCATTACTTACGGCTGCCGATACTGAACGCGTATTTGATGTGGATGATGAACGACTTAATATCTCCTGCGGTAAATCCAGCAGTGATGGCTTCTCCGATATCGGCGATAATGGACCTATGTTACGAGGCGATGACATATTAAGTTTTTGCAGTTTAGCTTCTAGCATCATGCAGTCCAAAACCGTAGAATCTAAATCGTAGGGATGTGTTCTATTCGCAGACGTTAAGTGAGCAGACTGATAGAAGGACTGTAGTACAGCGCCAGCATTAGCGTACGTGGGCTCTTCTTTTAACAATTGCTGCTGGGACACATTAAGCTGTGTTTGCTCGGTGACCGGATTGTATTTCATTGGCGAGGCGGGTGGAGTTTCCATAGAAAGACTACTGCGCGGTGACAGTGAAATTTCCGAGGATTGTTGTTGCTGAAGTTGCGGATGACTCATTACTTGATCAGAGGAAGTTTGCTGGGCCAACGGTTGAGCTTGGTGCGGTTGGAATAGACGTTGCGATCGACGGTGCAAATCAATGACATCGATTTGCGGATCTATTGCGAAGGGATCTATATAAATATCTGTAAAACTCAGGGCACTTTTGCTGCTCGCCGTAGAAAGAGAGCCCATGCTAGAGCCACTACTAATCGAGAAAGTGCTTTCCGAAGAAAATGATTTCAATCTTTCTTCCAACATTTTAGTTGACTTAAGAGCCTCTTGCAATTTACCCAAAAGCAATTGTTTCTCCTCATGGAAACGCAAGCGATTGTTAATTTGTTGATTAGTGGCTTCATACGCCTCGTTCAAATCTTCCTCCAATTTTCTTCGCGTCTCTTGAATGACTTGAATTTCTTCGGAAGTGCGAGACTTAAGCGAAATGCTATTTAATTCATTTAAAAGTTTTTCCTTCTCTTGAATTAAAAGAATGCGATCCTTATCTGATTCCAATTGACCGGGTTCTATGCGATCGACATGATCAGCTAATTGTTGTTGCAGACGTTTTATATGTTTGCGCCATTCAGCGTATTGGAGTTTTGTTTTTGCCATTTCGGCAAAGCGAGCACCGCTGTTTAAATTATCACCGGGGCCGCAAAGATCTGTTTGCGAAGCCACACAGACACGATCAAATGGCGACGATGCATTCATTAGATCGGCATTTTCTTCATTTATCTGTTGACGACTAAGTTCATTTTTAATTTGCACTAGGCTACGCATCAACTCTTCACGGACTTTTTCTCCCGACACTAGGGATTTGTGAACTTTAAGCATTTCCTCTCGTATAGCTTGCACTTCGGTAATATCATAACAACCGTTTTGACGAGCGTTAATCTTCTCACCTACTGAGTATAAAGTATTCATGCCACGTTCAGTATAAGAAATATCATTGGTTATATGATTCAATTCTTGTTTCAATTGGCGTACGCGTTCCTTGGCCAACATTAGATCAGCCCTAAGCAGTTCAGGATCATGGCGACTCAACGACGACGAAGAAGAGCATACTAGAAAATTTAAAATTTAATTAAAAAAGTTAATAATTTGGATCAACAAATGGATTAAATATACTTACAGCTACTACGACTTGCTGCTAATTTATTAAGATGATTGTATTCTTCTTGGGCTATTAACAGCCTTTGTTGTTTAACATCGTACATTTCACGTTTATTTTCCAATTGATCTTGGGCAGCGGACAAATAATCACGCAACATTTGCTCCTGTACACTTTTCCATTCCTGGCGGGGATCTTCTAATTGCGTTGTCTGAGCAATATGATTAATATAATAACGACCTATGTTAGGATCATAGGCTTCCTCCCAACCTACCGGCAATTCATCACCTACACAATCCTCAAAAGATTGCGGTTTTGTGTAACTATAAATAGCGTAAAGAAGAAAAACCTTCCAATAAATAATTAAAAATAAAATATATATAAAAAAAAGGAAAGGAAAAGAAAAGAAAAGAAATTTCAAAAGTGGACTGTGGTATGCCTTAGCTAGCTAGCATTCGGCAGAGCCAGTTCCGGTTGTTGACATTACTTAATATCTATATTTTATATGTGCTCTTTTCTAGAGATTTATCTGTTTTCTAAACAAAAAAACTCGTTTAAAAGAAAGCAAAAAAAAAAAAATGAAAAAAATAACTCTTGGCGACAACATTTGTCTGCTATTCGTTAGATCTCCGTTCTGGTTTCTACAATATATCAGATATCTTGCGATAAGATTAACAATTCAAATTTATTTTGATCTCATAAAAATTCTTTGCATTATTAACGTAAATAAATTGCGTTTATCTACTTTGTAAGAGGATAGTTAAATTTCAAGTTGTTCTATTTTTGCATCAACAATTTATTAGATCACATAAATGGAAAGAAAGTAAGCAACAAACACTACAACTATTAATCGAATATTTAATATATTAGTCAATACCTTAATATTGCCAAAGTCTTTAAAGTCAAATATTGAACACTTTGAACATTTTTTCTTGCATTAAATGTAAAGTGAGCTAAAGCTATTTGTTTGTTATGGCCTTTCAAGTGGTATTTTCTGCATTCCTTAAGTATCTATATATTAAAAAAAAAAAGGAACATCAACTGTGTTATCGTTAATGATTAGTTTGATGAGATAAAAAAAGATTTATCAGGAAATTTTTTTTTGTTGTTGTTTTGTTTTCTTGTTTTTGAATAACGTATTAAATACATTTACACAAGTGTATCTTGTACTTATGCATGTCCGTATTTGTTTCTGTTGTTGTAGTTGTTGTTGTTGTTGTTGTTTTATTGTGCTGCTGTGTGGAATGTGTGGAATATTAAAATTCTTTGAAATTAATTTTATGGAGTGTTAAAATTAATTTCACATCACGTATTTTTTTTGTTTTTTTTGTTTTTTTTTTCACTTTGTTTTTCTTTGTAACATTTTATAAAACAATTCAAAACATTTTTGTGAATTTTGAGAATTTTGTTTATGAAATACAAAATTCAGTGAAATCTTTCGACATTAATTTGTGTTCTCGAACGCAAATGCAAACGTTTTAGGGTGCTCGCTGCTGTTGCTGCTGCTACTGCTGCTGCTCTTGTCTCACAATTTGACAAGAGGCTATAAAATGCCATTAGCTGGAAATATAAACTTTAGAAATTCCATCAATTTTGCAAACGAAGTGAGGCATCGCATAAATTGCAAAATAATTTTCCATTTTTTTGTCATTAATACATGATAATGATATTTATCATATGATTTTTACAAAACTATAAATAAAAGAGAAAATCCTACGTTCTACTTCGGAAGGAATTTTCACACACATCTGTAATAGTAGACAGAGACAAGACCAGACAAACGCTCAAAGATGGTGAAGGCCTGCATTTACATCATTTGAACCGAATCCCTTCACCGTGTACCCTTTTTGGCACACGTTGAAAGTCATTTGTACCTTGTGTTGTTTGATGTAGCCTTGTTTACAATACGGTTTGAGATGTGCACCGATAACGGCACATATCACATATCTATCAATTGCCAATGAATATTTCAATCGTTAACTAGGCTTGTACTTCATAATAAATAAACAATATACAAAAATTTTTGTTTGTCATATGGCCTGTTCTATTATTTGAATATTTAACTCTATAAAAAAAAATTTACATATCCCCTCATAAATAAAAGAAGGGGAAAAAAAAAAATACACATATATGTATTTTTTATTGAAAACCTACCCTTTCGCATTTGATGTATTCGAAAAGAGTACACGTGGCTTGAAACATGTCAAAAATAAATCGTTCATTAGTTCCACTTTATTCCGTTCGCATTTGTCTCCTCAAAGTGGGTCTCCACTGCTGACGGATTACGTCAATAGCTGCCCTAAATTGAGGGCACATATGCTTTCGCCCGATCCTTCATTCTATGCATGCTTTTGCAGTTATTTTTTAGAACGGATTGTGGACTGACAGGTCCAATTCAATGCAATTCGAAACAGATTTAAATCTCAAGTGCGACAAAGCTTTCTTTACTCGTAGCTATAGTGAATGTTCAACCGGTAAAGGCATGACATTTATCGATCGAGCACATATCTCCTGTCTCTTTGTATTTCTTCTCTTTTTTCTGACAGCTGCCGTCCTCTGAGTCCGAAGGGAGTCATATTAAAAAAAAATATTCGAATAAAAAAATCGTAATTTTATAAACTTTATCCGAGTTCTAGTGACCAAGACCATAGTAAAAACAATGTCACTCTCCCACTTCTTAAAAGTTTTAGTTGTATGTACTTTGTAGTTTAATGGAGTCTTTTAAAACCAATTATATGCTGGAAATTTTTTCATTTTTTCATTCACGACTGGATAAACTAAACTAAAGCTAAACTATGCATGAAAACGTATCTTTTTTTTTTCAAAATCCTAAATGAAAACTGCTGGAATTGTCTTATGTCAGCTAGAGATGTCAAGAGTGAGATCAAACAGTTTTAGGAAGAAATTTGTTTTGCATTACATAGCGTATTTAACGAGTTTTTACAACACAAGTCAAAACTGTTTCATTTAGCATTCATTTCTGCTGATAGGAAGTAATTACTTTGCATCTCGACTGATATAGAAAACCATAAGTAATAGTAAAACAATTTCTTTTCATGTTAATATCTAATGGCAGGTTCAAGTAATATTGAAGCTTGCATTCGAAGTCTGTTAGTTTAAATTACTTTTTTGCGCATTAAGGTTCAAATGCTTTTTAAATAGAAAAATAAAAAAAAAAAACAAAAATTTGAAAGATAGTCAGTCGTACTGAGTCTTTTTATGATTTTTTTCAAAGCAAAGGGAGAAACAGGCTGATAATTACTTCAAAGGTGTGGGCAATGTGAATGTGAATGCTACAGATAGATATGATTTTATATAGGATTGCTTCTCTGTCTGCGGAAATCTGGGTTTTTTTTTTTTTAAAGTTGGTGAATAGTGGATTAAGTCATGCAAAAATATGTAAAAATTGCTTATTCTCTTCTATCAATATCCAATGTACCTCTCAGCTTATCGAGATCGTTTTTTCTATTCCGGTAGACATTTTTGTCCAATTTATTCACGTAAGTATACAAAATATTCCTTTTATTCATTTTTATGTTTCGCGATTAATCATTTAATCCATCGCTCCTAAAAAAAGAAGCAGATAATCTTAACTAGAGTTTAGTTCGCTAGCTTACATAAATTATTATAATAATAACAATAATCCATTAAGAAGTTGAAATATTCCGTTAAGAATAGCCATTCTTGATTGATGCGGTTGTGAGCATTAAGAAGTAGATGGACAAAGACTCCGTTGTTCTCACTATTCAATTTTATAGAGTCTATCAAAGATATTGAAGGATTCATCGAGACATCGATTTGGATGTAACTAACATCTTAATGCACACAGAGTAGCACATATTGTACTTAGTCTATGTCTAATGACGCTAGTATTGGTTTAACCAACACTTTTCTATTTAACTCTGAAAATTAGTTTACGAACTAGGTTTCGTCTTTGGTTATAACAGGAGTCTCGCAAAGGATTAGTTTATTCGGAGAGTCATTAAAAGGCCGCTATCTTCATATATTTGATAGCTGATATCGCCATGCTTGCATTGGAAAAATTTACTTTGATTTTGCGCGATAGGTTTTGTTATTGTGCCTTACGAAATACGAAAAGACGGAAACAGCATTTTCGGCGTACTTCGTTCCAATTACTAGCGAAAAGATAAAGGAAAGGAAAGGAAAGGATGAATGGACAAAACATCAGTGCCAAGATCGCTTTGCAAAATTTCAGTTCAGTGCTTTTGCATCTGAAAGGACAGTACAAGCTAATAAAGGCAAAATAAAGACCAAGACAACTAATCAGATCACCGAGAGTTTAAATCTCTTGATATCGACCGAATTCTTGATAAAATATTTATGCACTACAAAGAAATCGATATTTGTTTTGGCCAAAAAAACTAAATTTCTTTCCGAATCACTCAATTGATTTGCTGAAGAACGAATATGCATCTCGTGGTCTTTGATATTTGTTTCGAATTTCTAGATATTATGATAGAGGGATGAAGTAGTTATCGTTCATCTACTTTCTTCGTCAGTCAGCGAATGCTCCGCTGCAAGTACTGACAGCACAAAGTAATCGGTTGTTCCTTTCTAAGCGCGTTTAAGTCTCTCTCTCTTGACAACTTTTCTGGCGAGACGGCATTCCTCGCCAAGCGTGACAGCTTTTCAATCATCTTCAAATGTATGCGAGAAGTTTCCTTGTCTTTTGTCCATCTTTTTTTTTTGGCCGAAGAAAATTCCTTAGACCACTTGACAATTACGAAAAAATTAATGTCGATAGGTGTACTTTAGAGAATTTGTCAAATATACACCACAAGCTTTCCGTGCATAAAGCGATATAATTAATATAATTAACTGTGATAAATATCTGAATAAAACTTTCTATTATGTGTTCTGTGTGTTTTTAAAATTAAAATCACAAAAATACTTTTCTTATGTAAATAGTTTTTTTTCTTTTTTTTTTTTTTTGTGTGTAAAAAAATTTAGAATTCAATTAGAAGAATAGTTTTTTTTTTTCGGTTAAGGCAGGCAGACGTGAGAGTCGACATGAATGAGTTTTTTTTTTTTTTTGTTTTTAAGGGGGAAAAAAATGTACGCCTGACGTCAACATATTGCGAATTATTTTTGTTGTGTTAAAATAATTGATAAGAATGTATAGAATTTTTTATTAAATTATATATGAGTTGAAAATGCAATTGTTATAAATTGCATAGCCTACAGCGAAAAAACGCATTATATTACGATTTGTTATAATTTTTATGACATTAAAGCCAATTCGATTATTAAAGGTTTTAGTTTTATTATAAAATAAAAATATATATTCGATTTTAATTTAATAGTCTTTATTTTTCCGCAATACCGCCCCCACGAAGTTTAGCTGTCATTCAATTCAATTGCTTTTCGAAATGAATGTTATTATCGTTATTATTGTTATGGTCGCTGTTATTGTTCGCGGTTTATTTTTATTTTTTTTCATTTTTTTTTTTTCAGTTTTTTATTCGTAATTTTACTCCTAGTTCTGTATAGAGCGACTTTAAGTAAATTTTTATTGCTTGTGACAGGTCAGTTTAACTCATTTATAAGGTTTCATTACGTTCTTTTGTTTTTTTTTAGATTATTACCGTTTAAGGTTTATCGATTTTTATAGCCTCCATTTTAATAGAGATGGAGATACGCTGATGTTGTCTTTTCACTTGTTATATATACATGCTAAAGAGGGCATATATTAAATAAACTCAAAAAAAAAAAAAAGAAAAAAAGTTAAATATGTATATTTATACGTATATTTATGTTATACATAAATATATACGATGTGTGTTCATAACAATGAAGGCGACCTCGTATTTTTCTCGAAAATTTTTTATATATATTCACTAATACCTTGCTTTGTGTTCTTCAAAGTAACACCCCTTAGATATAAATTACTTGTGGCAGGGCATTTCTCAATTCTCGAGGGTCATGTGATATGCACTTTTTCATATTGACTGTAGTTGTTCAAGCGATGCGGTCTTTAGCTCCTTAATCATGGCATAACTGCTTGCTTTCATGAATGGACCTTTTCAATTTTAGGAATAGTTCTCAGGAGGCCAAGTTCAATGAATTCGGTGTTGTTTTTGATCAAAACAATGCCGAAAAAACAATGATCTGTAAAATAGGCCGTTATCGTGGTGTAGTATCCATTACGTTTCATGTCCAAAGCATTCGAAAAAATTGCCTACCATAGACTCACCGAAAGCTTTAGTCGAAATTTTCTTCATTCATTCTTCACTTCATTTCATACATCACATAGGGACATTAGTAGACATTCTTTGCTACGTTTTTTTCGATAGCAAAACATCTTGAATGAGAATACTAACCTGCATATATCGTACGTTAGATTCAAGATAGCATTGGATTAGAAAATAATTCTGCACACTTTCCTCTAATCTTAAAATTTACTGTGTTCATCACATTTGGACGACAAATTTTTCAAATTTCCCTCATTTCTATCTTAAAAATGACACATTTTGTGCCTAACTGTACTTGATTACCATCAAAAATATAATCTTTGCATTTAATTATTCATAACTTTTTAATTGCTTTGTTAAATTGAATTTTTTCTTTTCTTTTAATTATAAAAATGTTTAACAGTTTTTGATGTCTTTATAGCCGCCACTATTGTATCGATATCTACGTATGTTTAATATCTAATTTCTATTTAATTTAATTTTTTTTTTTTTTTTTTTTTTTTTTGTGGTTTAAATTCCAAAGTCAAAACAATTGTAATAAATTTTTGCGCCATGAATACGTTCCGTGCATGCTGATTAAGTATTTCAAAGCACACTTGATATATAACCGTAGCGGACAATAGAAACTTATTCGTAATGCAAGCAATTTTTTTTTCCCCTTTTTTTTCATCAAACAAAAAATATAAAAATTTTCTATAGTTATTTGCAATAACTTAATATTGATTTATAATAAGTGCGTTTTAAAGAAAAATTAACATTAAAAACAAAAAATAAATAAATAAATAAATAAAAACATTGAACTACACTATTACCGCGCCTTCTAACTGAGTATATATTAAAAAAATTTTTTATTCTTTTTTTTTTTTGTAGACAAACACACATAAATTTTGGATAATTTTCTTAACGATGTCGAAATGTGTATATCACATAAATTTATGTACAATTCGTTTCGATTTTTAACCGTTAATTTGCTTTATCAATCAACGAAACTATAAAAATATTTTCAAACGTAATCACAAAAGCAATATATTAGACTCACTACTACAGGAAAGAATGTTATATTAAATATTTGCAATCGTTCGTTGCATACATTGTCACTGTATTTTAATTTCATGATTTCATTTCATAACTGCTCGCTCGCCATTTCCCTGGACCTTTATTTTGCTAGAGGATTAAAACACGCTCCAAAAAGGTCTTAAGTCATTTGTTGTTTTTAATAAATCATTACTTTGGCATTAATTTTTATTTATTTATTTTTTTTTTTTGATAACGAATTCAAATATTTGAACAAAACTAAAGAATAATATTAGATATCATTCATAACAATTAAATAACTGAAAATTGATTCAGAGATATTATAAAATCCATCATCGCCATCGTTTGTCTCCTATTAGAGCTTGAAATATACTTTACGAGAAAAGAGCAGTCTCTTTAGTAACTTTAAAGTCTAGCACCGAACACAGAAAAATGTAAGAAAGCTTTTCGTCCACCGTCAGATGAATCTTGAATGCTCGTTATAGCTTCAATATCTATTGATTTATTGTCTTATCCCTCTTTGCTTGCTTCAATCCGCGCTCTAATTATTTTTAAATTAATAGAAGGCAAACTATGCCTATTTGAAAGTTTCTCAAACTTAGACACTTCCAACAATAGACGAATGCGGCTAAGTCGACCTAGACGACATTGTCGATATCGAGACTGTGTATGCTTCATAGGATTTTCAAGTGCTACAAAGAAATGAACTTGTTTCGCATTGATATCAGAAATATTTTCCATTTAATCTAACATGTTGAACTTCTTACACAGACTTATAATAGATAATCTATAATAAGTGGCATTTTGCGATTACTGTTGCCACCCAACAAGTCCAATATACACCTGGAACCTTTGGAACCTTTCAATCGAATAATATAGAACTCGTATCATGAGTTTGCAAATGTCACATATGTCAGAGCAAAAAGCTTCAATGGACGGAATGTCAACACATTCTTGCCCCATTGCAGAGAAGCGAGTGGTATAGTCATTCAAAAGCTGGCATCTTAAGCGGCATCGAGATTTTGAAATATTATTTACTTATTAGAACAAATAATATATGAAATGAAACGTAGCTTCATAGAAGCTCTAATATTTAAGATCTTAAGTCGCATAAAGCAGGAAGACACCTGCGCACAAGACACCTTTTTGTACGCATAATAAATGCCGCTATGATGTTGCTAAGCGCTCTTCAAATCCGTCCGAAGCTATTGTGTCATCATAAGGCAAACATGCCTTAAACAGTTTTATAAATGTTAAGTGTTCAGGATTCCTCTTCAACTACCTAATACTATAATTTAACTATTCGTAGTTGGAACATTAATCTTATCTTTTGAGTGGTATGAATGGGACACTGACAAAAAAAAAAAAAAAAAAGGAAAAAAAAAAAACATCACGAAAAAGAAAAAGAAATTATAGTCCCTCCTTACACTGACATATCTAGCACTTATTATTTTTATGATTTTCTAATACGATTCACAACTAAAGAAAATATTGCTCATCAAAAATAGATGACAGCAATAAAAAAAGATGAAGGCGTAGACTTTGTATTCGAAAAACTGTAACATAACGTAGCAGTAGCAGCCCAATTTCCAGAGAAAGTATGCTTTCATATCTAAGCTGCAGCTGCAATACAATAAAAATATACTCTACCCGTATAATCGCGGAAACAACAGCCCTACACAATTGATGGCAGACATCTAATCTTTAGATTTTTGCACAGTACAGACAAATGGACCAAAGGTTTTCCTTAGAGAAGACAAAAATGTCAAGGAATGCAATCAAATTGATTAATCAATGTCACACTAATCGGTTAAAAGTACATTCAAGCCTCCATTGCAAGCCTTTCACAAACTTTAATATACCCCCGTGATGAGTATCACATGAACACATGAACACATGAACACATGAACAAATATAATAATAGCAGGATATATCTGCATTCCTAAGGTTTCTTTGTCAGTATGTATGTATGTATGTATGTGAAAAATACAAAAAAAAAAAAAAAAAAAAACGATTAGAAAAGTATTCTGTTTTTAATAAAAATTTTTCACTATTTTGACACTTCCTACGCGTTATTTTTGAAATTCATCAACATTCTTTTTGAGACGTTTATCGCATGTCTCCCGAACGGAAATACATTGTCTACGAAAGTATTTTAAATTCATTTATTGTTTTTGTTTTTTTTTTTTTGCTTTTTTTTTTTGTGGATTTGATTTTTAAATAAGTCACTGAACTGTGCGGTATATCTGGTTAGGTTGCCTTGATTATGGCTTACTTTTCAACTAAGCATTTGACGCCACTATCAGTCACTACTGACTAGAAAGTTTTCTTAAGCCATGACAAACTGGACAAACATATTTCAATAATAGTTGAATGATCTTCAAAACGTTATCCACGATACAAATAATAACTTGCTCCTGTTTTTCATCAAGCGTTTGTAACATTAAGAAATCCAAACATATGCAAGCAACAAAGTTAGATTAAAAGTTGATCGAAATTTGTTTACAGGATCTTGACATCGAGACGACAGAGATTTTTCAATTAGTTTAATCGTAAAAGTGGTAAAAAAAAAATAAAAAAAAAAAAATCACTTCACTTCCATTCTAAAGTGAATAATTGAACGCAAGAAAAAATAAACATAGGAAAGTGATTTCCTTTACTTTTACTACAAAATTTTGTCATATATTTGTAAAAAAGTTCTTCTGATCCTCGATACATTCAAATTAAGCAATATATATATATATATATATATTTACTTTGCTAGATAAGTGTTAGGTGTCTATGATTCGCTTTAAGACGAGTATAGTTTTGTTAGTTGTATTTTTCGAAATATTTTTATGATAATATTTAACTCCTACTTCAAAATAATTAATATGAAAATTATACATATGCATATACATGCGTGTATATGCAAGCATAGTATCGATTTACATAATATTTAAGAAGCGTGGATGTCTTTCATAGAAACATAATTAGTATATCTAACTTAAGTGGAGATCATTAATATTAATCCTCTGCCCTCTTCGTGTAGGCGTTGATTTTAATGGTCAAATATTACTTTCAAACTATAATTTAAACTTTATTCTGCCTAAAAATCCTGACAGTGTATGACTGTACATTCCCATATATCTAGATTCGTATGTAGTTGAGAAAAACTTGTATTTAATATATTATATAATATATATCCTCAAGCCTTTATTGCAATAGATATATCATTAGAACAAGAGGTGAATTGTAAAAGTGAAATACTCATCGCATTTGCATTTGATTAAGTTAAATAAACGAAATCAAATATTCGATGCTTTGAAAATTAATGGCAATTTAGTTGAAGCCACTGTTGATTATTGGATTAAATATTTGCTTATATAACTTTATTGCTACAGATGAAAGTTTTTATCAAATTTTGTTTTTTAAAGTCAAACCGATACTTTTTAACGAGCTTAGGCTTATTTTATTACAACGAACGTTTTATAATGAAAGCGCTTAAGCAAAGAACCGTTACACTCATTTCGTTTAAAGTTTTATAAAAAAAAAACAAAAAAAAAACAAATATATTTTAATTATCTTTTTCTCGTTTCCAAAGATGATGTTTACCAGTAGATTAACAAGATCATTAGGGTTACCTGCTACCGTAAGATTGATGTACATATTACATAGACTTACATTTTGCTTAAAAATTTTTAACAAGAATTTATTGATAATCGTAACATATAACTATATTCGTTACTTCGATCGCTTATCTTTCTGTTTTTCGAAAGGTCAACTGTCACAAAAACTGAGCTATTAAACTATGGACATTGCAAAACATTGACGTAATGCGTCTATAACTATGTGTGCAAAAAAAAAAACCTCCGCAACCTCCTATTCATAGCAAGCCTTAGACGAACACTTAATATAGGATGGAAGACGAAAGCATCCAAAAGTACAATAAGAGGATAAGCAGTGATAGAAATAGAAAAGAACTTCGAAATATTCCCCACAAAATGGGAAAACCAGCCTATATTCCATAACAGTTCTTAGTTTCTAATCTAAATGTTGTTCAAAAAAACTTCGCATTGTTATCTACAAATTTCGAATGAATTTAATTGACTTACTGACATACCCACAATAATTAAATACAGTGCAGAGGACGAATTAAAAAGAATATGAGCAACGGAATGAACGCATTGGTGCAGGAACTCCAGAACCGTTCCTAATCTCGTTTAACCTAGTTTCGTTTAATAAAAAAAAAAAACAAAGTTGGTCTTCTAAATCTTTAGATCAAGCTTTTTCCATCTTTCAGGCCGTCTTAGTGCCTTCTCAGCCATTATATAAATCGCAGAATTATTCCACATCAAATTTCCAGGATAATTGAAAGGAGCTTACGAATATTATTAGGTAAAGAGAAAAGTCCGCAGTGTTTTTCTTTATTAAATGCATTAAGAGCAATGGAACTGTGGTAACAATAACCTTATTAAATAGCACCTGTGAAAAGTAACAGAGTTCGTAGAAAATTTAAAGGGAAAAATATTGTTGTGACATTCGTTAATCCGAAAAAGTCAAAGCAAGCAACTCAAGTCAAGTTAGCGACCCAATCTGACTAATCAAATCAATTAAACTCCCCCCAATGCGACTAATTGAGCTAAAGCGTCCGAAGTTAACCGGCCATGTCTTTCATCATGACAATACTATAGTGCGTATCCTTGATGACTATATCCAAATCGAGAGAGAGAGAGAGAGAAAGAGAGAGATTGATTTGAAAGTTTTGACGCATCCATCGTATAATACAGGCATGTCCTTGTCCCGCTAATACTTCTTCCACTCTACATTCTGATTTCACTCTAAACACTATTATTGGCTTAAAGATGCCTTCGAAAGAGAAATGTGAAGATCGTTTGATTCAGTTCTCTCCTCCGCAAATGCAGAAGCTTCGCAAGAATGGCATAAGAATTTTACAAGAACAATGGCAAAAGGTTATCGATCAAAATGAAATATTTATGTGATTTAAAATATGCACTCAAAATATAAGAATTATGTCTTAGAAGTTCAATGAAAAAGCGCTTCAATCAAATTTTCCCTTTGCCCAATACCGTAAGCTTCTAATTGCTGTACAAGTTACTGTGACTTTGAACAGTCCAATTGAATTTGAACGATCAGACAGATAGATATGGCTAAATTGGTTCAGTGTAAGTGTGTGTGTGTGTGTTATAGGGATTGGCGCTGTATATGGAATCGTAGAAAGCCTATACCTTAGTTAAATATGCATATCGGACTTTTATTACATATGATGCGTAAAATTTCATAAGAAAAATTTTATTTCATTTTTTTTTTTTTTTTTTTTTTGTTGTTTATTCTCCTACTTTAACAGACGACGAGGAAAAGTTAATATGTAGAAATTCTTACAGTAAAGGAAAATAAAACAATAAAAGAGAAGGAAAAAAAAAAAAATAATAAAAAATTTTTTTAATGAACATAAACAAAGTAAGACAGATTTTATGCATGCGTCATTAGAAATTTGAATCATTAAATATGCATATGCAAGTATGGAAAGAAAAACCATTAAATTTTTTCAAGCCGAAAATTGATATTTTGACACCAAAAAGAAAGAAAGAAAAGAAAGAGAAACAAATATGGAATAATGCTATCATTTATGATCCATTTTGCCTGCCTCTATGCTAGCCTACGTTTTGATAAGTACTCTAATCGTAATTCAATTGAATTTTTTTTTTTTTTTTTTTTTCTTTTCAAACTTTAAATAGACAGTCTGTTTGTTGTACTTTATGCAATTGTTTGCATTATGTATAAATGTTCATAAGTACGTATGCACGTACGTAGGTACGTAAGTATGCATTTATGTTTGTCTTGTATGCAAGTGTAGGCATTTGCACATTGTCATTAACAAAACAACTGTTGTGACCTTCACATACCAGAGCAAACGAATTGAGAGTATTGAGCTCGATATTTTGTACTCTGCATTAGTGTGTGTATGCACATTACATTAGTTGTGTTGTCGTATTGCTCAAATTATTGCTCGTATATATATATATACGTACCTACATACATACATACATACATACATACATGCATAGATACTTGTATATCTTTACGTTATTAAATACTGAAGAACACACAAACATGCATGCATACGCATGCACACAATAGTTATCTACATATTAGTAAACAATTGAATAATGTATATACAGTAATCAGGACAAATAAATCATAAATAAAAATAATTTTTATCAGACATTTCGATACTTAAAAAAGAAAAAAAAAAAAGAAAAAAAACATTAAATAAATAAAATATGATACATCAGAAAAAGAAAAAAACATAAATAAAAAAAACATATATAAATGTGAAGATTGATACGCGTATTAAACTATATTCGATGATATGATTAATAATCGAAGAATTTCACCCTATTGTTGACTTCCTTGTGTGTTTGTTTTTTTTTTCAAAAATTGTTTGAGTTATGGTGCGTGCTTCGAGAAGGTATGTCATTCTTTTGTTTATTTAAAAGATCATTTAAATCAACAAAAAAAAAAAATAATAATAATAATAGATTTTTTTGAAAAATTTACGTTTTCTTTACGTTTCTAAATTCATTTTTTTCCTTCGTTCCACTAAGAATTGGGCGTTTTCCCTGGCAATTTCTGGTCTTCGAATTTTCATGTTTCGACAATGGACTACAAGCGTTTAACAAGCATTTACTTTTTGTCGAGGGAAAATCCCAATGTTAATGAGACTCGCGGTATATTAAGTTTTTCTTTGTAGAAGTGTATAATAGGCTATCAACCTTCAAATCAAATTTATTCATACATATTTATTCGTAACAGCTCGTCTATCAAAATATGATTATTCAGAATTATACTGTCAACATTCAAATTCAACAAATAACAACGAGTTCTGTCGTCCAGCATGCGACGATTTAAACAACGTCAAAATATAGTCCGTTATATCTCTTAGTAGGCAGTAAAGATAAGTAAAGTCAAAATTTTATTTTACTAATCTTCAGTTAGGATAAGAATTGGCTACAGAGACACAGCCAAACACAATCGTACCCTGGAGTTTATATCCACTCAGATACGGTAGTTACGTCCTTGTAAAAGTATAGAAACAGATTTTGATTGAAATTCGCGGAATGTGACATTTTTGTCTTTATTTGATTCCATAGTCCATGTTGTTCAAAAATACGTATTTCAAATTCATTTGTCAATGCAGCGCAAAATTAGAGTTGATTACTTCTCGTATTCATTCTCTTTTTGTTTTCTAAGCTTTTACAATAACTTTACAGCAATTTTTTAGTTAATTAAATTTATTAATAATTAATTTTTAATATCTAGCAAAAGAAAAAAAATTTATAAAATAAACTAAACATAATAAAATTGGTTTGTTGTGGGAGTTACGGACTATTTTTTTTTTTCCTAATTTTTCGATTTCTTAAAATTTTTCTTCGAACGCTTTATTGATCTGCTTAAACTTGAATTATAGACATATATTGTCGGTAATAATTATAAATGGTCGCGCGAGAGAAGTCGATGGTGTTAAAATGTCTTAAAACGTTACGCTTATTAAGGCATTGTGTCCTACTTAACTATATCAAAATGGCCCGAACAGAAAAGCAAAGCAAATACATCTTCATGACGCCTTGTCCCTCCGCATTACTATATATTCAGTTATTACATATTCAGTTATTGTAACTTTAATTGCAGGCAAAGATTATTTAATGGAAACTATCATCTGATCACGCTGAAAATTTCGGGAACTACTAAAAATGTAAATAAATTGAAAACTAAGGAAAATTTTTTATAAATTTTTATCTTTAATTTGGAATGTGTATTGACTCAAAGTCTCATATAAATGTTAATCGAGAGGATTACAAAATTCAGTAGAAAAATAACTTTGAACGCACGCTCGGCACTGATGAGCTATTCAATGACAAGAAACTTTTGCGATTTCAATAACTAAACTTGAACTAATATATATATATATATATATATATATATATATATATATATATATATGTGAAATTCTCCTCATGAGATTTTTGTACGGACATTGTCTTCAATTATTACCTTTTATCTACTGAAATCGCGACAAAAACCGCCTTTTCACAAATGTCAAATCTCTAACTACATCATATCAAGACTATTATCATCACTGACTGTGATCGCATTATCCAAAACAGTAACGTCATGGTACATAAATCCGTACTGTGTATATGTGTGCTTGATTGTGCATGTATTAGAAAATAAGTTGTGCTTAGAATACCAATTTATGTCATATACTTAGATATGGTTGAAGGTGGATGAAATATATGTGCATATGTATGTATGTATGGATAAACGTGAACGCGCGTATATCTAACATATATGAAAACGTATATCTAGAAGAAGAAGAGTAAAAACAATACAGCAACAACAATAATATGTATAAGAAACGTTATAAACCGGCTAAGAAGATTGTCGTCGGGTGCTTACAAATGAAATAGTAAAGGAAAGAAAAAATACACGTATCAGTAAAAACTTTGGTTGGTGTTAAGCGAACGAGCATGATAAATAAACTCTCCTAAGTCCGTCACACTGACATATATGTCAAAATAAAGGTATTACATGAAATTAGATATTTTCGAGAATAAAAAGAAGAAAATAAAAATCTTAAGCCCTTTTCGGTTATTAGTAACGAATCTTAATACATAATACCATAAAACGTATAATAGTCTTTAGAATGTACAACATAGCCAACTAACTACACTATGCTAAGTTCATGTCCACAATATATGTACATATGCATATATATATATATTTTTTTATATTCTAACAGTTTACGTACACGACGTCGTATGCAATTTGAGTTAAACTCAGCACTTATAACTAAAACGAAAATAGGTGTGATTTATAATGCATGCATGACAGTTCTGGGTTATGATCTTTAAGCACCCTGTATGTATGCATACGTTTTTTCTTTTTTTTTTTTTTTTTTTCATCATACAATCAAACATATGACAGTAACTATATATATTAAACAGCCATAATATTCTACATAAAAAAGCAACAGCTAGAAGTGGTAAGCGCGCGCGCACACACACACACATACACCTACTTTTATATATGCAAGAGTGTATGAAGTGTGCTTACGAATATAAAGATAGCTGCATGGCTGCATGCGCTCACGCATTTACACTTTGCAGTTTTAGTGTTGCATGCTTGCAATGTGAAGTCTATGCACGATTACAATATGCTACTCTATGCATCTATCTCTTTGCTCTGCAAATCCAAACCAACCAACAAAACTGAAACTATACAAGACAAAAAAAAAAAACTAAAAGAAAAAAATAAAAAGTACATTCTTTTCATGAGGGAATCGTAAATCCCTGCTCTCATAGTGTTACCATTCGGTTGAACTTCATTCCAGCGTTTAAAATACTTTGCGACAGCTTCTCAGTGCTGTTTACATACAGCTTCAATAAACTGAAATACACATGGGTTGAATTGAGAGCCAATGTTAGAGTTTTTCCTTCTTGCTGGGACAAATTTTAGAAAATCATCATCTTAGGTAAACATATATATATATATATCTCAAATTACGTTTTTATAGGCATTTTTACGTAGTCATGCTCATTCCATATTTCAAACAAAAATCAGCTAAATGACATAATCAAACACATCACCTCAATTAGTCAATGGAATTTTACATATTTTTATATTTATATATGTATATGTATTAATATTCCACTTTCCAAAGTGCTTCTTACATCATCGTATATTATAGGTTAAAATTTTTCTTTGCATTGCGTAGCAGTTGCAGTAATGAAAATTTTTATGTAAATTATTTAAATCTGGCAGCATTGTGCGCGAGCATCAACTCTTTTTTTTTTTTTTTTTTCTTCTTATTATTTGCTATCGCATAACGAGTGAGAGCATTTTATAGTAAACTATATAGCGGCGATAGTTTTTGCAGTTAGTACATTTTACTCTCAGAAGAGTTGAAAACACCTTTCATAAGAAATGTACAGCAAAGTAAAATTTACTCCCAGAAAATATTCGCAAATAAAAAAAAATAAATATTCGCAAAAATATATGTTTATGAAACTCGCGGAGAACATGTGTGTTTTTATTTGCTTAAACGACATATTTTTGTGTACGCTGCGGCTGTGCATGTTGGAGCGGGCAACAAGTCACCAGCCTTTGGCACTCTACTTACTATACATTAGTATAGTTGTATATACATACATTCCATTTTTTAGTTGATATTTGCAATATTAAGTTTGTAAATTTTACACATACACTCGTGCATATCTTCGCAGCTGGTATGTATGTATTTGTACATATTTAAGCAGCTACGTAAGTTGTTTTAAGTATTTATGGTTCATATAGCATACAATCGTTTGCCTATATAAACTACTGCATGCTTGTTGTTTTTCTCCTTGTGTATTGGATTTGCCGATGTGTTTGCATGTATGTATTGTATGTATGTTCATAGCACAAATAGCAAAATTGTGCACTCCGTACAATTATAGAAGAACTTGTCAAAACCACATTCCATACTTGCTTGTCGACGTAAACGTTACAAGACTATAAACGTATGAGCAATTGCGCGCGAGCTTATTGTAAAATTGTTGCTTATTTATTGTACTATACGCTATTATTGCAATCATTCGTTTTATTGTTGTAGTTGTTGATGTCGTTGTCGTTGCCGTTGTTTTTGCTATAGTTGTTGCCCATGTTGTTTTTCTGCTTTTCTTTTTTGCTAGTGATGTGGTTTAATATAAAATATTTTTCAATTACATACTATTTGAACACAAACTGTTAAACAGCCTCATATCTATTCAGTTTATATTGACACAACAACAAAATCATATATTATGAAGCATTTGATGCTTTTTTTTTTTATACAAGCAAAGGTGCAAAAATATTTTTTTTTTATTAAAAAAATATATGAAAAACAACAACAACAGCGACAAAACAACCAAATCATTAACAAGGTTTGTTTTTTTATGTTTAATTTCTTATGAAAATATGCTTTACTGCGAAAAGTTTGTGTAGGGTGTACTTAGTCGTATGTATTATGCTAATACGATTTACTTTTCATCCATTGTTAACATATATTAATGATCAGCATCAAGAGCTTAAATCATGTAAGATGATAACGGGTTATATACTTTAGGATCAAGTCACTTTAAGGATAAATAATAAAAGTCTAGACTTTCGGGGTTTACATTAATAAGATGCAATAACAAGTACCAACAATTACCTAACATTTCATTTTGTCTTAGATATTGTATAAGAAAATTGTCACTGTTTCAAATTTTAATCTTAAGAATTTTCATGCACTTTATGTTCAAAAAAAAACTAACTACAAACTACTGATTTTTAGAACAACTTTCTCTCAGCTCACATTTGTTATTAAGTTACCGTTCTATATAAGTTATATTCTGCCCTTTTTAAGCCTTAACATTATGAAATTAAAACAATTCCCATTAGCAGCGCAATAGTACCGTTATTTGTCTTATATATATATGTATGTCTAACTACCTCTATGGAGTTAATGCCTCTATAATTAACTAATTTTTTCACTGTCTATTACTCTTTACGTTAATTGCATCCATCCATGGTGGACAATGAACGAACTTCTTCCTTTATCAATTAAAGCAAGTTTCGTACAACTTGCGAGAGACGTACCTTATTGATGAGATTACTGGACACTATGAACTTTATTCTTTTCCATTTTTCTGAAACATTTTATGTGTACTTACACTTATTTGCCCTTAACATGTTCAAATTTAGTTGCTCCTTTGCATATCTCAAAGGTTTTAGCGACCGTCGAGTGTTCTGAGCTATTGCCCATTAATTAATATATCTGTTATATGTATCATTAGATTGTTGATTGAAGTAGACTGTTTAATTTTTACCTTTAAGAATTTCTTTCAAATAAGACGACATATAATTTATATAAACTTAAACTTGTATTCAACTCAGCTGTGTACCTGCTTAGCATTTCACTTCACTGATTTAAAATTCATCCACTTAGCTAGTGGTTATCTTTAATACATTATGGTAATCTTTAGTATACCAAACTTATATTTTTATTAAATTAATGTATTTTTTGAACAATCGCTTGAGTGGCAATAGGCAAAAAATCTCGTCTAATAAGTTCGGTGGAGTTTTTAATAAAGCCGGATAGCGTTAGATGCTAACGCTTTTAAGTTTTTTTTCTTAGAATTATTTATTTCTCTGGCTAAATTAATAATAATAATATGAATAATATCTATCAGCAAATCATTACTGTACATAAACGTGAACGAATTAAAATTAAATTCCCCGAATAAATTATCGTTGATTATTGTTCATGTTCACTGTAAACTTAACGAGCACCGACTTAATCTATTTCAATGTTGCTTTCTTGGGCGGCAATAAATTCCTTGAATTAATTGTTGATTTTACGATATAATAAATATAAACCATAATTTTTTTTTATAAAGCTTAGCATTTATTTTGTACAGACGTCGTACTGACCGCAAATATATTTACGTATTTACATTGGCTTTTGACAGTCAAGAAAATTAAGTCCTTATCCAACTCTGTACTTGGCCGATGAGATGAAATGTAAAAATTTCTCCAATCTTTCTTTCATAATAGCACTCATATAGTTCCAGCTAAAATAATAATTGAACCTTTCTCCTCTCTTGACCACAAAAATTTCTTTTAAACATATACAATGTTTGCTTTGTTTTTTTTTCTTTTCTTTTTTTTGTTGTTTTTTTATTTTAATTTTTTTCTTTCAAGTGTTGAAAAATATTTCAATATTGTACGTAGGTATGTATGCACGCCTATTTATAAATCAAAAATATTTTAAATATTTTCTTTAGACTTTTTTGTTTATTTTGCTTATTACTTATGCATGTATTTGTGCTCCGTTTGTTTATATATATATATATATAGGTGATAATTATCGTGCCAAGAATGCGGCATGTGACATTTAAGTTAAAGCATAAAATATTTAATTTTAGATTTATATTTATTTTTATGTATTATATTATCATCTTATTATTTTTCTACTAACAGAGAAACATTCCG
>NW_023998417.1:6037111-6044921 GCF_014805625.2 Glossina fuscipes
TACGACGTCTGTGTCGACTTTCAACCATAGAGACGGTCGTCTACATGTAAGTTGTCGATGATTTTTGGCTACGATCGCTATCAAGTCTATTCCTATAAATGTAATCAAAATGAGTTAATGCGGGTAATGCGAGTAAAATATTATTGATCAGAGATTTGACGGATTAGTCGGCTGTTTTGATGCCGAAGAATTTTTTTTATGGAATGTAACTAAGCTAAGTAGCGCATTGAATATTGGATAAATAATGCTAACCTTTACAATGGTAACAACAGGTAGCATTGATTAAGCGGGGGTTGTCAAAGAGTCAATACATGTTTAGTTGCCCTCGTATACTGTGAACGTACACATGCTATCGTTCACGACATAAACTTTTAAGTTTAAATATAAAACATTTTTGGTTGCTATTGTTGTTGTTATTGTTTGTTTTCTTCTTCTTCTTCTTCTTTTTTTTTTTTTTTTTGTCTCCCTGCATTTTTTAAATAGTATTTATGACCCAATGAAGTGATAAGACAATTTAACATCAATATTGTACGTTGGTTAAGTGCTCCTTCTCCTTTCTCTCTACCTTTTTCGTTTATTTCGAATTGCTGTTGTTGTTGCTGTTGTTGCTTATTGTTGATTGTTGTGCTGCTTAAAATGCCTTAAGGCTGCATTCTTGAAATTTTTTATAATGCCTTTATAATTTGTTTCCATTAAAAGTAATTGTGTATGTGTAAGTGTTTTTTCAGTATTTGTTTGGTTTTATTTTTCATGGGTAACTTGTCAAAATTTTTACTTCAGCGCATATTTCATTTCGTAGAGATTTGTTTATGCTTTCTTTTAGACAGAAAAGACTCAACTCAGCGATAATAAGACAAGTAGTAGATATATAGCAAGAAAATGGAAAAATAAGGCATGAAATGAATTTTATGGCTTCATAATTACTATGGAATTTATATCTTGAGAATTTAAAGGTTTCAGTACAATAATAAAATCTGAACATTGACTGGTAGAAGCTTTTGTTATCATTATTTATTTCTCTACTTTTCATTTTATTTCATTTCATTTCATTTATTTTTTATTTTTTTATTTATTTTTTTTTTGTTTTTAGATTGACGACATCATTAGGGTCAATACCTGTCTTGAGTCGGAGCAATAATCATATAAACAAAATTTATTGTACATCCATCTAAAAGCGACATCCATCATCAAAGATGAATGTGTATGTGTTTAGCGGGTAAGTGTAGACAAACTTTTAACATCAAATATTTATGAAATCTCGAAATATTTTAAGTGATTTCATGCTTTTTTTTTCCTTCCTTGCCTACAAGCGATTAAGATAGTTTTTAGGTAACCAATTAAATATATATGAAGTCTGTTATTACATGCCACACGATTGATCATGCATATGTAACACTCAGAAGGACATAAATTGATTTCTCTTTTGTTGTAATGATCATTTCATTTTCGATCGATATTCTATATCGATCGGAATTTCTTGCCCGTCTTGCCCGTCTGTTGTCTGTCTTTCTATCTTTGTCTTTCTATCTATTGTCTGTCCATGTAGACTTATGTCCGGACTTGGTATTTTAAAATGTTTTGGCCCCGGGACCATTGGACCATTTGTAGGCACACTCCTCATATAGCGCCATCTTTCGAAAACAAATTTCCTCTACACAAATCGTTTGGGTAAATAGCATCTCGGCATATGAAATTGATAGAAATACATTTGGATTGGATAAACAAATTTTTTTAAAACCTCTCTAGTACAAAAAAAAAAGAATTGCTTTGAAAAGTCGGCCTTTATATAGCAAAAAGTCTAACTTTTAACATGTTATGGCGAATATTTGTCAATAACAGAAATTTTTCAATGAGTTAGATTAACTTTTGCTTTTGCACTTCATCCTCTGTATGGGTTGCCAGGTCCATTTATAACAATCAAGTCTAAGCGAGCTAAGTGAGAGCTAAGAAGTTCTTTGCTGAAACTAAACCGTGTCAATTCCAACCTCCTCCTTGACCCAAACCCCTATAAAGACATGCCTAACTTGAAAGGCATGCCTTAACAAGAAAGGAAGATATGGTTGTTGATTAAAAGTTGACGAAAATAGACTTGTATTATATAACATGGTGTAGGGCGTTTAATGAAAAGGCGTACCGGACAATAGCGTTTTCTATTTGCTTTTACACTATTATTATATTTATATCGCGTTTTTTCATTACATTAACAACTTTTAACATCTACGTTTTCTAATCTTAAGAGTAAGAATTGCTATAATAGCTAGTTAATGAAATGTAGAGGGAGAGAGAGAGCGAGAGAAAAGCGTTAATGAACCGTTGAGTGAAGGCGCACTCCTTAAAAATGCAAGCATTTTTATTTCAAAATTGTCTTTGCAACGCCTTTAGAAATGTAAGCACTTTTGGCGACCTACTCATACCTACTTGACCATTGATTTGTAATCTTAAAGTCTTGAAAAATTAATATAAGAAATTCGAACTTTGGAGTATAGTTTTTTGATAAAATCCTCTCGCTTAAGGGAATAAGGGAAGGCTGGCGTGCGCTAATAGCATCATAGAGATGACTGACTGAAATCATTTCCGAATAAAATCATTAAGGTTTTCGATTGATTAGATTGTCTTAACAAAATTACAATGTCCCAGGGCATAATATAGTCAATTAAGTCCGATTGTCAGTGCAACTATAGGACATACATTAATTCCAATGTTACAATAGTTCAATATTTTTTTTTACCATAAACTGCAATATTTAAACTTTACTTGTCTATGATTAATTTTTTCCCAAAATTGAACAAAGCCTTTTAAATTTCTTCTTTTTTTTTTTTGTTTTTTTTTTTTTGGCGTTATTACTTAACAAAATCCAATTAAAGGAATTTCATTGAAATAACTTAAAAGAGGAAAACAGAGAAAATATGCCAAAAATGCGTTGAAGTTACGTGTGTTTTAAAAATTTAAAAACGTGATCGTAAAAGTAACAGGTGCAACCAAAGACTGAAATACTGACTTATAAGGATGAAGGAAGTTTTCGCGAAAATAAAAAAATTTTTTTTTTTTTTTTTTTTTTTAAAAATTATTATTTTTTTATTTATTTTTTTTAATTTGTTTAAAAAGAATTTTTTTTTTTTTTTTTTTTAACTAATATTTTTATTAATATTTATATCAAAAACCTGTTAGAGAAAAATTTTGCATAAAAATGATTCCCACAATTTATTAAGATGCCGATGCATACATTTAAACTAACAGCAAGCTCTTAAGCAATATCATGAATGCATATACAATATATATTTCAAATACATAAACATTCGAATAAATGAACGTTCATATGCATGTATATATATATATATATATATATATATATATATATGTAACGCGGTATATTTGCTTGTACATTTGCTAGTATAGAGGCTGATTGAAGACTATAGACTCTATATAGTACGAGTATGCGTGCAATAATTTGCTATAAATGCATAATATATTTCAACGGGAAGGAGAGAGAGGCACATAGCCATACACATACGCATATGGCTATAGAAATTTTCATCTATTTTCATATATATATTCTAACATATCTACATACCACGTATTTAATATGTGTTTATATATTTATATGTGGTATAAAATTTAATTTACAACTTACAACGAGACAACTTCCATACTACTACATAGTTGTTGAGTTGCTTGTATGATAGCTCGTTCGTTTGCTGATGCATACACTGGTAACTGAGCAACGCGCGTTAAAATAAAATGCAGTGCAGCGGCATTCTTGTCTTTTTTTTTTTTTTTTATCGTATTCACTTCTCTACAGTAACTAAAAAGGCATGAGTTTGTCTATAAGTCTATGTAGTATGTGTTCATAGTTACTGTGTATGCGAGTCGTGTATATCAATGTAAGCTTATAATACCGATAAATATAATAATAATATATAAAATAGACAAGAGATCGAAAAATTTGGCTCAAGTTGAATACTTTAGCACCCATTGTCTATAAAATGACGAAAAAAAAATGCCGGAATCACCTTTGAAAGTTAAATGGATATCTTGACGTCTAAGCTTTTACGAAGAAAATTGCACCATTTTCTTATCGATATAGAAATGTGAAGAAGGATCGAATTACGTTAAAATGGTTTTTCTGAGCTCATTGCCAGTCAGTTATGAATCCGCCTCGTAAAAGGATCAGAAATAGGGGCAGGGAGGGCGTGTGAAGACTTACGACCTTCATAGCGATTCTTTAGATCTCTAGTCGGGATGAAACATGAATCCGAAAAGACAAACTATTCGCTACAAGGTAGAGACAGCTGACAAATACTTTGCCTCTAGTTCCCCAGTATAAGTGACAATTGTTTCTTTCTCTTTTAAAACAATAATTTCAATGTTTATTTCTTCTTTCAATGGTATTTACGAGTATTTCTTCTTCTTTGACCTTTAAAATTTCTATAAACAATTTATCGATTTGAAGCTCATTCTAATAGTTATCGTAGATAGATAGAGAGTGCCTTTGATGTTTTACTTCTTAGCATTACGAACTAAATAGCAAAATTAATATGCTCGCAAAGATGTTGACTAAAAGAAAAAAAAAAAAAAAAAAAATGAATACTATGCACATGTATGTATAAAGTATGAGATAGTATGAGATAGCATTCAGTCTGGAATGCTATGGATACATAAATGGTTTGTTATTGCTGCAATAGCAATAGCAACAAATGCACATAACACGCTGCTGCATACGGTTGAAGTTTGCAATTGCAACAAGTATTTCCACTTTATTAAAAAGAAAAATTTATTCATACACACGCATATACAAAGATAAACGCATGCAATAATCGCGATACATGTATGTTGATATTTATGTATAAAATATGTATGTATACAACATATGTCTACAACAAGACATAAAAACTATGATTACGATTTGATTATGTGTTTAAAGGAAAAACTCATTACGAAGCATCTTGAGTTAAAAATACCTAAAATAGATATGCATGCATGTGTTCATACTTTCTTGATTATATATATATATATATATATATATTCATCATTTTTCAAGGGAATCATGTGTACTTATACACGTATAAATATATATATGTATACGTATTTTCCAACATGAATCGATTTAGATTTTACTATGAACTATAATACAGATATGTTTAGTTCATTATAATTATGTGCAACAACGAAAAGAATTCTATATGAAATGTTGTAAGCTTCTTATCAGCTTGAGCGGCCTGACACTGGCTTTTCTAATTTTCATCTACTTCAATCAGAATCGAAATCCATATTGTTGATGTTGAAAAATTCGATTGATTTAATTATTGTCTAATAATTATGTAAATGATTAGCAGCTATCGCTTAGTAGCCGCTTATTTGCTTTGAGCCACGCCTGCATAATATAAATATATAAGTATTTACTCCATGGAAATATATATAAATACAGATGAAGAGGCATTAAATAATGCGATCCAAGTCGACTGGAATCGGTTTTCTTGTTCCTTTTCTCTTCATTTCAACTGTATGTTTTTTGCGTTTTTCTTTTTTTTTTGAGAATTACGTCCAATGCTGGTTTAGAAAATTGCAAGAATATCTCGCAATATTCGCTACAATATCCATTCTATTGCAGTTTGAAGTTTGTTCAACATGCAATTCTACTTATGCTGTTCGCTTGTGTGCAAAATGTTGTTTTCTTCAGATTATTTTTCCTTATTTCAAATTCTTATACTCGTTCTAGTGCTTCCTCTTCTTGATGATAACATGCTTATATTTCTTACTCTACAAGATCTACACGTACGCAATCTTTGTTGATATACCCGTCCGATGGTCGAGAATTTATGCAGGCGTGTATGCGTGCTTGTAAATATGGGAATGTTCGCAAATGTATATATAATTACATATATATATATATATATATATATTCCATATATATACATATATATATATGTATATGTATAAATATCAGATTATTATTGTCACCAGGTCTTGTTATTTGTTAAGATTCTAGTCTTAAGTTTTCTTCTTCACTTTTTTTTTATTTATTTTTGTATCACTGCTATCACTAATTACGTCATTCCGTTTTTAATGCGTTACTGATTTAAGTACACCATACATCTCTTACTGTCCGCTTGCTTGATGTTGCACGCTTCAAAGTACTATTACATCTTGAAATAAAGAGCGAAAGACGACTGCTACGCGGTTTTTTAATTTGATCGCATCATGGAAAATTATCTAAGTCCCTTAGCAATTATATCGAAAAGTCGGTCTTTACATCGCCAACGATTAGCTATCCAGTGAAGTTTTAAAATCACTTTTAGGTAATAAATGTCTTAGAACAATATCTCAGCCGTCTATGTCTATTTTATCTGGATGATGGGTATCCAAGAGTCGCAACAAAAGTTAACATCATAGCCTTCGTACTTGTTCCAGTTACTGATATTAAGCACAAGCATGTTTTCCCTGTTAAAATCTAATGCATGTGTGACCGCAACTAGTTATTTAAAATTGCGAAGATTCTGCTTTTGTTTTACGATGAGATATACTTATGTATATACAGTATGTATAGATAAACATGTATACATGAGAATATAAAATAATAATAATAATAATAATAATAATACGATTTTATCACATAATTATTTCCTTCCTAGATGCTGAAGGAGGAAATCATATCATTAACAATACGAGGAAATGGTAAGTCAAACTTGCTTAGATGCTTGCATTATTTGATATATAGAACTTTTCCTTGGCGATCTTATCGAATACGTGACGACAAATTTTGAGATGAAGTTCAAAACATAAATCTTAGTAAGAATATGTAGGATTTCGTATTGGATAATGCTACCAATTGATATCAAAATTCAATAGTTTCTGATGTAATTCTGGCCTTGAACATTGTTTAGCTCCGTTGTCGTTAGTTCACAGGTTAATAAAAAGAATTTTAGAAGAAGAAAAAGAGAGAGAGATAGCTCTACCATTGGATCCCTTGCTAATCTATTAAAAATTTCATTATCTCTCAAAGTTGAAATTGGGCTAAAAATACATTGTCGATAGACGTAAGGCGACCTAGTTATACTCGTTTCACTGAATATTTTTTTGAAAGTTCTACTAAAATACGTTAATTATTCATTTTAGATTAGGCATTCAAATCTTAATTAGTCCATATTATCCGTCCGCAATTGGAGAAAAAACACATGCATTTTTTTTCTTACCGTGCTTTGCATACGTCACTGTTAACTTTAATTTGAAAATTTCTTACAGCTGAGCGAAAAAATTGAATTAGTTGCAATTCGTACCGGTTGCACTCTCCATGTGAATAGGTGCTTGCATGTATTTTGATCAGCGACATCTATTGGTAAAAATGATAAACTAATCCGAAGAATCAATGTACACAACGGTTAAATTCGCTGATTTTGTCCTTTATTTTCATAAAATAATAGTTCTTCATTTAATACATTATTGAGTTATTTAGTCAGCTTATACAGATGCTAATCATGAAACGCTCAAAATTATATTTTCGACTTGCATTACTTTTGTTATTTGATTTGAAGAAATCTGCTTATGAAGCCTATCAAAACTGTTTGCAAGGACAAAAAACGGCTTGAAGAGCCCAGAATGTTCGAAGATAATGACTTGTAAGACTAACTCGGCTGAAATTCTGTTGCACGAAAGATGACAAAAGCTTGTAGAAAGTGATGGAAAATATATTAATTAATAATATTTTCTGAATAAATGCCTTTTTCTAATGATAAAACTAAACAAAATCCATGCAAGCACCAACTTTCTATATATATATATATATATATATATATATATATGTAGATATATATAT
>NW_023998417.1:6045021-6047521 GCF_014805625.2 Glossina fuscipes
TTTTTTTTTTTTTTTTTTTTTCTTAAAGAGAATTTGAACATCAGGGAAAAAATGTATATAATATATAAACAAAATTTTATAAACAAAATTCCATAATAATTTAGCACATGTATGCATACCAGTACGAGGCTAACGCTAACGCATAATGCAAATACTATTTAAAAATTTCTTTCATTCTTCAATCGAAATATTAAATTATCTTAGTTCTCGCAATAATTTATTTATTTTTCTTTTTTACTTCGTTTGTTAGATGCAAATCAGAGACCGTCATAGCGATATTTATTAGCGTGAAAAAAGCAATCAGTTCGACTATTTTATAGTATGCTAGTATGCCATTTATTGGCCTAATAATATTTTAATCTTTTTTATTATTTGTTTGCTGTCATTATTCATTATTTTTAACCGTTTTAAATAAATCAATAATTGTTTGTCTCCAAACGCTATATTTTTGACATTTGTCCCCTGCCTTAATAAATCGAACGAAAAATTATCTAAAAGAACTGGCTTGAGATACCTATGTACGCAATGTGGAAATATATTTCATACATTGTTCAAATACATCTTTTCGATGCATTTACGATGATTGTGATGTTTTCAGTTTTCGGCCCGATATTAATCTTGAAAATGGATGAAAAATGCCTAGAAAAGCTTTAACATTTTGTAAAGAATTACAAAAATAATTAAAAAAGAAAATTTCTATCTGTTGCTTGTAACATTCTAGAAACGATAGGAAAGTGACATTTGGCCAATTGCTTCGCTAATAATTAAACACGAACTTTGGAATTTTTTCTATTGCCTCGCTTACGGGTCGTCAGCACGTATACGTTTTTTTTTTTTTGTTTAACATACTAACCCGAGTAAATTTTCCATGGTATGACTTGATCCCACGCGCGGGCGGGAAATCATAAATATATAGAAGAAGTAATTAACTTAAGGAACATTAGACGATTTCCGTGGCTTACAAAGAAATGGGTTAAAATAAATACAAATAATTCAAGTCAATATAGTCATCGATAAAATACATTTTCTCACAGTATTAAGGGGTATTAATAACAACCTTGTGCAAGTAATGATATCTACTCCGGGTGTTGTGAAAAAAATGAAAAAAATTTGTTTAAAAATCGAAAAGATAAGAAAATTATGACAAAGTTTCACGTAGAGAATGAATTGAAATTAGAATTAGATTCATAAGCAATTCTGTTCAATAATTAAAGAAAGAATTTTGACGATTTCGAAAAATTCTCAATTTTTTTTTGTTTTTTGGCTCTGCATAAAACACTGTAAAAGAGAATTTAATTTCTTCCGTTTTTACGTATAAAATAGATGTCACATATATTCAGTTATGTGCTGACGTTAATTAATAAAAAGAAAGAAAAAAAAAAAAACAATAATAATTTTTTCAATTTAATTTCAATTCTACAAAGCGTAAAGCGAGCGCGATAATTCCTTGGAAGTTGTTTGCTTTTCTTTTTTTTTTTTTTCTTTAGAAAAATGTTAATCTCTGTTTAATTTAAAAATACTTTAGTTAAACAATTTATAAAAAAAATATTTCTTTCTGTATATTATATGAAATGTAAACTGGTTTCTTGACGTTATTGTTGTTGTTATATTCTTTTTAGATATGTTTGTAGCTTTTTTATAAAAATTCGAAATAATTTTAATATTTAAAGCAAACTCTGACTTATGTGTATTCTTGTAAAAATTAAGGTTTTTTCTTTTTTTTTTTTTTAGCGAATTATTTAATATACTGATAAATGCATAACTAGTGATGGTGATGTAATTCCATTTTGTTACATGCACATCTACATGTAATATTTCTCACTTAGATAGACGAAAATCTACAGATAATTTAATATACAAAGAAATATATTCAACAGATAGATGTGCGGTGCTCGTTAACACATGCATTAATTAAATCATAATAATATTTGAAAGCATTAACCTAAGTGGTTGAACTAATGCAGGGAGATTTTGATGTTCGCGGAAAGAAATTATGTTTAAAAATTATGCGCAAAGTTTTTACGAAATTTCGCTTACGTTAATTTTAAACTTTAATTTTCGGCCTTCCTTGATCGTCCCAATTAGTATATAATTCATAATTTTTATGAACAAGTTTAAATGCACTGATATATTTCACAACATCCCGTAGCCAATAAGATGTAAAAAGAGGTAAAGGAGTAAAGAAAATGATCATAACCTTAATGATGTACGAGTATATTACGAGAAAGTATTTTATTTTTGAGATACATTACTGAAACCCGGTACACCGCCATCTTTTGACCCGAGGGCGAACACTATTAAAAAATGATTTTAATCGGACTACGTTTTCTACGATCATTTTCCATCTAAAGCCTTATTATAAAAAATTGTTATATGCATAACTGGTGAGGGTGGTGTAGGGTGTTTTTACTGGTGATTTACGGCTCATTATATCGTGCTTACTTGTTTTCCTTGTCACTGTTCGCATATTTCTAAGCCTTCACTTCGTGCCTGTAGGGCT
>NW_023998417.1:6052521-6105347 GCF_014805625.2 Glossina fuscipes
TATTTCAGGTGAATCAACAGAAAAAAAACAAAAAAAACAAAAAAAAAAACACTACTAAAGAAGAGTTTTACAAGTTACTAAATGATTTTCACATTGCCTTCGTTTCTTCACATATTTATGTAGATACTCACGTTCCGATGTTTATAGTTATGTTTTGTTTGTTTGCTTGAATACACACCACCTGCAAACATACGGTTTACATGTACATTTTGCCATTAAATTGACATGCCGAGAATACAAATGAATGGGGTTCCAACCAACAACAAAATATAACATTAAAATCATGCGAGACAAAATAGATATGAAAGCAAATATATATATACACACACACACACACAAATATATATATATATATATATACAAACTACACGTTACGAACAGACCGACCATACACATTATGAATCGGTTTTGTTTTGTTCGTATGGAATTTCTTTCTGCGCCTCTGACTTTTAACGTCTATCTACGTCCCTTAGTCGTCTACATTAAAAGTATAAAAAAGAAAAAACAAAAAAAAAAACAAACGAGTCATAATAAAAAAAAAAAAAAAAAAAAAGCAAAAAAAAAAAAACTATCAAGCGCATTAACTCACTTCAGCATTCCAAAGTAGCTTTCAGAAATGACCGTTTTCAAGTGAGGGCGCTGTCAGCAGCTAAAAAGACAAATAAACAAAACTGTAAAGATGGTGTTAGCAAGAGCTGGAAAGTGTTAGCGCGAAGACAGCGGGGACTTAAATGAATACAACAATATCTTACAGATACAACAATCAGGTCGTTTACTTATTCGCCTACTTCTCTTACTTAGATAAAATATTCTCTTTTAATAACTCTCTCTCTCTCTCTCTCTCTCTCTCTCTCTCTGTCTGTCTCTGTCCATCTATCTCTCGCTCTCTCCTATCGCTTGCTCTCTCGCTCTCACTTTTGCTCACTTCGTTTCAATGAAGCAATTCTTCTCGGCTGATTTCTTAAGATACGTAAAAAAGAATTCCTTAATACAACAACAACAACAACAGCACACTCACTTCATGCTGAGAATTAGCGAGCGACACTGAAATACTTAACCAGAAATTGTATCTAAAAGATTGTTTTTCTTTTCTGTGTTATGTCTTGCATTATATACGATTTCGATTGCTTTGCGAAAAAGGCAAAAAAAAAAGAAAGAAAGAAACAGCGAAATAAACAACAGCGACAAAATCAAAAAAAAAAAATAAAAAAATAAAAAAATAAATAAATAAATAAATAAATATAAAACACTATGTAAAGCAATATGTAAATAAATTTGGAATTTTTCTTATTTGCTCTCTAATCTCTTATGTCAATATCTCTTCTCATATATCTAATCGAGCCGAGCGAACACCATGATCTGGGCCTTCATATACACATATATACATACGTTAGCGTAAATTAATTAATAACAATAAATAATTTAAATTATCTGACATTTATATGGCCCCGCATTCTTTAGATAAATTCTGATTGATTTTTGTGAGTATTTGTAAAATTATGTTAAAATATCATGTAAAAAAAAACCCCATATATTTTTTTCCAAGTTTTCTCAATAGATTTTTGATTCAATTGCCATAAATAAAACACTGACAGCAATTAAAAAAGTAATTTTTGAATGAGTTTTCCATTTTACCTAAGACAAGTCTTTTCGTGAAATTCAATACGAAAATAAGTCTAATCTTTATTGACATTATTCGTAATATTTTGAATGCCTGTCCATAGATGATTTGTCGACGGCAAAACATTTACTTGTGTTTTACGTAGAGTAGAAAGAGGAAGTGTTCCAACTATAAACACTATCGCCAAAGCAATTCTAGCGAAAATTTTCAGTCATAATAATTTCAAGCATAATAAGCAAAAGGTAAAAATCGTCCTCCTCCGGCATATATCGGAAATTAAGGTCAAGTATACGCATGCATACTGTAGGGCAGTAATAAACGCATTAAACGCATTCTCTGCTATTCCGCTTCAACAACGATTTAAGGAATTTTATTCCAAGTAAATATATTTAGAGTCTGAATGTTTTGAAAAGTGACAGTTGACTGATCGGCATTATTTTTATACCCGATGTTATGAATAGTTTTATAAATTGCCTATAAATATCTGTCATATGTTAAAGAGATATTCGACACTTTCGTTTTCTTTATGTTTTGTTCATTTCTCAAGCAATTCTGGCCACGTTTGCATGTGAGTATCTTTTTGATTTGTGAAGTATGGATCCAAGTTGCGAAAATATGCGAAATATTTTCACTTTCTATTTCTGAGAAGTTTAAAAAATCGATAACAAACAGTCAGATATATGTATGTATGTGTGTGAATTTTTTATCGTTTTTCATTTGCATAATTTAGATCAAAATTATTAAACGAATTGTTAGTTCACTGTTGCGCTTCGACCGACTCCTTCCCTCACGAAAATTGCCTTGTAAATGTTATGCTGATTTTGAACTCTTTTTTTTTTTCTTTTTTGTGTGATTTGTCTTGTACTGGAATCAATTTATCTAAAGCATGAAGGTTATGCAATTGATTCAAGCGAGAAACGTTCCATATATATAATTAATAAATTTGCCAAAGTTAGTTTTCCTTCCGCAAGATATTATTTGTTAAACAAATTATCTACAACTAATTTTTACTGTTAAGTATGTCTTTCGATGAGGTTCGCAATGTTTGTTAATGATAATATGAAAGATAATAATCGACCTACCGTTCTTATCTTAAGGAACGCTAAAGGTAAGAACGAAAAAATACAGTTCCGATACTCAATAATATTAGATGGGTGTGGTTATTTTTGTTTTCAAATTTTGTAAGAAACACGTAGCAATTTTGATCGTCTATCTGCGGTAGTTTATGAGCAATAAACAAAGAACCCAGAAAGTAAAAGGGTTCAGGAACACCGGTGCGGGCGGTGGGAACACCTTTCTATGGCAATTTGTGTGCAAAAATTTTCAGTGCTTTTGCCAGATTTGAACGCGATTTCTTAATTTTTGTGACTAAAGGGAAAGTTGCCCACAGTTAACTACTTAGGTGCCTGGACGGACGAATATATAGATAGACAAATAGAGGGACAGGGCTAGATAAATTCTGAATTTAACTTGCAGTCTCTAAAGCTTTCTTCTGGGCGTTGCAAACGTTTCGCCAAAGTGACTACATCCGCAGCCTTTGGTGGTGCATGTAAGAAGAACTTTAAAAACTTTTACTTATTATTATTATTAGCTTAGCTAGAGAAATTCCAAGGCGAGAGTCTTAAAGCATTAGCATTTTAGACTATGGGCTTTAAGGAAAACTATGCCGTACTTGAGATTTGAATCCACATTCATTGAGTTGTCAGTCGAAATCCTTTGCCTATTTGGCGACTTAAACGGATAATGAGATAATTCCCACTGATATCGCAAATTGTGCTGCAATTAATCAAAACTACTTCGTACTGCTTTCTTCTAAAGTTTCCTCTTCTTTATTTGGTAAAAGGCGAAAGATTTATTCGACAACTGAAGAGAAGCCAGTGTCATGGCAACGTGTGCGCTGACTTCGGCACCGTATGTTGCAAGGATTATTAACCTCGGGGAGTTCGAGTGTTTCACACTCCGTGTGCCATCGGGCACCGTGGGGTTAAACCTTCACGGTAGTGTACCCACGTTAAACCCTCGGAGACATCTTCTTTATTTGGTAAGAAAAGATATATGATTTTCATGCAAAAGATTTCTGTTCTACTTCTCTTCTTATATATTTCATTTTTTTTTTTTTTTTTTCTTTCTTTAATTATTGTAACCTGGGATCTCTGTAGTTTTTCAAATTTGATTTTGTAGACATTTTGTTTTTATCAAGAGCGTGTATGCGTCAAGCTCGATTTTACGATATGGAAAATATTAAACATGGGTAGTAGTCATAGACAGGAAGTTAGCTAAACGGAATCACCAGCGGACAGACAACTGTGAGCATATTTATGAAACACATCAATATGTGTAGGGTAGACTTTATCAAATAAAAGACGCATGCTGGAAATACTTATAATAATACGGTGACTTATGTAATATTTCCCTAACCTAAGCGATGCTCGTAGAATCTTATCTGTTCTTCCCTTTATAACTTTTGCACGTTTAATTCGCGTTATCTAATTGTGACAACGTAGCCATCTACAAGTAGTTGCCGTAGTAAACGCTACGCTGCAGATATGTTTACTTATACACGTAGATACAGTTTATAGACATATAGATACACAATAAATATATAGAGATACACAATAGATATATTTATAACTATAGAGATATAGTTATATCTATTATGTGAAATATTTTGGTTTTCAGGGAAGTTCAGGTACAAACCACTTTTGAAACACTATTGTGAATTTAAAGTAACTTTTGCGTTTCGTCATAGAGCAAAAAGTATCTATAAATGCTCTATGCAAGTAAAATTTCCTATAACGTTTCTAAAATCATCGCCTTTTATAGCCTCAGAGTCAAATTATAGTAACGAATATTGTTTTATCTATAGCCAATGCAATGGATTGCCTCTCATCATTCACAATAACATGCTGTTTAACAACGTATTTGCAAAATTCAACTTTGCTTTAATATAATTTTGTAGCGTATCTTTGGGATATAATTCTTGTTAATATCCCAGTTTTTTATTATACACAAATAATTTTGTATATAAATACAAGTGAGTGAAAACTTCATTTACATATAATGCTTCTGCAAGCAGCAGCATTCACGTACTAAACATTTTTCAGCTACATTTGAAGAAAAAATGTATACAAGCAAAGCAAAGATGGCAACAAAAAGATTATATATATGTATATTATTAGATATTTAATATTTTTGCATTGCGCTATTATCCAGTTTACTAAGAAACTAAAAGAAAAGACATTTAGACAGATTACAACTATTTTTTCGCCTTAAATACTTAATCAATGAAGGAATTCTTAATCAATCTTTGACAAATTTCAGATTTTTATCTCTAGCGAACGCGGTAACTACAGTTACAGACGGAAGCAAAATGAACCCTTTTGTTAGAAAAATATATATATATATCACTGATATTTCGAAAACTAGATCAACATGCGGTATAACCATTTATTTGAAGAAGGATCTAATTGACGCACGGACGATAGTTTTTGTTTTGGGACAAGCAAAAAAAAGAATTGAAACGCGTTCGTGTCCAAGCAAGCTTGCAAGAAATAAAAAATGTTGTCCAACAGTTAAACATTCGATTGCCAAATTACTAACAATTTTCTATGACCAGGACTCGTATGAGGTTATCTTTTGGTAAAGCTTTCAGTCAGAAATCAGTGTATTTTAGTGGATGAGAGATATTTCAATATTTTTGTATATGCCTTGTACCTTGTACCTTTCATCGAAATTTTAAGAAGTTGTCCACAAGTAGCATTAGTATGCTGTCTTTTATTATGGTACAGCTTCGTTCATGCAACGGCACATCATAGAATTTGCATGCATTGCGCATTTCGCGACTCCTAGTGCAGAATACATGCCATATGTATTGTTGCGGGATACTTTTTATTCTTTGTTGACTTTAGTATGTCCAACATTTTTTGCCATGTCATCAGACAAACTACTAGGTAGCGTCAGGAAGACGGACGAGTAGTTTAGGATGTTATGGGCTGCATTTCATCAACTTCTGATGTTGTGATCACACTGTCGCATTCTCTCGATAATATGTTATTTTTACACATCGTTTCTTATTTGGGCTAATAGCCCTCTACAGTACAAAGCTGTTATATAGTCTAATATTCATTATATACAGAGTTGCCTTCTTTGTTCAGTTACTTGTTTTTTGACGGGTTCGAATGATAGGAAAGGCTCGATCAACACCTATTATGTAAGTATTACAATTTGAGATGTAGGGGAATGTGCTCTTTTGTTTTTCTATTCCCTGCTTTCCGTTCGCACTTGTTTTTCATAACGATACCGCTAATATCATCATCAGAGCCACTTGGTGAATTGGATGCGTTTTGTAATACCTTCAAAATTTATCCTTTACACTCAAATTAAACTTACGTGTTGTTCACTACTATGATACTAATATATATAATATAAAATAGAAAATCTTCTTATCTAAGAATTTCTTAAAAAAAGAAAACAAGTAAGAAAATGATATTCGATCGTGACCAACCTTCAATATCAACTTGCGTGCAAATAATTCGAATATTTCTCCCCAAACTTCGATAGGTTCATTTTTGAAGCCAGGAAATTGTTTACAATAAACATGACATAGATAGACAACCGGACCGACGGGCATGCTTAAATCGATTCAGAATTTGATACTTATCAAGAATAGCTGTATGGTCTCTAAAGTTTCCTTTTCCTTTTTAATATATTCGCCCGAAAGCAAAGGCGTCTTCCGTATAACTCAGTTAATACCGCACTATATCGGAACATTGCTATACGAAACTAAGATATGATATAGAATAATATAATTTAAACTTGGCTATAATATAAGTGAAGCGAACCTGTACCGCGTTATATCGAAATCGGTTTTTCGAGATATTCAAATAATAAAGGGTGACTCAAAATTTACGCAAGTCTGCATCTCGGACTTATCGTAAAGCAAACGTAGTTTATAATTTTCGATAGATATGAAACCAATTTGAAGATGAGAGCTATTATATAAACCTATTAAAAAAAATGTTCCACATGCTTGAAATCAGTAGTAGTGCCTCTAGAAAAATTAAACGCATCTATAAAAATGTTGCAGGCGGGAGAGTTACCGTTGAAAACGTATCAAGGCGGAATAAGAAGAAAAAAGAAGAAAAGAAGAGAAGAAGAAGAAAAAAAAAAAAAAAAAAAGCACAAGCAAAACAAAAAATTTGTACAAGAGGAAAACTTATGAATTTTTGAGATAAGTCCTTAAACGCACCTATTTTTATTGTAATACAATAGTTATTAAATAACAAGAGAGAGAATAACGGTCAGCTTGCATGCATGTATAACACTTCAAAAAAAAAGAAAAGTTGTATTGAAACTAATTAAAAATTTATTGTAAAAGTGCTGAAAGGAAACAAAACATTGTTTAAAGTACGTAGTCCCATACATTGCAGCTACATTTCATAAGTACGCAACAAAATTAACAACAACAATAACAACAACATTAATAAAAACAGTAACTAAATAGTCTTACATCTACAAACTATCGTATACAAATGATATTATGGTAGAAGGAGGAGCGGCCAAAAGCTCTCTGGATAATCATCAACAGAGAATACGTTAACATTTAAGGCAAGTTATGAACATAATGGTAAAGTTTGCAACCACTACCGACATCGCAATTGTTGTGCAACTAAGTTTCGTTTATATTAAGTTTTCAAAGTGAAGTTAAACATCAAGTTATCCATTGCAGCGATCTACGCGTATAAGGATTTAAAGCACAGTTATGGTTTTCCACTCATCACACAGCAGTAGTTTAATCACTTTTCGTCGCTTCTGCTATATGATTAACTCTATGTAGAAATGATTCAATTTCAATTTTTTTTTGCCTTTTTAAAGTTAAAAAAAGTATTTTCCTCGATTTTTTTGCTTCGGTTTCTTTTGTTTCTTTGCTTTTTTTGGTTTCAACACAAAGTCATTTTTTATGATTACGTCTGGATTTATTTTCCATATTCTTTTGGTTTTATTTTGTTTGAATGGGGTAAATGATAAGTAGTTTAGCTTTCAATTGAAAGTACTGTCTACGTGCTTTTAAAAACTTCTCTCAATGCTATAGCAAACTAAAGATATGAAGAATAATTATTCCGTTATTGTGTAAGCGAAAGTCTGCGAGAAGTAATGAAAAAATAATCCATTTTGTGTTGGTTTTTTTTTTTTTTTTTTTTTTTTTTTGGAAAATAAATTAATTTAATTCTTTTCATGTATCACGTAATCTTGGAAATTTGAAAAAAATTACTTTAAAAATCTTTTGAATTTATCTTTAAAAAAAAATTTTTTTTTCTTTTAATTTTACACAAAAAAAAAAAAAAACAAAAGAAAAAAACGAAGTATAAAAGTTTTATTTTCGTTATAATCAATTTTGCATATCTGCTAAAGAATATGAATAAAAACAAGAATAAGAAAATGATATTCAGTCGTAGTCGCATCTTTTATGTTCATTACATAAAAAAAGAAGAAGAAGAAGAAAAAATAAACAGGCACACAAAATGGAATTTCAATACTCTCAAATAGCTGGGTGGCCCTGGTCGACTTTTTCAATGTCTCTCCAGGCACTCTGTACACACGTGTACAGAATATATATGGACAAATTGTCATCACTGCATCTGTTGTGGTTTACTAGTAACAAGCAAAAGAAAAACAATTTTTTTTTTGGTTTGGCTTTTGATAGGCAAAAGACACTGATCGACTTGACCCACTTTCAATTTTATCCTGCGTGTATTTGCTCGATTTTAAGGCAATATCTCCATTTTTGGAACCAGGACAGACCGACAGTACATGCTTAAATCGATTTAGAATATCATGTTGATCAAGAATATATATATAGAGGCTTCTTTGTGGGTGTTCCAAACGTTTCCACGAAATGAATGCACATACATCAGTTGATGTTGCATAAGTAAAAAGAGGAAGAATTACATTTTCGCGTTATGGCGTATTTATTACTTCGAAAAGTTTTCTCTAATATCTTTTGAAAATAAAATGCTTGCTTTATATTATTTTGGTTGTGCTATATATGGCTCTGTAAATCTATAAATTTTATAACTGCTTGATGAAATATTAAAGAGAGAAAGGAGATGAGCTTAGTCGGAAACTGAATAAGTAATTCTACTCATTCATAGTCATTAAATTTCTTATTTCAATACTAAGGCTGACACTTAACTTGATTATTATGCGAGAATTTTGCATTCCCTGTTATTAAAATCACTAATCTACGCATTACGTCGAAGTTATTGGTATTTCTTAAACAAGCAAACTTTATTTCTTTATTTATTTATTTTTTTTTTATTTATTGCATGCATTTCTTATGATCATGTAGCTTTAGCAAAAAGAGTAGAATTTGTTTGTTACCTAATGCATGGAATGAGCTCATTGGTATAGATGATGTATTCATGATTTGAATATTATACTAAGCTTACTTGTATATGTGTAGATTTCCAAATTTAGGTTATCCTTCCCTCATAAAGTTGACAACAGATCTCGATTGTCTATTTAGCTCGTAGAAAGCATAATATTCAATGTCTTTTATTTTAAAAGAAATCATAAATCTAAACCATGTTTAAACTATGCTTATGGTTGCCTCATGTTGAGGCAGCTTTTACTTAACAGCAAGTTATTAATATTTTTTTATTTTATTTATTTATTTATTTGTTTGCCTACACATGAAATTAACAGCTGAAATCGATTAACTCTTATACTAATTATTATTAAAAACTAATACAAAGTATATAGAGGGAAGTAAACAAAACGAAAAAAAAAAAAAAATCAGAAATAAATAAATAAGAAACAACAAATCACGTGCACAACTAGCACAGGGGCCCACCCACAGTCGGTACAGATGCAAGTTGTAACTAAATTCCTAAGCTATCGCAAGCATGCAAAAGCTTGGCAATCGACAACAATAACCAACACTAGTCAATTTTCGAATCGTAGTCAGATGTTAGGACTGCAAGTTAGTTTAAATACGGCATAGGTAAATCGCGTGTATAGTTGGGATAGTTGCTATCCTACACCTTAAATAGTTCGTTATTGAGATTAAGTGATAGATATCATTTAGGTTTCTGCAAACACTTTATTATTTTATTAGGAAACTCTATCTAAACGTAATATAAAGTACGTCCCATGGCTTTTGTCCTTTAACTGTTCGTCTTACAACAAAGCCATTTAATTTCACGACGTTTGAAACTCTTGTAGTTCCTCTCTACTCTACGTATGCGAATTAATATGCTTGGGTCACTTCAATGAGGCATTGACTTCGGCAGCTGTATCAAGAAGAGCAGGGAATTGTAGTAGTATGTCTTTTCCCGAGTGAAACGATATTTCGAATCGAATTTATAGTCACGTTCAAAATTAACTGAATAGTGTTTCTTACGGCTAGTGTTTCCTTACTCGAATACGTTTACATAACCTTCACAAGTAAATTTGAAACCAAAAACAACAGATGTACCAGTACTTGCACTTCTAATACGCGATTATATGGGATGGAAAACAGAAAACGTGCGAAAAGTAGAGAATTTAAAAGCACGGCCAGTGTTAGCGACTATTGTGATGCGAATTTTTCTTCTTCACAACATTGTCTTGCACGTCTTGCACAATTTGGTAAATTATTGTCTTTGATCCATTTATTTAATATCGGTGTATGGACTCAATAATGAAGCTCGTATACTTTTTCGCATTTGCTAGGGCAATAGCTTGTGCTGCTTGCTGCTAGTGCTTTATTTTCGAAAAAATTTATTTCATTAGATAAGAAACCTTTAAAATAATAATAATTATAGAAATCTTGGTTAAGCAAAAGTATTTTTATTCTATTTATTATTATTATTATTATTATAAATTTATCCAGAGAATAAATTCTGAGACTAAAGCGCTTAAAGCACTAGCATTTAAGGCTTTCGGCTTAACTCTATCTCACTTGAGATATTTTTATTCTATTACTGTATACATATGCGTAAAACAAATGCGAGCGTGGCGTATGAGTAACATTAATTGCTTTAGAGTATATTGCATTAAAAAAGATTCGTAATTTGCGGAATTCTTTCTTTCTTCATTTTTTTTCTTGTTAGAAAACAAGGCTATAATAAAGCAGTAATAATTTCAAAAAAAAAAAAAGAAAATATGGAAATGAGATGAAAATTTATGAGTTTTATGAATGGGATTACATTTAAAAATTATAAAAATAACGCTAGAATACACAAAATTGGACAGAAAGGTAATATTATAAAAAATTATTACTAAACCTTTGCACGTTTTTTGGCAACTAATCCACTTTAATAAAAACCATAACCACACACCTATAACTATGTACGTTTTTGTGTGTAAGTGGTTATATTCTGAATATCTCGAGGTTTTTGGTGAGCGCAAGCATAACTTTTTCAACTTAGGTTAGGAGCTTTGTATGTAATTTTTTATTCCTCTCTGTAAAAATTGCAATTTATTAAAAAGAGAATTTCGACCGGCAGTTGAAGAATTTTTTAGATAGTTTGTGAACAGTGTTTTTCGTGACTTCTGCTTTCCATCAGCTAAAAAGAAATTTTATGTCACACGTCCAGATTAAAAAGCGCAATATGTCTGACAAAGTTTTAATATAATAGTCTTTGGATTTGCATTATTAAACATTATTTTAAATGGTTTCCTTTTTCTCCCTAGTCATACCGGCAATGTTTCACTATTGCCACTTTCATACAATCACAACTGAATACAAACTGTATTTAATTTCGAAATTATAATGAAATGTAATACGACCAAATTGTAGTAATTGATTTTGCCGTTTCATTTACATGCCTAATCGACCAGTGTCACATGTCTTAATCCACTAATTTTTATTTATTTTTTTTGCTTCATAGTATTGTTGAGGTGACTGTGGTGACATGTGCAATTCAGTTTGTCAAATGTTATTATGTTCGCTGTACTGTTTTCTCCTCTCTTTCTCTCTTTCTGTCTTTTTTGATTTCTCTTGGCAGAATCTCGGGACAAAATGCATCACTTTGCAAAAGTAAACACATGTAAATCGGACCAGCAGTTTCTTAGTCTATAGCCGGCACACATACAACCATTGCTATATACGTATATAAAGTAAAGAATAACTATTAGTTACGATATTGTCAAGTAGCCGCGTACCAAGGAAAGGAAATCATTTTAAGATCATTGATAGCGAACATTTATGTGGAAAAATGACAAAATAAAGGCGTAGAGAGAATATACGCCCTGTTTTATCTCAATTTTTACTGCAGATGGAAAGACAGACGGATAAATAACTAAGTCATCGTTGAACGCTATACTAATCAAGCGTATATTTTAAACTTTCGAAACCCTTTCCACCAGATCCTACAAAAATACATAACAAACGAAAAATTAGTTCACATTCAACTTTCGATAGAACGAATAAAAAATTACTTTTCTCTGCTACTCATGTTTAAAACTTTTGTACAATTTTTTAACAGTTGAGACTGAAATTGATGTGAGAATAAATTTAACATTAGTTTAACACTCTACGCTGTCATCTTTCTTATCCCCATCATCATCATCATCATCATCATCATCATCATTATCATTATCATCATCATCATCATCATCATCATAATCATGAACCTCCATATCATTATCAATCTTCAACTGAAAATTAACAGCAAAGTTGAAAATTCATTAAATGCTTGAAAATGACGGCATTACAATCAACTGTAAGAGGCTTTCCTTCATTCTCTACTTCTCTATATAGTTTGCAGTGTTTATTCTTGTGGCACAAATGCTTACAATACGGCCGAATGATTTCAATTCTCGAGTTCATTTCGTTGTCCCTACGTACTCCTAATATAGTTTCGTATACATTTTGTATACGTGTGTCTAGCTTTGTTGATTGCTTCATACTCACTTCTCTGCCCGCTCCGAGCCCGCTGGCAAATTGTGACGATACACTTGATGAAATATGCATAGAATTTCCTTAGAATCTGCTATTTTGAGTATTCTAATCAGAGGGTTAGCATAGCTACCATTAACGTTATGCAAGGGGTGGTGGTGCTGCTGCTGGTCGATTTATAAAACATTAATACGTTTTACTCTTTACAACTGCTGGTCTGTTAATGCAGTATTTGTAGCATATTCTCATCATGTTGCCTCGCAATAAATTATTAACTGCATTAAATGAGTTTACGATTCATTTTATTTAATATTTACATAAAATAATGCTGAGACAAGTTTTAGATGAAACGTGCACGTGGATGCAATGAACATGCAGTGATTGGTTACTGAAAAGTTTTTATATATAATATCTATATATATATATATATATATATATATTGTATATATATAAGCTTTTTTCCTCTTCCAAATTTATAGTTAAGTATGCCATAAATTTGACCAATGATTGCACTCTCGTAGAATTTTGAAGATTGCAAATGAAATTAACATGCATAAAATATTGAGGACTGTGTGAGGAAATTTCTTTGAAAATTTGAAAATGTTATCTACGTTTCGCGGCAGATTCTCTCCTTTCGTTGTTTGTGTGTGTCTTGGATGAGTGATGATTAACGTATTACGCTAATTGGAAAATGAATTTGATTACTAAACGAATTCTTCATTGCTTGCCTTTCGGTAGGTTATGTGGCAAACAATTAGCTCTGCATTGTTATGGCTTTCTTTAGAGCGTTGCAAGCACGACGTTAAATTTGAAAATATTGTGTTACAAGGTGCGCTTGCATATAAAATTTAAGCAAAAAATTTATCTCGCCTTTTAACCTCACATTATTGAAATTAATTTGTTGCCCGACTCGCCAGTCAGCCCTTTCGTCCGACAATTTCCCATTAAATATAAATCAAATCATTTTTTGTATACTTAACTTGAATCATCTCCTAATACATTTTTAATATTCCTTTTGTTTTTAATTTTTTTTTTTTTAAATTTCTCAAAAACTTTGCCGTTTGCGAGGTTAAATATTAATCAGTTACATTCGTTATTTTAAGAATCGCATTATTTAGCTTAATAAGGACATAGAACATCATGAACTAACTCCCTTACACTAAAGTTGAAAATTGAAGGCACAAAAAATTTTAACAATTGTTAGCAATATCTTTACGATTCTAAAGGCATAGTATGGGTAAAAAGCAGAATTTAGTTAAGTAATAAAACGCTTTTAAAAAGGTTTAAAAAATTAACCGCGCAAAAGCATATAGAAATGTGTAAGATTTTTCGGGAGATTATGTGAGACGACTCTGCCTTCCCATCCCATTCCGATTTAATTGGAATTTTTTAACGATTGTTAGCCGAACAATTTGCTATAATTATCCGTACACTTATTATATAATTAAAGCAAACTAATGGGCTTTTTATGACTAATTACTCAGGGGATGTCCATTAATCGAAGACATGACAAAATGAAAAAGACACTGGCAGCTGCTGGTCGCAGCGTACCTAAACTAATCAATCTTACGCTTTTGCCTTTATTTATTTACCTACAAATTGTGTACTTTGAAGCAAAAAAGTCAATTTTTGTATTCGTATCAACCTCCTATGCTATTCGAAATGGGTAGATAAGAAGCACAACAGACGGGCAAAGCAGCCAAACATTCCTCAAGCGTTTTTTTTTTTTAAGGAAAATTTATCTCTTGTAGAAAGTTTAATGCTTGGCACAAATCTAAATGTAAGTTGAGGGCAACCCATGGATTGCATAAGCATTTGGAATTCTAAGAGAAATGAAACGTATAATGAGGGAAAATATAAGAAGTAAATTGAATAAAAGAGGCAATGAGGATTCGCAGACTTTCGAAGGTCCCACACTATGTTATTTCTTCAGAAAGATTTGTTGAATTTAAAATCAGAGAAGGGAAGGTTAACAAAACCGATAACCTTAGATGCTCGTGCTTTAAAACTTTAATCTTTGAATTTATTTCCCTAGCTGGAATAATTATTGGGTGTAAGTTGGATGCATTTAATTGCAAGGTAAAGCAAAAGTCTATGCATTAAAAACCGATCATAGATCGTGTCACTTATGTGTACATCGCATGTCCTATTAGTATTGACATCAGTGTGACTTCTAAAGCAATTTAGGTTGTTTTTGAAATTAACTTCGAAACTTTAGCAAGGAAAAATTGAAAATTAAAGTTGAACCTCTAAAAAATCATGAAAAAATCTTTTAAGAGGCAACAGAAAGTACTCGGCTCTTAGGTTACTATACATGAATCCAAGGACGAATTAAATTAATTCTTTACCTTGAGTAGACAATAGTGATAAGAAAAAAAGGAAAAATTACTGAAAGCTTATTTAAAAAGGCACAAGACATTTCCAATGGATTTACGAAGCACGTGTAATATTTGCCGTTGTATTGATTTTTGCTTTTGTTTCTTATTCGTTTCTTCCTGTGTGCTTATTTATTTTGTTTTTATTTAAGGCCTATTATCTAATAGATGGAGAATGTATAGATGAGAGAAAGATTTTCACATATTATGACAATCAAGCTATTTACGCAAAAGAGCATCCAAAGGTGAAATAAAAAAATGGAAACATCGGAAAACAGAAAGGTGATTAGTTCACTTGTGGTCTTGTTGTTGTTAACTGAAAAGGATTTGCTTTACAGCAAATAGTGATACGTCAACTGGTTATATGACCTACGTGTGTAGTTCTTATAATGGGAATATACTGTAACTGCCACACAAACGACCTAAATAGATTTTTTTTTGGGAATGCGACTACGCATCCAGAGGATGTGGCCCATGCATGTAACATGAAAGAAAGAAAGAAAGAACGAAAGAAAGAAAGAAATGAATGAATAAAAAGAAAGAGATAGGGACGAGCGAGTCGAAGTAGAATGTTTTTTATATATGTAAATAGCATTTACGGTTTCCGGTCGATTGTTTGCTTTTTTAACACATTTTTTTTCTATCTGTCTAATTGACTTCATTTTCACGAAAGCTAACCCAATACCTTGAAATCTATTCACATGCCTAGAAAATCTTTCAAGCTTTTCAAAGTACCATTCCCTTAAGAGCCTTGTTTCTAAAAGTCATTTTTTCTTTTTTTTTTTGAAAAAAAGTGAAATCTCAAAAAAAAAAAAAAAATCATTTGTCCGATTTGTGCATTGTAATATAAAGTAAAACTATCATACTGCCTTCTCCTGGTATAACCTATGAAAATTTTAAAATATTTCTCGTACAGTTATCTTTAACAGCGGAGACAGGATGAAATGAAAACAAAAAAAAAAAACAAAAAAATGTCTTAAAATACTTATTGTTAGAGATTTAGCAGAAAATCGTTATCAATGCATGAACATCTATGACATTACGCGGAAAGGGATCAAGTTTACGACATTAATCCAATGTGTGTGTGTGTGTGTGTGTGTGTGTGCGTGTGCATAAATTGCGCAGATGTTAAGTATGCCAAGCATGAATGACAATTAAATGTACATAAAAAAATGCATCAGTGATATGCTGCAGTAAAAATGAATTACTTATGCACAAGATAGAAAAAATGACTTTATAAGCAGAGACGAAGAAGAGGAAATTTTAAGCGAAAATATAAAATAAAAATGTCTAATATGATTACATAATCTAATCCATTTGTTGAAATGCAATTATCTACCAACAAGTCTCTAACCACAATAGGTAATAGCAACAACAACAACAACAACAAAAACATGTCGCGATTATATGTGGGCCTGGCTGTGTGCATGCATGCAACTACATTTGTGGCTGTATAATCATGAAAGCTTGATACCTTGGATATCGTAAAACCGTTGCACACAAAAGCCACATTTTGGGTATTACGGTTGTAAATTGAATGAAAAAAAAAAAAGAAAAAAAAACATCTTCAATTTGGCTGTGCTTGACTCTGACTTGACTAACTACGAATTCATTCCCATACACGTATTTCCCCGCAAATTTGCACTTGTGCCTTCACGAATATTTCAGCATTTAATCCAATGAAGGAGAAAAGAAAAAGAAAATTTGGATAATAAAAAGAAAAAAAAGAAAATCCTTTTTCTTTCGTTTAATAAGAAGCTTAAAAGACATCCGTAGAGTCAGACATAATTTACGCTTTAACTTGGGCTAAATTTAAACCAAAAAATTCCTTTATTAAATTTCAATTTAATTTTCATTATATCTTTTCAGGATTCTACAGGCATCTCAACTCTTTAACCCAATGCTTATGCTATTGTTTATATCAGACGAAAACGAAGGATTATTGGATGAATTGAAAATGTTGGTATTTCTTCGAGTAACATGAACAGCAGCAGTAATTACTTGTTTTCTCGCCTTATCCGCTCACCACAACAGATATATTAGATTTGTCAGATGCTTTTGTTGCGGCATAAGTTTTTCCATTTTATTTATGGTAAGTGCATTTTTTGATTTCATTGTTCATAATCAACCTACTAACTTTTTTCATCGACATTAATAATGATTACCTAAAGGAACAATGATAATAATAATAAGAAGAAGAAGAACGAGAATATTAACTTAAGCTTATCATGCTGGTAGTAATAATTTTATATATTAATATGCAGCAAAGAAACAAACATCGGTGATCACAGAGAATATTCTTAATCAGTCTGGACAACCGAATAAGTTGTTTCCCTATCCCTAACTAAATTCAATTAAGGTCTTTGTCACCATTTTCGACTTTATTGTTTTCAGAAACCTCATTAGTTGCTTAGGGTCAATAGCGCTTATATATAGGAAATTTGTCGATTAATTTTTTCTTCTTATTGAAATTCTTGCATCAAGTTCAGCTAAGTCCTGCTAGGAACCCATCAGAATTAGTGGAAAACTTTATATAAATAAGACGAAGCATTTATATAGCGATCTTGTTTTCCCGATGAAAAGTGTACGGATTGTTGATAAGAGAGATTAATATGCAATCGATTTACTTATGTCTGTCTGTATATGCCACTGTCGTCTCAAGCTCGGATTCGAGTGCAAATTTAAAAATAATGTGATCTCAACCTTTTTCTTATCTCCTATTGATCTCTTCGTCATAAGATTACAAATTAATTAAACTTCTGGATGGGTCCGTCCAACACTATCAAATAATCAGTGATTTTCGATCTTTTTAAGTCTACATATTTAACCCTAACCACTTCCTTAATCAAATCTTCAAGCAAAGTTCAAGAAAATCGTCCCTGCAGCATATAAATACCGGATAACAGTACACCGTACAAAAAAGGTGGAGCAAGTAAATAAAGGTTGAGTTTATCCATTTCCGAGTCCATTTTGCTGTAAACATATCATCATCCTTTCATCTTATGATGCGTTCAGGGACCTGCTCAATTCCATTTTGGTGTAAACATATCGCGATCATATCATCTTATGATGTGTTAAGGGACCTAATTTCATCTTGCAATCAAATATCGTACAGAATATCATAACTAATTTAAGCCAAATATAATTTCAGTTGGTTTAATTAATTTTTCACATTTATGCGATCACTTTTCCGTCTTATAATCAGATGACGTAAGTGCGATTATCTAAAAGATATTAAGTCTACTTCTTCTTACGATAGCATTGATCAATGGGTAGGGGACTTTAGATTGAGCTCCTTTCGGAAATTGAGCAAGTGAGAAATTTTTTGATATATTTACTCATATAAGCTCCCATTATGTGTCATTAAAGGCGTTCTTATTTCAGCTGATAACGAGTATAAGAAATTTCGTTTCCAACTGAGTATAATTTTGCTATTGTTGATTTTTCTCTCCTTTTTTTTTTCTCTTTTTGTTATATAAACAAAAAACTAACTAATGTTGTGCATATACAGTCAAGCCTTCTATAATGCGATTCGTATCCCGTTTACTCAGATTTAATGTGCAAATCGGGGTTAATTCGTGCCGCGTTATGCAGGAATCGTGTCGAATGAAATTCGAAAGTGTGTAAAGTTAGTCAGTTTGTTGCCGTATGACACAGATGACACGTTTTGCATCAAATTGTAATTTCATTCAAATTTATCGATTTTGCAAGAGACCACATCGTCTGCCCAAACTTTAAACTATTTAAACTCTGGATTTTGTCTTCAAGAGATATAAACTTTCTTTTTAATTGTCCTTTTGTTTCTTTTGTATCTGACATCATATATTAATCTGGCGTCAACAGTTATTTTCTTTGTTATTATATTATAACAAATAAAAAATACTACCTACAGTAATGCATAATGTTGTCCAATTGCGATAATACAAACTAAGTGAGCAAAAAGCTAACACTAACCATGATATGTACGTTTGCACAGATTTACACACACAGTGTCCCACTAAGTTTCATTTAAAATTGATAAGAAAGTGTGTGGTTGCAATAGCGAAATTTTCGCTTAAGCGAATTTCCTGATGATAAACCATTTAAGTTGATGGAATGTTATTGCATGGAAATCGCATTATAAGAGTACCGTCTTATTGTAGGACTGTTCGCTCCGCGTTATATGAAATCTATGCTGAAGAGTATCGCATCATAGGACAGTTGACTGTATATGTTTACACAGATGTGCATGTGTATGAATATATATACTCGCACACATATCTCCATTCACACACGTACATCCGCTAATACGTGCACACACACACACAATCTGTATTAATTACATAGCGTTCAAAGCATTGTCAACCAATTTGTCGTCTATAGTTAAGAAAACAATGTGTGTGTTTCATGTAATGGTAACAAGAAGTTGCCATGTTTGTAACGAATAATAGCCTTTCTTATATATAGTAGCATATGAATAAGTGTTCGTAATATTGATTGGACACACATATGTACGGACAGCATAAAATGGGTTAATTACTCAGTGCTTCTAAATGGCTAAAGACAAATGTTTTTATTAGCTCTTCACACACAATACACTCAAAGCACACAAACATACACATACATACATACATACATACATGCAGAAAATCAGGTGGCATTCGTAGTGTGTCAGTTGAAACAATAAAATGTCGATAATATTCGTATTCGATTCACATAAAACATTTTTATCTGCTTTTAAAAGCTTATAATCTCATCATTTGTGAAATTGAATGCTTTAGTAAGGAGGGATTTCCTCAATCATGGAATCAATTAAAATTCTGATCAAAGGATAGTGAATTGTTTGCACGTTATGTTGATCATAACGGAATGGGGAGGAGAAGCGTCTCTTTTTCTTGTGAAATTTCTAAGTATTCTCTTATAGTACAATTGAATAGTTTGGGTTATACGGTGGGCTATAAAATTTCTAAAGGAGACAAAATTTCAAAAACTAAGAGAAAAAATGTAAATCATTTTATACACGATATATTTCCTTCTTTCTCCTCTTCACTGGATAGCTATTGCCTGCCCTCCTTTTTCGGATTATATAATGTTTTACGTAGCGTAGTGATTGTATGTTGTGTTCTACGTAGCATAACTTGCACTCTTATAGGTCTAAATTCACTCAGGCCAACGACCGGCAAATAAACTTAACTAGATCGATTTTCGCCATAAAGTCAATGGCAACTGTAGTCGCGATCCATCTATCGCTGGAAGTGCACGAAGAGTTAAATGCTGCAAAAGACATTATTCCCTTAACGATATGTCCTCCTTCTGCGGTGGAAATATATGTTAAGGGATTTCTTTCATAAAATGGGGCAACCGTTAAATGTATGTAGCGAAAAGGCCAGTGATATGATGACACTAAGAAGGAAGAAAACGACAAATTATCGTCAACCAAAAGTTCGTTCTCTTGCAAGTGATAGGTTGCATCCAGCAAATTTTGTTACATAGAATCATATAAGATGTCAAATCATGTCATTATCATGTCGCCAACACCAAGCACTTAAGATAACAATTAGCCGCAGTGGACATGCGTAGAGTTAAAGAAAATCTCTTTACTAAGAAAATTATGTTTTGCTGTTCGTAGCTCTGCAGTACTCCGCTATAACTGAAGATATAATACTACAGCAAGAATAGAAAATGTCTGCGAATATCATTTAAGGTAATTTGTGCTAACTACCGGCATATTTATCTATAATACATGTTGATAATTGCCTTGCATACATGTGAACGCAAGATCTCTTGATGATTTTGAAGTGCGGCCTAAGTGCAATTTCTGTTTTCTTTACTTATCATCATCTGAAGTATTACATAGTAATTCAAGGAGGTCAGATATCAAGCTTAACGTTAACCATAACATTAGGCGAAGAATGAAAAATACTTTACTCAGATCGTCTTGCATGTAAGGCCCAAGCAATGGGAAATGAAAAAGTTTGAAAGTTATTTGCCTTCAAAGCAAAACGATGCTCAGTTTTGTTGAGGACAACTTAGTAGAAGACTTGTTTGTTACTCATGGATTGTCCATAGAAATATTTAGCTTTAGAAACAAAATGGCTTTAAGGAATTGCATAAGGAATATATAATAATAATTTGAAGGCCTTATCCTCCTAATTAACACTGATGGACTCTCATGTGCAGATGCTTGCTGAGAAGGACACTGTATCCTGCTTCAACAAAATTTAATCTCTATCATTAAGTGATGATTAATATAATAGGATGATTAATATATAGGTATATGTATAACCTATCAGTCGGTGGTTAGTCAATTTAGATATTGGATCGTTACGTGCTGCAGCTTAGAACTTTGCATTTTCTTTATGATTTATAGCATATTAAGAAGTCTACTTAGGTGAAGTTTCCTACACCGAGGACGCCCGAAACAGAAGAAGAACATAGCGACAGGGGGGAATATGGATCGATGTAGTTTAGTTTACTTTCGCTTTACTCGATAAGCTTTATTAAGAATTTTCTCACGTCATGAATGAAATAACATAACTCGACAAAGGGACATAGTGAGAGGAAGATAGATTCAATGAAAACGTATGCTTGCGTGAATTGTTCAATACACATCTTTTTGTAAATAGGTTTGTGCGTGTATATGGGAAACCATTTAATGAAGGTGGTGAAGCTCACTCGGCATTGTGTAATTAAAAAGGAAACCGAAGCAATTTAAAAAGTCTCTTTACAATGCATTCGTTTGCAAACATCCTCTGCTGAATATGTACACAATCGCATATCTCCTTACCATCTGTGATATTATCATCAATTTAATTTACAGACATTTTTTTTTTATCCTTTTCGATAAGCAAAATAATTTCAATGAATTTTATAAAAAAAATTTCGTATCCTTTTTATTTGATTTAAATAAATTGCACTTGAATTGCATGTAGGTGTGGAACAAAGTGTGCAAACCAGCAATGAAATGAAATGAAAGCATACGATATAATGTAATGTGTTAAGATCGATTGATGAAAGGGGGAGACTGCAACTATCTCAGCAAATTTCAATTACATTTAAACGAGTAGGGAAGCGTATTATTTATGGTCGATAATACACATTTTTTTTTGGTGTGGAAATGATTTTAGAAAGTGAATGACAGCATGACAAACATAGAGGGAACTGATAGCATATAAAAAGTGGACTAGTTATCGCTTAATTAAAATCTTAAAGGTAATTAAATTGAGAAGCATTTATGCAGAAAAGGAGAAAAGCCTTTATTAAGTCCAAGTTTGCACTCTTGGATAATGGACTATCCGCGGATAATAGCATCAACTTTATTGAATATCCTCTTAATTATGAGACATGCGAAGGATTGGTGGAAATTTTTCTATGTAGATATATGAGGTATTTTATACCCGATATATGTAGATATTTTATACTCGGTGTTTAAAAACCGGGTTAATAATTGATTTAATTATAATGGATTAGAGTCGAGTTTAAAAGTGGAATTATTTCTAAATTGCAAAACAGAAGATCAATTTATGAAGTGTCGACTGCAATTTAGGTTAAAATATGTTTTTATATTCTCCACCATTCGCTGTACAAGGGTACATTCAGTTCATTCGCGCAACACCCAAAAAGACTTGAAATAAACGCAACTTTTATTATACCAATCGATTTACGATCACTTTTTGAATCAATTTTAACTTTTGTATCCGTCTGTCTGTCTTGTATTGTTATGTTCAACCCACAAGTCACAAATTTTGAGATATATGTAATGATATTTAAGACATCAACTTGCTTAGGTCCAAGGACGAACACCACTAAAAATTGTTTTAATCCGACCATCTTTTGGGCACTTTCCACATATAACAGCTTGTTTTGAAAAGTCGTTAGATGTATAGCCACATTAATCGAAGTTATGGTAGGGTATTCGATTATGTGTTTAGTTGTTTTCTATTTATGATATAAAAAAATATATTCAAATTTTGTATAATGCTGCACACAGCAGGACAAACGTCCTATAAATACAGTCTGGGACAGTAGACAGTTTAATAGCTTGAAAAAAAAAAAAAAAACAGAAAAAAAAAATCGTTCCTGTTATCTGCATCAAAATGTTTAAATGTAAAGACTTAGAGATAGACTTAAAAACTTCCTTTTTTCCTTTCCGTCCTTCCACCATCGATCGACCAAATCGATAAAGATTGCAAAGAAATGTGTGCACACAAGTATGAGATTTTCTTTGCTCTTTTTTTATTCTTTGTGTAACGCAAAAGTCTTTTGTAACCATTTGTAATTTTCTAGCAGCTCGCAGTTCTTTAGGTAATCATGTAAGCAATTCTATCATAAGTTCGTGTTTTGGGTCCAAATATATTGTCAATTCTTTATCAATCAATTCGAATTAGTGTTTACTGCAATAATTATTGGTGGTGTCGTCTTCCGTCTGGAAATAAAACTAATATTAAAACTAAATTAAAGCCAAGGCGTTGTGCCTTCTCTAGGGTTGAATGCAATGCATTTATCTTGCACAAATACTAAGCAATAAAAATCATAGGACTTAACTTCCAAAATAAAAATTCTATAACTATATATATATATATATATATATTCCTTCTGTTCTTAAACTTTTGCTTCTTTGACAAAGCTTAGCATTTGCAAGCAAGCATTTGGAAATGCTGCGGTCACTTGAGCACGGTCTATAAAATCTTTATAAAATTTCTTTAAGAACTGCGTGGTGAATGTATTAATTGATATCTGGGAACTTTTCGTTTAAGAAATAAATGATTCTTTATATTGTATTCGCAACTTCAATTTCATGTTTTACACATGATTTTTGTTTCTACAAAAATGTATTTAATATAACAGTAAAACACACGGACAAATGTCGACAAGCTTTTCTTCATCCTACAATCAAGTGAACATTACACAAGCTAAACTGAACAAATAGCAAAAAAAGTTTTTTTTTGCGTACATATTTATAAAGTTATTAAATGTGACAAACTGTTTTGCTTCAAGAGTAGTTTGGCAAAAATATGTTAGTTGCAGAAATACCATTAAGAGAATAAATAAATGACAACATATTTGCCATTGATCATAAAACTTTAAGTTAAGTTATATAAGTGAATTTTTAGCGTTTTCGCATCAACTTCTGAAGTTTGGGAGAATAGATATTAAGAGAAGAAGAAGAAGAAGATGTGGTAATAGTTAGGCGCACAAAAGTAGGCGATATAAGAAACTACAAAAATGGATGGAAAAGCGGATAGATACAAGAGTGTATTTTGGAACGTTAGACGAAGATAAAAATCTCGTGAAAGATATTAACTTTATGGTTAACTTCAATCCTTGTCTCCGTTTTTACCACGTTGTACCTCTGTCTCTCTTATGAGAATCATGGGAATAATTAAAAAGTTTTTCTTTAAATTCTTTTTCATATTCAAACAAGCTTTTTATATAAGTAGAAAATATTATAGACACGCCCTTTCTTTTTTTTATTTCTAATTTAAAAGTAAAAAACGAAAGACTTCAAGAAAGGATAAGAAAACATTTATTTGTTAACGCAAGTTCTGCATTAACTTTCGCTTAGTTCATAGTTAATAAAGAAGATATCATGTGTGGTATTGTGGTTACTGTTCTGAAATGGGATGCAAAGTTCCTTAACATATCTCTGTTTCAAATGTTAGATCGATTGGTTCTTTCCCATCCAATAACACGTAATTCCTTTCTAACAGTGAGCCTGTAAGCCGTATTGTGGTACAGTAATAATACACATTCTCTCTCTAATATCTACGTAAATGCTTCCTTTATATTTGGGAAATTATTCGTCATTTTTATATTTCACATAAGCCATCCTTTTCGTGTATAACCCCTTAAAAGAGAGAGCAAAAAAGCCATAAAACTCTTAGAAATAAACAAATTAAATTATTGCCCATCTTCTCGTCCATTTCAGGTTCTATAACATTTCAAAAAGTATCAACACTTTTGTTTTGTTTTTCTCAGTTCAAGTCGCACTTTTAATATGCTTTGAAATAAAAGTTTTATCATCGAATAAATTGATTATAAAAGAATTCAAAGAAAAAAAAAAAAAAAATTACTAAAAGCCTTTCTTGAAATGTTCTTGACTTGACTACTATTTGTCAGCATTAATATAAATTTTATGTTATGATAAGTAGAATGCATCGGGTAAGAAGGATTCATTCATGCAGCCGCATATATATTTATTTCCTTGCCTTTAACGATATCATCAGATAGTTGATATAAATTTTCCACAATTTCCATTTATCCAAATTTGTATGGATGTGTGGCAGTAATAAACTTTATTACAGTTATTTAATAAAGTTAACTGTGCAAGAGCTCTAAAATCGCTATATATATATTACTTTGAAAATAGCCAAAGAAAAACCGGTAATGTCGAGTGCGTAACTGCATATAAATGTACACATATGGTATCTCAATGCGGTCTAGTAGAGACTATAAAATTTATGTCTGAGTACCTTCAACAACAACAACATAGTTAAATATGTTGTATTGTAAAATACATTATACAAAGCAAAAATGTGTGTACACATTCAAGAGTGCAACGAAGCTATGTACTTGATGTGGCCAATTTTCAGTTTCATATATGCATTTAAAATGGTGTATACATACCAACAACATATATCTATATATATATATATAATATATAAATCAGCAAGGCATCCAAGCACAAGTATGACACTAGTATAAATATTTATGTATTTATATGTATTCGAACAAAGGTTCAATTGCGTTTATTTAAGAGATGAGATGAGGTCGAAGTTTAAAACGTTGATGAAGGACTCTTCCATTCGAATACGAGTTAAAATTGGTAACACACAAAACTGAAAACTGAATGTACATTACGCAGCAGTTGATTAATGCCTTCATTCGTTTCGCCTATGTGAACACAAACACACGAAAACATTGTCGTTTTCAAAGGTTTGAAGTGAGGTTTTCGTCGCATTTCGTCACTTTTTGTTTCCATTTTATATGGCTATGCAAGGTTTATGCACCCATTAATCCTACGCGCCAGCTTTCGTTTCCCTTATGTATTCCAAATGATTAGCTTTTCGGGATTCTATGGATTTTAAGCAGATGCCATGTTAGATTTTTCATTTTACATTTGAGCCTAAATCCTCTTTTATAACCAGCTTGTAATGACAGCTTTTCTCTGCTAGAAACTTAATACATAACATGGATTTTACAGAATTAAATATTAAGCTCTTCATTACACCGAATAATATATATATATATATGTAGATAAATATGATAACTTTTGGTAAAATTTGCTTTAATTCAAAGCAAAGCAACCTAAAACAATTGTGTACCTTTGGATAATGTAAATAAAAATCGCAAAAATTTGTTTATATTATGGACATCAAAAAGGATATATTGTGGCTTGGTCTTTAAAGGGCTTCAAAGTGTTTAGAAATTTCACGAACGAACAAACAGTCGAACCGAGGAGCAACCTTGACTGAATTTAAATTTTGAAAATGACTGAGTATTTTGCCAATACAACTACAGACAGACGGAGAGACATATAATTTGGAATTACGTAGTAAAAAAATGTTGCCCATTAAAGCATAGAAACATATAAACGAATAAAACTAAATCCATATCATCCATCTATTCTAATCCATCTTCGTTCCTTTACCAATCGTCCCATATACGTGACCGAGGCGTTTCGTAAAGCAGCTCATAACCAGACTTAAAAGAACATTGCTTTTACCTTTTTGGAATGCTCTAAACGCACATACATAAAATTTGTTGCAATTTACGTCATATAATGAGGAAAGAAAATTACATTCGGCTGTGACCGAATCATCACTGATGCCTTAAAAAAGTCTTCAAAAAAAAAGGGAAAAGAACTGAACACAAAAAGCAAAGATGTTCGCAGCTTTTCTTGCATAAGGTTGTGGGTGCTATAGGCATGTCCTTTAGAGTTAAGTAATTTTCACTTCTGCAAATCTTCATTTGGCGATATCTGCATTTTTGCGAACGGTGGAATGTTTACCACAGATACTGCATAGTTTGCTAGGAGAACACACGAGTAGACTAACATGCTTAGGTGCATTCCGAATTTGAAACTGGCCAAGAATTTGTATGCTTTATGGGATTTCTGAAGTTTACCTCTGAGTGTTATAAAGGTATTGAAAGAAAAATTAAATTTTCATATTCTAATTTAAAAGGTAATCGTGGCCGATTGTTCCCATTTTTGTGCAGGTGATACAGCATCTCCCATAGAACACACGTGCAAACTTTTATAGATTTATCTGCTGTAGCGAAAAACCAATTTTTTATTCCTTTTGAAAAGTAAAGGTGTTCTTAGTTTACGCAATACTGTAGGCGTGTCCTTTGACCGATTTTGCCAATTTTCAATGACCAACTGCGTGCAAGAACTCGCAATGTTTCTGCCAAATTTGTAGTTAAAAGTCTTGTTTTTGCGGCCAGGGGACAGACATTACGAAGATCGATGGACGGACGGATGGGCGTGTTTAAATTGATTTAGAATTTAGTGCTGAGCAAGCATGTATATACTTTGTGGGACTGTCTGAAGCTTCCTTCTGGACGTTGCAAACGTTTTGACCAAATGAATATACCCCTCATCCCGCAGAAAACGTTCCGCGATTATTAAAAAATATGACGACTTCAAATTATTCTACTCCCACACACACACACAAACGAGCCTGCAAACATTACAACAGGATATGTTGTTCAACCAGTTGACCGAGTCGACCTCATTGGGAAATGTTTATTTAAATTGCGTTTCATAAAATATGAGCTCTGAGAGTACGAGCTCTCTTTTCTAAAATAGAAAAAGTGGTCAGTGCTATTGCATTCTGCTATTGCATATTTTGGCAGCCAGAGAATCGGTGCAACGCGTACTGCTACGAGAGTTTATAAGAGAAACAAAGATGTGTACGTGTAGGTCTACAATTTTTGATGCTGAATAAAGAGAATTCATTGTATTTATGAGTATGAAAGTAAAAAAGTGTTACCCTGTGTTTGTTTCCCTTATATTATGGAGTGTCAGTCAGAGGAGAATACGAAAAACTTAATATCAGATTCTTGAGGATAATGGAAATTTCATACCCGAGGATGAAAATAGCTTTACTAACAAATTTATTGAAAAAAAAAAATAGTTACTAAAAGTTTATGATTAAATTGATTTGATTGAACCCATTTTTTATTTTTTTTTTTTATTTTTTTTTTTATTATTATGATGCTTTCACACAATTTTTCTTTGTTCGCTTTTTCAGTCGTTTCATTTTCTGTGATTATAGTCAATATTCATTTCGCACTTTTCCTTATGTTCTTGATTTCGGTTTTATGACTCATCCTTTATTAAACATGTCCTTGTATTTTGCATAAATTCTTTATCTTCTTTCGCAAAGTTTTTTATTGCAAAAGGTGATCAATCAATAAATCAACGTCGGGTTAAATTTATGTATATTTCTTTCTTTCTTTTTATATCCATTAAAAAGGTTTATATATCGAAAGCTAGCTTCGATATCCACGTCACCTAAAGTTATTACGAGCTATGCTGCGCTAATTGCATTTACCTACGATGCTTCACTACCTGATAGATTATTGAAATTTATCCTTACTTGTGAAGAAACGTTTTCAGAGATCAATTGCCAACGCGGATTAGTAATACATCAGTAACAGAATAATGAATAGTGATTTAAAAGTGCTTTTGAACAAAAAGTTAACATTTAATAATAAATTAATAATTAAAAAAAAAAAAAAAAAAACAAAATACGTAGACTAAGTCTCTCTTCACAGTTTAGACCAAACTAATGACGGTAAAAGATGGAAAAGATTGATTTCCTCATTGATAAGATCTTCAATTTAGACAGATGCCTGGATACGCTGCCATAAAGGCTTAGCCATTTTCATTTACACAATAAGGTCTTATCTGCAAGACCTCAAAATTGGTCAAAAATAGAAATTTTGTTTAATCAAGTAAAATAATTTTTTTTTTTTTTTTTTTTTTTTTTTTTTTGTATATTATACCATAGAGTTTCTATATCAGATCTCTTTACTATTTGCCATGGATAGTTTTTAAATTAGAATAAATAGAAAGGAGATTATTTTTCCCAAACACATTTATCTCTCCTTTCCCTTTAGTAACTAATAATTAATAGCTTTCGCCATCTGACCTAAGTACATGGCTGCTAAGGTGATGCATACCGGCATTAATATGAAAAACTTTTGAAAAGGAATTAATGAGATGATATTTGAATCACTTTTTTACCCACTCAGTTAGAAATATTATAAAATATAAATGAAATGTGAAAATGCAGGCAAACTTATTGCTTTTCGCCAAGAATATGGAAATGCGAGTAAATACAAGTGAAGTCAGCATTTTAAAGATATGCAAAATGCAAGGTGTCTTTTAATGAAAAAGAAGAATAATAATAAAAAAACACAAAATCCAAAATATCTTACCACGATTTTAAGTAAAGCATTTTTAAGTAACACCATAGATAGCTGTAATGCTTCAAAAGTGAAAGTAAATTTAAATATTCACGTGTTTGAGATAATTTTTTGTTTTTTTGCTTATTTTTGTTTTTTTTTTTTCACTTTTAAATTTCAAATCACGTATCAAAAAACCATGACATGAAAGTTTACAGGAAAGACCATCAAAGTCATGTTCACTATTTGGTTTATCATTCCTTTCTTTAGTAAAAATTTTTAAAGATCTCCTACCAACTTTAGTTAGTAAAATGGCATGCAAGGAGAAAGCAAACGAAGAGCAAAAGATTCACTCTTTTAGGTACTTCGTACACGTGTTACATCCACCCACGTGGGTGGTTGATGATTTTTTTCTCCTCTTTTTTTCCTTTTTTTTTTCTTTTTTTTACTTTTTTTTCTTTTTTTTTTTTTTTTTTTTTGTCTTGAAATATTTAGCTTACGGCCATCAAGGCAAAGATTGCAAACATGATTCCAGTGTTTACTTTTCTGCACATTCTCATCTATCTGCTTTCTCTTCCTGTTACTTAATATTTATTTAAAAAATTTTTTATGCACACAATAGAAAAATGAGAAAAGAAAAATTGTTTGCATGTCTCATACGTGTACGTGAATAGTAGTGACTTTTCCCGTGCAAGTAGCTTGACTTTTTCACCATACATTTCTGTGTGGCTTGAAGCATTTTTGCTTCTGTATTTAAAGGACCAACTGCTGTTATAATGTTTGTATCTATTATCCCAAGGAAAGATGTATGCCGTACAACTAAGTGTACACACATCTATATATATATATATATATATATATATATATAAGTTATATTTACATATATGTACCATTGGGCTCTTCTCTCAAGGTAGGTACACTTTGAAGTCGAGTCAGATCCGTTCTTGTCGATTAAAATCGCCCAATATTTTTTGTGTCTATTTTTGATTTAAATCCACCAATCTGGAATTATATCACCGATCCGAACAGTTATGTCAGGATGAGAAGGAGAAGAGTTAAAAGTACTCTATTCGCATTATTCATCATTATTTTGCTAATGCTTACTAATGCGTCCTATGCACTTTCTATCACATGATGTCAGATAATTATTCATAGATTTATTTTATTGCTTTACCTTTGATCAATAGTTCGTTTAGGTTACTCTGCACTTGTTTTTTATTCTTACGCACTCGCATGTATTTGATAATGCACTTAGTTTCACTTGATTGCTATAATGTGTGACTAGAACAATTATTTCGTTTTAGCTTAAGATTCGATTCCTCGTCTATCCGGACTGCAAACATTTTTCCTTGCCCTAACAACAACAGAATCTATAAGAAGGACCTGTTTAAACAGATTGTCGCGAGCAAATTGGAATTCTCCCAAGTAAACGACATTTTTTAATTAAAACGTTTGCGCTACACGTGCCTCTGCATGGTCGACATATTTGCAACAACGTAAGACATTGTTTATCTCTAACACTTTTTTAGGCCAGAAGATTAAAATTTTTTTTAATCCACTTATAGAACTTGTAGAACCAAGGTAATCACACGCCTAATAGTTCTATTCCAATTGTTCCTTCTTCCATTGATAATTGACGCCTAAAGAGAAGAGAGAATAAACTATTACCTGATAGTCAAAATTTTAATTTTATATCTCGCAAATCCATCTATAATTGTTGTCATTAAATTAAACTCTAAGCTGATATTCTAACAGTTCACCCAAGCGGCAAAAATAAGAAATTTTAAGTAGTGGATACCAAAAGTTCGTTGCCTTATTTTGATTATTCTTCGTCTTATACATATGGACAGGTGCACACTAAAAACCTACCCATCCACCTGTAACTTTAATATGACAATACACGTACTGTCATCAGGTTAAGGGTACGTCAACTGCGGCATACATGAATATTAATCTCGTTAAAATGTGGTAAATTTTTGAAACCGTTTTTTTTTAAGGATGTCAAGAACAAACATATTATTGACGATAAATCTGTCAGTAAATCTTTTCAGTATTAAAATGATACTAAAGTGATATTATCAAGCAAAAAAAAAAAAATAAAAAATTATACATTAGTTGCGCAAAGTCTACTGGTGAATACTCTACATCACCTCCTTTTACTTTCACATCTATAAGAGTTCTTTTATGGGAGGGGTAGTTCAAATTTTAACGTAACTCATTTTCTCAACAATGATTTGATTATTCTTTTCTTTATTCTAATAAAAATTTGGGGGCTTACTTTCGGTGGTACTCTTCATATGAGAAGTAGCTAAACAAACAAATACGCCGGCCTCGTCCAAATTACGTAATTAGTTTTTACGAATTTTATTATAAAATATTAAAAATTAAATCTTTTTGCTATAAAAAGTTTCACCTTTCATAGGAACGTTTAGATAGAATGAAATTTGGAAAGTTGGTCCATTAGATTCAAATCTTTCACATCAACTTGCTACGTTCAATTAACCAGTTTTAATCAATTGTTTTTTTTTATTAAGATGAACAATGATCTTAAAAGTTGTTCAACTCAATCTGTTTGTCCTTGGATCAAAAGTCGTCAATGCACTAAACTTGAATAAAAACTGAGGCGTCTACGTTGAATGATATACGGACAGACATCGGACAGATAGATGGACAGACAAGCTTAAATCGATTCGGAAAATAATCGTAAATCGATCTACGTAGTAAAAAGTAAGCCTATTTAAAGCGTTCCTGTGTGTTACATAAATCCGCATTAAGTCAACATACCATGTACGTCATTTGATTAAAGTGTAATAAATTTAAAACAAGGCAAGGAATACAACACATTCACAATTTTTAGATATCTGCCATTTTGTATAAGCAGATAAGATTTGTTGTTCTTCTTGGAAGCTTGTATGGCTGCATTTCTAATTAGGATAAGACTATTAGAAGAGTAACTTTAATCATCGCAAGGCAAAGTTAAGAAATTATATCGATATTTATACCTCGCTAGTTATATCAAATCGGATTCGATAGTTGACATTAGCCTCCCAGAAGCTTCACATTAAGAAAACAACTCTCCACACTTACAGGCCCTAGTCCGAAGGCGAATACAAATGATTATATAAGAAAGCGAGTTACAAAATAGATTTAAAAAAAGTTAAAGGCATTCATTGGAGACCGGTCAAAAGGGTGGATCCTGATCCTCATTAAACAAAATATTCGTCCCCTGAAACAACTTTCTTATATTTTTTTTTTTTTTTTTTTGGACAAGCCAGTCACTGATTCACGTGCTCGTATAGCGCGGGCGGAAAGAAGAGAGGAGAAACAAGTCGATAGGGATGTGGTTGCCGCAGCCTAATGAGTATGCGCCCATTCAGAAAGTGTTATGCGTTTAGGGACCTTAATTCGAGTTACTCCTATCAAGCAAGCACAATCCATACCTACATAGAGAGCAAAACATATTTCATCTTTAAACCATGCAAACAAACTTGATCTTCAATACAATCTCTTTTTTTTTTGCTTAATATTTAGGAAAATTTAAATCGATTATCAATTTTGCAATTTTAAAATGCTTTTCGCTTTCTTCATAAATTCTTTTAAATATATATAACCTTGTAAGCGCCTCTGCCACTGTAAGTGGAAAGAAAAATTTCTTTCCTGCATACTCTCTTGCTATTGTGTCTCGTTGTGATAAAATCATAGTCATCAATATATCTTTAAAAACACGCTCGAGAAATATTGCATTAGCTAATGACATCATTATAAATAATTTTACGAAGCGTTATTGATTGACTTATAATGCAGTTCCTTATGGAATTCTTCACTATGTAAATACTGAGTTCAGTTTAGGAATATCGCTTAAAGTGTTTACATTTTTTTTTTTTTTTTTTTTTTTTTTTTTTTTTTTTACTGGATATAGTTTACGTGAACCTTGTTTCGATATTTAAAACCGAAAATAAAATCTTTTACGTTGCTTTTGCTTTCGTGTACACAATTCATGTGTGTGTGCAAGCAAAATCAAAGTTAAGAAAAATAATAATAAATCAACTCTGGAGAATCTTGACGCCTGTCATCTTCTCTAAATGTCCTTCAGCCCTCACTATCATAAGCTCAATATTGCATTGAAAAGAAGTTCCTCCGCACAGCGTTATATAATGCGCGGATCTCTCATCTCCGTGAAGCTTAAATTTACTTTATCGACCCTTTAGCAATATTTCACGCGACCATAATCACATTTGCCTTTGGTTCTACCATACAATCCAAAGGGGAATTTGTTCTTTCTCTAGATAAGCGTCGGCAAATACAATTGACCTGGCTTGCTCCGTGCACTCGAATACTAATGTAGTCTTCAGTATTGAACAACATAACATATTGCAGTTAGTTTGTATGTCCGCCATATTCCAGTAGTCTAAAAAGAAAAGTAGCGCTCTTTTATAAAGAAAACAAAACTTTTTTCCCGTGCACCCGTAAGCTCTCTGTGAGAGAAACTATCTTCCTTGCCGGTCAATGACCGTTGTCCAGAATCACCACGTGGAGATGAGCGTTTTTGGGCACGTCCCCATTTAATATAGTTTATTATCCACCTAGAAATGTAAAACATTAGAAATTCCAGTCTAAGGCGGGAAAGCAAAAATTTATATTCCTCGCATGTATCGTCCATCAACTTTTCGCAATGTTTTCGTTGTTTCGGCAGCCAACTAGAGTTTATTTTTCTGGAACCATCCTCTTATAAGAATAACATTTGCTATTACGGTTTAGGGATTAATCTCTTAGTTACGATTACTTATGTTATTTCATCCGCATATCCAATGATTTTTCCTACTCTGGCAAACCGGCAAACAAAGCACATATAGAACAATCCACGGCAGAGCACCGAAAACAAGCTCGTGTTAAATATCGGCTACAGCTATATACGTTTCCTGTGCTCTTCAGACAACGGTAGATTATAATAGGATATACTGGACTCTAATGACATCTCTTGCGATAGCTTCCTGTCTCATAAGTAATAGTCCAATGGGGGAGTCGAATAGGAACCATTCTTGTAAATAAAGTGACTTTAACAGAGTCCTTTCCGGCAGATGACGTGGGAGTTCTAATTCAGTCAGATTCGAATCGGTACGTAACGTACATTGATTCTAATAGAATATATTGTGTAGTCCAATAGGGCTTATTGTGATAGCTGGATTCTCATAGGATGCGTTCAATATAACAATTGTGTCAGCGTTGAAAGAATTGGCAGACTTTCCACGAAATCGTCATTTACAAACTTTCTTCGTTTCCCCATCAGAGAGCAACTTTGCCGCCCACATTAGCCATCTCTAAGTTTGAGGCAGATATTCATTTAAAAGCTACAGTAAGGTAAACCCAACTGTTCGGGAAAACCATTGTTTAGTGCCAAAATCTCGGCCGTATGCCGTTAGTTATTAATCTGCTTGGGCAAGCCATGCGGGGAGGGTATCACAGTACTTGATATAATCGAAAGATAGTTTCATCTATTTTTTTGCTTCAATCTCCAATATAAAATTTTTATTTTCACTCCAATTTGTCGAAAACCTTCTATTCAGCTGGTGCTTTGATTATTGCAAGTGTTTGCTAAAAAAATTTTCAAATTAATTTTGGTCTGATAACAAATGTTGTTTTCGAATGCATTGATCTTTGTGGCGGATGATACTTTTATTAAAAAACTTGTACTTCAAAGGAAAATCGTGAAATTTGGTTACGTACATCATTTCATTGAATGAAATTTAATTTTGTCGAATTTTTAGTTCAATTAATGGATAGCCATTAAACTAGAAAAGAAACTTTCGTTGGTCATGTTTAGAAAGAATTTTCTCAACAACAAGATACTTATGAAGTGAAAAATTAATCTTTTCTTGTTTTCATATATATTTTCAATAAGTAGAGAGATAAGTAGTTGTTCAAAGCATGTGATAGCGAAGTAAACTCAGACATGTCATTGCTGTATTGATTTACAAAAGTAATTTTCAAAGTTTTAAGGAAAATTACATTTCGAAATTATAAAAAAATACAAGACGATCTGAAGAGTAATAACTTTTAAACATTATTAAAACTTTCAGATTAGTTACTTAGATTGGTTACTGTTAAGATGAGCACATACACACACACACACACACACACACACACACATACATGCGCGCGCGATAAACACTAAAACAATAAATATGAAAACTTTTTAATGCTAATATCACAACGAAATTCTTGCTAAGAATGGAATGAGGTGCAAAAGAAACGAAATTATGGCGACAGTGTATTATTATTATTATTATTAGACCAGGGCATGTGACAATAAATTCGGCTATATGAAGTCATCTACACGTCATTAAACTCATTTTACCGAAATATGAATTTGCGCATAAGAAAATATTTAGAAGAAATCATTTTCAATGAGAGAAAATTGCTATAAAGTCTCTAGTGATTATCCGCAAATGTTTACACAGCGGATCAAAATAATTCGATTACGTCATTTGCACTCTTCTAAGAAAACTAGAGACAAAGGAAACCGGGAGGCTTCAATGTGGTGGTTTTTACTCTTTTTCTGCACATGTGTATGAGTGTCAAAAGCCTCCTCCACAGACAGCATTCAATGGTAATACCTGGTCGACTAATGGACTTTAATCATGAAAATTGAAATTAATTATCAGAGATCATGAATATTTAGAACCGATATTGCACTGAGAAAAACATGTAACTTGGAAGAAAGGAAATCAAGTTCAAACAACAATTTCGGTCTTGGAAAATATTAGAAAAAAAAGGATAAGATGAAAAAGGAGGACGTAAGCCACAGTTTAGTCGTCAGAGATCATCCATAAGGATTTATATTTGCTTTTATTCACTAATCATTTGATGATAGATTTTCTTTCTTCAATATTTTACTTCACTATAATATAAGATATAGAAGAAGTAATTCTTCTCGCTGATGGGTCTGTACTTATTTTAGAGGACATGCGGTTTTGTTTCCACTTCTATTAACTCATTTGTCTCCCCTCTCGTGAAAGCCACTTATTTAGTAAATCAGTTGAGACTTTTTGTTTCTTTAACTAAAATAATTTTAATAAAACATTCAACGTTTAAACCAGTCCGTCTATATGTTAGCAACATTTAGTCGAAAGAGAATTGGATAACATTGCGAGAAAGCATTGAGAAAACGTGGAAATTGAATAATGTCTTAAGGAAGAAAACCATTGTTCAAATTTTTTAAATATATTTTTTTTTTGTTCTCTTTTAGATAAGTTTGGTAGGCACGCTTTGAACCTTTAAAGAGTATGAGGAAAAATTTTATTATATATGAAATGTTTTTTCTTCGGAATTTCGAATCCTTTCCGGAAAGGTTAGGACTGATAGGCTAAAAAGTCTTTCCTCTTGATTCCTAATTTCTCTAATGGACTAAAAACATGTGCCTTTAGAACTCACATACTTTCATTTTAAATCAGTTTCACATGAGAATCCGTTAGCCCTTTAAGTACAAAAAAAAAGTATAGAAGAAAGAGTCTTTCTCCCACACAAGGGTTAATCCATTTTTCAGTACGCAAAGTGCACAATTTGCTTACATTTTATGTTTCCCACAAAGCAAAGCTATCTGTTTAGTAAACATACGATGAGTACGTCATTAAGAGGAAGAGGAATAAACGATCACTTAAAATGATGATTCTCTGTCGTAGTCATGAGGCAAAGAAATCAAAGCTTGACTAATTCAAGAAGCGTGCATTTACCTATGTTCGTAGTATCGTGATTCAATTAAAAATTATTCCGGCATCTAAACAAACAAGACAAAATAAATGCAAGCGAACATTCACAACGAGTGTGTATTTTAACCTGCATGTACCCCCCATCTTACATTTTGTATTCGTACACGATGTGAATTTTTCAATTTCAATTGTCTTAAGAACAAACAAAGAAAACTCTCCCACCTGCCTTTCGATTTGGTGGACATAAACTTCTTAAATTCCAAAAAAAAAAATTACCTTATTCTCGGCAATAAAAATGTCTTATTAGCTGTTTATTATCAGCCTGCTACTTAACGTACAGTAAATAAATTTTGCGACAATCTTGATGATTGCTGAGCATATATTTTTATTTTTTTATGATTGATATGTAAATTCTTACAATTGTTTATATATATATATATATATATTTTTTTTTTTTAATTCTCTTATATCTAAGGTAAAGCAACCTCTTGTTAACTCGTACAGTTTTTATAGCTAATGAGTATGCTTTTCAAAAGGTCAGCATTTGAGTCCTTCAATCCCTGTACTGGACTCTTCATTTTAATACCTACACAGTATACTTTAAATGAAGAATACAAGAATACTTTATAACAAATTTTCATGATCGATTTAAGTAAAAAGTACTGTACTTGGGGCTATCTAATGTTCAACAGCAAAAGTAAATAAAGTTTTTACCTTTCGAAAGTTTTTGATTGCATGACTACTATTTTATTAATTAAAACATCCAGGAATATGTTGCAAACGGTAGCAAAATGTTGACAGGAAATCTAAGAGAGTTTTGGTTCAATTTTAATTAAACTCAAACTAAGAAATTGTTAAATTTAATTGTAATCAAAAGATGCGGTAAATTCTTCTTAATTTTACACAAGATGAGAAAATTTTCTACAATTTCCAGTGGGGGTTTTTGTGTTGTCTTACTGCAACTTTCATGTTTATAAAATAAGAAATTAAAATTTGTTTGCTTAGCTTAATAATAATCCATACTATGGCTGCAAATAATTATTGCAAAATAATTACGCCTTCAAATGCAAGTGGATAGCAGTTATTCTAATTATTAGCTTTATATTTATGTTAGTAGAAACTTTTTAGATTAGTTTTGTGTCTCTGTGAATTCTCGCTTTACGGATCATTTGGAAATCTTTTATTTTATTAACAAATCGAATGAATTGCATATAAAAAGGAGATAACCAATGACGTTAACTTAAATTTAATAATGTTTTTGTTTATGCTTCTTTTAATGGGTCCGTGTGACTTTTTATTTGCACTCCATTTAAGTCACTAAAATTCAGAATTGGCCGGCAATCTCTATCTCTCTTTCTCTCTCTCTCTCTCTCTCTATTTCTCTCTCTCTCTCTCTGTAAAGAGATTCCTTTTTTCTTCATTTTAATTGTTTCTTTTAAAAAATCATTAGTAAATTTTTCTCTATACTTTTTTAAATTCATTATCAGATAATGAATTTCTATGGGTTTTGTTAATAGGTTTGTAACACCCCGATATAACTATGGAATAATGTAAAAAAAGTAAGTCGTCATTGTGTACGCAAGCTTGCCGAACTATTCAAAAATCAAAAAATCACACTTAAGGTAAAATTAATCCTTGTAACCTAATATGATTCGAATTTTCAAGGACCGTCTATAAGTAGATTTGCGCAGAACTCTACTGCCTATTTTAGTTGTTCATTGATACATTGTTGTTCCTTGTAGTGAAATTTTGATTGCGTACTTAAGATTAGCAAGTGTAAAGTATATCCAAGCTGCCTAGCTTAGCGTCGGAGCGTTAAGACTGCCGTCCTAGTCACTATTAAAAAATAATTCGTTTACTCCACAATAGAACTTTCATAACATCTGTCTCTTTATTCATAAATTTTTTACTTTTATATATTAAAATTTCTAATGGTTAAAATTAAAAAAAAAAAAAAGAAGTTATTTTTATATCGCTTATGTGATTTAATTTGTTTACATTTTATTCTCCTAACTTAAATCTATGTGATTGTGTTGTTTAGTGGAATTCAAGTGTTATTTATGTTAAATATGCTGATTACGTGTTTTTATTATCAAGCATAAAACTACTTACGCAATGTGCTATGCATAAATTATTTTTAACATCAGTTCTTGCATTGACCAATAACACTACACATTCATGGCTTTTGCGAAATCTTTCTATGCAGAAAGTAAGTTTCTCTATAGCGGATGAGTACTATCAGATTTGATGTAATGTAATATTTTTTTTTTTTTTCTTTCAAAAATACGATCTTACGAAAAAGGGTACGTTCGAGATGTTTGTAAATATCTTACGCTACAACTAAGAAAGTGTCTTTTAACCTCATTCGCGCAGAAGCTGGAATTTAGACTTTGAAGTCGAGGTAGATCATGGTATGACCTAGACAGTAAGTAGTTTCTTCTTTAAACTTGTTTGTCTATTTTACGCTTGAAACTTTCAATGTCTGTTAAAATTATATTCGGCAAACACGAAAGCTACTCTAATAGCTAGGGGATATAAGAAAAACCACAGAACGACAATAACAATATCAAAATACACACAAATCTTTGTTTAAACGGTAGACACGTTCCTTACAAATCTGCGGAAAATAAAAAATTCTCCAAAAAATATATACAATCTTAGGGTATACTTAAGGAGCTTTAAAAAATCGTGTAAGATGAAAAATTTCGAAACCGTGCAAAAAAAGTTAAAATGAAAACCACACTACATTTTGATAAAACAAAAAAAAGATCATCAACTCACCGCTACTTGGTAACAAGCGTCCTCGTTGATTACAAACTGGATCAAAAATGCTATCAGCCATAGATATGTTATATAACATCAGCGGGTTTCAAACGAAGAATTTCGTTCGTAGTAGACCTGGTCGCTAACATATGTGTGGGCATACACCGACTCACTTCTGATCATAATATTCCCTCAATTGTACTTTGTTGTATATTCATTAGTCTCTGTGGGACGCTGTCAGACGCTGTAGAATTGAAGAAAAATTTTTTTTTTTTTTTTTTTTTTTTTTTTTTTTTTTTGTATTCGTGCTCGAACAAAAAATTTCTTTTAAAAAAGACCGCATAAAAAAAGAGTTGGGTATATAATATTGTTCAGCAAGATGCAAGAAACGAACAAAGTGAGATTGCTGTACAATCTATAAAAAATTTAATAGAATTTTTGCTTATATTTTATAAATATTTCTAAACAATCTTATCCAAAGGACAAGGCACTGCAGGATATCTGTGCAGCCCATACCACTCGCGACTTTATATAATTTCACTTTGTACACCAATCACTGTTAATTGTAAATACAGAAGACATTCAAGATTAAATCTTTGTAAAGCATAGAAACAGCTTCAGATGTGGTATCAATCACCACCTGTCTGTTTTTGCTCATTACAAGCATCTTTAGCTTAGCTCAGCTGTTGAAATCACGATTAGCACCTCATAGATAGATGCTTGCAACGATAGCTGCTCCTTTGAAGTTTACACAGCTGTCATATAGGCAAAGACTAATATTGTTCTTGGTCTAATAATCATTCCCATATTTCATAATCTTCCTTCGGGGGCGTTTATACAGGCGTTTAGATTAGACCAGATTTGTTTGTGCTGCATTTTCCCTTTTTGTTGTTAAGCCTGTTGTTCAACTCTACGTCAACTGCATTACTCTTCATCTGCATTGCTTTTCATATGGTATTTTCCCGTTTATGTTCAGTTTCTTTGTCTATCGTACAGTTTGCAACTGACATGCTATGTCGTATATGCCAAGGGATGACTACGTCTGCATAGAAGATTAAATTTTCGCTCCTAGCCATACGGTATCGCGTTCTATTTGTGAATTTTTCAAACAATCATAATGCACAGGTACATGCTTTGCCTATTTCCATAAACCGTATGCTGATTACCATACAGAGCAATTTAACTTTAATTATCATTTTCTGAGTTTTTTTTTTTGTTTTTTTTTTTATTTTTTTGATTTGAAAAAATGGTATGGCGTTTGAAATTAATATATGCAGCAGATAAATAATAAGTCAATGCCTGCATGTATACTTCCATATGTTACATGCATACAAACACACACATACATATATATATATATGTATGTATATACAAAATTACTTACATTTTTATATCATATATAAAAATTTTATGCGAGCTGGAAAGTTTTTTTTGTTGAATTTTAGTTTTTATGGCTCATCTGCTTCTTTTCCTTTTTTTTTTTTTTGTTTTCTCTCTTTACCATTAAAATTATTTTGCAAATTAAAATTTCATAATCAATCAAACGCTTCAATATACTTAAGGATTGAAAAATATAAATCCACTCACTGCCTCAGGCATAAATCCATTTCAAGTTCACCACGATTGCCCGTTAATAGCAATAAGAAATTTTGTGCAAATTTTTGCTATACAGGCATACGCTATAAAGGCAAACTTTTGACATAAATTCAAAATCGTCTTTTCCATATTTCTTTAAAGAACTCTCTGAAATTTGTGCAAATTCTCTATGTAAGCAACTTTTTCGTCATACCGCATCAATTTTGCAACATGAACTACATAATATTTATAGATGAAAAAGTTTTTGAAAATTTTTTAATAAAATAAACGAACGATTAGTTAGCAAAAAAAACAAAATTCAAGTGAAAAATGTAGACATTTGTTGATAAATAATACGCAATTTAAAAAAAATTAAATTAATAATTGCAAACATTTCTACAAACTTAGCATGTACTACATAACTGTTATCATCAATGGATATTAGAGCGGACAGCGGAAATTTTTTTAAAACAATAAAACAATAAAAGATGATAAATGACTTTTTATCGTTGCTTTGTAAATGAATAGCAAGCAACATCTCTTAAATAATAGACAATGATATGTTCAAAGCGAACGTGAAATCAATAACAAAATTTCATTAGGCCATAGACGAACTCGAAATGCTCTCGATCATCTATATGATGTCAGATGTCTTATGTTCAGTTCACATTATAATTTATAAGCTAATCTTTCGTACTTAACTTTTAAATTCAATGTTAAATATGCTTTGATTCAAATATCGATAGCTATTGAATGTAAAATTAAAGCTTACCTTTATTATAGATATTGATATTTGCCAGAATTTTTACATAGAGCTTGCTTGTGTATTATCATGATGTCCTCAATCCTCGTTCAACTGTAGTTTTAAATGCGTTGTCGTCCATCGATTTCAATGCGTGATGATGCGAGAAGGATAGCTGCTGTTATGTGAGTGGCTTTATAATCATTTTTAAATGGTTTTAAATGTTTTTAATTTTACATAACAGTAATTTTGGCAACTTTGCAAGTTAAAACCATAAAATTGAAAGTTCGACTAGAACAATGCACAACAGCGTACAATTTAGTTTTAGTTGTATGTTGCGGTTTTAGCAGTTACTTGTTTTTCTCATTTTATAAAACATACGTTGCTATCAACGCGGTGTATGTCTTATAAACGCAACTGTAATTCAAACATTCAATAGGAGAGGATAGCTAGCTAGTATTATGACATCGTGAGTTGTCTTGTAAGGTATAGATACATTTAATATTTTCCATAACATACGTAATGCCTGGAACCAAATCGGAGCATTTTAACATAGTTCACTTAACGTATACGATGTACTAACTAACGTAATGTAATGGACATGTATTCCATAAATCAAAGCGGAGCTAATTATTTAATTATGTCTTTACAAATTTCTGCAATTGCGACTTAACTCACAGTTTTTTCATCTTTCGACCTTCTTGCCTAATGCCGGAGGAGTTAAGACAACGGTCGCTTCATGTATTCCACCTAGGCTTCGTCCTTGGCCCAAAATAATCAATGATGTAGACTGAAAAGAAAATATCAAGCAAGCAGACATATAGGCTGCCAGATAGACGGACGGATAGACAGGCCGATAGGCACTCAGCTGGATAAACAGACACATAGATAAGGATACGAACGGACAGGTACAGCGATAGCTGCGGTAGTTCTGGCAAGCAAGTTACCCATCGAGCAGTTGCTTAAGAAGTAGCTCTATGTTCGTAACGCAAACAAAGAAACAAAAACAGTGGAAATCTACAAAGTTAAAATACCTATCCAACAGAATATGTTAACGGAAGAGTCCATGGCTAGGTAATGCGAAAGGGAATCCCTGATGGTTGTCACTAGTGAGCTCTGCGCTGTCAGGTACGTCCAAAAAAAAAAACACGTGTACATATGAACAAATGGGCAGACAGACAGATGGACTGATAGGTAGACAAATCGGAAACCAGACATAGTAACGGACAAGCGACATGCTTAAATCGAGAAGAAGAAGAGAAAAATGTATAATCAAAACGTCTCGGAAAAGATGTGCATATGTATCATGTGTCGATTTTACTGTATATTCTTCCAACCGTCACTGACCGGACGAAAAACTAAGTGCATTTACCTTCACTTAAGGACACCGTCAATGATAAAGCAAATAATTTTAAAACTTGTGAAAAGCGAAGGAAGCTCGAATGACTATTGTATTATATTTCGACAAAGGAGGAATTATTTGGAAAGTGACTGAATACACATAAACTTTTTGAAATATAAACTATGTGAACTAAATATAAATTACATAAGTTCTTCAATATTTAAAAAAAAAAAAAATTCATTTAATCACAACACTGTACAGAAGTAATTATTTATATCGTGGAAAAGGGAAAAAAAGAAGCAAAAAAAAAAAACGTTATGTCATTAACTGAGAAGAAAGAAATTGTTTTCAAAGATTTATCGGTTTTACTTTGCTTGCTTTGCGAAAATGTTATTTTGCATTTTTGTAAGCCAGGAAATGTTGCAAACATCCGCTTTTACTCCCGTTAAAGTGTTTGCGACGAAACGCAACTTAATTGAATTTTATAACATGACATAGTCGAGTTGCGTTGTAATCACTCAAAGCCGGTTCTTATCAGCAGACACGTTAATGGTATTAGATTTAAATTATTATACGAACGAACACTTCATTTAATACTGAATAATGAGTTGATAGTATAAGTACACATATGATATAATTATATCTATGTAAACATAGCGCGCATTCATAAAAATATTATCTCATTATTAAAGACTTCTAAAGTATCTCTCAAGGCAAAGGTAAAGGATCTTAATATTTATTCTCGCTTTTAAACATTCTCGTAATATATAATCAATTTTGATAATAACACAGCACAGCCTTAGCGCGATTTCATGTAATTACTTTAAATTGTTATTAATCTTGTGAATGCGTATGTTGTTTGAAAAGTTTCCAACCTGAACGTGAAGACAGCAACATAAATACACAAGAACGGGAACGAAAATGTTTCTGAGTCGATATGTGAATGCTTTCGTACAAAAGGAAAAAACTGAGCATCGGGCTGTCGTTAATAAGACGCAGTGGATGTACGTTATTGAAAAACAAGACGCGTCCACTCTAAGTTGCACGCTTCTCTGGTTTTGCGGCGAATCTGTCCAATCACAGTCTTTGAGAGTACTTTGAGTGACTTTGACTGCAACCGTTGACGGGAACATGGCTCAAGTGCTTAGATAGATAGCAGAGGCAGCCAATCCGCAATTACAGATGAAAAGATCAGATCGTTACGAAAATTTAAGCGTATTTGGTCGACCTCGGAAAATCGTTCTAAAAAAGGATGCATCAAATTGCTGGACAGATTGCATAATTCTCGAGCGAAAATAAAGAGTTTTGTCTTCTTTATTGGGTCGGAAACTTTTCAGCTAATCTTCAAATAAACGAAAATTGTAGAAATCGAAAGACAATAATAATTAGTTTTTAATGAGATTTATATCCATTAGTAAATCGTCCGCTTAAGTCCTTGTTAACTTGTATCGAATTTTTATCAAAGGCAAACGCATGAAACGAAACATTTTATTCTCACAATCTGCTGAGTTCTGGATATAACTTTCAAGAATTTAAATAATAATTTATTTATAATTACTATACGAGGTGCAAAGAGCAAAATCAAAAGAAATTAATGTGGAAAACAATTAAATAATGAGAAATATTTTAGGCTCAACGCACAATTGTCCGCTATTGACCTCGCCTTCATTATGTAAGTTCACGCAAATTCGTTTTCAGCGTAGAACTATATTAAAGCCTTACACACATCGTTATGGCGTATTAATGGTACACTTGTCTTGAGTGGGAAATTACTTATACTCCCATCCCTCACTCACTGAGATTTCCAAATCTTTGAGTGTCAACCTAAGCTATTAAGATTAGATTTGAAACTATACATAACACGCTTACAAAGGAAGGCTTAGGAACATCGAATGAACATAGAATGAAAATTAGAAAACCATAAAAAAGTCTTCTTATTAATAAGGCAAGTGCGTGGGTATGCTTATTATCGACGTTGGCCCCCGTTCTTCCAAAAACAATTGCATGTAAGTCATATCTTCAAGCCAGATCTGTACTGTGTTAAGCTAAAAAAAATAGGTGACAAGTTTTTTTTGTTTCATTCTTTAAGTATTTGAACAAGTGTTCAGCAGAAGCACACTCTGGACTAAAATTTCAGGCTGAAGACAAATATATTCAGTTTGTGAGAGCTTGAAATCACTTTTATAAGCGTTAGAAAAAACAATCAATAATGAAAAAAGGCATTCACTGTTCTCTGCTAATTCGCATAAGAAGAAGCAATCAAGGAATGAATATCAGAGAATTTATTTTAAACGGAGAACAATATTTTTTCTCTTTACTTTAGTGTTCGCATAAAAGTATTAGGAAATAAAAAAAAGTACGCTTTAAATAAGTTTAGCAATAAAAGTAGACAAGTAAAAGTAAAGTAAAAACAAGATTTAAGATGATTTTCTTAGAAGACCGAGATTCGGATATAAAAAATAATATGCAAATTTTTTTTTTTTTTGCGTCAGGAAACTCGCTCTCTGTTTGTATTTGACGTTTTGGAATCGTTTTTATTGTGAATGTTAGCTGTACTTCCCACTTTTACCGAATACCGCTTATGGCGATTTCAACGCATATAGCAAGGTGTTACTGCGAACACACAATAGCATAATGGTGCCGTAAAAATCTACTCAGCGCAACCAAGGTAAGCATTGCTCTCTTATATTTTCTACACTTCACAGGGGGTATATTGGATTTTTTAAATGTTTCCAAAGCATAATAATAATCTGCATTGAATAGCACACAAAGTAGATAATTTTGTACAACGTAAGCAGCGGAATAGCCTGTAGTGTGCTATGTCGTATAAACGCTTGTTGGAATCAGGATTACGACCTTTCTATCTGCAACAATAAATCTATTATTATTATTAAAAATAATTTAGACTAAGTCTCAAAGCACTTGCCCCATCTGAACCTATGTCCAATCGAGCTTGATCTGTCCTTTCGTTAATTTAAGAATTAAAGAACGAAAATTGCAAATTGTAAAGTTTTAAACTTAAAATCTTAAGCGTGGATTTCAAGCTTAGCTTGGAAATCAAATAAATCGGATTAAAATGTCGCCCATATTTAGCGATAGAAGCCGTGGTTGTTAGTTTTTATAAAGTTCCGCTCACACTCATAAAAATAGCATTTCGAATATGCATTTGATACTACATATGATCGACTTATCAAATAAGTGAATCTTCTCTTCAACGCGCAATCAAATGTACCTAAGCTATGGGATAATATACGAACATAACTTCCTTCTTCTTTCTCCCTCTTATATCGAACTAAACGAAAAACAGATATCGCGACCGCCTTACCATAATCTAAGTCGGCATCATTAATGGAGCAGATGTCCGTTTGTCAGTCTACTTTTGCTTTCTTCCCTTTAGCTGGCGAAAGCTGGAATTGGGTACCGCTTATAGCAAAGTAGTTTAAAACCGCCACTATTAAATCTAAGCGGGTTCATTCATAGACCTTACTTACGACTGTTATGCGGTCGGTAGAAGCGCAACCGAACAGGCTTATCCCAGGTTGTGGTTAGCTATTCGTATAATATCTCCCCACTCCAAACAAAACAGACAATAACAAGTAAAAAAACTATTATTGGCCGCGACCGAATCTTTTATACCCATCGCTGTTATTCGTTGTACATCATCGTGGCATCCGCGATGTTTAATTTGTAATCAACACACTTAACCTGCCGCAATCTAACCTCCAAGTCCTTTTGTTTGGCACCCAATCGATTATTCTGCTAAGAAGCTTCCACGTTGTCGGGTCCACGATATTTATTTTAGAATTAACATTTTCAATATTCTGTCTTATTTGTCATGTAACTAATAAGCAGAAAATAGTAAAAAAGGGGAAAGTAACCGATTCTTCCCATTTTTATACAGATGCGGCAGACCTAACCATAGAATATACAACGAGTAAAAGACGAAATTATTTTTATCTTTGAAAACAAAGATGTCTTCAGTTTACGTTGTACTGAGGGCGTGTCGTTTCACCGATATGGCCCATTTTCAACACTAACGTGTGTCAAAAAATTTCCAATGTTTCTGCCGAATTTAAGGTCCATAACTTTATTTTTCCGACCGTGAGGGTGCCTATCGCAGGCTACACAGACAGAGAGACAGACGGGGATATTTAAGTCTTTTCAGAATTTGATACCGATCAAGTATATGTATATACTTTATGAGACCTGTGGAGCTTCCTTCCGGGTGTTGCAAACATTTTGGCAAAATGAATATAACCCCCTTTATCCTTAGAGTAAGATCACGCAAAGGTCTTTAGATAGTAGATATGAATGTGTACGCAACGGAAAAGAGAATAACTGTATATACCTAAGGATTTCCGCTATTATACGCCAAAATTACATTTCCCTCTAAACAGAGTATTCCGTCCTTGTGAATATTAACAAATATTAGCGTAAAGATGTTGCAGGCATTCATACGCCTATGCATGTACTAAGTAAATGTTTATGTATCCGGCCTTAATGCCTGTTATTCACAGTGTTTAGTAATTGAAAAAACGCATTAAACCCTATTAGTATAGGTGAATAGTTAATGATGCTGATAATTGAACATTGTGAAAAGCTGATTTTGTGGTTTAGTTTGTTTTATACGCTCGGTTGTGCTTGCGGTCCGATTGGCTGGCAGTATACGCCTTTAAACAAAAATGTTATCGCATTTACAGTGCGAAAATATTTTAAATTTATTTTTCATAATTTATAACAAAATCATTGATAAGTTAATTGATTGAATTTTCTGGAAAGCATGCAAATGTTGCCCAACTTGATAATAAAATCAAATAGATAATGCTTTTAATATCATTTGGAAAATTGAATAAACACTGGTAGTGATAACATGAAGAGGAAGGTTATGTGAATCCAAAATAGTAATAAATGAAAATAAAGAGAACTTCTCCTACCTTTTTTTAACGGTTTCGTACCCCCCCAACACCAAAAGACGGGCGTATGTTTACATTATCGTTTCCGTAGGAGTGCACAGAAACACGTCCGTGTAACTTAATGATAAACATTTAATCGTAATCACTATAAGGTCTTAATAGTAGCACTACCTTTAATGGTTATAGCACAGGTATTGTTCCACAATTTTTTGGGTATTTTTACTCATGCGAGAAGGCCTTCAAAGATCTGAAATCAATTTTCTTTTGCTTGCTATAGTTTTCGCGACACTGAAGAAATATGCCTATATTCTCTGAAATCGCTACAGAATGCGAAAATTTTTGAACCGATTATGCAGGCGGATCTGGCGAGTATTTGCTCGGTATTTCTATTTTTATTTCTATTTCTACTGCGATCGCGACTGCAGCGATGGTTGTAATTGCGGACGTGACTGCGACTTTGACTAGACTTAGATTGCGACTAGACCTAAACTTTCAAAATAGAAATCAGAGAAAATATCCTTTTACTTGTTTCAGCAATTAAGGATAATTTCCATAATTTTATGTTTCTTATTGGAATTAATCTTAACCTTGAAATTTTTAAAAAGTTTGCAAACATAAGGCTAATCTCGTAAGCTATTTCTAAGCTAACTTTATGTTTCAACAAGCTGATACGTGTGATACGTCAATAGATGTTTTCTGAGAAAAATTAAAGTCTCGTTTTCATTCTCATTCTCTTTCTTCTTGTTTCTTTTTTTTTTTTTTTTTTTTTCTTTTTTTTTCTTTTTTTTTGAACATTGTGACAATGTATACCATATTTCGCATATCCGAGATTTGGTTTTATTTCTTTTCGTGTCGCTGAAGACTGGCATTTAACTGTGAAATGTTATTAGACTTAAGCACCTTTGTAAATGATGACAGTTTTTTTTTTTTTTTTTTTTTTTTGAGAAAATACGAGTTCGCCTATAATTTGTTGATGTTCGATGAAGGTCTAGTTCCCCATCAAACTCTTTTAACTTCGTATCATGTTGGGATTTAAAGTTTTGTATTTTTGTATGTCATGACGCGCACACTTTCTATTCAACACAAGAAAGTTTATTGAAGGGATAAAGTGGATGTTCATACAATCAGGATACAATTTCATTTCTCCTCAAACCTATTTTTGTCTATCGAGCAATCCACCTGGAAAGTAGATAGATATGAAATTTGTGTATAGCGGAGCTTTCCCGAGGTAATCGATCAAACAAATTTGTCCATCTTTTTTATATAAATCTATCAAGAAATATTTGCATGAAAATTGTGGACCTTTGCAGCGTTTTTGAGTAATCGTGAAAATCTGTCAACATTGTGCGCCTAAAGAAGAAAGGCGTACTCAGCGTTAGTCATTAGTCATCATTATTTAAGATGATGGATATCCAAAATTCGCTCTAAAACATGTACACCTTTCCTAGTTATTGTCTCGAAAGTAAAAATCATACTTTCCTGTGCGCTTTGCATTATTCACTTCCGGCTTAGTTTCTGTATTCCCTTTGATAATTCTTCAGTTTACTGTGGATTTTTCGTGTAGTTTACTATATCTTTGGAGAAGAAAGTAAAAGATGAAATTTCTTTCTCTTTTTTGTTTTGCTCTTTACTTTTTATCTTAAAATTTAAACAAAATATTATTCTTTTTCTATTGCGGCATTTATTATTATTATTTCTTGTTTACTTAATGCTACGCAATTTAAGTTGAAAGTTTTATCAAACTTTACCTTTTTTAACTTTTTCGTCAATTTTGTTAAAAGTCACAAGTTATTTACTTTACTGTAATATTTGTTTTCCGTTTGACGACAACGCGACTTACTGATAAAATGCGAAATGTTGTTGCTCTATATAATATAAACAATGTTCGCCGCTAACGTTCGAATAGATAAAATTTTCAAAAACCAAAAGTACATAAAATGTTAGACAAACGTTTTGTAGCAAGTGCAGCATGATGTTGCCGTCAAGAATACGAAATCGCAATACGTCATCTCTGCCAATAAATAGTCAATTGTTTATTAGAAGTGAAAACAACAAGAAAAGTGTTCAAAAGGAATTTCCATAAATGCAATTTAGCGCAAAAAAAAAAAAAAAGAAGAAAACCCCAAGTTTTATTTATTGCTCTTTTAAACACTAAAACATTATTTATTTTGCATTTACATCAACATTTTTAAGAAATCAATCTGGTCTTTGTGTCGTGCTTTGCCATTTTATTTTTTAGATGATTCTTTAGTAATTGTTTCATTTTCCCCTATTATTAAAAAAAAAACGCTGTATTTCAATTCTCTTCTTCTTAACATAAATATCTCTTTTTCACATCCCCTTTGGATTGATAGCAATAAATTGTTTTTGTTTGCTTCACTGCATTGCACTTATGTAGGAGAAGCGATTTTGATAATCTCTTCGTTCGTGTGCTGCTTAAGAAATTGATTTTAGATCTTAGGATTTTATTAAGAACTTTGCTAGCAAACGAAAGTTTAGTAAATATATTTTAACTCTATTTAAAAAAAAAAAAAAAATTTACTTTTACTTCCCTTCTTTACTTTACTTTACTTTCGTTGTTTACTTTTGCTTTCTTTCTTCACTTAACTTTACTTGTTCTTGTTCTTTACTTTCTTTGTTTATTTTGTCACCTGTTTTTTTTTTTTTTTTGTTCTTCTTTTTATTTCAAATTTCATTAACTGTGGATTTTAGCCATTTATGCTTTACGCATTCTCCTTACGACCAAATTACTTTTACGATTTCCCATCGTACGTGAAATGAGATGTTTTCACTAAAACCGCTTCGCTGTTACTTAAATTTAGTCTAAAAATATACTTTGTTTGCTAGATTTAACAAGACAGAGCTTTGCAGCATTATCAGCACCACTGAAAACCGGTTGACTCGGTTCACTAACAATCAATATCTTTAACGTAATGGGTATGGTCATCCAAGGCTAGCTCAATGAACATAAAGCATTTGCAAGTTTTCCCTTAACTCTCAATGACTCTAACAAGAGCGCGTTTTAGCGGTTAGATGTTTAGCCAAGATACTGGAACAGCCGTTAGAGACGATACCATCATGCATCGATTCGACGTCGCCAATTTTTGCACTTTTCAACCGTCAACACGCTGATAGATGGACCAATTAATCGAAGTCTAACAAATCTGGTTTCTACATTTCTTAGGAATAGAAGGTCTCATTATTATAAAATAAATGAAGAAGAAAAGGTACTAGTGCTCTATACATTATTTCGTGAAAAATTTCTTAAAAAGATCAATCACTATTTTTTTATTGTTAATAAATTTAATTTCTTTAAAAACTAATTCCTAAACCACTTGCAATTGTTCTCAAATTTTTTTTGAAAATCTTCCCCTTATTAACAAATATATATTAACAAGTATATAACAAATATTTTGTGATGTCGATTATCTACCTTCATCTTGTACATAGCCTAGCAAAATGGTTTGAAAAGAAATTTTCGTTAATACTAATTTTTCTTTCTTAAACTCTTTTAAGGATATCACGATTTCATCAATTAGATGATGCTGAAGGAGTTGGACAATTGGTCGACAATTTCTGGCATGGCTTAATACAAACATATAAACTTTCGTCTCCTAAAATGGATTGTAAGATGTGGTATTGGCTTCATCAAGATCAGACAATATACTCACCACGTCTACCAGACTATATTATTCGGTATTGAACATTTCGCATTTAGCGAAGAATGTTTGGAAATTCAATACATACTGCGATCACGTTAAACATGAACTTACCATGTATAGAAAGCAGAAAACCGCAACACGCGAGCTAATTAAATTTTAATCTGTAACGCAAATATCAGACCTGTAGATTGCCGTGCATTCGACCAACGATGTTATTTTGAGAAAATATTACATGAACATTGAATGGTATCGAACAAAGAATACGGAACGTTACGGGCAAAGCGGATGCTCGCTGATCCCGCATAAAAACATCAATCATCTTCAATTCATGTCACTTACTTTCAAAAAGCCAAGAACGCGTAGACTACACTCATAAGAACATCAATCGTGGATGTGTAATGCCGTAAATCGATATGTCGATGGCGGAAGTTGTCCATTCCAGAACATTCGAATCATGCCTTCAACCATGTTTTTGGTTATTCCCCGTCCTGACCGCTCAGAATAGTTCTTCAAGGCGTCAAGTATTCAGGTGTTAAATAGGTCTTGGTTTGTCGGAAGAGAGGGCATTCCCTTAATCATGAGCAATCCAATCTGGCGTTCGAGGAAACAGCAATAATTATAAAATCATGCTTTTTAGGTGTTTTTTATTCCTCTTCTGTGGAATTTTCTTCCTCTTCATTTTTTCTTCTTCTATGTCATCTGTAAAATTTTTTCTGTAAAATTTTTTCTATAAAATTTTTTTTGTAAAATTTTTTTGTAAAATTTTTCTGTAAAATTTTTTCTGTAAAATTGTTTTTGTAAAATTTTTCTGTAAAATTTTTTTTGTAAAATTTTTTCTGTAAAATTTTTTT
>NW_023998417.1:6105357-6105664 GCF_014805625.2 Glossina fuscipes
TTTTCTGTAAAATTTTTTTTGTAAAATTTTTTCTGTAAAATTTTTTTTGTAAAATTTTTCTGTAAAATTTTTTCTGTAAAATTTTTTTTGTAAAATTTTTTTTGTAAAATTTTTCTGTAAAATTTTTTCTGTAAAATTTTTTTTGTAAAATTTTTTTGTAAAATTTTTCTGTAAAATTTTTTTTGTAAAATTTTTTCTGTAAATAAAATTTTTTTCCAAAAATATTTTTTGTAAAATTTTTTTCTAAAATTTTTTTTTTGTAAAATTTTTTTCCAAAATTTTCTTCTCAAAATTTTTCTTGTGGTTT
>NW_023998417.1:6105674-6125908 GCF_014805625.2 Glossina fuscipes
TCATGCATATGCCTTACCATATTTTTGGGCAACATTATGTTGCTAAAAAGGCTGTATATAAACATTGCAACGTCCGCAACATTTCCATTTGATAAAAAAAATTATAAAACACACACACCACAAAAATTTTTCTGTAAAATTTTTTTTGTAAAATTTTTTCCGTAAATAAATTTTTTTTCCAAAAATATTTTTTTGTAAAATTTTTTTCCAAAATTTTCTTCCAAAAATTTTTCTTGTGGTTTGGGTTTTCGATATTTTTGTTTATAAACAATTTTGTGCATATAAACATTTTTCAAATGTTTCTGACCATTCCATCCAAAAACGAAAAATGGCCAACTTTGAGGCGGTTTATTGGCGTTCCTAGCGGTCCTAGGACATCGGGACTGGGTCCATTCGATTCCTTGGGTCGGGCCCAACGGATTCCAGGTGTAACCATGCCCCTAGGAGGCGTATTACGGCCGCTAGAGTGCTTTAAAGTTGCCGATTTTGCCAAAATCATGCATATGCCTTACCATATTTTTGGGCAACATTATGTTGCTAAACAGACTGTATATAAACATTGCAACGTCAGCAACATTTCCATTTGATAAACAAATATGTAAAACACAAACCACAAAAAATTTTCAAAAAAAATTTCAAAAAAAATTTTTGGAAAAAAATTTTCGAAAAAAATTTTACAAAAAAAAAAATTTTTAGAAAAAAATTTTCGAAAAAAATTTTACAAAAAAAAAATTTTCGAAAAAAATTTTACAAAAAAAAAATTTTTGGAAAAAAATTTTCGAAAAAAATTTTTGGAAAAAAATTTTTGCCTACAAATAATACTTACTTGTTGCTTGCTTGCAAACGAATTACCAAACAAATTTATTTATTCCAATTTTGCATTTTATTAAAAAGAAACATTGTTTTATTATTATTACTTTTTCGATTATAATATATTTTTACATGACATAAATATAAATAAATACATCTAGTAAAATAAAAACTTAAATTAACAAACAAAATGGATAAAAATTTCTTTTCTATTTTCTATATAAAACGTTATAAATTTATGTTTGACATAGTCGTAGTATAAATTCAATTTGTAGACTTTCTTCTTTAAAGTGTGGGCAGTGTGCAAGATACATATAGGTGCGGCGGCAAGATAGAAAATCCACGTCACAGCCTTTGAATCCGGTGCCATTGTTAAGAAACCTGTTAAGAAAAAAAAAATTGTTATATAAAAGATTTGTATTAATAAAAAAGGCTTTTAAAAAAATTTGAGAACAATTCTAAGTGGTTTAGGAATGGTTTTTTAAATAATATATAGAGAGCACGAGAAAAAAACGACCTTTTCTTCTTCATTTAATTTATAAAATGAAGATTTTGGAAAGGAAATTTTCGAGATGTTTTGAAGGAATGCCATTCGACCGAAATCTTTTGGCTCAAGTACTCATCGAACTAATGGTTTGTATCTCCAAAAAAAAAAACGTTCTGTTTTGAAAGTCATTATTAAATAAAAGTTTATCCTCTTATGGAAAAAATTACGATAAAGGAACGCTCCAAACATTGGACCACCTTGTTCTATAATTAGAGTAGGAACAATTCTGGAAGGTTTGTGAAAGAGTTACCCCTAACAGGCAATGGTTGTCTTATGAGCCCATATCGGCTAATAGGTCATTACACGAGTATGCTGGCTACATGGATTACATTAAGTAGTAATAGTTAGCCAGAAATATTTCATTCACATATGGATTGATTTTGAGTCAAGTTTGGATTCCAATTAACTTAAAAGTGAACTTGTAATGAATGCGCAAACAAAATGTGCAGTCGCAGCTATACAATATGGAATATATTACGCCAGCTGAAAAATTATTCAACTTTTTTATAATTTCTGATCTTGAGGTTGAAAAATCTCAAAACTTTTCAGAGAATTTTTCATATTCTTGCACGCAACGTAATATGAGTCGACACGGAAAGCGAACGGATGTTCTCCTAAGTTTTCGTTACAATTTTCTGTTGCAGAAGAAAAAACGAAAGGATATGTGGTTTTGCGTGAATGGAGAATGTAGGTTTACTTCAAAGCAGCTCTCTCCTCCTCGTGCCTGGGCAGAGAGTATTGAGCTAGTTTGTCACTCTTGCATTTATTATTTACAAACTCATTTTTGGTTTAGTTCACTTTGGAAATTTCTGAGGAATTTTCAGTTTACAAATATTTCGTTTGGTTTGTTAGTCTTTAGTTTAGTCTTTTAGTTTAGTTAGTATTTTAGTTGTTAGTTTGTTCTCTACTAAATTCGAAAAGAATCTCTACCTGTCACCTTTAATTGCCGTTATTTTAACGATGCCGAGAGAAAAATGATGTTGAAATTAGGTTAACAGTTCCACTATAAAAGCGGAAAGGAAACATTATTTCAAAGGTTTTACGGTTTAATAGAACGATCCTATTATGCAAAGTATGCTTTATGGCTTCTTTCTTAGCTGAAGTATCTATAAGATGAGTGTAGATATAATTTAGTCTATTAACCGTCATTATAGAAGTAACATAATCAAGCGTGACCTGCAAGATCATCAAACGGTATTTATTTGCATTTCAATTCTTTGGTTTCGCCATTATGGACGACTGCCAATTATTTTGAAAAATATGAGTTAAAATAGAATTTTTATGTTGAAAGAAAATGTAAAAGAAACGAAAATGCGTAATAAAAACAAAATTAAATTTGAATTCATAACTAAAACCGCCACTAAAAAATTTAAGCAACTGATGAAACTTCTCTAAGAGTAAAACATCATAAATTATCACAAAAACTTAGTTCCGCTTGCTTGTTGCAAGCATGTCATGTAATCTCTTATAGCACAATACATAGACATTGATATAAGCTGAGTAACTACAGTGAACCAAAATACGTGGAGATTACAAAAAAGATGCTTTCACACGAACTGCACGGAGGACGCTAGCATACAAATGTTTGTACAGACATCCTAACCTAACCGCCATACGCTTAGTGCATTTCGGTAAAATGGTCAGTGTTTTGATGCCGTCACCGTCAACTTGCGAAGTGCATTGAAACACTGAGAGCATTGAAAATGGCCGTGATATTGGCTAGAAACCGCTGTTAGTGTTGGTGTTGGTGTTGATGTGTTTTTGTTGCTGATTTTCAATTACACGTTTTTGACTATTCTTCAGCGCAATGTTTAAATTATTGATTTCTATCTCAACATAGTGAGTAGAGTTCTTGGGTACGCAAATTTACTCTACAATATTACTTCATCCATCATTACCGAAGGGCTTAAGCGCTTAGTTAGCTTCTTATTACCATTCGTTTACCATTTTTGGATGAATATATGGAGGGATTTATATTCCAGATCACAGGCCGGTTTGTTTCGACATTCAGCGATAAGAACTTTATTTAAAAAAAAAAAAAAAAAAAAAAAAAACAAATACTGAAGCAGTTGGGAGTGTTCCCCATTTAGAAACGATTTTAGAATGCTGCGTAAATCGTTTACAAATTAAGAGACTCTCTGTGAAAAAGACTCATTGCCTTTTTGCCAACATTAGCAATGGTAACATAAGCTATAGCAGATATCGCTGCCGTTATCGTTAAGCAATCAGCCTTCATTGTGCACATAAACAACATGTGTTTTTGTCAATTGGTCGCTTTTACATAATCTTTTGAGAATGCATTGCGACAGAAAAAATAAAAATCCGAAAAAGCTTTCACAGTTTTTTGCATAGACAACGAAATTGATTTTTGTCACGCATTTTAACTGATTGAACGAATGCTTTTGAAAGAAACTGAGAACAACTAATCATTAATAGATTGGAAAAAAAAAACGATATTTTACTTGATTTGGACCGAATTTGATTGACACACTATGTGTGTACCGTAAAGTGACAAATGAGACTTTGTTGACGTGATTTAGAAAAGGTTTGCTTTAATGATCGAAACGTAGCAGCGATAACTGTTGCATAGCTTTTCGTTCGTTAAACTTTTTCGTCCAAATATTTGAACTCAAGTAATCTGAAGGTTTTTTTAAACTTTCTTCTTCTTCCTCTTTTTTTTCTGCTATCAGACAAAATCATCTTTCACGGTATTCTTTGAGGAGTTTGGTGCCTTTATCTATTTGAGATTTCTAGATCCAGGATCAGTGTATACTGTCATCGCATTTCAGGTTCGTAGTAGGAGTTGGTTTGATAAAGTCTGCGTCATTCTTGTGAGAGCAATGTAACTACTGTTGAGAAAATGTCCATTTCAAGGATTATTTCATCCGAACTTTGTTCTAATTAAGATTCCTACGGATTTCAAGCCAAGTTAGGCACATTTTATTGTAATGATAAAGCTTTAGCAATAACGACATATTTTGCCGCTAGTTACGCTAGCAGTGTGTCCCCCCACCTCAAAGTTAATCTGCTAGTAAAATAAAAAAAAACACAATTATATTAATCACGACAATGTGGAAGGATGTGACTTATGAAAATTTTTCAATATCAGGGCAATAAATAAATCAGAAGGCACAGGTGAAACCGGATCAGATTCTCTCAGCTGGACGAGAAGGAATGCTTTCTACTAAATCAAATAAACGGATTAACTAAATTAATATCACTTTTACTCACAAATTGAAAATACCCCCAAACATTTTCTAGGTTTATATATAAGCTCATCATTAGGCCTTGGTTAACTTACGGCTTAACGCAATGCGTAGAAAAGTTGGCAAAATAATTGCATAAATCCTGAGCACATAAAAAAAGCAAACTCTTATATTAGCATCGCACAACCCGAGCATTAAGTATCATTCGGTTCGTGCTTGTTATGCGGTAGCGTAGTGTACAATAGACATTACAAAAAATTGTAAAGATATAAAACCACACTCCAGCCAGCATAAATACTTTGCACAGAGAAAATTTTCATATATAACGTCCTTTCGCGAATAACGTCCTTTAGAACACACATCAAAAATCGGGAGTGGCCTTATTTCCTTAAAGATTTTTATTGCATACTTTGCTGTTGTTGTTGTCATCCTTTTTCGTGTACAGTTTCGTGTTAGTAACAATTCATTTTTCTTTTTATATAGTTTTTATAAGATAATTTTATTTTCTTGTTTGTATATATATATGTCTGTTTTCTATGTCTGTTCAGAGTTGGTACTCATATGTGTTCATTTTTCAATTTTGCGAGCCAGAGAGTTCCCAAAAGTTAATTAGTAAAAATAGTTTGTTATCCAAATTAAATAAATATTTGGTGAGGCATTGGTTTACAATCGTCGTTCCGCAAATGTGTCGAAGGACGATAGCAATCGTAAAATTGGCTAAAGCGCCTCTTTTATAAATTCCTTTCCTAAGTGATTAGAGATGGGCTTACAAATCGGGACATATCCAGTCTTTAAAAGGACCAGGAATAAGCTTTCAACAAGCAATGTGTCTTTGTCTATTCCTCGTTTGTAAATGCAACTTTTTCTCTTAAGTCATTAGAAGGGCTTACAAGTCGAGACATATCCAGCCTTTAAAGGGACCTGGAATAAGCTTTCAACAAGCAATGTGTCTTTGTCTATTCCTCGTTTGTAAATGCAACCTCCCTTTCCCTGAAATTTAATACAGCTTCGTTAGTCGAACCCTACAAGGGTAGGGTTACCATATCTTTTGAATTCTAGTCAACGTCATTGATTTGATTTGTGCATGGCCTCTATAGCAGGCGCAGGTAATAAATCGGTCTGTAAGTCTGTCTGCAAGTCATAGATAAAGTAAATTCCTTTAATACAAAAAAAAAAAGTCAATTCTGAAATCGTATTTCTAATTAAAACACAAGCACAGCTCTTGCCCTATCGCTCACCTATCTGTCTTTTCTTCTTTAATGAAATTCTATACAATTTGTCAAACATTATATATATATATAAGGAGTATATATATATATATTTGATTTATAAAAAGAGAGCATCATATTCCCGCCATTGTAATGCAAGATCAAAACCATTAAGATATTTTATGTTTTATTGTTTTGGAGAGCACCCGCTTTTTGTTTTGGCTTTAAGCTGCGTAATTTTTAATTCACGTGAAAGGTTTGCATATTTTTGCCTTTTGAGATGCGGCAGAATGGTGCTGTTTGTGTCAATTGGTTATTGGAGTGCATTGTTTTTATGAAAGGTGTCAAAGAATAAAGTCGAGAAACTATCGGCATTAATTCTCGCTTAAAAAAAAGTGTCAACACAATGAAAAAACTTTCATTGAAACTTTTCCATTTACGGGGAAAACAAAGAATAAAAGTTGATTGTTATCGAATACTGTAAGCATTTTTTATTGAATAGTACGCTTAAGCTGAAAATTGTGTGGGTGTGGGTGTGTGTGTATGCAGGGGTAACACCGGCGGTAACGCTTTGTGATAATAATAGCTATTATTTTAAGATTTTTTTTTCATGCTTTACGCCTTAAAATCTTTTCGTTATTATTATTTTTATCATTGTTCTAGCGGTAGAAATGAAATTTCCAAAGGAAATCTTAAAATCTTAAAAAAAATTTTATTTCTACGCAACAAATTAAATTTTTAAATTTATGCAAAGAAAAAAAAAAAAAAATTTGCTTTTGCATTTAGTTCTCTTTATTGTGGTTGTAATGCATACTGTTTACTACCTCGTTCTTTCTTTCGCTCTCTCATTCTATCCCCTGTTTGTTCTGATAATGCATTAAAAAGTACTTAAGAATAATTGTATTATCCTCTCTAAGGAACATTATGAAAAGGAAATGGTTTAATAATAACAGAAGTGGACAGGACTTCTAGTTTTCAAAAGTAATGAAAGAAACATTACGGCTTAAGTACATACTATGCGGCCAGTTGGAAATTTTCAACATTAATTAATGTGGCGGTTATATACGATATTTACACGAAAATATGATAACGAAAGCAAAGTTTCAATGAATTGCTAACGAATTTTTTTTATTTCGATTCTTTCTTTTTCTCATATAATAGAGCAAATCAGCGATGTGATGTAAGAGAAGTGTTTCGTAAAACGGCTGCGTATAATATTAAAAAAAATATAAAGAGAAAGTCATTAATGACAGCCGAGCAATCGTCTCACCCACTGTTGGAAACTTTCTATGAATGAAAATTGTTTTATATAGTTACCCTTGTATGCGTTCGTAAGGTACGGAGAGATATAATTGAAACAAAGTCTCATTAGCAAGAAATATTACAACAGCATTCCTTGTGAACGACATTAGAGATGTGATTGATCAATGAGTTTGTTCATAGACTTAGATACATTATCTAAAACAGTTACACGTTAGCCGAGGGGAAATTCATTTTATGAACTGAAAAGACTTCATTTGCCTGCCGGCTTTCAAGGTCCATTTGCAATACTATTTCTTTTAGCAAAACTGATTGGTTGGTAAAGATGCACAGACCAATGCCGGATCAAAGAATTGCAACAATGGAGCTTTTTCTATGTTCCGTTAATGGAATCAAGGCTTCTGAGCAAGCTTCGCAAGGCTAGTTGTTCGGGCAGCTTGAAAACTTTATGCGGACGGGCAGGCACAAGTTTTGATTTTAAATTAAACCTTAGTAACGTAGTGTGGATAAGTAGAGATGCAAAACCACTTGTCCTTTTTTTCATCTCTTCCTTGGGAACTACAGTCCAAAGGGTTAAATCGAAGTAGTCCGTCCATACTACAAGTGAATTAGTTTTTCCTTTAGAATATCGATTAATGGTTTGTGCCGATAGATAGAAATTCAATGAATTTTATTTAGTATACTATTAATAAAAAATAAGGCGGATTTACAGAGTTGCCCATGTCTTAGTTAACAAAATGAGTTTTTCGATTTTTACTATATCTGTGCAACAATGATTTCTGACTACTAGAACGTTCTACAAGGGAGATAAGACGTTAACCTGCAAATAAACAATCAATCAAGCGAGCAACGTGCAAAAGTTGACCCAATATTGAGAGAAAACCTCATCAAAAAGTCATCAAGTTCATGTTGACATGTTGTTCGTTGAATGATAGCGGCTTCGTGCATCATGAATTTCTTACCCCAGGCCAAACTCTTAACAAAGAATATTATTTTATTTGAGTATCATCAAGACGATGATTAACTTTCATTTTAGAAACACATTCACCTTATTTTTTGAACAAAATAATATGCGGTTTTTTTGTTTGTTTTGTTTCCTGCTCACCTTTCCACGAATTCACCTTGCAAAGCCTATATTTATCTCTTTATTCCTGAACTACTTCAAAAACTACTTCAAAAAGGGTATCTCGCCTTTAATTTAAAAAGGATGAGTGATGAACAGGTTTTGCAATAACATTTCCAAGGCGTATGTATTTGGTCGCGTTGCAAACATGTGATGAGAAATCTAATGCATTGATCCAAAAAGTGAATGTAAAACATTTTGTTTTAAAAATGTTCAAGACGCACACACACACACACCGATTGTGATATTAGACCAAAAAAGCAAAAAGCACTCTAATTTTTAGCTGACTACAAAGCTTTGTTCTAGAGTTTCATTTTCTTTTTTTTTTTTCTTCATTTTTTTTTTGTTTTCTCCTATTTCGAACGCGAAAAAATGGTGGTATTTTAATGCTTTTATTTCGTTTGCGAAAATTACAATTCGCCTGGTTTTGCAATATATTCTCATTTGATAGGGAACCGATTTTTAGCATATAAGGTCGTCTTACTAACTGATTATCGCACACTATGTACAAAAATTCGAAAAGTTTTACTTCAAAAGACACCTCTAGGGGCTAAAAACTTGAATCGAAGAGAAAAATCAACTCGTGACGGCATACCAAACGCAATTATATGATTATCTATATATGGATATATCCATGATGCTCGGATATTCGGAAACTTGAAACAATCTCGAGAGAAACCGTACTGAACTAATCATCTTTTTGAAGGCTGTTTGTTTGTTTACCAACAATATAAAAAGTTTATGTGTCTATGTGTTTTATGGACTTTCAATTATATTGAGTTATATGCATATAAAATTCGGATTAAGTCAAAGTTAATTTTTCAACATTTTATGTATGGTTTGCTTCATAAATTTTGTGGTACGGCATTCATGCCTTTTGTTTCCTTTTGGTTTCCCGACATACCCATGTATTGTGCAGGCGTTAAATTGCTTGGTTATCTAAAACCAGCATATATGGTTCTTGCAACTGCATATAATTCTTAACCATGAAAAGAACTTTTTGTTGTCGTGTATGATAAATGGTATGTGTTTTATACCACGGAAAGGAAAGCGTTTTTGTTTTTTTTTTTGCAATAATTTATTATTATTTATTTGTTAACATACTACTCTCTTATAGGTCGATAAATTTTAATGCAATGATGTTCTCGCATCTAAAACTATATAACGACAATTTTTTCATATTAACTAAAGGGTACAAAAATTGTCAAAAAAAAAAAAAACAAAAAAGAATTTTTGAATATATTTAAAGAATCTACATAGTCGGTCATCACAAAAATATAGACTTTATTACCCAAATTTATTAGTGGGACCCTGAACAAACTTCATATGCACTTGAACATAAGGCTGTTTACAAAATATGTTAAGGCCTTTCTTTGCCCGCCTAATAAATCTAATGATTCGTTCATTCATCGATTTGTCTATTCAAGTAAAGCAGAATTCAGTAGGCTGTCCATGAATCCGCTCCTCCAGGGTTGCATCTATCAATTCCTCTGCCTTCACATGCCCATGCTCTCTGCCACGATCCATCTATTCAGTCGCGGGCGCATTAGTTTTTTAATTTTTTTTGTTCTACATCCGTACATTCCCTCTCATCGAGCGTATTCAAATGTCCAACAAGAATTTAGAAAAGAATGTAAATTTTCACGAGTTGTACAACGCTCGGATTTAATTTGAAAATTTTCGATATTCGTTCAGAAAAGTGCAGACAATGTCGAAAAAACAAAAAAGAAGCTTGCATTATCCTCAACTCGGGAGTCCGTCGTAGCATTTTTGTATCGGAATAATTAAATTTTTTTTTTTGTTAAATGTTAAGTGAAAAAAAAATAAATAAATAAAGTAAAATTAAAGAAAAAACCATTTTACACGATTTCGATTAAAAAAAAAAATTGCATATGAATTATGTTTTTACTGGAATAGTTTCAAGGTTTCATGAAATTACGTAAAATGTTTGCAAAAATTGGGAACGGAATTCATTTGGCCTTGGACCGAATTGTTTAGAGACCATTGCTTTGCATACTTGCACATATATAAGAGGCTTGGCTGCTGGAAGTCTTCCCCTCATTGTAAATCGTCATTCACTTTGACAACCAGCTGAACTGGGGTACGTGCAAAGATTATATATGATACATATATATATATATATATATATATATATATAAATATATGCTACATTTCTGGTTTGTTTTATTTATTATCAAAACATGGAGCAAACACATGGACATAAAATTTTTATGTTGCAGCAAAAATAATATTAATTTTGTAGTTAATTTCGCAAATAATTTCACACAAAATTTCTTTAAGAAGTTTTACTGAAAACAATTTTCTTTACTCTATCGACATTGGTATCGTTAGTGTTCGATGACTCTATCAAAATTCTATCAAATATCTTTGTTTTGTGTTATGTTGACAGTGAGTTAGTTATTTTCAGCTTGACTTGAATTCAATTTCGGCACGTTCTTGTTCGTTTGTTGTTTACTCACAAAATAGATTTTTCTATCCATTGCTTGTATGTTGTTGCATTTTTCACTGTGCTTTTAGGTTTTTCTTGTTTCGATGCAATAAAAATGTATTATTCCCTTCGAATTCTTTTATTCTATTAACAGAAGAGAGTTTGTTATCTATATATACTACCGTCTACTTTAAAGATTTTTCCAAGATTAAGCAAAGGTCGGACATGAAATATGGATGGGCGTTTCAACTAGACAATCACATGGAACTGGCATGTTGCCAATTGCCAACAATATGCATTTAAGGATTAAGTCAGAAATCCAATTCGTTTTCTGCTTACTGCTTGTTCTCTTGCATACCAAGTTTGAAATTTTCTTCGCCTGCTTAACGGGAACTACATTAGTTTGGGAAATATTGCACTCATAAAGATATATGAAGCGATTTAATACCTTCCACTTTTAAGTGGTTGAACAATTGAAAGAATCATTCTCTATTGAAATCAGTTTATAAGGAAAAAAAAAAAGAAGAAAATTCTTTAGAATGAAGAATAACTTATAAAATTAATAATAGTTTGCGACTCTCAATTAAAGTCAAGCCAAACTAAATAAAATTTTGTTTTGTAAATAGGAAATTGTAAAGCTTTTGTATTGAGTTCATAGCTGTCCATAGCGAGCATTTCTATTTCTGACTTAGTCTCGTCATTTTGTAATAAGCATAATACAAAAAAAAAAAAAAAAACGAAGAGTTTTCCTTCTCTAACCATAATTTGCAAGTCATTATCAGTCATTATCAAGCATTTTGGTAATTTTGCTTTCTCATCACATAGTGTGTACAGAAATATTTCCACAAAGCAAACCTCTATTAGTAGAGAACACGTGCAATAAATTAAAAAATTATTATTTAGTTCATATATTCTTGAAAACGGAGAGCGGAATCGTAAAAGAACTTACGTGTGGCTTGAGTCGGATCTCAATTAGTTTGTCTAACAAACTGTAGAGGCAAACTACAGGCAGAGAAGGGGATGCACAACTAAAAAGGAAGGCGTAGACAGACAGATGGACAGACAAACAGACAGGCAGGCAGAAAATATTATTTAGAGCAATCGACGGTGGAAGAGAGAGAGAAAGAGACAAAGAAAAAAAAAATAAGAAAGCGAGAGAGATTGATGGGCTGTCCAGGCTTGGACAGCATGCTTGCGAAATGGGAAATTTGTGGAATTGAAAGACTGGTTAAATTCTATGACATCATATAAAGACAATGATAAATTTAATAGACCTTCTGATCTTTCAAACTCGTATATATATATAAATATAGTGATTACTGTAATAAACAAACAAACAAGAGCTTATGTTGTTACTTATATATTTATAAATAGTAAATTACAAAACTATGCTTTAATGTAGACTATTTACGAAACGTTTAATTTGCTCTTGTTTGTTTGTTTGCTTGTTTGTTCGTTTTCAGTTTCTTGTTTACGAGCAACAACGCCTACACTTGATAATTGCAATACAAAGTTGGATACGTTCATGCAATACACCAGACACAAAAGCAACAACAATAATTGTAGAACACAAACAATTTAGTATACAACTGATGAATACTATACTATCATTCACACAAACATATATATATATATATATATATATAGATACATGTATACATGGCAGGGAACACGACTCAATTTTCACAATTACATGTTCGTATAGTGATAAGCATGTCTTAATGTTTGGAGAGTAGTGTGCTGTATGCAGTCTATATTGATGCTTGATATATGTGCTTGGGTGTGTATGCGAATTTGGGTTAAACAAAACTGCAATGAAAAGAGAAAGCAGCGTTGAAACCAAGAAACAAAAAAAAAAAAAAACTGGAAAACTATTATTCCGAATGGATTTCGTGGATTCATTTCACCATAATATGACCATAAAGTGAGCCACGAATTACGGAAAGGCAAGCTGCTTAGTGACTAAAATTTGACTCAAAACTAATTTTCAGTGAAGCGAATTGCAAGATTTTCTTGAAATTATTTAGACTTTTCACGATTTTGAAAATACTTGATGTACATCCAATGTCACAAAATTTTCACTAAACTAATTGAACTCAAATAATGGCCGAAAAACTTTATATATGGCTTCAACTTGGTTAGCTATTATTTTTAAAATTTTATCAGTCAATGGTTTTGTGGTTTTCTGGCCATTCATGTATCGTCATACAAAGTCATATAAACATTTTTATTTATTATCAAAAGGCGCAAGATATGCTATTTCTGTCATTCTATTTGCCTCTCAGATGATCCCTTCAACACACATCATGTCTAACGGCGGCACGTTTACAATGTTACACGAGTTTCCGTTCGCCCAGCAATTGTCTGGGTTCATATATATTGGAAAAAAACTCGAAAATTTGCTTGATTCCTACACATACAACAGTATTGGAAAAAAAAAATAAAAAAAAAAAATAGAAAAATTAGAAAAAGCAAAAAAAAGATAAAAAAAACATATTTTTGAAACACACTTGGAAACTAGAGAATACATCGAGAGCTTTCACAATCCGATAAAGAGAATAGGTCCACACTCTACCAACTCATCGACTTTTACTCAATAAAAGTTATTTGCTTCGATTCGATGGATACTTAAAGTTCGACCCAAGTCGAATATAATTTTTTGCTCGTATCGAGTGTATATTGAAAATAAGTTGAGAGTTTAATTTGGGTTTTTTTTTCTCTTTTTTTTTTATATATATTTTTTCCTGATTTCATGTGTTTGTATAAATTGGTCTTCGCGTTTGCAACACTCAGATGTGATGCCATCTATATTCTTAATTATTTAAAGATTTTGGATCGCTTTAGACATGTCCATCGGTCTGCTAACGTGTCTGTCTGTCTATTCGTCCCTCTGTTTTTTTCGAGAGCTTAGCTTTGATTTGATTATGCTATGAAAATGGGCTCGCGATATGCCTAAAGCAATTTTTATACTTTTTATCGAAGGGTATATGTTTGCTAAGTCCTTCGTCCGTGTGCTTATTAAATCGAATCGAATCATGTTCTATATGTACATATATACATCTAATCAAGTTGAGACTTTGATTTTCTGGTAATATCGTATAGGGAAGGACGAAATTTTTCCTGTGTATATTACAAAAAAAAGTGGGAGGGGGGGTAATAATCAATATACCAAAAAATCATTTTAAGAACAGACTGTAACTATTGACGCATAATCCAAGGTAATATTCTAACATTATTTTTATTCCTAACGAACATCCGTACGACTATTCCAGAAATTTCTTTGCCATTTCTATAGATTGGTTTTAGGTGAATCAGAGATTCGTCTCGACTTTAACTCTTTGCTTGAGCCAAGGCGTACTTGTTGGTTTTAATATTTTCACTGTGTGAAGTTAACTCATACAAATCCCTAGTGCAGTTGAACATTTTTTATTAAGCTTACAATTTGAGAGCATGAACTGCATGCGAAGGGTCAGTGTGTTGCATATGTAAAGCTTCAATTTTTTCATTCTCTGGAGATATGTTTTTCGTTTATTACTGCTGCTATTGCGTGAATGTTGGAATTCTTTCCATTGAAACGTGATTTTTGCAAACATTTCTGTGGTTTGCAATGTTCGTCGTTTTTAGTTAAACGTGTTTTCCCGCTTTTGTTTTTTGCCAAACAAATGTCTTTTATTTCGTAAGGTAAAATGTTGCCTGGTTTTGGACATGGGAAAGGAAGCATAGAAATTCCATATCGACAGCTAATTATTTCTAAACATTTAGTTAATGGTTTTAGTGGTTCTGCAATACGAACTAGTTTTGCATATAAATGTTTTATGTTTGCTATGCTTTTTCATTCAAAGATTCTCTTGTGGAATAATTAATTTTTGTCAGTTTCACTTATGTTTAAAAAGTAATGTATTCTATTCTAATTTCTAAAAATTCCATTCAAAGGTAGATCGGCTCTTAATTTTCTCTATAAATGCATCAAACCGAAAATAATTCAATCATCTACCAGTGACCTTCTGTAGGGGAAATGCCATGTTTAAATCAGGAGGGATCTTCTATACATGCCTTACTATGCCGTATATAAGTGTCTGTGTGGTGTCTTGACTTTCAACTAATTCTGGTGGGATATTTTTTTTGTACAAGTCACCGCATTGACCATAACTTATTGATAAATATATTTTTTGGCAAACGCATCTCTCACTTAACCCCATAGACAAATAAATGGTACGGAAAAATACTCTGGCATAGCATTTACTCTGAGGCTCTCTAGAGTTAATAGATTGCATAACACTATTTAAAGCTAAAATTCTTTATGCGTCTCTCTTACCAAAGACAATTTGCCAGACAATTTAAATCATCGCGAATGGATGACAACAAGTTGAAATTTGATATATTTATCGGTAAATCATAAGGATAATTTAGAACATGAACGCCTAATCATGCCCACAAAACACAGAAACAATGTCGACAGAAAATTGGAAAGATTTGAGACAAGCGGCATTCAACAAGTTTCAAAGCACAAAAAGGCTTCCAACTGTTCAGTCCACTCTTTCCAATTCACAATTAACGCGAAGTCTTAAAGTTGAGTTGAGCAGGTATCGGGTTCGTTTATAGCCGAACACGAATCGAATTTTAAATTATAGTCGGGATTATCTTTTCAAATCAGCGTCAAAAGGTCACAGTTCGATATGGGTAGGTTTACAGTGCGTCGAAAGCGAGATCAATTAAAAAAAATATTATAAATGAGACCCCAGCTGAAGCTCTATGCATATGAGCTTAAAACCCTCTTTTGTCAATTTATGGGATGTTTATTCCTTAACGCAACAAGTAAACCCGTTTAAGTATTTTAAAAATATATGAAAATCAGAACAAAAATTTCAATAGAGATTTGAAGAGAAAAACCAAAGGAAAGTGAGATAATCTTGTTGTCACATATGGATTGTTGTCGCTAATGATTTCATCTTTTTTCCATTTGCTAACGTATGACACTCTGTAAGGTGGACAGAAATTTTAAGTTTTCTTCTAGCTATCTGCTTCAATTTGCATTACAATGAGAAATAAGGATAAACGAATGAATGAACGAGTAAACATGGGCCAAGAATGAAGGGGGAAAAAATGAGAAGAGAACGAAAGCTACGGATGAACGGATATTTGATTGGACTGAAAGGTGGCTTATGGCAGAAATATTTACTTTTGAATTGTTTGCATTTCCGATTCTTCCCCTCATTTCTCTTTTTTGGTGCATAGCCAAAGTTGTTTGCGAAGCTTCAGTCAATAACGTAACAGCCAGGATCTCACTCACTATGATAATAAATTTAACTTTTCAACGCGAAAATTGATTTTAATGATATTATTTCCCTTTCAGTTCTTACTCAAGCATCAAAATAAAAATGTACCATAATATATAAAATATATAAAATCAGAGCGATATATATATATATAGTTAAGTAAAATGTGCGTGATTATGTGTTTATGATTAACATACTGTTTTCTCTTTACAAGGTTAGTGTGCTGACATATATGCGTGCAGTGGGTTGTTTATAATGAAAATTTGTAGTCTGCATATGCGTATAAACTAATTTAAAAATTCATGTTTCTTCAGGCGTCAACACATGCTTCGCATTTTGAATAAAGAGTACAACTTATCTACAAAAAAACATTATTTTGTTCATGAATATTTTACGTATTATTATTAAACGTATTAAACATACGCATACATACATATATACATACATACATGCATACATTCATGCATGCATTTGTATTGTAATAAACAACTCGGAAAACATTGCATTTGTGTATGCGAGAGTACAAACAAAAGGGAAACAAACATGCAGGTTTGTGCAGCAGTACGTTTAAGCGTATGAGTAATTATTTTTATAATAATAAAAACAGTACTATACGCTTGGATGTCTCTCTCATTTTGTGTACATTAAAAAATTGATGCACAAATACTCTTGTACTCTTTACTTCTGTCACATACGTTTGTTTATATCTAGCTATTCGAAGGACATTCAAATATTTTACTAACTTTATCTATTTGTGGGTGTGGGTAGCACACAACATATCTATATTTTACATGACATTAAGTCAATTTAGTTTAGGAAGATAACCTAATCGCTCTATTCTTTTGCTCATGTTACGCACAGGCAGATTGCCAGTAAACACGTTCAGAGCGGCGAAAATTCCGGAAAAATCACAAAAAAATAAAAACTCAGATACCTTAATCTACAATCATTTCATTAACAATATAACCTAAGAGTTGTGCAGAAATCGAGTCAAATTTCATCTTTACAATAACTAAAGCGGCGTGTAATCGCCACATAATAAAAGCAAACTCGAAAGCAATGAAAAATTCATTCATTTTAAAGGTAAAATTTGTCTCTTTTCATTTCATCATAATCATGTTTTCATATCTTAATTGTTGCGCATAATTTTGAAGCACTTTTTTGTCAACGCTTAAGCGCAACTTAGCGTCTCTAAGCGTTTAAATGATGATAAAACACCCATAAAATTGTCGCTAAACAACATTTTTGCTTTATTTTAGAATTCCTTTGAGGAGAGAAACTTTTCATGAATATAATGTTTTGTAAAAAGTTTTCATGCATTTATGTAATTATACGATCAAAACATGAAATCTCCTAAAAGTGAAAGAAACAAACGTACTTGAAAATTTCATACTCTATGAACACACAAACACACACAGACACACACCTCGGACTGTGCATATATTTCTAAGGATTTTTTGAGGTTTATTTATTTATTTTTTTTTATTCACTCTATTGTTAGAGTAAGCAGAACAAAATACAGACCTTAATATCTCTTCAGCACTATATATAATAATATATTCAAACTGTAGAAGCATGTTTTGCTTCTTTTTCTTTTATCACAGCAATCATAAGCCGTCAACAGGTACAACTTAACAACGTAACGCACACGAAGGCAAGTATTATTCTATCACGATAACCTGATTTTTCTATATCATAGCAACTGTCACCGTCGATATTGATAGAAACCTTAAATTGGCGAAAATTTTGAGCACAGGATTTACCCGTTGACGATGGTAGTTCGTACATACTTTTTCGAAAATCATTTTTTTGTTGCCCTGAATGATTTTTATAGTATTCAAGAATCATAAGAAAAGACAGTAGGCGTTGCGAACTTGTAAATTGTTAAAAAATTTACTTATCCGACCACGGATAGCACCTTTAGCCTACTAATTTTTTGGGGAAGCACGGACAGAATTAGCCATACGTTAGTTTAAGCATATATTATTAACAAATGTTTACCTTTTTTTTTGTCAAATTTAAAGAAAATTCAACTTTTTCGTTGAACTAAAACCAAAACTGATTATTTTCTTCATTTCGCTAACCCTAGGTTAATGGTTAAGAGAGAGGGAGAGAGAGAGAGAGAGAGACCGAAAAACACTACGTAACATGTTAGTTATGATCTATTATTTTAGTCTTTCAAGACGCACCAACTATCTTAGAAACAGAAAAGCTCCTTAAGTTAACGATGCCTTAGACAGCCTCTTGTCTATTCTATCTTAAAAGCGAGTTTATACCAAGAAATAAATGACTTCTTATGGAAGAAAATTGAAAAGCATAAGTAAGTACCATAAGTAGAGTACATGTAGCAAATACCTAATACAGTTCTCTACACTTTAAGGAGAATTCTTCAGTCGTTTAGCCTCGACCCATAACAAAGAATTTCTAAAGTATTTAGTTACTTCGGTCGTTAAAGATCACGGAAATATTTGCACTTACTTTCAAAAGCGTTCTGGATAAATTATTCTCAATTAAGGAAAAATGAAAAGTTCATTGTATTCCAATAACTTAACTAAATTATTTATCAAGCGGATGGGTAAGGTTACCTGTTTTGTTATTTTCTCGTCATAATAAAATCCTTTGTATTCTTTAGTTTTGAATATTTTATCATTTATTTATTTTCATTTTTAATTTCAATTTAGTTATTCTTCTTCTTCTTCTTCTTTTTGTTTTATTTATTTTTGTTTTGCTTTTAAATTTACCTTCTTCTTCTTCCACATTGCTTGCGGAATACACAGGATTGATTTAGATTTTGACAGCTTTTCATAAATATAAAGTTTACTTAGAGTAACTATTAGTTGTTTTTTTACAAATATGAGTGAGTGATTTCATTTCTCTCGTTTTTTATTAAAAATTTTTTTTTCCGCACTTTTCTTTTTCTCTACTTCTTCTTATTTATTCTTTTTGTCTGGCAAGAAAATAAATTGAAATTTTCTTATTTTATTATTCCTTCTCTTCCTTCTTTGTTTCAAATGATTTCATTTTTGTCGTTTAAAAATTTATGCAAAACCCGAGCAAAAATAGTAAAAAGAAGAAAAAATAAAACAAATGAAAATACAAATAAATCGAAATAAGAGAAAATTCAAAAAAAAAAAAAAAAAAAAACTACTTTTCATGATTTGGTAACAGTTTGTACATGACTTGTGAAAAACTAAAAAAATGAAAAGTTTCGGCTAAAAAATACATGCAATTTTATCGTTTGTTTATTTATAGCTTAATTCTTCTTCTTCTTCTCTTTTTTGTTATATATTTATACCTATAGTCGCAAAAAGAAGGTTCATTCACTCTCTCACTTCATTTGTGACATGTGCAAAAGACATGACTTATAAGAGATGCCATAAAAGTCTATATTTATTTAATCGATGGGTTAAAGAAAGTTCCAGTTGTTGTTCGAATTCTGCGAGAGGTAAAATACAAGAAAGGAACTTGAAACTATTCTTAATATGAACTCTCTTAACCAAGTCCGATAATTATAGTTTTTGCAGAAGAAAAGCTTCGGTCTATGAATAATCCCCCCCCCTCTCCTACTAAAATAATCTCAGCGACTTGTTTCTATTAATAAACTAAGAGTCAAATAAATTTATTGATGTAAGGCGGACAATTTCTTTAAGCTGATTCAAAGTTCAAAATGATCGCATATGATCCATATGATGGCGTCGTGAGAGTTTAAGAGTGCCTCATACCTTCGCATATATCATCAACGGATTTTCATTTCATTGTGTACGCAATGACCATAAGATTTTGTTATTGTTCACGCTTCGAATCTTATAAGCTTTTCATGAGATGAAACTCAAACTGTCCAGTGACATTGATATTCGAGAAGACTAACAATAAACAAAAAGATAGTCAAGAAACCAGAAAGGAACGTTAACGCATCACGTCGTTCACAAAAGCTAAGCTCGTGCAGCATTGCATGGCATGGGTCCTCCTTCATAATCTTTTTTAGTTTTTTATTCTTTATTTTTTTTTTATTTAACCTTTTTTTTTTTTAAATGTTAATTAATATATATTTATTTTTTTTTTTTTTTTGAGTTTTTAAACATATATTGCTCTACATTTTCTAAAACATATATACACGGAGAGTTAACATTTGAAATGTTTAGTTTTTGTTTTGTAAAAAACAAAAAAAAAAAAATAAAAATTGTTTATTATGCTGCTAGTAATATTACGCATTTGTTTTTGTATATAAATGATGTATGTTCACCTTAATAATTATTTTTTAAAATTATCACAGAGAAATGTGACTTTTTGCTCTACATAGAGAGAAACAAAGAGTGAGAGAGAGAGAGAGAGAGAGAGAGAGAGAGAGAGAGAGA
>NW_023998417.1:6126008-6176801 GCF_014805625.2 Glossina fuscipes
ATTTAGTATTGATTTAGTTATTAAACGATTGAGTTGTGTAACAGTTTACAAGAGAAACCTTAGTTTACTATGTCTACGGGGAAAAACGAAAGCAGTTATAAATGAATTACACATACATATGTAATTTACGATTTGCAATTTTTTTAAGGACTTTTAATAAGTCTTAAACCTGTTGTTTATCGTAATGTACGATTTAAAAATTTTTGGAAAGATCATTTTCGAAGAAATTTTGAAGGCATTTTAAATTCAACCGAAATATGATCACAAAAATCAATTTACTGCCAAATTATGTAAAAATTCAATTATAGTGTAGGAGCTTTAATGTTATTTTAAATGAATTGAAGTAATTAACAGTGTTTAGTGTAGTCAAGTTTACAATTTCTTTAGAAATCTGTGGTAAAGTAATTCGAATACACATTTGAATTTCATTACATAACTTACATAACTTACTCATTTTCGGCAGTTACAAATTACAAAATAACTTATAATTTTATTATATTCTGCGTTTGCTATGCTATATATGGGGTATATTAAGTTTTTACAGGGGTATGTAACATCCCGAATGAAGTTTTGTTATCATGTTCTGAGCCTATTTTAATTTATGTATCTACCTTAGGTACCTGTCCATTTTCTTTTTTATGTTCAATCTACGAATTCTTTGAGATGTTTTGATTTGACGACATTGAAAACCGATTCGATCCGATCAATTTTACGATCACTCTCAAGCTCTTCCCACACAACTATTGCTGCAACAAGTAAGTCTTTATATGGTAAAAATTTTCAATTTTTACTATTCTATCACATCCAGCAGCAGGCAGAAGACGTCAAGTAAAGTACATCAACTTTTGATTTGAATGATTGCTTGCTTTTAGTTGGGAATGAAATAATTAAAAGCTATCTCTTTCTTCTCCATGTCGCCAGTGTTTAAATTATTTCTCTTCGATACTATGAGATAATTGGACAATTGCCAAAGCACTGCGCGATGCAGTAGAAAACAATTTTTTCGATTCCAATTTTTGTGTTGTTGTCCTGTTCATAACGCCTTGACCCAAAAACCCAATCTGCAGCAATTTTAATGAGTTCTTCTCACGCAATTCCTGTCTCTTTTTTTTTTGTTAAATCTTACTCTCTCTCCTTATGATATCTCAACAAAGGGTACAAATTAGCAGCAAGCAAAGAAAATCTTGGCGCTATGACATACCTTAAGGGCATCAACGCGAGTAAATATTAACAAAAGCTGTTGTGTTTCAGTTCATATCTATCACTTTCTTTTCTTAAATACTATTTTCTAGCATATCCAACAACAAAACATTCTCTCTCTTATATATATTTTTTGAATTTATCACAACAAAAAATAGGAAGAAATAGGAAAGTTGTTTTCATGCCAACACTATATCCATTAACACATATATGACAAAGCCTTCTTCACCTCACTGTCACTAAACACTTAAGGATTGTGCTGCTTTGATCCTTTTGCTATTGCTTTTCTTAAATCTTATCCTTTATGATATTCCCCAGAAAAAGCCAATCCTCCTGCTGCTTCTTTTTCATAAATAACATTTTCTTCTTCACTCTGAATTAATAAACGTTTATCAGACAACACAAATACATAGTAGTCTCAAATCTTCCGATGATCTCAGCGGAAATAAAAAATACTTTTCAAATATATAAGAATTTATTTTCAATCTTAAGTAGATAGGTAAATGCTCTTCTTCTTACTCTTCTTTATAGCAGAAATTTCCAAAAACTTGGGATGTAGAAGCTGTCATCTCACTACAATATATTGGAAAATTACAAGCAATCGCATTCTACGCCACAAAACCTCACTACCAATACACAAATACCCCAAACTTCCATTGCTACCTTTGCGTTCACAAACAAATCGCGCAACAAATCAAATTTTAGAAAAAAAAAAAAACGGAAAATTCACAGGATTGCTTGAAGGGGATACTTTTTTAAAGGGCGAACAAAATTTGCTGACTTATTTTAATTAAAATTTAATTAAAGTTACGCATAATCAGCTGTCAAAATAATTCAATTTACAATTAAAATAAATATATGAAAAAAATGTTTTTTCATTTTATCTAATCTACGGATTCGAATTAATAATGAGAAAAAAAAAAAAATATATATATATATATATATAATAAATTGGGTTTCTGTAAGAGCCGGTTCATTATGAAAATGCTCCAAGTTCAAATGCTTTAAAATCAACATATATTGTTCTATATATTCTATACACGCATACGCATATGCACAGAATGGAAAATATGAAAATATAGAATTAGGCGATTGAATATTTTTGAAAAAAAGAAAATAGCTTGGGCCACTTCCAAAATAAACAGCTCTTATCTGTGAGTTCTCTGTGCATTCATTCATTGTATGCTATGATTATTTAATATTTTCATTTTGGGAAAAAAAGAAAAAAAAAAGGAAAATGGAAAAAGCTTTAATCGTAATGTACCAGCAGAAGATACATTTTGACGATCCATTGCCGATGTAAATGAACGTTGGTTTTGCTTATATTTGATGTCTTTATGCCTTTTAGTTTAATATTTTTTCTATACACAGCTACATTTAGTTTACATTAAGAGTAACTGTATCTGTTCTTTTTTTTTTTTTTTTTTTTCTTTTTTTTTGGATTGCACTTATTTTATTATACTGATGTGAATTTTGCGTATTTACCTTTACAGAGAGAGTACATCTATTATATGTGTGAGTTAATGAAAGACAACAACTACTATCTCTTAGATAATGTTCAGTATTTACTTAACTTAAAATTGCTTACTTTATATGAGAATTGTCATGGCAGGTTATCCATCCATTTAAAGGGCCTAATTTCAAAGAAAACTTTCACGTGCCCCGTGACGTTCATCACCTAACATTACGCGTTGCGATGGTGGCTCGCCGTATTGATCTTGATAATAATTTTCACGCATCATTGTATTCAGACTCGAGCAACGGAAATATAAGATTTCTTGAAACGGTTTACGAAAGTCTCGATTAAGTGTCGCATATATTATGGGATTGAGCAATGAGTTCGCATATCCTAGCCATAGAAATAGCGAAGACAATGATTGTGGAACGTGCACAGATTCTGATTCTACGAATGGACGTATAAGAGCAAGTATAAAAAATGGCAGCCAACATATGGTAAAAGCAGACATGATAATGCCTAACGTAGTAGAAGCTTTCTTCTCTTTGGCCAACTGAAAACGTAATTTCTTATGATGCGGTGACCCGAGAAGTCCGCTAGAACCGCTTCCGCCACCCTGACCGGTTGACAAGCCACCGCAAGTCGAGTAATTGAGCGAGGTATTACCATAACTGCTATGGCGATGTTGACCATTGTCTCCGAAATCTAAATTAGTGTGACCCGTTGGTGAGCCGGTGCCGTTAAGTGCATGTTGTAGGTGGGTTTGCGCTCTCTTCTCCTCGAGTACAATTCGGCGGGCCGCCCGAAAAATTTGATAATATACGAAAAGCATTACCGAAAGTGGTATGTAAAAGGAACCTAGAGTCGCATATATTTGATAGGCGAAATTTTGACAAACCGCACAGGTAGGATCGCCACTTTCGTCAACATGCTCATTGCCTAAAATCAGTAGCGGTGGCAATGATATGCATGCCGCCGCTAACCATACCAATGCTACACATAACATCATGCGGCGAGGTGTACGCTTGACACCGTACTCTAATGGCTTAGTTATAGCCAAGTATCGATCCACAGAAATTGCACATAAATTTAAAATGGAAGCTGTACAGCATAGTACATCAAAGGATACCCAAATATCACATAAGAGTGGACCGAAATTCCATTTCTCTAATACCTCGTAAAGTAAAGCCATTGGCATTACCAGCACAGCCACACAAAGATCGGAGAGAGCTAGGGAGACCAGCAAATAATTGCAAGGTCTGCGTAATTTACGTACCATACAAACGGCTATGCAAACGAGAACATTACCTACAATGGTGCCTAAAATCACAAACAATAGAACAATACTAACCAGGATAGAATTGAACGGAGGTAAAACAAACTCTGAGAAATAGATATCAGTATCGTTAGCCGTCAATTGCGTCGAACGAGTTGTAGTGATAAGACCGGCTAAAGTTCTAGCTGCTGTTCCATTAGTAAACGTTAATGATAAGTCGTTAATTTTTGTGTTATTCACATAATCGAAACTGATGATCTCTGAATTGAAAAGATGCTCAGACGTATTTGATAGATTCTGATCTGCGATTTCCGTTACGAGGGCCAAGGCAAACCCTGATTTTAAGCAATCGCTTATTACGACCAATAAAATTGTGTATGAAAGTAAGCGTAGACCAGTCCATAAACAGTTGAAAAATTTCTTTGAAATATCCTCAAATTGCTTTAATCGATCGCGATTGTATCTACTGTCACTAGATTTGCAGGCATAATCTGCAGATAATTTCAAAGAATAAAAAGACGAAGAATAATGCGATACGCTAGAGGCGTGAAAAGAAAACTTAAGATATTGCTTGAGATCCGCTCCCTCCCACGAATCCATATAAATTATCGGCTTTTCAAGAATTCCGTTCAAGGCGAAATAATCGCTTCGTAGATTCCTTTCTTTACCTCTTTTATAAAAACTTTGCCTGCGATACCTAACAATTTGTCCTCAAATTTCGATTTGATTCGATTGGATTGATGTTTATTTGTAGATTGGTTTTGTTTTTTGTTTGTAGATTGGTTTTTTTTTTTGTTTTTTTAAAATTCACTCAAAGTATTGCTTACCTATTTTATACAATTATTCCACGTTTTCATTACGGCTTATATTAAACTCTAATAAGAAGAAAAAAATAATTTTTTCTCTCTACATAGTCTACTAATTTGCAGTTGATGTTAATCACAACAATACGATAATGTTGCAGCTGTTGTTTCTATTTGATTTAGTATCACATTCTTCTGCCATGCTTACCACAGCTTATCCTTTATTTTTCATGTTCATGATGGTCGCCGCCGCTGAGTTTATCCTCATTGCAGTTGTGAGTTGTGATATTGTTTTTGTCTTTTGTTTTTTTTTTTTTTTTTTTACTTCAAGCCTCTTCTGTGTGAGAAGATTGCGTGGCATCAGTGCATGCTAATAGCTTAGCGTGATACAAACGCTATGTTTTTTATTACAATGTTTCTCTATATAATTTGTTAGTTAGTCTCTCGGTTGTGTTTCTTTGTTTGTTTTTTTTCCATTAGGCTTTTCAGCTTCCAGGCTTATTTTAGTCCTTATATATATATATATACATATGTATATATATATGTATAGAATGCAAATGTAAAAAAAAAAAAAAAGAAGAAAAAAGAAAGAGAAATAAAGTACGTTGTGTTATACTGTCAGTTGAAACCGGTTTTACTGGAAACTCTATGATGATTGTCCGAAATCTGTAAAAGAGAAAAAACCATGTCACAAGGCTTACGATTTCACAAAAATGCAATGAAAATTCGTTTGTGCAGCAAAAGTCATTTAAAGTGATCTATTACGTAATCTAATGTAGACAACCTATACATCCTTCTTCAGAAACTGTTTTCATCTGGTCCTTTGCTTTAATAATTAATAATAATAAAGTAATAGCACTGCATGCCACATAGATTTCGTTAAGCTTCGTTAAGCCAATCATTTTCATGCTATGTCTTCTTCTGATTTCTTGTGTTCGGTACTTGCACCACTACACTGTTTAGGAGTTTGGTTAAAAAGTACGTCAAGGCTAGTGATAGTATATGATTCCGAATGCTTTCATTTTGTCAATGTCATATTGTTTTTGTAATCAGTGAATGTGTAACAGAACGAGGTAAATCGAAGTGCACGCGACTCGATGGAGGATATTTTACGTAAAGGATAATACCACATGAAATTTTACAAAAAAATAAGTTTATTTCATTGGACTGGATACATTTTTGCAGTTCGAATGGGAAGTTCTGTCATCCTCAGCCATGTCCTCACCAGACATGGCGTCTTCTGATTACCAGCCCTTCAGATCGGTGCAATATGACTTGATTGGCACGTGGGTCCGCAAAGTTGAAGAATTGCGACATTGCGAGTCGGTCGATGGATCGCTGCCAAGCCAATACAAGTTCTTTTGACATGATATAGCTATGCAGCTTATTTCGATTAATATGTATTCTATGAATTTTCCACAAAAAATGCCTTTGGAAAGTGACAAAAGCTTTCCAAATTACGCTTAATGGGCGCCCATTAAAACATAAATTTTTGAAGGCCAATTATATATCGGGAAAAAGTAAACTTGAAATTCCAAATTATATCTTGATCTAATTATGTAATATTATATAGCAAAGCAAAAAGAGAAGAATAGTGAAAGAAGATCTCTGTTTTACTAAATTTGGACCATGCCAGTCCACAACAATTCAGTATGGATTTCTTTTCCCTTATAAGAGTTTCCATATATCATTTATAAGAGAGGCGTAAAGTATGTAATGAACGCAACTTGTATTGCATTTTGTCACTCTTTCTTACAGTTTCTTACACTCTGTTTCCTCTTGAAATGTTTTAAACTGTCTAAAATAGTTTGCAGTTGCAACTGTAACGATGTAAGTATGCACACATTTCCATTTCGATAAACAAGACTGTAACATGCCAAGAACATTGTGGATTGAAATATCATACAAATGTTTACAAATAAATATATGTGTATTCTCTCCATGTAAAGTTATTCTTCTTCTTACCATGTGTACGTCAAATAGATACTTCTAGTTATGAAAACCTATGTTCATCGTTTGCACTTTCGCTTTTGATCTGTTAATTCTCTCTCATTTTTTTTTCCTTTTTTATCTGTAAGAAAATCTTGACAATTTTCAATACATATATATATATATATACATATATATGTATCCCTGTTTTTTTGCTCAAGAGAAAACAGTTCAGCAATATTCTAGTTTAAAAGCACAAAACAACAAGTTTTTCTTGTCAATGATAAAAATTTTGTGTTTGTTCGCGTGAACGCATGAACATATGAAAACTAAAGTAAAAGAAAAGCAAAACTTTTCTACTTCTACTTCTACTTTTAGTTTTTTTAAAAAAAAACTTTCTTTTTTTTTAAAACATTTCCTATCTTTCTTTTCCGTGATCGTTATTAATGGCCTTTCTTATCCGACGACTGTATTGGATTTCTTTTTGGCACACTGTCTTTGAAAAATGGAATATTTTTTTAACAGTGCGATAAATATCATAGAAAGGGAGTAAGAAGAAATATTTAATAATTAAGATATCGTTTTTTGTAAATATTTTCCATTTGAATTTAACATTTTTCAGCACAATTTACTTAAACCCTTCAGTGCACTGGAGTAGATTTAATTGCAGTTTTTTTTTTTTTTGGGGGGGGGATCGTTTTTGTTTAATGTAGATAGGAAAGGATTATGTATGGAATAGCACATCGGACGAATGGCTTCCGTGGCTTTGCTGGCACATATGCGCTCTTTTTTTTTAGAAATTTTCCATGAGCTTCTTCTCCAATTTTTAATACAGCATATATAAAACGTAAGTACATAATTAAGTCCATTTTCTGTCGTTCGGGGTAAAAGAATGCATGAATTTTTTTTTTTTTTTTTTTTTTGCGACATTAATCGATTTGGCAGGTGAGGCATTCAATTGCAAATGCAAAGAAAAACAATTTATATGAAAATAGTAGCAAAGTAAAGTGCAAATATAAATTCAGCTACAACTAGCTATGTAAAATGTATTCATAGAGAGAGACACATTCACACACATGAAGAAGAAATTGAAAATTTAAAATGTAAACAGACTTGTGGTGCGGGAAAAAAACTATATGTGATATGCAATCACATCTAAGGAACAAAGAATTTGTTATATAGGTGGGGAGGAAAAAAATTATGAACAGGCATTGGATCAAGTTGGGTGAATGATGATGGACGGGTGGGGGGGGGGGGGCTGTAAATATATATTTTTGATAGAAAACGAAGTTAAGTTTTCTTCTTCATTGGATGAGTAATTTTCCTCACATTTTAACTTAAAATAATTGCGAATTCATTCGTGTGACACGAATTCGAATTAAATTGATTACGTTTTCATTAAAAAAGTCCTCAAAATAATTACGTGACAATTAAACGTGTTGAAAGTGATGTAAAAATAATGTTTGGAATGAGAAAACTGCACACACATTAAGACAAGCATTTTCTATTTGTTATTTATTTATTTTTTTGTGGGGGATGGGAGCTACACTAAATATTCCCGTACATGATGTTATTAGTTACTTTCGCTATGTCGTCCTAAAATACTAAGCAGTAATGAGAAATGTTATCTTAAAGAAGGACATCACTATATATTTTTGGAAAATTCAATTTTTTCTTGCCCTCAACGGTGTCGTGAATATTCACGAATGATGTATAAAAAGGATGATTGTGATCGTGACAATATTTTAAATGGTTGAACAATTTCGCGCTGTCTTCATATATGTAATAGCAGTCATCGTAACGCTTGTAAGGGAAATATTTTGTTTCACTTTCTGCAAAGATTTCTGTTAGCGCCTTACCAGCAAATATGAAAAATCGAAAACAGCATTTTTCGCATAATTTACTTCTATTACTAGCATGAAAGTAAAAATGACGTCGAAGATAGAAAGCAAATGGAGACGATGAATGGACAGTGCCAAACAAGGTTTGCCTATCGTTTTGGGAGGCCAGTAGAAAACGATAAAGACAAACTAAAGACATTAATTGTGAAGCAAACCACCGAATGACATCCCGAAAGGCCACTGCAAGAGTTTAAAGCTCTTGAACTTCAATGCTTTTAATAAAATATTTACACATTATAAAGCAAGTGACTTTTGTTTTGGTCAAGCAAACGAAACTTTTTTCCAATCATCCAATGCAAAGGCTTCCTCAAACCTTATATAGACCAGGCTTGAAACCGTAGTCAGGAACAGTTCTATAAAGTTAAGGTTTAACGGGAGGTTTTATATAGTTTACGTCATTGTGACCGGTGGGTATCCCTTAATTGTTATGCATATTGTAGTGTGACATACAATTGCATAATGTGCGCACAATTTATATAAGTGATAAACAACAAAAACAAAAGGAAAGGAAAGAAAATGTGACACATCTCAAAATTATCGAATTGCAATTTAATTCAGTGAAAAGGAAGCAATTACGTTAAACGCCCTTACTCTTCATTTTCATATTTATAGCTATAGTAATATGCAGATGCAGTGTTATGTAATATATGTTTATGTGTATGTTTATTTTGTATTAATATTCTAAGTAAAATTCGTAGAATATTATAACAGTCAGATGAATTCGGAATAAAAAAGTATATGATGTAAAAACATTTAAATGTGTTCAAACCGATCATTTTTCACTATATATATATTATTCTGGGAATCTACACAATTGAGAGATAGATACCCAGGTTATCTATCTCACTTCGTTTTTTCAGTGCAATATTTTCGTTGTGAAATTCCGGAACAATAAATCGAGCGTTCATTTATTTCCTTTTAGTAAATTTTACATAAAAATGAAAAATTTCTACAATTATTCTACAATTATTCGCTTCGAAATGCATAGGTATTTTGCCAATTAATGAAATAATTTCAAAACAATTTTTTTTTTTTTTTTAATTTTTTCTAAATAATTTCGAGTGTTTGATTAACGCGGAAAACCATTGCATGAAATGATGCATAGTCGACAAGTGTTTGACAATGACATACTAATTAATAAAGAAATTGAAATCATTTACGATGAAAGCGTTTTTAATTTTATTGAAAAGCATATTCGAATTTTCTTTTTATTTCGTTGACACTGAGCCAAGTGTTTATTCTGTTTTTCGTATTTATTTATAGAGCTTTAACAACTCGCTTTAGCGTCCGAAAAGGTAAGAAATAATATAAAGTCCATTATTATGACATTGTATGATCTATATAACTGAGTCTCACAGATGTGTTGTTTTATTGACACTTTCAAACCAGACATATTGGACACGTAAAAGGAGCTCGCTTTTAGTCAAAGAAACAACTAATGATTGCTTTATTATGCGCTATGGATTGATTGGCCATTGTATCAAAGTTCTTTTCTCTTTAAACAAGCATAAAGTTGGCTACACGAACACTACAATCCATTAAAAGAATTTAATGTTGCAAAGAAAGAGACAGCATAATGAGTCGATTAATAATCGAAACAGAAAAGAAAAAAACTTAAAAACATTTCTTCATCTCGAAGAGCTTACGCCTGTGATTTTGTATGAAAGATTTTCACTGTCAATTAGGAGTGAATCGAACGTGTACAAAATCTTGTCTCATACGTTTGTCACTGCAATCGCTCTAAGTTGCACCTCTTGGTGTATTTGCCATATTTATCGACAATGAATGTGCTGGTGAACTATGTTGCTTAGCTTTCACATATGCAATTGAAAAACATAGCGTTGACGTGAAAAAGACGGTTTCCTATGATTTCATTAAGAAAAAATAGCACGGGATCGTCTATACCTTTATGTAGATAAGTGAGCAATTGAATTTTCAAAAGGCCTTGACTTGCATCAATCAATCCAAAGTGTACTAGAGCGAGACATGCCATAAGTGTACATATTTTACTATTTCGAAACAGTCGTTACAGTCGTTTTTTAATCAGGTTAAGACGTTTGGATGATAATATATCTGACTTTCTAGAGAATTTAAAAGGACACATGCTCTACGCTTTATAAACAGAGCATTATCTATGCAAGAGTTTTATACTTGAATCATTTGCACTTGTGTGACTTGCCTTAGATTTTATTAATTTTAATCTTCGCAATGCATGACAATCGTAAGGTTCAGAACCAAACGCATAAAATTTGAAACGAAGCTAGTACGAACGAGTATTATTGAACATGAGATATTGAGTGCACCGGCTAACACCTCTGTAGCAAATAACTGATGGCTCCGCGTAAACGGTAAAAGTCATTTAGTTTAACGGGAAGATTAGAGTTAATGTTTTGTAGTATGTATGTTACCTATATTGATTACTTTGCGGAGAGTGCAACATAAACAAATGATATGACGTTAATAGGATTTAAGCGTAAGGTCTTTTTCACTTTTATTCATTTCAAGATAGTCCACCAAAATGTATCAAATGCTTTTGGACTTCTCAAGACTTCAACCCCCCCCTCTATCTATTCCCGCGTTGAACAATGGTTTTGGTTATTTATATAGCACATGTTAAGGATTGCATACACCTGCTTACTGAACAAAATGGTTTCGATGCTAAGTCAGTTAAAAATTTATCTTATTTATCTCTGCCATCCAATATATAGGATTAAGTTGGAGATGCAGTAGCCGGCAGGATAAACTATTTTATAGCTAGTAGTAGAGTAAACTAAAAGGCGCACACATATAAATAAAAGCTTCCAGGCAGCTTTGAAATGCATAGACTAACGAATTTTTCAAAAAATTACAACAGCCTTCAACACAAAAATGTTCACCTTTCGAGACAGAGGGAAACAGTTTTTTTCTAATTTCATATAAGTGCGACTTTCACTATTCAACAATTTTCAATTAAGCAGATTTGGTAAGGGCTTGGCAAATAACATTTTCCACGTGAACAAGTTAAGTAGGAAATTCTCATTAGCTACACATGGGTAATTTTTGTAAATTTCCTGTTGCGACTGCATTATATTTTTTGCCGAAATTTTTGCTAGCATTGCTCAAATCTATAAATTAAACTCATAAAATTTTAACATTCACTATTTCGTTTATATGCAGTCGTCGCTGTGCCTCACAAATATTGTATGATTTTGTGAAATAAATTAAATTTCAATTATTGTTTTGAATCGTTTTATGGAAAGAAGAATATTGAAAAATCATTTATATAAAGTGCGTAGATAATCGGACACGTGTTTATGGTTGAACGCATTTTATAACAGAAATCAATCAATCGATTTCATGAAAATCCCTATAAATATAAGATGCAGTTACATTTTGTCGGCCATCCTTTTAATGAATATTGAAAAATTCCGCTCTTTACTCGTTACTCGTGTAAAGCGCCGACATGTAGTCGATCGATTATAATTAAAAACTCAATTCATTGATGCGTTATAAACATAAGCAGGAAAATCAATCAGCAACAGTGTGAATTTTGAATGGGAAAAATGTGATTTACAAACAAGTTGATGAAAGGAAGAAATCCAAAAATGGAATGATAAATGAATGGCTGCATTCCCAATGGATGAGGCGCAACAGATTTCCCTTTCTTTCATTCTTATTAACTTGGCTGTCTATCCGATGTCTGCATTTTAGTGCGCTCAAATGTTTTAGCCGACCGGCGGGCAATATAATGATAATTGATTCGAGAATTTTGCAAATTCCTGGCGAAGCATTCATTTTGAGCAAGTTGATTATATTACGTAATTTACGTAAGTTCATCTCTTCGATGGCTTCCACGAAAAGCATGGCTACAATGGCTACGTCTTGCGCAAAATGTGAACAAAGCTGATTAGCTCTTTATTAGTGGCCATAAACGCAACTAACGCACTGCACGATATAATATATCTTCGATTAAGAATCTATGTGACATGTGACCGCTCTTGATGTGAGAATTAAAATGTACAAACTTCTTCGCTGACGGGATATAAAAATTTCATTCCATTAACAGCACCTGCTTTATAACTCTCATATCTACTTATTTTTCCATTTCAATATGAAATAAACGAAAATGACTTCAATGTCAATACATAATTATGCAATTATGCTTTCTGCACACATATTATGTCATGTAATTATAAAAGCAGAATCATGTGACAAAATGAATTTCGAGTAAACATTGATCCGTATTCAAATTTCATCTCACATCAATGAACGACATATACATGTTTTAACCATAAAACGAAGAATAGTGTAAAAAATAAAAAGTGAAAAAAAAAAGAAAAAAAAAATGAAATGAAATGACATTTTTTTATAGAAGCACAAGATACAGTGAAGTGAAATCATGTGAACTGTATAGTGCTCAGGACACATTTATGCCATTTATACACATACATTAAATGAATCAGAGCTCGAATATATTAATGATAAAGTTATATTCACCTTGAAGCGAGTCGCTGACACTTATCACTCATCTCAAGGAAAAATGGAAATGTCGCGAATTAATTAACCGATTGTCATTGACTTAGTTGCACTGAACTTTTCCTTTAAAATTTCTTTTCGCATACGAAAACTCTTGGATATCGTGGCCATAGACCAAAACATACGTATCCGTATATTTCAATATGTTGGCGGGAAAACAGACGTTATTAAATCGAGCTGACGGCCTTTTTATGCGGTCTTCATATTTTTACGTATTTTCAAATACAATCACAACTACAATGTATCCACATACCTCGATGGTAAGCATAAGAAGTATTTTAGCAGCCAGCACTTTCGGTATTGCATTACATGGTGTTAAGTAATTTATCTGCAATAGAGCAGCTGAGCTATACTGACCTCGTTGCATGTTGGCTAAGCCAGAACAGAAAGTACACAACTCAAGCCAAAGTAACAAAAGCAGAATTGTTTCTCTCTATTTGTACGAAAAATATTTCCTCAGAATTAGAGAATTTTTTTCCAAGTGCTAAAGAATTTATTATGAAATTTTTGTGTTCAATTATATAGTAGATGGAAAGAAATTTAAATTAAATTAAATTTTTGATAAACAGAAGCATGTACACTAAGAATTTTTGCCAAAAACTATTTGAACTCAATTAATATATTGATTGTAAATGTCTTTATATAAAATACGCCCACTTAGTAAAGTCAAAATTAAATTTCAGGTTTTTCGGTTGATATCGAGAAGTTGCTACATACACAATTTTACATCTTTATATTTTACAATTTTAAGTCTTGGATGTTTTCTACCTATTTTCTACAAATCATTCGTCGTTAGTGGTTGTAGAAGACCATACGCCTTTCAGTTGTTATAAAAATCAAAAATGAATACGAGATCAACCTACTAAAAGGACAACTTAACTTTTCTTAACGCGAATCACAATGACCTTGAACTTAGGCATAGACGTGAGGTAAAATTACACTGACTTAATAAAATTGTGTTGATGTGATTTATGCGATAATTGCGATGAAATTTTATTATGAAAAAACAAATGATTTGTATGACTTACCTTTTTCATATTTCTGCTTGACTATGAAGAATTCATCTGAAAATGAAATAAAGAAAAATATTATTAAAAAATGCGTTAAAATATTACGTTAACGTATTTCTATAGCTCTAAGCAAATATATGATAAACATGAAATAATCGACTTGTGCGAACACCTGTTCGTCGATTGTTTTTATTATCCACAAATACGAAGAAAGTAAACTTATGGTTACGGCCTTTATTAAAAGTGTTAACCGAAAGTTTGGTAGTGAGAAGTCTCAGTACCTTGGAAAGCCATTAACAATTTCCGAACGAAAGAAGAAAGAAAAAGAAAAATTCTATGTAATGATCCGATATGATCCTAAAGTAAATATAAGAAATTTTTGCCTGTCTACAGGCTTGGATACAGTACGCTTACTGTGATACACCAAATATGCGATTTTCAACCTCACATAAGAAAGCCGTATATTCAGGACGAGGAGGTGGTGAAGTCATTTTTACAAAACCAAAAAAAAAAAAAAAGAAGCATAATACATACATAGAATCTATTAAAAACATTATCCTATTTTTCAAATTCAGTTATTGCAGCAAACTAGAAAACAAGATGGAAATACTTTACGCAAGCAAGCTCCGAATATGGGCTAAAAGTCAAGTCTACTAAGCTGCAAGCACTTTATTAAGACAACAAAAAGAATAATAAAAAAAGGAGAAGAAGAATTGTTTTATAAGAACAACAAGTTCAAATGCTAGGGAATAAGAAAATTGGGTAATAAATGATGAAGAAGGAGAAAATTTAATTTTTATGCTTAAACTAGATTAAATTGCTATACGGACTTTTGAAAATGACTTTGCAAAGTTGATAGCTTCGCTTCGCTTTGACACGGAAAGTTTTATACGTCAAGCAAATCGTCAAACGGAGACTAAATCATTTAATAAACTTTCTTTAGAATATTACGAACAGATCACTTTCAAATATTAGAAATGAAAAAAGCTATGCCGTTATATGTTGCATCTTTTTCAACTACACATCATTTTATTTCAATTTTTAATGCGAAATGCGAAATGCGAAATGAGAATTTAATGTAAAATATAAAATAATAGGAAACTTTTTAAGTGACGTCGTTAGTAAACTTGAACAGTAATAGTAAGAATAGTAAGAAATTGTATATATATATATATATATACATATATATGTGTGTTTGTGTGCACATGTATAGTATATAGCGAAACGTATAAAGCAAATTTTAATGAATTGAAATAAAAGGATAAGGAAGAGAATGTGCGAATAGTATAAGTTAGAGAAGGTGTGAAGGAGCAAACACCTTTTTCTATGTAGCATTTTAACTGATGCTATGAAGTTTTTTTTTTTTTTTTTGTAAACGTAGACGTTGATCACTTTGTACAAAATCCGAAAAATAGGTCTGGTCTGGTAAGAAAAAAATGTGGTTCACGTATTCGTTGCAAGACTTTGCAATAAATGTTCTCGTCTGCTTCCATTTTAAATAGCGTTTATGTATGTATGCAGCATTTTGCCACCTAATAAATGATACCTTTTTGGATCTCATACGTGCCACAATGTCTTATTTAATACATATTTCATTTTAGTTTTCAACTCTAAAAAAAAAAAAAAAAAAAAAACCAAAGCAAAAAGGGCACGTAGTGTTCAGTTTAAATAGAATATATGTCACGCTACATTTGCTTGCTTGTGAGAATCACAAAAATACTTAATAGACATTGTGTGTTGTTGTTATTACTCAGACTAAAATTTTAAAGTACTAGCATTTGAGGCTATCGGCACTCTTTTTTATATATAGATAGTAAATACACTCACTGTGAAAAGCTTTTTAAGTGAGCACACTACAAAAACATGTTCTATATGATGATAACATGCAATGAAAATGAATTTGTCTTCTATACATAGCACAGTGCAGTAACTGTCTTTCCTCTTCTAGCTATGATCCATTCTGAAAGAATCTTATGCGTGAAAAGTATTTTGATACTTGTGTATGAATATTGAATAGAAATTCTAGTAGTCTTAGAATATGCGAAAAATGCTTTCATTAAAAATTTAATCAATCCTCCCATATAGCAATAATTAATTAATTAAGAGCAGATTTGCATAAGCAGATATTTTCTTAAATATGTTGACTAAAAAATTAAAGAGAGAGAGAGAGAGTGCAAAGAAAGCCATACTTTGCGGTAATCCTTTCCTAACGATGATCGATGATCAGCTTCAGTTTCTCGACCTAAAGTGAAATCAAAATTGAATGCGAAACAAACTGCAACAAAGGAATTATTTTCTTATCATATGCTGTGACGTGTGTAGAGCCATGTGTAATAAAGTGTACCGATCTCAAGTTTCATAATCTTTTTATTGTGTTAGCGCACACGCACGAATACACATATCCATCTGTCAACGAAATCTACGTGTTCGTCTGCCGGGTTTTCTTCTTCTTCTTTTTTTTTTTTTTTTTTTTGTTATACTCGCATACTTGTACGTATAGAAACGCACCAAAGATATTGCGTGCAGTCATGGTCGTAACTGTTAAAATACCGTTTAGCAATACAATGACGAAATGTATGCAGACAATTTGTTCCATTTTTACTAGCATTTTTATATGTTAGTAGTGATAGATAGATACATTTGTATAAATAGATCTACATTTATATCTAAGTTCTATGCTTGTATAGTTTTGTATAAGCAAGTACACATTGCTGCAAAGGTAGAGAGAAGAAATGAAAACAGCATTGATTTATAACACAAAGTTGATGATGTGGATCAAATAAAACACACATATTCCGCATAATATTGTATGAGTGGATATGTATTATACGGCATGCAATCACATTAGAGACATGGCCTCATTTTACACTTGTCAATGCCTTTTTATACTTGCTTTAGCAGAAAATGAATTTACACAAACTTTTCATATTGTTTGTAACGCTCCGAACGATACCATGACGAATACATTTATATATACCTAGGGATCTAAGTCAATGCCGGCTGTTGGATGTCTTCAGTATGCTGCTCATATATGTAATGAATTAAATTTTGCCTAAAAACTTTCTGCCTTCTTTGGTTAAGAAAATAAAAAAAAAAAAACATTGAACTAAATAACTTGAACTACGCCTACAAAATGGAAGAAAAAGGTATAGTATTTAATATAAAGAAAATCGAACTTCTACTCCTTAGGTATGTTCCGTTTCTAGCCTTTCTTTTTTTTTTCCTTCTTTTTTTTCCTTTTTATTATTGTAACTGTCTATCACTCAACGATGGCTATGTCAGCAGCTCATACAGTCTGTCCTTTTTTTTTTTTTTTTTTCTAAGCAATCAAATTTGAAATATATGTATATGTGTACGTGCTGCTTTCATTTCAATAATAAAATAAATCGAAGTAATGCTCAGACATTGATTGTGCATGCACGCGTCGATGGTGCTTCTTGTGGTAAGTAAGTACCCGTATACAAACATATTGAAAAGTTTTCAACATCTCTTCAAAAGTGGCAGAACGAGACATTTTTATCATGCGCCCTCAAGTTTTGCTCACGTTTGTATAATGTAAAGAAACATTGAAAGAAAATCGTATATTTAAACGTTTTTATAAATGAATTATAATGAAAGAATTCTTGCGTTATTTTATAACGTATTATTGTTGTTGTTGTTGTTGTTGTTGCACGTAGTAAATTAATGTAAAGAAGAGAGAAAAAGACTCTTCAGCTTTCCTTTCCTTTCGCATCACATTTTAGTCATGCCATTTATACTTGAATTCATTTAAATTTTAACAGAATTTACATTTAATTTTAATGAAAAATAACATTTCTATATAAATAGCGATAACAAGTGAGGATTAGAAGCCTTTTTTGATATAAAGAAAACATGATTGAAAGTAAATAACAATGAATTAGAAAACGAGATCTGTTAGGTTTTCGACTAAAAGCCGCAACAGTACCCGATTCAATTCGGGATGCCGGTACGGATAATGAACCCTTTCGCGACGACTGCCGTCTGTATACGATATTGTTTCACATTAACTGGGGTCAACTATGTACATATTACCATCCGAAAAATTAAGCATTCTTCTCAGTAAGTCTTTCGTGTGCAAAAACCTAACACAAAATTGTTTCCCTACAAATTCCGTAAGACCGAAAAAAGTATAATCATTTGCATAAATAATAAAAGTAACCTATCAAAGGTAAAGCTAGTAGGTATATGCATACTATTAATGCGTGCAAGTATAAATTGCAAATATATATTGATCGCCAAGTAGGGTATTCTTGCATTGTCAGAAAAGACGACAAAGTATAGTACTGGCGCGCCATTGCGATAGGTTAAGTGTTGCTCTCAATTTTTGCTATGAAAAAGTCGCCAAACCTGCTGCGGTAAAACTAAATTAGACGTTGAATTGTTTCAATTGGAGTTTTGAGCCACGATAGGCTACCGATTATCAAACAACATTTCATCAACATGTTGTTTACAAAAATTTTTCATATCTGGTTAAGCAGCCTTCGTATAGATGCTCTCTGTTCTAGGTTTGTCTTGCAAACTAAAAAGTGCCAGAAATCAGTTGTAAATTAACCCCGTCTGATTTAAGCTTTCAAGCCAGGTGTAGATGTTAAAAAAAGAGATTCCCTACTCCTCTACAGCGAACACCGCCATGACTTTAAAATCGATAGAAAACATTCCACTAGTAATGTAGCCCAGCAAGGTGGATGTTGCGATTCTCCACTTTGGAGGCAACATGTGAAGAAAATTTCGCTAAGTTTTATATATATATGTATATATGTATATATAAATACATATATATATAAAAATATATATATAAAAATATATATATATATATAAATATATATACAATAAAAATGTAAATGAGAAATTAAGACTGCGTTTTATCATTCATGCAGTGGTTTCTGTAACAGACCGAGCTAAAATTGCATTTTATAATGAGAAAATTTCATTATTATTCTCAGCGCATGATGCGCTCTTGTTCAGCATTTAATTAGCAAAAATGTAAGTGACGGCTAACAAATTAAAGCGAAAAATATATCACAGAAATAATAAAGATTTCCTCATAAATTAACATGCAAACAACACTTTTCTCTGCTCTGAAGAAAAAATTTTAAGTAAATAACTTATTTAAAAAAAAAAAATTAACTTTAACACAACATACTCGAACTAGCAATGCCTCATAATTATCGACCTTGTAGTAAACGCGTCGTTCACCTTTAACATTAACTCTTTTCTGCACTATTTTCTTTCCCATTTAGAATTCATATCACATTTTAACATTTTTCACACTTATATGGTTTCAAATGACTTAAATGGAATGCTTACCTAGCTGTGAAATTAAAAATTGTTTGTTGTCAAATCTCCCCTTGATTTTTATATACCCAACACCACAAAAATAAAAAATAATGTAAGACAACTTCATCATTTCCTATGAGATAGTGAAATAATACGCAGTAGAGGGTCGGGCAAAGCATACATACTTGATATGTAAGTGAGAAAGTAATCGTTTAAGACCATCTGCGTCTGCTTTTATTTGAAACCATAAAGTTTAGTATAATTACCATGGGTCACAACAGCAGACCATACCGAAAATATGAAGAAAAAAAATATAATGAAATTTTGAAATATTTTCTCCTTTGCTTTTTTCACTTTATTTCACACTTATGACTGAATTTGCGTTCAGTTGCTTTCCTGCCAGACTTTGAGTGTTCGTTTGTTTAAGCATCAAGACGCTTCTCCCATTCAATTGTGTACTAATATTTAATATTGGGTAAATGGGGAAGGCATCTCAATTTTTTTTCTTCAATAGAATTTAATTCTCAGTTATCTTACGAGTTGCCATTCGACGGTTTGCTTCAATTAAGTCTTTATCACCTCTTACAGACCGCGGAAAACCTAGAGCACAAGCATGGAAAAGAAATTTTGCAAAGCAACTTTGTTTTCATATGCTTTCACGCAAATATGCCGTAAATGCTGCTTTCGACGTTTGCTATATGGTAGGGCACGAAAACAAAGACTTCCGCATCAAGTCAAACTATATTTTTGCCACACGAGCATTCCAGCTATATCAGCTATCAAATATACGAAAAATCAGTGCGTCTTAAATGTGATCTGGGTTGTGAAAAAATGCAATTAAAACGATGGTAGTGAAAAAGAAACGAAATAACTTTCATGACTGCCTAATATTATAGGACACCATTGGTATTTTTTTTAATTCTTCTTAAATCTACCTTTGCTCGAAAGAACGTTTAAAGAACTTATGAAGTTTATGCATTCTCGATGAGCATGTGCAAAGGCTCGCCGATCTGTCCATCTGATCGCAAATTCAAATTTGGCAAAAACCTTTGAAAGTCTTGTAAGGAGATTAGTGTTGAAAATGAGCCAAATCAGACTGGAGTAGAGCATGAATCGGGAATCTTTCATTTTTTAGAAACCAAATAGAAATCAGAATAGAAAAAGATTTCTGTGTATACATCTTGGTCGATTCTAGAGAATTTTTGCAAAAATTCCCTGCGTTCATCTAATATTATAGTCCATTGAAATTTCATAATTTTCGCTGCTTTTCGTAACACCTTTTGCTAAGAAGTGTATTTAGAGATAATTCAAGATCGTTCTTCAAGTCGCTTTTCAGCTGCCAGTTAAGAATAACTTATGCCAAGTTTTCCGAAAACCATGCGAAGTTGTCTGCTATCTACAAGTGTTGTGACCTTGAGCTTTCTAAACAGAAAGCATAAAGAAATATGAACATGTTAGGGGCGGGATAATGATTCTAAATCGACTTACATTGAACAAGACAATATAGATTTGTGAATGGGTCATATACGCAGATGTACGCAGTGTATGTATAAAATATGTTTATTTTTCGTGTCATAAACAATAAAAGAAAGATTTTATTTTCAACAAAAAAAATTTATTGTTTGCAAAGAATATTTTGTGAAATTCAAGTGAACGCCCTATTAGTAAAGCTATTTAAGATTGAGCCAACACCAGGCGAGCTACGAAATTGAGTAAGTGAAAATATTTGTTCGCTTTGCTCATTAAGGGCAATAAATTTTAATTATTTATACAACAACAAAATGAAATTAGTCTTAACGAAAGTTCAGTTTCGGCGAATAACAACAAGTGAAAACTTATTCATGTAAAATATATTTTTCTTTGTTATTTCGCTAAGTCTCCTAATTAAATGAATGCATTAAGAGCTTAAATAATACTTTAATTTTTTTTTTTTGGATTCATTCACGTTTAGTTAATCATGTTTGTGTAAATTTTACATATTTACGCGAATGTTTCAATTTTCATGGTTACATTTAAACAAATCAACTAAAAATGAACTTTTACTAAAGTAGTGTAACGAAATATCTTTCAGAAATGTGTGTGTGTAACTCTCTGTCAATTTAGATATGCCCCATTATTCAAAAGTGCATCTGTATGTCTGTCTATTTACATTTTCGTCGATCTGTCAAAGCCATTGTTCTTGTGTAAGAACGAAAAATTGTTCTTAGTTCGTGTCTCAATCAATCAAAAATGAAAATGCTTGTAAGGCCCTTTGAAAACTCCCAAGCAGCTAAGAGATAAGCCTCAGTTTTAGCTATCAATTGAAGTTTAGTGTGAACGTTAATCGAGTTTATTTGTTAGATCGATGCAAATGAGCTCACTCTGAACGGGGCCATGCACACAATACAAAATGTTGTTGCATTCCTTACCAAGTCTCGCAAGTGTTGACTTCAATTCAAAACAAGCATAATTTTTTCAAATTTTTTTGCTTCATTTTCAATCTCTTTGATGCTTTTTTCGCAGTTATTTATGCCCTGAGGTATACGTTACACCATACGAGATGGACTATTTCAACTTGCTATTCTTGTTGTTGTTGTTTGCGTACGCAATTTCCGCTCAACGGTAATTGACTACAAAATACAATCAATAAACTACCAAACGTTTGTTTTTGTTGCTCTTCATATGCTCACTCACAGGTATCTATCTATCTACATTGAATGCAACGGATTGACTGAAGGCAATTTTTAAATAAAATTCACTAAAGGATATTTACTGCGTTTCTAACAAATACAATTCATTCGAAAATTGCGGTCAATCAAATTGAATTGAATCATACGTATACGCCTCATGGGTCAACTGCACATTTTATATATTAGCCAAGAAGATTGACAATAATATAATGCATTATATAAAATATTAATAACTGTCGAGTAAAATTGTTACAAAAAAAAAAAAAGAAAAAAAAAAAAAAGAGACGAAATAAAATTAATTAAAATTTTACTCATTTTTTATTAACATTTATTTTTACGGCGGGCTTTCCATTGTGAAAAAAATAACCAAAAAATTATTTGAAGAGTTTTTATTTTTTTAAACTAAAACCCTCGGCTGGCTATGCATGAATTATATATATATATATATATATATGTGCAGTTGTCATTTTTAAATATCTTTTTTTTTTTTCTTTTTATTTAATATAAATCGTGATAAAATTAAAATATGAATTAGTGTTAATTAAATTTTTGAAAGAGAAAATATTTACATTACATATTAAATTAAACATAAAACAAATTGTTTATCAAAAAATTTTCAAATAAAAAGAGAATAAATAATTTTGCTCCTTAATATGCGGCACGACAAGAAGTTAACAAAATTTATGTAATGAATATGTTTTGAACTATGAGCAATATATACATTGTGGCATACATTTTAAACTCTACAAATTTTACATTTTATGCTTTAATCCAGTCGATCATTTAAATGGGTTTGCAGCAAATCAATCAAAAAGTTTAAATTTATTTATTTTAGAACAACGTAACAAATATTTATTCAATTGCTGTTGTTGTTTGTCTCGAGATTTTACGGTTATTAATTCAATAAACATTAACACATACACAACTAAATTTGGATAAAGGAATCAGATTAGAAGTAAAAAATTTGCAATAAATTTAATTTGCTTTAATTTTGTGTTAATCAAAATTTATCAACGATTATTGGAATAGCGAATATTGACATAAAAATATTCAAATAAATATCTTTATGCATTTTGTGGTGAATAATTTAAATTCCCTTTTAATGCACTTTTAATCTGAATAAAATATATAACGTATCGTTGTTTTAAGTTTAAGCGGATATTATGAAACAGCGACGACGACGACGACGACGACACACAACAATGACAAAAATATCTCGTAAAGACCGAAAATCAAATTCACTGCGGAAATGAGAATGCATTTTCCATGCACATACACAACACAACACAACACAACACAACATCAACGAGAAGAACATCAACAATAAAATTGTATTTTACTATAGGTAAACGAACGAAATGAAATGAATTTATAAAATAAGAGAAAAAAAAGCAAAAAAAAAAAAATGTTTGCATCAGAACGGAAATGTTTATAAATTTTTTACGTTAAACTGACGTTCGCCACGTGCAAAAACTCACGTGCATATATGAACTAGAAAAATGGAATATTAAAATATTCAACATTGAAAGCCTGAAATAATGGAAAAAAGTGGGAGGAGTAACAGGACAGAGAAAAGATATCGCACACGTCATCAAGTAGAAAAATTTAAATAAAACATAGAGCAGCAAACAAGTGGATTTTTGAAATTGGGCGACAAAAAAAAAAAAAAAAAAAAACAAAAGAGATTGCATTCATTGAGCTTAAAACGAATGTATTTGATACTCAACACTTGCTTCTCTTTCATAAACAGAACAAGAAATTGCCATAATTCGGATCATGACACGATGCATTGGGGCCCCGTGTTCTTACTCTGACAAGACGTTACAATTATTTCTATTATTATTATTATTATTATTAATTTCACCAGAGAAATAAACTTTAAGACTAAACTCTTAAAAGCACTGCTATCGACTTTTATTAAAAACTCTACCGCACTTGAGTTTCGAACCCACGACCATTGACTTGCCTAGTCGAGATTCCTCGCTTTCTAATATAAAAGAAAACCATAAGAACAGTAGAGTAATAGTCAGTTATAAAAAATGATTTTAATCACCTGTTTAAGAATCTAGAACAGATTTGATCCTTTGACCCTCCCGAATCAATGCAAAATATTCAAAATCCTTCGAAAGCATATTTCTCAATGGAATTCATGTAATCAGAGGAATATTATGTAACAAAAAGTAATATTTTCTCTCATCTAGTCGAAGCCAGACATTTTTATGTGACACTCCCCATGTTGGCCACCGCTTTTGTGGAACGGATTACTGTCTATTATATTAATATACTTGAAAAGTCAGACGGTCGGAGGATGTAACGGATAAACGCACATGTCGATGTAAAGCTAGCAATTTCGGCATTGATGGGATGGGGAAATTTCAAGCGGTTGCACTCGAGACAGACGTACGATCGAAACTTTCTTTTACCGGATGGGCTGATGTTATAAGAAGGGCTGTTTTACGACCTGCTCTAGCTCCTAGATCACCTTCGGCCCATAATTTTGTGTGGGAAGGTCTCAAAATCAGGGGCCCCCAGATGCCTAAACATACCACCAATAATGATTTGCATTGACGGGCAGATTTTTTTTGCAGATTTTGATATTTTGTGTTATTAAATGGATCAATCCTCTTGCCAAATATATCCCCTTAATGCATTTACTGAATGGAATACATTGAATCTCTATGCTCTTTGCAATTCCCGGAGTAGTTGTATTTATAAAAATCAACTTTCATTAATATATATATTCCTTGCTACTCATTGGATATTAAATTTCAATAGAAAGCAATGTAAATCCTACCGAACAAACTATCGTGCTGCAGCCAACCGAAGAAATCTTTTTGCTAATCTACCGCATAGCGCGAAAAAGGCTTATTGACACAAGTCAATGAAAATTTTAGCTGGTTTTCAAACTTGATCTAAAGAAATTAAAAAAAAAAAACGGAAAACTATTTTTCTCTCTCTGGTTGCTGCTGGCATACCGGTATTTAATGCATTTGATGTTGGTAAACGGTTGAAAAATTTAATTTGCTTTCTGCGGTGCGTACTATTCAGCCACCAACCATATGTTTTCTGAGCGCGGAAGATAAAATTTGTTTGTATGCAATAGAGTTTTTTTTTTTTTTTTTTTTTGGGATGCTATTATTCACAGTTATTTGAAGTGTTGTGAAGAAGTGTTGTTTGTGCACAGAATGTAAATAAGCGTTTATTAGTCGTTACTGATATACACACTTTTAGTTGAACAGTACTGTTGCAAAACTTAAGTCAACATATGACAGCATCATCGTATGACGCGAGCACAGCACAAAGAAAGTTTTTACTGATATAATAAATAAATTTTATAAAAATTTCTGACTATATTTTAAAAAATTTTTCATTTACTCATATCTCGACGAAGTAGCTTTAAATATGCTTATGGAACTGATTGAAAAATTCCATTACAATTAAAGTGAAAGTGAAATTTTCGACTTTTGCCCTGCATCATTAGGCGAATGATATGGCAAAGGTTATTGTTTGTCAAACAAATAAAATTTAATAGCTTTCGAATGGCATTCATTTCCATTTATTTTCACTTCATATCTGTTCAATATAAAAGTTATGCTCTTTTTATTATGTATTCTTATCGATTTCTTTCGTGGTCTTTCTTGCTAGTATATTATGCTCTCATTATCCTTTTCCCTACACTAATATTCATTTGAATCAATAGCTTGTTACATATTCCTACGTACGTACTCGCCCAATAGGGCACTACTACTGAACTACTACTGAACTAAATGCTCAGTTTATGAACAAGTTTACTCGTGTAATTGTAAAAGTTTCTTAAATTTGTTAACAAGCTTGTGTGGAGCTCTATTGTAGAAAGGCTTTTTTCTGTGTGAGATTTTTAGTTCAACTCTTGGTTATTGAGTCTTACATATATTAAAACTAATTCTAAATTATTATTGTTAAAAATTGTATTCTCTCACATAGGTGAGAGATTTTAAGCGATTTTTTTATTCTTTACATTTTCCCATCAATTAATATTCTGTAATGTTAAAAATTTTCAACAAAGTTAGCAAAGTGCCAAAAAATTGGACAACATGCAATGCAATTTATATATCTCCGTGACTTTACGAACATAGGTCTATGAAAGATTTTTATACCTTTTACCACTTGTGGTACAAAAGTATTTCGAGTGACTTTCTGAGAAGATCTAAGCTTGTCTGTCCGTCCATGCGATTTGTTTCCTTTCCTAAACTTACAAGCAGCAAACTCGGAAATAATTTATTGAACGCTATTGAAAATGGTTCGATTCGCACCACTCGCGGAAGTTGTTTTTTAAAATAACTGACATTGAATGGCAGGCCATGTCCCGCTGTGTAGTTACTTTATAAAATTTACTTCACCCATTATTCTTACAAATAAAAGTGTTTTTAGAAGAAAAAGATTAGTATCCGACTCATTGCCGATAAGCTGCAACAACTATTATTATTACCTCAACCAGAGAAACAAATCCTAAGACTAAAGTCGTAAAGCACTAGCATCTAAGGTTATCGGTTTTATTGAAAGGTCAATTCGCTGTTGAGATTTGAAGCCACGACCATTAAGTTATTAGTTGAGATACTTTACCTACTCGGCCACTTAGGCGGATAGCAGCAATAAATATTTCCACGTTCTATTTTAATAAGAGAAGAGATAGGTAGAATAAAATTCGGTTGCAACCGAATATAATTTCCTTACTTGTTATCTTTGAAATTTTTGCCATTTTTTCCCTCGTCCAATGTATACATATATCGCAGCCACCACTATACTTGGGTTTTTCAACTGCATAGCATAGGAGCTTAAAAAAGAAACACTTAACGACCATAGATTATTTCAGTTTGTGTATCGAGTTGAAGATTGAAGCAAAACACTAGTTACTAGTCTAACAAATGATTAGTGTTGCGATGAACAAAAGCATTTTTTCCGCTTTTTATCTACGCCAACAGCTCAACAGCAATGCAAATAAAGCGCGATTTAGTTTGCTTTAACCGCAAACAATCAAATTTTTGCGAAAGCATCATAATTATCAGGGTAATCATCAAATCAATATCAAAATACATTTTGTAGAGAGATGATTACAATGGCAACGATATTTGTAAAGCACTTGCTTAACACATGACTTGTCGATTTGCGAATAAATCAAGCAAATTATCATCATTATTGACGGTCAATAAGAAAAGTAAGGGATCAAATAGTAGGAGAGAATACAATAAACCAGAAACTGCATACTTTCGTTGAACATGAAATTTTGATTGAATGAAATTAATTTGTCGGCAACTGCTCTCCCCTGTTATTGAAATTTTCAATATCCTACGAAAAAGTGAATTAAAGGAGTTGTATACATCCCTCTTACGATAAGAGCTCTGCAGGGAGCGGGATAAGGTTAGAATTATACGGCAGATGCATGAAAATTTCCTAATCAAGTTCTTTTAGTTCGTGTCAAACCATCGAAGATATGTCACGACCAAGGCAACACGCCCTTTCTTCTGATCAATCGTAGGCAATTTTTTTCGCTCGCTTGCCCTTTGGACTCTACTAGTTAATTGCTGGCAGGAAAACTTGATATTCAACTCATAATGAACAATTCCTTTCCAAGTCTCCCATTTGCGCAGGATACTATGGGGCCTCAATATCGACATTGATGCAAATAAATAAGTAATTTGAGAGTAAGTAACAGTTGCATTAAAATTCCCAAAAGTTGTATTAAAATTGGAAATTAAAAATAATGATTAGTAATTTAATTAAACAAAAACAAAAGGAGAAGAAGAGCACCCCTCAGATTCAAAATGCCGCCCAATGTTTTTAAAGCTAAGTAAATTCGAACTGAAAGTGTAGCAATAAATAACGAAAAAAAGCTTAGCTACTGGCAGAACGTTAGTAATAATTGTAGCACCAAGGATTGTAAAGCGTTCTATGAACCATGCTATGCATTTTTTTGTAGCTTACTATTGTAGATATGACACTAAGATCTCAGCTATCACAGACAACTTCACTTTTCGGTCTATCAAAACTATTTAGTTCACTTTCCTTATGTTTCTGCGTTTGTCTCGATTTTTCCCCTTTAAGAAATACCGCAATGAACATGAAACTCAAATTTTTCCCATTGCTTTGAAAAGTAACATCAATGATATGCCGTTGGAATGCCGTGAACTTTTTACTCATTTTCTTTAAAGACTATTGCTATCTAAGAGTCATGACGATTCGTCAATAACATTAAGTGACATCTAAATGTCATCGTACGGCCTCATTGAGTCACATGTGTTAATTATTGAGTTCTCTGATCAATACATATGTCATTATTATTACCAAATTAATTACTCATTATGTAATGTTTCTATCTGCCTTACCTTACAACTGTAGAATAAGCAAACTGTAAAAGATGAAAATACTACAATTTTCTGTAGGTCAATCGTACATTATTCACGGTGGCACGCCTTCGTATACCGACCGATGGTTTCTTATATTGTTCTTTACTTCCATCTGAGTTAATAAATATTTAATATTTAATATAATAATTTTCGCAAGCAGTTTTCCCTTTGCTACTAGCATACACAGCTGAGAGTACATCAAAGCTGTGTACTAGAACTAAAAGAACGTCCACTGTGTGGTCGGTAAAGAGTTCTTCCTTTCTTATTATCATTTTTTTTTTTTTTCTTCTTTGTTTTCCATTCCATAAATTTGAACAAAAGATTTTTCTTAGTTGATAATGAAGATGCATCATAATAGATGCTTCGTGCATTGCCTCAAAACTTTTAAAACAAAAACTATATCAATTAGAGTTAACTCTCAAGTCTACTCTGACCCCCTTATTATTCTCTATTTATTAGTTTATATATAATATTTATTTATTTTTCAAAGGGCGTACACAATAGAATACTCAGTAAATATATAAATAGTACGAACAAGTAGTTCCTTCCTAATTTTATTCTCTTTATTTTGTTCTAATGCTTCCTTTTTGTATTTCGTTAATATTATTATTATTATTTATATATATGTACATATGTAAACATATATTTATTATATATAACTTTCAGAGAAAATATTGCTGGTTTTTATTCCATTCTTCTCATAGGAAGCATGCAAACTTTACCTATCCCAAACAAATGCCTTTGATAAATATTAGTTTAACTCTCGTATAACTTTTTCCCGTTGGGAAAATGTTTTATTTTTATCGCAAGCTCTTTTATTCAAACTTTCTTTTACTGTTTGTTGTTGCTGAAAGTTTATCGTTTATCTAGAATCTTAACATTTTATAGCTCAACAAATGCTTGATCATCGTTCGTCCGCACCACGACTGAAGTGCTTTCTATTTTTTATGGTTAAACTCAATAGTAGCATATATATGTATGTGTTTGTGCGTTGAACAAGTTTTCGGGATCTCATTTACTTCCATTTTATAGTAAAATTCTTCTTCTCCTTGTGCATCATATAAGAACTTTTTACATTACGTTTTTAATAAAAGAGAAGTAGTAGTGAAAAATGCTTAATAGCTATCGTGTTTTAAAAGTAGTTTAGCTTTCTCTCTTTTCAACATTAACTGAAACTATTACGTATTCAGCAGCATATTCAGCATACTCAGAAGCGTTAAACTAAAACCAAGTAACAAAATGTTATCTGTTTTGGGAAAACAATTGTAGTAAAAATTTATGCATTTTTTCATGCCACGCCATGGTTAAGAGAGTGCATAAGCAGGTACGATAAGAAATCCTATATTATCTTGAAAACTATACGTCTTTAAGAAGAGATAGAAATTGACTAATTCCTCTAAATAATCAGCCAATAATACCAATAAATAATCAGCCAATTAGACGCTAGCTAACGTTGTCTCAAGCTCCCTCTTTAACTGGTCTAATCTGTTTGGAAATTATTGGTAATATTGGCTGACTCTAAATGTTTTCATCAAAGGTTATGCTACAAAGCTTTATTGTTGAGCTAAATATCATTGAACAGCAAGGACGGAAGAACATCAAATATATTCAAAATACCTATACATTCGTATTAGAGATTCGGTTAATTGTGTGGGTGTGTTGAACAAGCTCCCGCTTTTTTCCAAGGCACCTAGTAACGAATACTTCAAGACCCTGAAATCTACTCCGCTTTATGTTTATGGTTTATGTAACTGTGCAGCTTATTCGGCCGAATTGTTATGCACTATACCCACTTTGCGACTAACAATGGAAAACAAGTTTCGCTTGATAAGTTATACTTAAAAATCGGCAGAAACTCTTTCATACTCTTCATGAATGCATGTAAAGAGAGTGAATATATCAACAAATAGCTGCCAGTCCAGAACTAAGATGATCCACTGCTGTCTAAAACTGTACCTCAACAACGATATGAACTATCGCGTCATTAGCAGAAAACTATAAACTTTTTTTTGAATGGTTACATATATCGCTATATGGTTATAAGGAATGGTTATATATATATATACGTATATCGATGATTCATTCCAAAGGAGATAAATAACTTTTTATTTCATTTATTTAGCTCATATTAAAAGCATACACTTTACCGTTACCGTATGTTTAATACATGCACCATCGCCCATTCTTGCTTATACTCTATGTAGGAGATGAGAATAAATTTCGCGCGTTATAAAAAGTGGTTAAACGAAACAGACAAACTTTTATAAAAATGTTTACGTCATCTCAATGCTACCAATCATTTTAACTTTGAGTAAATAGGATTACTTACAGGTCGTATTGACACTTCCCATGAGAATTTACTTCATTCAAATAAGTCAAGCAGTGACGCTATGCTATGATGTAATTACATTACTGTGCATAGACATTATTGAATCGTATGCATACTTTTTTTTATAGTTTTTATTTTTCCTTTCCTTACAATACATTTTATGCTTACGACTCAAAGATGGGAAAGTATATCATACTGTCCTAGATTCGCTCTGATGCATGTTTTGCGAAAGTTCTGCTATTGAAAGGCTGACGGTCTTAAATGTCTACAGGTATATAAATGTTTAGTATAATGATCTACGTAAAAGTCTCTAAAGGACGAAAAATAACTACTTGAGATCAATAAAAGGTTATAATCTAAAACTGAATGTGATTTCTGTACCAGTAGTAGCTGGTAAAACTTCAGGGTAAAAATCAGTTCGATTAGTTTACAATTACGCCCACTATAAGCTGAAAAACTAAAACGGACCCCCGCATACCCCTTATGATGGTTGGTGGTATGAGGATTCATGCATATAATGCATTAGTATCTTCGGAAAGTTCAGTACCGCTCGATTAATTGACGCGAGCGATTTTTAAAAGGCTTAAAGGGTTAGGATTTCGAAAAATTCTTAATTGCTTTCTTTTTTTATGAAACTCGTCCATTTTGAATAGGTGTACGAGACCAATCAATTCAAGCAGTTTATTTAGCATGCAAGAAAGACAAGCAATTTAAGATTTAATGTGAGATATAATTGTCAGGTGTAGTATTAAAAAAAGTGAACTGGTGGCGTTACCCCTCCTTCATTCATGTCCATTCTCCCTACTCCGGTTTACATTCAATAAATTCTCATAAGTGCATTTTTGTCTGAACGATTTTTTTTTTTTTTTGTTATTGTACTCATATACTACGGCTAGTACGTTGTAGACCTTTAGTATATTTTAGTCTCGTTTGCTTGGATTACAAAAGACTTCAAAATGGCTGGAGATATGTGTGCTTAAGTGTGATACCATAACCTATTACGATTATGTTTTAGCAAGTACAACATATGTAAATGTAAGTTTATATAAATCGGCGTTTACGGCATTTTTTTCATGATTGTAAAAATACATAAAAATATTAAGAACAAAGAAGATTGTGTACAGCAGGTGTGCAGCAAATGGTGCGCCATGAAATTTTTATAGACATATAAGTGCTGAAACATCAAATAAATTACCGTTAAAGTTAATAAATTATAAACTTTTTTATGTTTAGGTATTTTCCGCTGCATTTGCATTAATCATAAATCATAAAAACATATGTAACATCTTTTTACAGACAACTTTTAATCATTATTCATATAATTAATGCAGAAGTTTTATATCAATCAAGTTTCAAGCATAAGAAGAATGCCTCGAAAAACTCATAAACCACGATGAATACAAACAACCACAGTCAACCGTGTAATGAATTTGTTAAAATTTTTTGAATCCTGTTATTAGTGTTGTGTTGGATACGAACACGTAAAGTGTATCCAATGTCTAAGGAGAAGAAAAAAACAGTGTATCTATCCTCGGGCCTCGATATCAGCTTTGACATCTACTATTTATCCAATTCGTTGTCTACTGTTTATCCAAAACGTTACTAACTAACTAACGAACGCTTGATCGATTATAAGCGTATATTTAATCATTTTATTTGTTGTTGTAACAATGATTGCTTTACTCAGATGACATACTGATCTATGTGTAGTTCTTAATTCTGATGCCTTTACCTAACTTAACCCAATGTTTATAAAAACTACTATCGCTATAAGTTCGATACGCAGCTCATATCGGCAAAAACTAGGAATCACTGAAGCACTCTACAATGCATCGAATATTTTGTAATTCTCCTTTTGGGAAAAAAAAACCACGGCCAAGTAATGTAATGTCATCGCCCCGCATCCCCTTGCGAATTGGACGATGCTTGCTTATAACAATTTATGAAAAAAACAAAAATTGCTATGTCGTAGCTTTCTATTGGCATGTTTCCCATGCAAAACAACAAGTCGCTCTTACAATGCTGTCATGAATTAATTCAATTAAATAATAATTAAATTTTGGAAAATCCGTAATAAAATGAAATTTAAACGATTACAATCAACGTTTGCTTTGTTTTGTATAAGACATAACTAACCATAAATGACAAATTTTTTGATGAGAAATGATTAGATTAGATTAAATTCATATAAAAGTTGGTAAAAAATCCATATTAATTTAATAGAATATAAACACTTTTTGTTAGTGAACATGTTATGTATTTGATTAAAGCCTTTTTATTCTCAGCACTAAAAGACATGCATATGTGCCTGTGTGTTCGTGTGGTGTGTCTTGTTGACATACTCCTGACCGCAAAACTGAAGATATCGACTTTAAATTTGGTAAAAAATTTGAAAACTTCTGGACGCAGATTGATTTTGAAAATGGGTCAAATTGATGAGAGTACAAGACCGCAGGAAAAAGATAAATTGAGACAAAACTCCGCTTTCTTAAGAAAAAATTTGTGGGTTTTTGCTAATTGCTTACAAATTATGAAGGATCAAATTCCATATTTACTTTACGAAAAACTCTACTACTTATGTGCAAAAAGGGGAACAATTGACCGCGCCTGCATAAAGTTATAGGTGATTAAATTTTCTTCTTTTTTTTTTTTGGCTCCTTTGAGGTTTCACGCTTATTAATTCATTCCTTAAATATAATATTGTCTGCCTAAAGATACATTAATTCTAAATTAAATATGGTGGTGGACACCACGACCTGATGGATTAATTTTGTCTTAACAATATCAGCAATATCAGCGATAAGAGGACGCGAAGCGTAGAAGACGACAAAAGAAGTGCATTTAATCTAAAATTAATTATGGTAGGCATGACGACGTAGGGGTTTATTTTTTTCCTGCAATACCTTTGGTATGGGGGTGTTGCATAAAGGGCTTTGGAGAGTAGAATACGACAAGCTAAGTGTGTTAATTCTAAATTAATTGTGTTGGTGGATTAGCTTACCTTTTTACAATCATAAATTAAAGCATAAGGCGCTAAACATTTTAAAGGGGGAACGGGTATGCGGAATTCGAAATTTTTTATGCTCACAATACACGTAACAATGTGAAAACGTACAAAATAACGAAGGATAGATAACGCACCATGATAGTCAACATTTTTCGAAGTTTACGCCGAAATCTGGTCGATTTGCGTCTTTGTCAAATTGCGATTTGCAATGAAGTAAAAAAAAAAAATCGATAACATAATTATGAAAAGTAAATAATTGTGCAAAAAAGAAAACTAACGAAGCTTCTTAAAAAAACAAAAAAGACATTATCGCTACTAACACTCACGTTGCGCGTGTGTGTGTGTACCGCTACTGAGCTCAACCTAAAAATTCCATTATGAAAGAGGACAGATGTGCGTACATGCCAGGCATTTGATACGTCCTACAAGATGTCGAAAGCTATCTGAGAGAAATAATTGCATTCCGATATCACGGTGCCATCCTCGCCAGAAAATCGCTTATGTACTGCCCTCCAAGTACGTAAAACTCTACACTAATCATATATAAATATAAATATATATATATATATATATATATATTATGTTAATTATAAGAATTTACTAAGCAAAAGTAGACTAAGCTTCATTTCCTAATTAATTATGCTTTACTTTTTTCAGTCAATGTAACATTCTTGGGTTTTGTATTTACTAAGAATATATATGCTACTGCTTTTTGATCTCTATCTGATTCGATATTTCGATGTGACGAGCTTTCTCACTGAGAATGAAAAACAAAGAAAAGAGCACTAGGTGCGGAATGGACAACACCATAAAATGTTTTCGTAACACACGAAAGTACACGTAATACCTGACTATTAAATGCTGTGAGGATCCAAAGTCGTCCGTCGTTTTGGCCTCACGGATTCTCCGTCTCTGGTGAGGGGAAGGGAGTGCTAGGTTAAGATAGGATAGGAATAGAATAAGAATAGTTTAAGATAGGACAGGATTAGCAAAAGAATAGAATAGGGTAGGATAGGCTAGTTTTAGTTTTAGTTAAGGGAATCGTGTTTTAGAGTGAGTGCGAGCAGACCCTCAATGAGTCGCGTGTTAATTATAAGAGAAAGCGAAGAAACAATTATGGAATAAATGAAGAGTCTTTGTGAATATAAATTTCTTGTGTTTCCTTCCCCGGACCGGCTGAGCTGCCCCAGCCTTAGGGAATGCGTCGAAACGATCTCACAATATATTTTACTTTTTATCGTATAAACAATAAATAAAAAAGATTTCTGTTCTATTTCACGATCAAGAAAAAAAAAAAAATATATATATATATATGTATATATATAAAAAATGTAAAAAATACATTATGCAGTTGAAACTAACAGCTTATTAGTAAACTTTTTAAAGATTGAAAAGTCAGTCAAGTTAGTGGTTGTGCTTCTTGCAAGCTCTTTTCAGAACTTCTGGACACTTTTAAGTTCACTTTCGCTTACTATATACAATATAAATTGCAAAAAAAAAAACTATTCTAAATAGTAGAAAATATACAAAAAAAAAAGAAAAAAAGTTACCTCAAGTCTTTATCAAGAAAATGAAAGAAAAAGTTAATAAACGATTTAATTAAATTTGTTCAATTTTCTGGAACGAAACAATTTATTTCTTATTATACGGATTTACAAACGAATGCAAATTTCTTTATGCACATAAAAGTAGTAGTAGTAGTGCAGGTAATTATAATCGTATATATATATATATATATCTCGCAAGTTACAAGCAATGCATTGTATTATGTTAAATTGTTATTGTTATCTCTTCGAGTATTATTAAGTATGGTTTTCTTTAATAACTTGCGTTCGTAAAGAATTTACGACGTAAGCGGATTGCTAAGAACAGATACGTATATGCCGGCCGTATTATAATTTTTATTTATAACTCATACTCTGCGTTACTGATGATTATATGAAATTGTACTACTATAAAACCCTAAGCTAAATAATTTCATTTAAGTAGACTTTGATTGTTTTAGATTTACTTGCAATATATGAAATCCATTATATTATAAGGGAAAAAAAAAAAACATTTCTTAAATAAATATTGATACAAATAATGTAAACTTTTTTTTTTTCTTTTTATCAATATTTTTTTTAAAAGTAAATATATTTAATAAACGTCATTTAGTAAGAAGGACGAATAGTTTTATGTAATTCTTGAATGTTTAATAAAGTGGTGTTTGAGTTACATGCACACGCGTGCATACCGTAGTCGCTACTTCGGCCAAGTCGTAATTATGTGCTGTGATTAAAGTAATTAGGAAGCACACATGACTGCAAATATATTCAAGTAAATCCATAACATGCAATTTCCAACACTATGCACAGAACAGAACACAACAGAAAATACGCAAATCAAATTGCATAAGTATAAAACAAAACAAAGAACAATAACTGCCACTGCAACCGCTATTACGAGTAAAACAAGAACAACATATCATTTCAACACCCGCTTGACGTGTTGTTGACCAGTCAGTCGTCAGTAGTACGCCCCATGACAATTGCTTATAGAGTTTTTGTTTTTGTATATCCTTTGACTTTTGCTTTAGCAACAGAGACTACAACAGTACAAATGTTGCCCTTTTTTATTTTTCATGTATTCATCAGACATTTCATTTCATTTTGTTTCGTATTGTTTTATTACAGTATTTCATTTGCAAATTACACCTTCCGCTAGCAACAACAACAACAACAACAACAATAACGACCTTGTCGTTCCTGTCTTATTGTGCTCATTTGCTTTGTTTTGCGTTTTGTTGATTCAGCTGCATAGATAAACCGAAATTACTACTTAGTGTTTGCTGTGCTTGCATTTATAGTCCGCAACATAGTGTATATCGTGTTAAATTTTATTTATTCGACAGAGTCTAATTAGTAAGGAATATTTGATTTATTGTTGCTATAGGTGCTTGCATATTTACGATGAAAAAGTCCCTATAAGGACTTAGAATAGACTTGTTTTACGTCGGATTTTAGATAGAAACGTTAGGTAGATGGACTTCGGCGAACATGGGACGCATCCGTGTCGATAGTAATCCAGCAGCAATTGTCGTCACATGCGCGGACACTAAAATATACATACGTGATTGACCGAGATGCCAGACTACGAGGTTTAGTACGTCCGTCTTTGTGGTCTCTGCGCCATTTTATTTATTTACTTCAATAATATTACAAAATTCAAGAAATGAAGCAAAGGTCATCCAGGTTCCTCTGTATCCTCAATTGCATGCCTGGCTAAAAATCTCAAAGTTAAGAAAATCTAGCTTAGAAGACAACAATCTTAATCTGCACAAGCATTATTATTATTATTATTTGTATTATTATTATCACTATTACTATTATTATTATGTTCGCTAATGTGGATGTGAAAGACTCATGGTGTAGAGTCCCATTGCCATAGTTGTCTTACTTCTTTTTTTTTTTTTGGTTTCTAATTAATAATAAGTCTTTTGTGATAAAACACAGAGCCGCACGAAGAGAAGAGGCATTTGACCAAAAAGTCTTTGAATTTAAATCATTTCTGTGCAGTAGAAAGATTGCATTGTTTATTCCTTTTTATGACAAATAATTATCTCTTAGGGGTAATTAAGGATACAGAAAGATGTTGAAATGAACTATACTTGGGATAAATTGTTATTGTTTAAAGCCTGTACACACTCGATTCAAATGCAACGAACTAATTATTGCTGGTTAATTAATCTTTTCTCCTTCTCTTCTTTTCAATTAATAGCTTATATACACAATAGTGATACCGGGCGGATTAGCTAGCTAGCTAGCTTCATATCAAATGTTTTTAATATATATGGAAATATTTACTAAAGCTCAGACATACACTAAATATATATTCTTTAAGTAATTGTACCTATCGAAATATCTCTGGTTACTGGAAGAATCTAATTTCCATCAATGCTTCAAAACTGTTTATATATATTCGGTAAACAAAGTGCAAAGTTTCAATACATAAATAAAAGTTATTTAAAATAAAAATTATTATTAATCACTTATACATCGCTTCGCTCTCTATAATTCGAAAATTAATATTTTAATAGATTATTACAAAAAAAAAAAGAAAAGAAAAACATGTATAGGAGATTATCTGAAATATAAAAAGGCTTAGCCAAACTTTAGAAATTATCGCTCTTTAACATTTTCATCGTGAAATCGCGGAAAATTTACGAAATACAGCATTATATAGATGATGCTACTGGTAAAAATAGTTCTATCCAGGCCGATCCGCTTGCAACATGCCTCAGTGCTCAACTTTATAAATTTCTAGTTTTGATAAGGTTGAGCACAAAAATGCGTGACCGGATAGACATGCTTACATCGGTCAGTATAATTACATAATAATGGCGTTAGTCCTTGGATCGATACAACTGTCTGTAACGAGTTACATCAAAATAGCTCAACCATTGCAACTCGTAGGTTGGATACCAAAATATATGGAAAATAGAATAAAATTGACATACGGGTGGACGGACAGACAGGCTTAGATCGATTCAGTAAATAAATTTTTATCGATCGGTATAATAAAAGGGTGACATTTCTGGGTGTTATGTACTTTCGCGCAACGCTATACCGCATGTGATGCAGGGTATAAATAGTTGGAGATCAAATTTCTTGATTATAAAAGTCGTGGGGGATTGGCAAATGTAATTATGAAAATAATCAAAAGCGTTCTGCTAACATAATGTTAATAATAGAAAAAAAATGATCTGATATATGGTTTTACTTCCATTTCAATGAAACCCATATAACGGATAACTTTATATTTTATCGTCCTTAGTTAAAGTTATATATAATATATTCGTAATCTTTATAAATGTTGCCTTGGCTTTCTAAACGAATTGTGAAAATTGCTTAATTGTCCACAAGTTGAGATAAGAATTATAGGCTAAAAGACGTCTACACTGTACACAAATTTTATCTTACATCATGTGCTTCAGTGGCCGGCTAAAGCATGCTATAGTTTGGCCAAAATTTCAAAAATCAGAGATTTATTGCTTTAATGTGGTTTGGTTAGCAATACTTTGTATATGCTAAGATATAGTCGCAACGCATGTTGCTTTTGCAATCAACATGTGCTCTCTAGAGTGTTAGGTGTGCGCGCTTACAACATTTGCTTCAAAAAAGAAAAATGTTTATTAAATTTCTCAAATATGTACAAAGATCCGTTGAAATACCGATAATGATGTTAGATCTTAAAGCATTATTTTAAATTCACACTCGATTAAGTTCGGAAATCACTAAATTTGGTCTATAAACGTTTAATAAAATAAAATCGTAAAAGTTTGATATTTAAATTTTTATCGAAGGAATGTCAAGTGTTTGCCTGTTAGCAGAAATAGCGTCAAATTGATCACTTCATTACAACTATGCTTGCAATGCATATGAAATCCGTAGATAAATTTTGAGTCTCAGAAAGGATTGGATATTTTTTCGATTATTTGGTATTTTTGTTATGCGATATTGGGGCGGGTCGCAGGTACGGTTTTTGCGTAATACTATCATTCGTGTTTAGCTGTTAACGCGTCCGCGACATATTTCCTTTCCTATTGGGCTTTTGTTAAAGCTAAAGTGGGAGTAAAGAACAAGAATCAATTTACTTGTTATGCACCAGTATATAATTACTTTCTGATATGCTTTCCACATTTTAATGATTGGAGTGAGCAATGAGCGTTGTAGTTGAAAAACTGAATTCCATCACTCATAACAAAATTAATTTAAATTTAACTGGTTATCTGAACTTTCTGTTCGATTAAGCAATTATTTCAATAATTTTATGTACATAATTCTGTCATCGTTAATATCATTATTATTATTATTATTAGAAAATGTGCTTCACATATTCACACATTAACTTGTATGTAATATATATATTAATAAAATAAATTCCGCTTATTTTAAAATTTAATAAAATGAATTTTTTTTTTCTTGGCAAAATTGAAATAAATTTGAATTTTATTGCAGACCAAAATTGCTTTTCTACCATTTATTGCGTTTTTTTATGCTTTGCGTGCATACGTCCGTGTGGATATGTAGGCGAGAATGTGTGTATGTATGTGTGTATGTGTGTGTGTGTGTGTGTGTGTACTATAGCCCTTCTTTTATCAAGTATTAAACGAACATAAAATCTGTATGCTTTCGAAATGTCGCTCTAATTGAATTCATTTACTCGCACACACATGCAAAGAGACGGAAGCATTTTTTTGTTCTTCTCATATCGAAATTTATCTCACAATGGCTGCGCTGAAAATTTCGATAATTATTAGTTTATATGTATGGTTAATTATTGCGATATAAAAAGTATACAATCAGCAGTACAGTGCGACAAGTTTTACTTGCCCATCAACCAATTCACATTTAATTACGTATATATGTGCAAGCATTTATTGATGTTTATTGCAATTGTGCGCTAAATGTCTGCTAGGCATTAAATACATTCATTATACATGTTTAGTTATTAAATAAAAAAATCCTTTTTTTTTTTTTTTTTTTTTTTGCTTTATTTCCAAAACTAATGAGAATGAGAGAGAGTCAGGGAAATTATTGCAATCAATTGTTCAGTGATAACTTTTCTATAGGAATTTTTTCACTTTTCAATAACCAATCTATCTGCAATAATTAATAGAAAACGATGCACGAACGAAAATCAATTATTCTATGCAAGGATTTCATTAAAAGTTTGACAACAACAACAAGTTCACGTTCAGGTTCATTCTCGAGCGATTAATATTAAATATTGTGCGCAAAAAAAAAAAAAAAAATGCATTATAATCTAAACGATTGTTGCAATAGTTTCCATCAGATTTGTCGCCTAAAACTACCTTAACTTTTAGATAAAAAAGCATAGGGACCTGTTGCTTAAAGAATTTTGTTTCGCGGGAAATAATTTCATTATTGCATCGATCAAAACGGCATATGCCTGTTGACAAAGCATATTATTTGAGTTTGACGATTACTTTGAACGCGACGTAATAGATTTGGAGTAATAAACAGATTAAAAAAAAAAAAATATTGAATTTGGTCTTACTTTTTGGACATAGCTTGGTTTCTTTTTTTTTTGGTTTCTTCGTGTTGTTGTTAAATGCATTTACATGTTATTCTTCTCCGATCTTAGCATGATACGGCTAATATTAAATGTTTTTTTTTTTTCTTCTCCTTACCTTGATTTTAGTTGAATTTTGAAATGTAACTAACTACTAATGAGACTTAAATAATATGCAGTGCTTGAAGGAAGAAAAGTGTATCTGAATTGTTACTGTTTCAAATTAAACGACCGTCTGTTCGGCAGATTTTATTAAGGAATTAAACAATTTGGAATTAACTGCAGCCGGATCATAAACAATGGCCAAAATTTAAGTTCTCATCGATCTTCAATTTAAACAGATATATAGATAAGAAAGAAAACTTCAAACGCTTTCAGGAAAACATGTTGAAGGGGTTCCTTTTTTGCGAACGAAATCACCTGGTCGATCGTAAGATATGTCTTTACGAACATAGCTTTCACCGAACGTAATCTAACATAACTTGGTACTTTTGCTGAATCTAAATCTTGCCAGAAAGTAAACAAAATCGTAAAAATTAAAGAAATTCGACAACTAAAATAATAATGGGGTCTTGGAAAAAGAGAAAAATTGTTGCAGGACGTGCTAAGGATAACAGTAAGAAAACAATCAATAGGGATGAAAAAGATATGGCGTGAAACCTGTTCTTCACTTTTAGTAAATCGTATTTTTAGTAAACAATATTTTTATTCTCTAAAGTTACTTCTGCGACTTTAACAGAGACTTTATAAAGTACATAATATGGGGATTATCTTTCATATTTTCAATTATCCTTGGGACCTCTTGTAGTATGGCTACTCTCTCATCTCATCAACAAGAAAATCTTTATATTGCTATTCGAGGCTTTAACAAAGAAAGTTTGGTCTATTTTTTAAGTACAGCACCTTTGCATCACTCCCATTGTAAGCAGAAGGAAATATGATGGTTAATACCCATCATGTTAAATGAATATATAATTCATTATTAAAAATTTTAATAAAAAAAATTTTTTTTTTTAATTCTTAAAGACAGAAAGGAGTTACACCTTTTTTGCTCGCTTGCTTTTTTCGATATGCTATCATCGACAACTATTGGTGTGCGTGCATAATATAATAAGTTTAGACTTGCCATCTCACCAACCTAAACTAATAATACGCCTTAATTTGTATATGTTTATATACTTTTCATATCAGTGTTCTAACGCCAATAAATATTAGATAAGTCGAAGCATACTTGATTAAATTTAAGATTAATTTTTATATTATCCTACATGGATATGCGTCTCAGAATGATTAAATTGTATTTTCCCTTTTCAAAGATGTATTGAAATGGATGGACATGCGAAGAGAATATTTATGTAAATATGACATGCGAGAGCATCGAATAACATTAAGGAGATTATCACAAAGTTATAGAGATGACGATGACGACGACATATTAATAAATTGCAAAATTCTTATATACACTCGAACAGAAGCAATCACAGCAAAGTTGTCTTTCAACTTGTTTCTTCAAGTAGACGTATCTTAAATTATGATATGAGTTAATGTAATGTAAATAATCTCATTGATGATTTATATTTGATTTTTACACCTGAGTATTCGCTTTTGATGCGTGTCAAAGTATAGAGATATGTTTGCGAGAATTTTGTATTAACAGAAAACACCCTATTAATAAGTAAATATTCACGCGTGTATCCTTCACTACGATGCTTTTATATGAAACTTGGTGTTACAACGAAACTTTAATACCATTAAGTTATGATCAATCATAGTCAGTGACTTATTGATTGAGTTTGTTATGCAACGATTGTTCGTCTCACCCACTTCAGACGCAAGCTTACTTACAATATTTACGTTGTTAGCTTGTTGTACGCACAAGGGGAAAGCAAAAGTTTCAAAGCCTTGGGGTGCTTGCACGAATGAATATTTACTCATTTGTACATTTTTATAGACATAAGCGCAGGCATAATTCCAATTTTATTGATTTCCCACATTTTTCAATAAACAGGAAAGGAACTGTTGATGAAAAGACTTCTCCTACTTGCTAAAGAGGGTGCATTAAGTTTGGTATATGGACTAAAAAGTCAGCAGATATAAAAAGCTTGCGGCGGATCAGAAACTTTACATATATGTATGTAGTACATTTCAGACATACAATTAAAGTAAGTAAGATTTTCTATTTCGTCACGCCCAATATTATTTAGCTTAAGTCATTTTTTTTTGATTAGAAAGAACAGAGCAATCTATTCACTCATTTGCATCTGTCCGACTACGACAATGAAATGTCATGGATATCGGGATATATTGATTTACTCTTTACCATTGTTTGCTTAACACTCTATTATCATTTCTGCTTTGCATGTATTGTATATTATATTCAAGGATACGATATTGTTCAAGTCTGTCGTCTTAATTTGCTTTGGATATTGTTGTGTTGCTTTGCCATCAAATGTCAGGTTAGTTGACAGCATATGTGTGTGTAAACATTGAATATAAAATACGATGCTTACGTATACATAGCTTGTTAGTCGTGCGGTTTTATCGTATACATATTCGGTGAAACGCATTTTAATTCTTTTTTTTTTTACTATATTTTATTAAAAGCAATTGACCCGACTTGGAAATAAGTCTTTGTTTTTTAATTAATTATTGAAAATTGGAATTCATTCATAAAGTTTTCTTAGTTTGAAGGAATTTGAAAACTATTTAAACTCATTGAAATTTTTTTGGAACTACCTCTTGTCCATAGAAACGTAAGAAACCTTTAAAGGATTGCTTTCCTGGATGCTAATCACATTTTGAACGCATTAGAAACAATTAAGAGAAATATGGTTAATTTCTCAAAGGCAAAGCAACTGTTGGCCATTTTTAAAAGAAATAAATTTTCAAACTCACAGATACACAAATAGGCAAAATTTATAATGTGAGAGTGTATTTGTCAGACTTGATAATAAAAATTCCCATTTTGGACGTTTTTTATTCAAAATATAGGGATGCCTCTATTGATCTGAGTTTGAATTGTTGTTCATCAAACGTGGAATTGAAAAAGATGACCATGTGACTGCTCCAGGGATTCCAAAGAGATGAAAACGTATGGAGTTCAACGTATTTGAAATGAATCATCTTCGTTAACAAATAATGTCTTAACTGTACAAACTGTATTCGGAAATTGCCATAATGGCAAAGCATATGGAAAACTGATATATAATATCTCAAGTTTGCAATTTAATGGGGCTTTCAAAGTAGTGCAATAATATGCGCTAAAGGAGCCAATGATAGGAGTTAAATCTAAGCGTTGCCGCGTGCTTCGACCTCTAAACACGATCATGGAATACCTTATCTTAGGCAGAGAAAGTTGGCATCAGAAGCAAATACTAGAGATAAGCTGGCAAAGTTAGCTATTCGTGCAAGACCCCAGCAGAAACTATTCTTTACTTTGGTTTTTGCTTGCAAGAGCGTCCAGCATGTCTCAAAGGAAATTCAAACTGACATGTCAGTTAGACAGAATGAGAAGCAACGATTTACTTCAGATACGCCTCACCTCGATTGTATGTTTGAATGAGTGAGTGCGCTTCCCCTCTATTAGATTTCAAGCCACCATAAGAGGACGTGCAGTGGCATTGCCACAACTTTTCAAGGGTCTTTTTTTGGATCTATTCCTGGTTCAATAAATTCTCAACATTTTTTTCGACTGCTCGGGTTCAATAGCTATACAGCAGAACTTCCTCCAAACTACCATTTGCGATTTAATTTTGGATCTGTAATACTCTTTCAAATAACCTTGATCCGTCTATTCTCATAAAACACCTGTTGACTGTTCTAGTATTGGAATTCAAAATTTGGTAAAAATATTTCATAAAAACGTTTTCTTATGAAAGAAACTGCAATTTACAAAGATGTGGGCATGACGATAGGACTTCTAAGCGATTATTATTAACATTTTATTTTTAATTTCATTACATTAATGAAATTCTAAATATTTAAAAGATATAAATAAAAATTTACTTTAATTTACATTAATTTCTTTCAGTTTCGGTTTTAATTAAAATAAATGAATATTTACATCGAAAACAGATAATGATTTTATCGCTGCGCTTGTCATTTCCATTGTCTTACATATTTATTTATTTATCATTTATTTATTGTTTATTTACTTATTCATTTACAATTGTTTTTTCTGCGGTTTTCCGCATGACACGATATATACGTAATATTTGCAAATGAACATTTATTTACATATGTATATATTTGGATAGCAATAGCATGAAACTACATTTAAATGCATGCAAAATAAAAGAAAAGCATTAAACAAATAGAAAACGCGACGGTGCTGCATGGCGCGCATGAACTTTTTAAATAAATAAATACATAAATAAATAATATAAGTAAATATTAAAAATCACTGCAGCGTAGAATGAATAATAAATAAAATAAATAAATGAATCAATCAGTAAATATTATATAAAGTTTTCTCTCTTACCACTTGACTGAGATTGTGTACCATTTTCGTTATTCGCTTTAAAAGATTAAGACAGTAATCGATCGATAGTACCGCCGTACCGTAGAGTTACAATTTTCCCGGTCACTTTATCTTGTCTGTTCTCAGCTTTTACAGACAGACAATAGAAAACAGACGCGACAGGATATGTTTTGAATTGTCGTTGTCGCTTTGTCTGATGCTTATTAAAAGCAAACAGAGATGTTCTCGAGTGGATGAGAACTTCAACAAGTGAAAGAGAGAAAAGTTTTTTGTACTTGTAAAATTTTATTTTACCGCTCTGCAGTATACACACACTTGCATTTTCGTTAATGCGCTATTCATTTTTTTGGTTCCCTTAATTCATTTCTTTCTTTTCTTAAGAGCAATTTTAGACAAATGCTCCTAAACGATCGCCATAGTTACTATTTGCTTATGATGAAAATAATTTTCGCTAACTATGTATTTGTCAATCGAGCAGATCTTGGGAGTATTCTGAATGCGCATAAACAATACGCACTCAACTGGATCGGTGTCGTAATATATCTGCCGCTGTTGGCACTGTTGGTAATAAAAAAATTATTCTCTTTTTTTGCCCTGAAACAGCGCTCTTTGTCAAAAGTTCGTGGTTTTATATACACAGGGCAGTAAGGCTTGTTATAGTCTACTATCGCTTCAGCTGGTCCTTAAACCTTAGACAACTAAAGTTGACCCTGCTTTTGCAATTATTAAGTATTCAATGCCGATCTATTCACACACATGGTTTTATTTTTAATAAAGTTAAATAAATAGTTTTTATGCGACGAAATGATGATTTTTTTCTTTTCTCTCACTCTCAGTGCAACCGCCCTATTAAACGTTGTTTTGATTGCAAGTACATCTCAGTGCACAAATTCTGCTTTGCGTCCACTTCATTTCTCTCTCTCACTCTCTTTCCATACTTCTTTTGGACCATCAACTTGCTACATGTACAGGGCATCCCTAAGTGCTTCTATTAAAGGAAAAACAGTCGGTCGGTAATTGCCATGATAGAGATTCTTTTCATCCTTAACTCTTTAGTGTATTCGCTAAATATCTGAGTGGAAATCTGGGAAGAACCTGTCTCTCCACTTCTCTTCACTTCCATTTGCCATGCTACAAACGTTTCAATTAAGCTTGGCGTATTTGTATACAACCCGCAGCCATTAGTCTATTGTGTGTGTTTTTTATTTAAAGAAGATTTCATCTTAATCCCGATAATATGGAAATCCGTACATCCAGCATGCGTTTATACACCTTTCAACACCTTTAATGTCAGTTAATCTTTTTTCAATAAAGTCTGCTATGAAGTTTAAAGGTATCTTCACTTTCGTCTGTGCCCTTATTCTAGGAAATAGTTTGCTGACAAAAGTGTTTCTTGCCTTTCTTGCTTTAAAGCTAACTAATAAGAGTAAAATCAATTTTATTTAATCCCACCAAGAAAATTGGAATCTCATGGCCTAAAAATGTACACTAGAAGTTTTACATCGTACAATATTCATTCAAAAAAAAAAAAAAAAAAAAAAAATGTGTATTTTATCTTTAATTGATTTAATCAAACTACTTGACCCACTTTCCGAATGATAATAAATAATAAAAAAAAGAAATTCAATTGTAGAATCTAATCCATAATCGATTTCTACAAGTGTAACTAAGTACTTATTCATAAATTGTCTGCAAAGATTAGAAATTTATAGGCGAGAAAATAAAGTAAATAAAAGTCAATTCAGTTTCAAGTTTTCGCAAATTCTTTTGTGTACGTTTTGTAGTTGAATTTTTTTTTTTTGAATTCTTCTCTTCTTTTAAGCATAATTTTGCTTATTTATGCCGCCTCTCTCTTGGCTTTTATTTAATCGACTCATTGAGAATGAATGCGCATTGAAATGCATTCATTACATTATTCTTGGATTCTATTTGTACATATTTCTTGAAATTCTCATAGGGAATATCTATGTGCATTCTCCAATTCATATCTTTTAGATATGCACGCACAACTCATGCACAATTTCTATTATGCGATGAATTAATATTAAAATTTTAATAAAGAAAAAAAAAAAAAATTTACTACTCATTCAAAATGCAAAGAAAATTGTGAATGCATTCATGCAGTGCAAGAAGAATAAAAGTGATTGCAAGGAGAGTGAGATCCGAATGAGTTCTTTTTAAATATTAGCATTTATTATTATTTCTCAAAAAAGTTGGAACATTTTGAAATGAACATTCATTAAACATGCTGTATGCGTATGCGTATTTTTATTACTTTCACAGGTATCTACGTCGTAATCTACACACATAAGTTCCAAAACAATTATGTTTGAAATTCAAATAATGAAAATATTTTATGTATTTTTTGTGGTTATTGGCTGATCAAGCCAATTTTGAACTCTCCTGCCCATTCTAAGCATACTATCCTCCTCGTATTCACATTTTCTATCTTCCGTTTTTCTGTAAAGCAATGTCAAGCGAATAATAAAACCGTCGGATGTAAACAAACATCGCGAACGTGTGCATGGTGTGCGAAGATGTAAATAAGGAACGACGGTGAACAGATTTATGGGCGAACGGACGGAATTAAATATACTTGAAAGTCTATAACGATCAGTTCAATAACTCAAGGCATATCTGCTATGCATGTATAAGACGGTAACTGCCCGAAAGAAGAGGAAGAATGAAGAAAGAGGAAGCCTAGAGATGGAGGGGGGAGAGAGAGACTAAGGAATGAATGCCTAATCCATAAGTGTTATGCCATTAGCGACTGAGCTGAAGCTATACTGAATTCCCTCAATTATTTTAATGATAATGATAACCAGTGGTATTCGATATAAGAATGATGTAATAGCAATAACACGCAGTTATTAAATATTCAAAGTGTCAGCTCTGTTGCTATTTACCCCACAGTCAAGAATGAATTTTCATATTGCGGACATAACAAAAAATGTTGACATGAAATCGCTTAATAACATTTTATTTCCACAGTAATCGCAGCTTAAATGATTCAGAATCTCTTTACACATAGACAGATATAGCCGTATAGGCCCTGAACTGCTTGCGGTGATGATATGAATTAATCGGATTTCTAAATTCATAAAATGTATGTAATTATGTTTTCGTTCATCACTCTTTAGGTAAACGTGTTGTTATGAGCACATTATGAGCGCATAGAAAAGATTACTTTAAAAAGATTCTTTTTATTCAAAAAAAAAAAATAAATACGCCTAACCAAAAAGTAAATATGATGAATACTTTTACCTTAAACATATTTGCATTCACATTGCATCCATATTTTTATCATATTCGCCTTCATATAATTATGCCTTTTTTTCCTTAATATTCACACCTTTTATATAATTTTAACATGGATTCTTAAGTGTTAGAAAATTATTTTAAAAATTCATTTACACAAATTATATACAATCTAAGCACACAAAGGCAAGGTAAGAACAGCATCCTTATTGTCCTGAGAGTCCTGATACCCTTATATACTTAATATATTTGCATGTTATGCATATCTATAACAACGTGCTTTTAACTCTCTTCAAACAGCTGTAGGGGGTTTAAAGACGTTATCGTATATAAACATACCATCACGAGTTAACTGAAATTGCTATCACTACAAAAAATGTGTTAAAAATTTGTTGCATTCATTAAGAACAATCACCGTTTTATGTCACTGCTAAGCACATACGTGACGAGAAGAAGAACGGAAAAAAACACTATATCGCACTGACGAAAATTTGTCGTATATTGAATCTTTCATCTCGATGGCCGCATACAAAATACGCATCAGGAAGATCCTTTTAAAGTGAAGGGAATCACGGACATAATACTAGACTACGAATTTTCTAATTTTTGCTAACTTCGCAGTTCCTTACGAAGGCACTTAAATGGATTTCAGAATTCAAATTAAAGAAGGGAAGGAGAGACAAATTTAAGATTTAGATTAATCGGATGAAATTCTGAGTCCATGTTTCTTCTGTTCTTACGAAACGTTCGATATATTCTTCTTACCAATCATTTTAGAAGGCAATTACAATAATTTCACCCCATATATAAACTATTTTACTTGTCCTAACAATAAACCAATAAAGATTCCGAAATTTTTATAATAATTTGGGATCAGATACAAAGGGGGCTTACACTTGTAGAGATTTTGCGAACACATAAATTGGACAAATCTGAAGATATCTGCTACAGGGGGAGGACAACACTTGCTCCTGCATTACGTCATTCATCTATCCACCCAACTGTTTACAGTTGCCAATAGTCCAGTTGCTAAACTAAGTGCACAAGTGAATGGCTACTGAAAATGAATTTTGCTGATAGCGGCAACACAACTCAATGATAAATGGTAAAAACTAATTCTTTTTGAAAGAAACAGTTCCCTCCAAGCTTTTCACTTCTTTTTAATTTCCTTTCTTTCCTTTCCTTTTCTCGTAAAGATGTCAAAAAGACCCACAAACAAATAGTGCTCGTTTTCAGTAAACATTTTCTCGTCACATTTCGTAAAAGCTCCCCCAGTGAAAACCTGATTATCTTTAATGGATTGTTGTTACTTTCTCGCAAATAAAATGAAATTTAGTACTCACCATCCTCTTTTCGATTTATTAGTCAGGCTGATAAAAGTTTATGAGCTGTAAGAAAATCAAAAAAATATTTATGTTATTATTAAGAAATTGTTTGTAAATTTTTCAAACGTAATCTACATTCTGACAACATAACAACAATGAACACGCATTCAAGCGTACATATTTAAGTGATAATCAAAACAATACAACACCAGTTGTGACTGTGCATACGTGCGCAAAATCCTTAAATTCTGTGAATTCTGTTATGTGTAGTTACATATAAAAGTTTTTGTCCAATATGAAGCAAATGCCATTACTATACCCGGGTATTGTTCAATTTGTCACATTTGTTTGCAACACTCAAAAGGGAACAACACTCGGATGCCATAAAACAAATACATGCATATCTATATGTTCGTGGCCAGCCTCAAATTCGCATTCAATTCAACCATGTCCGTCCGTATTATGTCTGTGGTAATCATTCGTCTCGGTCTTAAAGATGGAAATCTCGGCTTCAAATTTGGCAAGAATGGCAAGGAAGTTTAAAGAGGCAAACAAGTTGCTATTTAAAAATTATCTAAATCGACTAGGGGACCCGCCCCATTTTAAGCTGACAACGTCTCTCTTTTTTCTTCCTTTTTTTTGCTCATTATTCGTGAATTACAACAAATACTATATAGTCCATATGCCTTTTACATAAATGGAAAAGATCATCCACGCCCACCAGTATATCGAATCTTTTGGATTTTGTTGCGGATATAAAAGATAGCGGATATAAAAGATTCGCCAACAGCCTATTATAATTTTCTCACTAGTTTTCTTTTTTCCGTGCATGTGTGTGTGTGTGTGTGTGTGTGTGTGTGTGTGTGTGTGTGTGTGT
>NW_023998417.1:6176811-6300077 GCF_014805625.2 Glossina fuscipes
TGTGTGTGTGTGTGTGTGTGTGTGTGTGTGTGTGTGTGTGTGTGTGTACGCCTAAAATAAAATAGTAACACACAAAAATTGTTCAGTCGTAAAGTTTATCTTTTGACTGCAAAGAAAATGCTTAAAAAGCAAAAAGGATAGACAAAACAATTCACATGTGCTGCTCAGTACACCTAAGGGTTATAAAGTGCAATACGTGCGTGAGTTCAATTATTGATATGTGTGTTTAGCGTAGACAAGGCCACGATTGCCATCAATGGCGTCGTTTATATTCAATGCTTTTGCATTTTTTTTTTTTCTTTTTTTTTTTTTTCATTTTACAATAATAGAACCAAAATATGTTTGGCATACATCGTATGCGGGAAAAACTGTCATTGAAGCACACCCACGAAAATTTCTTTAGAATAAATATTATTTTAATAATTTCAACATCCTGTTTCAATTTTAACTTGTCATTTTTTTTATTTACACCATTATATTATAGTAATAGTGTATATTTTTCAAAAGTGAAAAACCATTTTTTATACAAGACATGCAAACTTGCAATAAAAATATAAACGAATGTAGATATAAAAAAAAAAAAAAAAAAAGCATAATGTCATAAAAGCGAATGAAAAAGAAATTAGTTTTAGCTTGAATCGAACCTCTTGATACTCACTATTGTAATGTGACCAGTCACACTGAGAAGATTTCCCCTATTCGTGTAATTTGTCGACAGACGGAAAGTAGGAAAAGGGAAAGAGGATAGGGAAGCTACCGCAACTTAATGGAAATGTGCCTGGGGCGGTAAACGCTGAGCATTCATTGCAACTATCATCAACGTAGATATGGTATTCAAGCTTAAATCTAAAACCGACAGAAATGCTTTAGCTGCAGTTAGTCTAATAGCCTCAACGATTGATATATTTCATATGACCGCCTTAAACGCAGCAGTAGTCATACATAAACGTCAAACTTTAAAAGACAATAAAAACATTATAACGCAAGGATCGTCATTTTCGATGAAAATGTTTTGATCTATGACTCGATTAAGCGAACTCGCTTGGCCTCACGAAAATGAATGGATGACTTTATGCTAAATTGCCTTGTAATTACTTGCACAATAAACGGAGAAGTCGACGACAAACACAAGCTGGAGAGATTTTGCTACCAATTCGTCATTATCAAAAATGTATGCAACCATTCTAAGCTTTGCAAAGGTTCCACAACTGTAACCGTTCATGAGAAATCTACTAATACATACATACATCCGACAAGAATACATATGTAACCGACAGCTTAGCAGACGCAACATGCTCAAAGCAATAGTCAACTGTCATCACAAACGTCCCCGTGCTTATATAGGAATGTTCACCGGAGTCTCGGTGATTGTGACCGAACTTTTCTATCGATTTAAGTAATTTCCAAATGTATTGCAGAACAGATGATACAAAGTGTGCATATTTAAAGTCGTATAGGTTTTCCTGGGCAAAACTTAATAAAAGTAACTAACACACAATCGCAATAAGCAAATTGACCGAAAGACTTAGGCAGATATATATAACTAAATCGTTTCTTATATTTACACTAAGCAAGAACGCGTACACTTGAGCATAAGCATTTCCAGTGAATATTTCTCGCGACGCCTTTGCAAACATTTGGCGAATTTAATATACGCCCATCTTCGAGAGAATAAAAACTACTTGGCAATAGAAATTCCAAGTATAAAATGTTTTTTAATCCAAAAAAATTGCTCTGTAAAAAATTACGATTTTATATAAATACATCTCTAGCATATTTATTGTGTTACACAATTTATTTACTTAGCTCACCTTTAGATTAGAAACTTAAAAACTTAATGAATTCTTTATTTTTTTTTTTTTTCTATGCTATTTAAATGCAAACATTTTATTATAATATTTGTAAACTTATGAACTCGGAATGAATGGATTTTTATGAGCGTATAATAAGCAATTAACGTCCGCATCGCCAACTCTTCAGACACGCAATAAGTTAATGTTGCTTGCATATTATAAAATAGATGGTTTATTAAATTTTTCATAGCATAAGTGGATCTGCTGCATATATAAAAGCAAATTGTTGGGTTAGTCAAAGAACTTATCGGCCTATGTGCTTCATACTTAAAGCTGAACAATCCAGATAACAATACATGTTTATTGAATATTAACCCAAATTTAAACGAAAAATTTTAGATCACGTTTCTGCTGACTTTTTCAAATTAAGTCTAGAAATCGCTGCAAAACTAAAAGCCATCATACTGCCGCGGACATAAAATGTATGAAAGTAAAGACTTTACGTGCAATATAGAATTCAACTATATATATGAAATTTTCATCAGTACATGCACTCTACACTGATGTCCGCTTATTGATTAATTTACTATTCTTCTTTCTGTTTACCTTCGTCTGTCCATTAGTCTTCACTTTTTCACATCGGTCCGATCGCTTACTAACTGCCAATCATTATTATTCTTCATCACCATTATTCCATGCATATCCCTCTTAGCGGGATCAAGGTTTCTTTAGCTATCGTTAAGTTCGAAAAAGATCCGTTTGAAAATTAAAATGCGTTGCCTTAGTTTTCAAATTATCGCAATTAAAGAATTTGAAATAAATCAAATCGAAACCCTATCATCGCTCAGAGATGTGTAAAAGACAGAAAAAACTCAAAAATAAGTTTTTTACAAAAAAATTCATTAATAATCAACTAAACATATGGACCGATTATTATTTTCATATTAATATTAACAGAAACTCGGTAAATTCTTTCTTTGGAACAGGGTTGCATATGTTGCCACAGACCGCCCTCATTAGAGATATACGCTCAAATTTAAGAGATCTTTCAAGTGTATAGGTTAAATGTCCATAACAAAAAGGGTTTGAGTCCACATAAAGTCTATTACACAAGGGATCTATTCTACATATTGGATCGCTTACAACGCTTACAAAACATCCAAGACATATGGAATTTTATCTCCAAGCTAGCCAAAGTTAACCAAGATAGCTAAACTGACATCCCTTTGAGTAAAGTTATGGAAATTTAATTTTTTTTGAAACGTGAGTATCAGAAGAATCGATCCCAGCTGAATGTAATAATGTAGTTTTGCCGTTTCCCAATTTTTGAAACCAAATTGTGATAAAAATGTAGTCAAAATAGAAATTTTCCAAATGTTTGCTCAATATAACAAAAACAAAATTAAATTGATTTATGTCTCTCATAACTTTAGTCATGCCACACTATGTTGGCCTAATTTTATCTCTTGGATAAAATGTGCATGTTATTTGTTTTCCTTTTCTCTTTCTTTTTTATTATGCCGATGTAAATGATTCAGAAACATGCTAAACTTGTTTGTTTGCATTTTGTCAAGCTTTGCCACTAAAATCCTTAAGGATAAGTCGGCCACATTGATTTCATGTAATACGTCTGTCAATAAGTTCCGGAACCAATCAAGAAATAAAAATAATTTTTGATTTTATTCATCAAAGAAATCTGCTTTAAGGCCAAAGCTTCTCTAACATTTTTCATTGTCATGTGTTCATAGAACGATTCTAGTTAGAATAAGCAAATCATCATAGTATCTAACTTAAGAATTCCGAAAAGTTAACGTTGCCTAGGACTCTGAGCAGCAGTGAAGGCGAAACCCATTTGGAAGAGACTCTCCCACGCCTAAATATCCCTAAATCTCCTACACTATGCAACACAATCAATTTGTGATGATATCGTTGCAATGTCAGTTATCCCTTAGTGAATTCATTTATCGAAATTATTTTCGACAATCACTTTATTCAGTATCATCAGCAAACCAACTACACAATATGTGGTTTTCTTCGAAGAAGAGTTTTGTCAAAAGGCAATGCTTGGTTAACACAAGAAATTCCCATTTTTTATGGCTTTGGCTACCGGTAACCATAGTGATCGAAGTGCTATGAATTTTTTCAACAGCTTTGGAATTTTATAAAACGAAATACACTTGTTTTATTAGAGGCAGCACCATTCATGTATTAGTTTCGGGAATTATTGAGCGACGTGCTATTCTATTGAGTCTTGTAATATATTTCCGATTTCTTTGAAAATGTACAAAAAGAGAGGGCGGGCGCGCCAGTAGATAAACAAACATAATAAATAAAATGAAAATTTAATTAAATTTGTAAAGCTCATATGACACACAAATTTGAAAGCCTACATTGTTGACGGAATAAGCTTCAGGAACTAACCACAATAACATTACATGCATCATCTAAAGCTCTGCACTTTAGGTCGTAAAACAAATTCTTTTTTGAACTTTTCCCATAACGAAATCAATTTATCATCACCATGAATCCGTGTCTTGCCATATGTGTACTCATGTCTTGTCGTAATATTAACATATAAAAAAATAAGAAAACGAAAAAATGAAATATCTAGACTTAATGAGTTGTTGTTTGTTTGTTTTTGACATATTTCGGTATTTTCACTACTAAATTCTTTTATAAGTTCGTTGCATTTTTTTCTTTTTATTTTCTGCTTTAAAACAAATTACCTTTCGTTTGGCAAAATGAATTCGACGGTGTTTGTTTGGTTACAAAAATGTCATTATCAGGTTTCGAAGCACTATTTAAAAATACGAAGGCATCTGTAATCATTTCGTTTGTGTCGTAAAAAAATATGCAATAATTGTTATAAAATACCCATTGAACTCATTGAGTTATCTACATTTGCCAAAGTTTATGTAGGAAACAACTATTTGCTCTAAAAATTTGGAAGATCCGCGATTGAATATGAAAAATATCATAGTATTTTTACCAACTTATACCAGGAGGTAGTCTTACGCTCAATTTATATATTGGCCAAGTCCTTCTTAAACGAAAAGGTGACAACTATGACATGGATCCACAATTCGCAATTTTTGATTGAAAGTTCATTATAAAGCGATAGTCCCTTTCAAAAACCTTACTAATATTCAAAATGCATTAAAATTGGATTTGCAAGAATCGAATATAAAAATAGTACGAAACTTATACCGAAACGTGAAAATTTGCATAATCGTTCGAAAACTTTCGACAGGTGTAATGCAAAAATTTACCGCATAAACTCCCCTCAAATCTAAAAGACGCAGTAACTTTGATATTTTCACCACCAAGATATCCATAACTAGTTAAATTTTTTTGCCTTTAAACAGAATTCTCAGTCAGTTTGAAAGAGAAGAAGGATTGATCTAGTGATCTTACATAAGAAACATAGAAGAAGCATCTGCTTCGCTAATAGTGATTTACTTTCTTTGGAAACGAGGGCAATTTCTGAATCTAGAAATACTGAGCATAACACGTCTGTCGTCGATAAGAGATATTATCTAATGTAGCAGGACCGAAAAAAACTATGCCATGCTTCTGTTGCAGAAACTCAATCGATAATGAATGAGTAGCAGTTTCGTTCATCAGGCAAACAGCCAACGCGTTTATTTGCATTTCATTAGTTGTGTTTGGACGTAATATCAGAAGTTGTGCATCTTTTCCACGCGCGACAACGTTGAGAATCTAACTAGACAACAACGATTTTCAACTCAATGCCATCATCAACGTGGCCGAAAGGTGGGAGCACGTGTAGTTAACGACTGCGTAGGCATTTATGTATTCAAAGAATTAATACAAACAACATTCACCAAGCATTTGAGTAAGGACGCCCATTAAGCACCATTTTCTTGATAAACTATTAAAAATTGTAACTTGCTTGCATGTAGAAGCATGCTATGCGCTTGTGACCCCCTTAAGGGAAAGAGGAGCAAAAAAAAACGCCAACTGATGTGGTCGAAAGTGTGATTATTCTTCACTTATTTTCGCCATAACACTTGCACCTTGCTTCCATAGAAAACCTTAACCCTTTGTCAGAACTCTTATATATATATTGAGGTCTCAATTTGGTTCACTGGATTTTTTGTTAAATTAGAAAAATGGACGGACAAGTAGATATACTCAAGTCGATTTAAAAAATGATTTTGAATTCGCGCCAACTTAATATATCGTACATCGCAAATGTAGAGAGATGTAATAAATGAATCTACGGAAATAACCCAATGTAAACCCAGAAGTAATGTAACCCTTTCATTACACATTACGGTATGACGAAACTAGTTTTTCTTTTTTTCTCGTTTATAGACAACATTTCAAATATTTCACCGATGGTTTACAACAGCCCATCAATCATTTTAGCTTAACCGAAGCAGTTTATGATTTATGGTTGCAACAACGCCTGACGCATCTCACAACAAAGCAAATTTACTATCAATGTGAATGTGTTCGCAATAAATTTGTACTTATGGTATAAAAAGCAATAAAATATTTAAATATTTTGTTGTCTATTTGTTTATGTTTGTAACACAAATGAACAATAAATGTAAGGATAAATGAACAATTATTTGTTTAACATTTGAGTGAATCAATCATTACAATTAAGTAAGTATTGTATTGTATTATCCAGCTGTTACATAAATAGCCTTGTTATAGCTAGCTTCATGTGCCATTTATTTTCCCTCTAAGAGAAACAAGTAACAAGAAATTGTGTAATCATTCAATCGTAACATGTACGCACGCTTCGTATGTTTATTTGCAAATAAAGTTTTCTTTGATATAATATTAAAATTTATCCGTCAAATGTAGGAAAAAATTTATATAAATTTTTATTATATGAAATTTGAAAATAATGACGATTTGACTTGCTCGAATTTATCTTATCCTCAAATGATGAAATAGCAATAAAATTTTATGCAAGATAACTTGCATCTCATCTACACTCAATGTTTTGTTTGAATTACAAATTTACAACATTTGCAACATTTTCTTATGATAATAAATAACATCAACTTTCGTCTTTTTACTCTCGCAATTTCGCGACACCAACATTATTAGATTATGGCTACGTTTGCTAAGCGACAAAATAAAACAACAAAATTGCTAAACATAATTGTATACTATTTTGAAAAGCTTACTACTTTCTATTAGCGAACGATTTCTTTCGCTTTCAAGGTAAAGCCGGCAATGATTTTTACCATTTCTTTCGGGTTTAAAACAATTCCAACAGTTTTTTTCTTTTCATAATTTCAAACCGTTCTTTAATGTTTGATTTAATTTTTGCATTAAATATATCGACTTACTTTCAAGGTTCAAATTTTATTTCTAAAATCACAGGCAACTTCTCGTAGTAAAACTACGGCTTGAACGAAACATGTTCCTGGCAAAAGCAAGTTGGTTTTGTATATGAAAAGGGCTGTCGGGAATGCATGGAATTGAATTTCTTTAAAAATATCTAAATTTTTATCAGGAGATGATGCGTGCGCTAACGTAGTGGCAACGTATTAACAAATAACAGCCAAGGAAGAGTGAGTCCTTTTTACGAGAAATTCAGCTAGAATTCGCTTTAAAGGAAAGAAGGAAAAAATGAATAGAGTTGAAACGTTTACAGAGAATGCCTTTGAAAGCTAGAAAAAAAAAATGCACTCTGCAAAAATGTTACTCGATTAAATGCAGTCTTTTAAGCGGACTGGATCATGCTAGACATTGCTAGCAAAACTATTTGCTATGATAATAACTCTTAGCTAGCAAAGATTGTTCTTCGCGACTCATAAAAGAATGGAAATGGTGGAGGCAGTAAATGACGTGTTTCGATAGCTCAGAAACCCCATTTTTTATCCTGTACTGCAAAGCAATAAGAATTTAAGAGTATCGGATAGGGTTCCATCAGCATATGATGGTCTACTGCTTTATAAAAGCAATTTGTTTACAAAATTTTTAGTTTTTTTTTATGAAATCGCAATTACGAAAAACATTAGAAATCATTTTCCTGAATTGCATTTCACATTGCTTTGCTGCTAACAGTTATTAAACATTTGATTTACGTTTAAGAACTACTTCAACTTTTACTTTAATTTCAAGGTTTTTACCTTGATACTTGCAGCATTATATTATGCTGCATAAATTTGCCTATTACTCTTCTCGTCAACGCTTTAATGCACTTTATCGATTTTAATTTATTTCCATTCACGAAAGTTCATTGCATTAGTTCCTTTTTATGTAATTTATACCAAACATTATTCACTGCATAGTTTAGAAAATTCTTGTCCACTTCCGATGGTACAAAAAAAAAATAAATAAAAAACAAAATTTACGAAGACTTAAAGACTACTAACATAGCATAAGATATTAAGTCGACCTTACTTTCGCTTTTCGTTGACAGCTTGCTTAGCTGGTAGTTTTTCATGGTAGTTTTACCAAAAAAAAAAAAAAAAAAAAAAAAATCGCTGCAAAAATGCTTCATATTTAGAATTAAAGGATAAGAATGCACTTGTATAAAGGGTTCTACTACTCAACGCTTATGACGTCTTCATAAAACGTAAACTGAGTATAGAAGTCTAACATTTCGTAATGTCTTAGTTACTTTGCTTAAAATATATTTTAAAAATGACCATCTATCCGACAATAGGCCTACATTTCACATAACAAAAAAATAGAAGAGAAAAATTTTTATTTATTTTTAAATTTCTACTCACATGTCATTTAAATGCGACATTAGACGACGTTAGTAATTATTAAAAAGCACGCAATAGTTTGAGCTCGACTAACAAAAACAACAAAGACAATTCGAACATGGATACTCAAGGGTATTTGCTTAGCCTAAAGCATACACCATCATCATCATTTACGTAGCATTCCAAATGAAATCAGATAATAACACTTATTCAGACGACGCCTACACATGTTTATATATTTCTTGCGTATAATAATATCTAGTAGCTCATCTGTGTGTGCACATAAGCGCTAAAGTGATATTATATTTACAACAGTATCTAAATCTCTCTCTATCTCTCTCTATCTCTCTCTCTCTCTCTCTCGGTATGTGGTTATATTTTATGTAACATTTTACTCATTAGTTTAATTATATTATTTTCATATGTTTCTCATAAGCAAAACAATGTCACATCAAGGACTTCATTACCATGTGCCCACCAAGCCACATGCTTCAAAAATGTTCGCAGGCATGCACTGATGACATTTGTGTTTACTTTAACATGGTTTCGTTTGTTTTTCTTTTTTTTTTTTCTTTTTTTTTTTTTTTTTTTTTTTACTGACTGATGACTACATGTCACTTTTGTTTTGCTATATGCAAGTTCACTTGATTCACGTAATTTCTTCGCTAAATTAAAGTAGAAATGAAAACAAACTCTATTCACCTAAAGTGTACAATAATTGGGAAAATTTATTTCAAATCACAAAGTAATTTGCCTTAGTCTTTAACATTTTATTTTCGTTAAAAACAATGTAAAAAAAAAAAAAAAAAGTTTCTTAAATTATTGGTATAAGTGTACATTTTGCACTGTTTCGTCTTTTTCTCGCCTCCTAGGTACGTTTTTTCTTTTTTTTTTTTTTTGCTAACTGACAAGTCGTAAATTGTTTGCCTGCACCAATTACCTACAAATAACTTGATTGCTTTGGAAACCCATTTAGCTTGGATGCCAACGGAAAAAGTCGTAAACATCTTACATATATGTATGTATGTATGCATGTATGTATGGTTTCCCAAGTATACCAGTTACACCAGAAATTTTCTAATCTAAGAAGGAACTAAACTAAACTAAAGTGCAATAAGCTACGGAAGTATATTAGGAAAGAGTGGAAGAAAAAACCACGTTTGACTATAAATTTTAAACTAAATTGACATTATTTTTTTTTTTTTTTATTTATTTATTTATTTTTTTTTTGAAAACATCTAAAAGGAAAGAACATAAAACTCGAAAAAGTAATAAAATAACTTGAAGTTTTTTACTACAATAACAGATTATAAAAGTCAATACATACGGAAGAAAGCAGATAACATATAGAATAATGGAGGCACACGTACGTACGTACAGCGAGAATATGGGCGAAGTAAAGTCAATAACATCCGATCCTTGAGGAGCCGCATTAAAAGTAGTATTTATTACTCCTTTGTTTTCTCCTTTAATGAGTATATAATAAAATGAAATGAGGTACGATATTCCTGTACCTTTGTGAACGAATAACTCTGTTAGATTTTGTGAAGACACACCTAATGCAAAAGTCTACTAACAGCGATACCGTGTAAAATACGTAAAAAAAGTAAATTTTTTTTCATCACGAGACTAAAATAAAGATTTTCCTTTAGATATTTGTATTTTTAAAAATTTTACTTGCTAGAGATGCAATGTTGGCTGCTTGACCGCAAAAATTACATATATATTTTATTTTATTACTTTCGCTTACATGATTATAAAAGCTTTAGCTCATGTGAAAGGCTATTAATAATTATACTTAAAATTATATGTAAGGGACATTGCATCTAAATATCTTTTTCATTACTCGCTATACAAAAAAACGTTTAAGAGAATAGCTGCCCCATGTGCGAGAAGTAACTTTCATATGCTGCGATCAATATACTTTCGGCCCGCTATGAGTTATATGCATTCAAATTTTCCACCCGTAGATTGTCAAGCTCACATCAACAAAACAATTTCTTTCACTTCTAAACTGATTATAAAAAAAGCCTCAAAGTAGGAAAAAATATTACAAAAATGTTTGAAAGGACATGAATCTAGGCAATCATTTTCTCAATATACTGATATATCTTTTATAGATCAATGCTGCGTTGTCCTTTTAATACCACCCGCCTGAAATATCGAAATCAATTTTTAAATTTTCTTAAAATGTACACTAGAGAAAGCTCGCCCTGATAACTAAGCGGAATGTATGATTTCAAGTTTTCATCAATCTCCTCAAACATAGTCGGAAGAGGCTCTTCCTGACAGAAGAGTATTGGAAGACTTTACAAATTGAATGGAAGAAGAGTTTTTGAAAAAGATGAAAGCAATGCCGCATCTATCAAAACTGTCGGTATTTAGCGGTAGGAAAATTTTCTATCTATTTTTTTTTTTTTTTTTTTTTGGTTGCAACTCATTTTCTTTTATTTTTTTTTTTTTTCTTTTCTTTTTTGACAATATACTTTTAACACCAATCTTCATTACGAACAGTTTTTTTTCTATAAAAAAATCGAAAATATAGAAAGCAAAAGGACACGTTACAATCATATATCCTTAAGCGTACAACCAAGCATTTCATAAATTATTGCCGCAAGCAATGTCACAGTTAAGGAAGGATTGATTACAACTGGATTTATGTCGATCTTTAGATGTTAATTGGAGTTTTGGGAGAAAGTTTGTGCCTGTTACAATATTTCTATCCACATGTCAGTAATCGTGTTGCCATGACTGCAACATAAAGCTCACCACTTCACAGCATTGGATGGACGCTCCGACATGAAGACGCTTACGTATTTTAAAAATTTTTTTCTTTTTTTTCATTTTTTACATTTCACAAAATACTAAAAAAAAAAATGTTAACAAATGACGTTAACGAGAATTTACTTTATACTGAATAAAAATTTCAATACGAACGATAAATTCCAGATGACATTAAATGCAAAGAAAAGTTTTTTTTTTACAAATTTTGGAAATGAAATACTTTAGAGAATACTTGTTTTTTTTTTTTTTATAAAAAATTATTCTTCCTCTTCTTCATATTTAAGAATCAAGAGATTTAGCATCACGTTCGATCTTAAAATGGGATATAATAACAATATTCTCCTCTAACACGAACTATGCTTTGAACAAGCCTGTGCATAAGAGGACTTTACTGATAGTTATCTGCAGACGTGCATTGAGTGCACCTTGAAAGCACAAGGGCATGATATCATTAAGTTATGGTTACCTTTGCACTTGCAAGTATATACTGTATGCTTAGGTTTTTGGATTTTGAAATACATATATATACATATTTATATAAGTTTGTCTATATATATATATATATATATATATATATGTGTGTGTGTGTGTGTCTATAATGTATGTATGTAAAATTTATAACCAAAACCATAGGATATAGTAAACTTGTATTGAAAAGAAAATCAATAACAATTTCCTTTATGCAATAAATTGTTGGGCATTAACAACCTTGAACAATTAATATCAAAGGAAATACTTGCATTCAATTGAGTCGCTTTCTATGAATCTATTCATATGTATATTTTATATTAAAAAAAAAAAACTATTTTCTTGAATTTGATGATAATTTCTGATTGAACTATTTATTTAGATATTTTATGATCGCGAGGAAAGATCATTAAAAATCTAGAAGCCAACGCTGCATGAATCAATTGGTAAACGCGTAGAAAAATATAACGAAACTGCCTTAAAAATATTCTTAGTCAGTACAAGACCATAACTAGTTACCCAGGTAAGTTTCTTTGTCGATGTGTTTTTCTGTTTGTTGAAAGGGCCTGTGCGTACACAATAGTCCATATAGAGCACTGAAAATATGATTTGAAAATGAACTCAACTTACGCAATATACAGTCACAATAGAAGATATCATTATACCCTACATCACCTGCGATAAAGTGTGTATTATGGTATTATGGCACGGCGGACGTATATAAAACTCAGAGGGACTTAGGATGCTTTCACCTTACATTATACCGATCGATTCTTAATCATTTTCGGTATCAATCTAAGCTTATCTATCCATTTGTGCGTCTAATGTCTGTCCAGGCACTTTTGTGTTCAACCCATAGGCCGCAATTTTTCAGATATTTTGATGAAAATTGGTACACTGGCGTGGCGAACGCTATAGAAAATGTTTCACTTTTCACGATTCACTTTTTCGTCACGCTCTGTTTTAAAAAATTGTTCGAGGAAAATTTATTATTTTCAAAATTTTCTCCCTTCCACCTCTCATATAACCATTGCAACGAAAGTATCAAAGTATCCACGTAGGTGTAGGCGATTTGATTGATTGTCGGCGAAAGAAAGATTTCATTTAACATGGGCATAGGGAACCATAAAAATTTCCTATCTCTATACCAAATAGAATTGCACTATTTCTCAAACATAGAATAAGTTTATAATGGACTAAATTGTGGAGCATAATCTGTTGCAAAATATTTCTTTTTTCTTCTGTCACCATAAATGAATGAATTGTCATCTGTAACTGTCATCTCCAGAGTATTAACTTCAATTGATACATCCTTGGTTAAATAAAGTTCGTACATGTACGCTATTATTATTAACAAACACGCATACACACACTCAGGGAATACTATTTATTACCTACGTGTGCATTCGCTTCTTAAAAGACCTTTATTTCTATTATACTCTATATGTGGTATACATTGAAGCCTGTGGGAACTGTAATCATTTGCAGCTGGCAATGACTATTTCATTAAACTACAGTTGACATCTATTCAGTTCAATTTTAAAGAAACTGATGACATTGATGTATATAAAAAAATAATTGGAAAAAATTGTAACTTTACTCAAAGTCAATTAATGATTCTTTTTTTTTTTTAAACGGACACCAATAACAAAAAGAAGTGAAAACTAATTGTCTTTACAAAGCGAAATGGAAAACTAATTTTCTTTCATATAAACAGTAAATGCAAATATGAATGGACCAGAAGTGGTATTTTGTGATCTTGCTTTACATTTATATTTCGCCCGCCACTTAAAGTCTATAACTTTTTGAATATTAAGATATCGAACTTTATTCATTCATGTGCGCCCGAGTAGTTGTCCTTGCCTTTACTTGTACTTTTAAAATTACTGCAATACCATGTCATAGCAGTTATAAAAAACTTTGCAATTTTTTTTTTTTTTTTTTCTTATTGAAGGATGCGTCCTTGAGCTATGTGGAATATGGAGTAATGTAAAACAAGATAGTTATTATAAGTAAAGTCGTAAAAAGGGCACCTTGAGCAGATTGTCCCATCGTATATTCCTATAACTTTATGATACAAATGACACACAATGCAAGAGTTCGCGTAGATGGTAGACGATTGTGATCAAACGATGTTTTATTGTACATATCTTCATTTCATCAGTCGTTTATAGGTCTTATGGTCGCGATAGGGACATAACTTAAATTAAATTAAATTTAAAAAAAATAACATTTAGGTTCGATGAAAACTGACTGATCTATGAGAGTAACTTTCTTAATTTTTTTGGGGCGTGAACTTTTTTATACAAATAATTGGTAATTGTTCGTTATCCTAAACCAACTACCCACTAGACAGGCCACTACTACTTTCCTAGACATAACATCTTTCTCTTGAGTACAAACTTATTTTTCATGGTTAATCCTTACATGGGAGAGAGTGATCCAAATTTAGCGAAATTATTATTTTTTTTTTTTTGGTTTTCATAGAACTTTACATTCGTTCTTAAAAAGCCAATAATTAGATCTTGTTGTCGTATGACAATTTGTTGTTCTTGCGAGCTGTTATATGGGTTTCAGAAGACAAACCTATGTGATCCCATCTTAATTACATATTTATATATCAAAATCGCTATCCTGAACTGATTTCTAATAATTGTAAGCTTCTATTGGAAATGTTGACTCAATAACAATTTTTTGTTTAATGGCATTACAATCATTTGTATTCAATTTGCTTTACTGCTGCTGCACATATATTAATTGATTCTCTTGGTGGATTACGCTAAATCAAAAAATGTACACTTCTGAGTCACATATAGTATGAGGAATTTAGTAAACTTTTTAGTCTTTAGGATTTTTTCTTTAGTATATGTTCTAATCTGGTCGAATAAAATAACGGAAGTGAAAGAGCCACGCAAGTACAGCTGATCAATATTTGGCAGCACCACAATATGACAAAATTTCTAGAATTCATTTACATTATTATTAAAGTGAAAATTCGACATGTTTAACAACGTTTCGCATAATATAATAAAGGAAATGTTACAACACATGTTGCATTAAGCGAAACATGCAATCGACCAACACCTATATTGGCCGTCAACACACAATGGCAAACGTAAAGCAAGCTTCGAAAAAAAAAAATACTTTTTTTTTTACAAAAAAAAAATAAATTGTTTTAATAACAGCAATTATGTCATACGTTAAATCTATGAATAAATGCCTTAAAAGGCAGCCCACAAACGATATAATTATTCAAATTAAAAACTTGTTAGGAAAAATTGAAATCTAGTTTTTAACAGTTTGTTGACACACAAGCAATTAAATTCAATATTTTTTTATGCAATAAATCATCATCAATTTTATATATTCTCCGCCCAGGGAGCTTCTGTCCCTTTGACCTTTCGGAATCGATATAAGAATCTGATCAAGACTAAATGCCATCTTGATTGCCTTTTATATGAAAAATTATTTATAAAAATTTATCTCAAGAGCTCCGTTATCTTTAAAGCTTGAAATATTTGAGTTTCAGGACTATTCCTTCCTTTAGAAAAATAAAGTGAGTGAAGCTTTTTTGCAGCCCAGGTACAATCCTCAAAATTAAGCGCACATTTTCATAGCAATCATAATTTCGTCTTTATATGAAGAAAGAAATATTTTCTGGTCCTAAAGGAAATTTACACACTTTAGCTTTGAACTCAACAACTCAACACTCTGGCACACGTGCACACTCTTCTCTCATTATTCTATTAATTTAATGTTGCCCTGAATTTGTTATCGTTAACTCATTAATGACAATAATTGCATTGTGTGTCTATGTTTGTTCCTTTATTTTGTTTGATAAGCTTTAATTGTCCAGTCATAAATTCATTCGTTTTATTTATTCTGTCACACGTACACGATAATATGCCTAAGAACCGCGAACGAAATTATAAAATGCAATCAATTTATAGATTAATAATAACAAATTTATGACATACCTGTACACATAAATTGAATTAACGATAAAGAACAAGTTCCGGCCTTTTTTCCACTAAATTTCAAAAGAATGTGTTGTTATGTTTAAACTACATATAATTAGGTAATAAAAGTTTTAACAGTCATCTGTTAAACGTAGTCGCGGAAAGCTTTAAATCAAATATAAATAAAATGAAACTATTGGAGAAAACATTATAAATAATTCTTCTCATGTCAGTTAGTTAAATTTTGATTTGAAAAAATTTTTGTATTACGTTAAATAAGAGATTGGGAAAGAGAAAGTTTATTTACGCCGGAGTGAGCATCCCAAGCACTACAAAAAAAAATTTAACTAATATCCCCTTAAACGTCGATCAATAACGTTTCCAAGGATCTGCAAGCTGTATTCTATTCAAAAACGGTGTTGAAAAGTTTGCTGTGAACGAACCGAGTGCTGCAAAAAAAAAAAGAAACTAACATCCCCTTAACCATTGATCAATAACCTTTCCAACGATATGCAAGCTATATTCTGTTTAAAGACAGTGTTCAAAAGGTCACTGTGACCGAACCAGATATTCAAAAAAAAAAAAACGAACCCTACGCATCCTCTTAACCGTTGTTCAATGAGGTTTCCAGAGATGTGCAGTTTATAATCACTTTCCTCCGAAAACTGTTTATAAGTTCCCAGTGGCCAGACCAAGTACTAAACAAGTAGTGAATCCTTGATCAAAAACAATTCCCTTAACGTGTAGTTTATATTGGGATTTGTTCGGACTTTGAAAATTGTTCTACTTGGCGTAGTATACACCATTATTCATAACAGACCAATGTTCGGGAGGTCAAGCGGTTTACCAATTACACGAAATAGGTAAATAATACGCTATAATGAGCCAAATCTATAAGACATCAACCGCTTTCTTACACATTAATACATATTAATGTAATCTTTAGGACATCACACTCCAAGTATTGATAGATATTAGACTATGTTTGAAAGAAAAGTCATATGCTTCTTTGCTCTCTTTCTTGTGCGAGCACATTTGCATTTACTTTGTTTTACTTGTTTAGATGATAGAATAATTCCTAGTGGAATTATGACATTGAGAGCATAAGTGAATGCATTTTAATGCATTTTGACGAACTTTTGATTCTCGTTCTGATCAATACCGTGATGAGTGTGTTTGAAATTGTAGGCGATTTGTAAGATTCACATAGTATGCAAGATAGTTATGAAAAATAAGTGGAACTTAGGCAAAGCGACTGAACGCTGTTGCTGCAGAAGCGTGATTTAATAAGATTTAATAATCGCTTACTAATCTGTCATATGAATTGACAGCGCTTATTAAGTGATACGAGATTTAGTTTTTAGTCGACTTTACGTAAAAGGGACCTCAGTAAATCACAAACAACACCAGGTTATAAACGAGAACATCGGCACTTTCATCGGCAATCACATCAATATGTTATAGAAATCGTTTTTAAAGCAGTTAGGCATGTTCAAGTCCACACGGAATTCATTTCTCCTATATATATATATCTTAGTAAAAACAGACTACATGCATGAAAATATTGTTGATAAACTAAATAAGAGAAATCAAAAAAATATGCATATTTTTTATCATTTCAATTAATCAAAATCAGATCATGTTGCTTTTATGCTATGCTATAAGTATTCACTTCCTATTTATAGTGTCACTAAAAGATGACTTGATGTCCTTGCAAAGTTACTATCTATGTAAATAACTCATCATTTCTATGTCAGCCTGAATACAAATTCATTTTATATGTACAATCAACATTCAACATGTGCATGACAATGGGATAGATAATAAATCTCTAGACCATTATACATTGCCTGTAACTAAAATATATAATAGCCTAAATGTGTTTTTCTAAGTTGAGAAGTTTCTGCCTTTTTGGCTTTTCGGTATTGAATTAAATATCTTATGGGAATATAACTTATTGCCGCTTACTACCAAAGGTGTTCGGTTAACCGAATAAAGTTTGCTTACTTTGCCCATAAATCTAATAAACTTTGTAAGAAAAGCAAATGAATAAAATTTGATATATTTCAAGTGTCTTATGGTCATAAATATCAACACAATGCGATCTAAATAAGTGGTTATTAAATGTGTGCACATATATCATATATAGGTTAATGGAAATTTTCTTTCCGGGCAGGAGAATATTCAATTATAATAGACTATGAGATAAAAAAAAAAAGAAAAATATTTTATTCGCTTTCCTTGGTGTACTACGATAAATTGACTGAGAGATGAGGCAAACATTCATTCACTCGAACTAGAGCGTTTTGAACAATAGTTTAATATATTTTAAGGTGATTTCTACACAAACATAAAAAAATCATATTTACATACTCAGCTTTCGTTATGTATTAGAGTCGTGACCGAAACCTTTTGCCAATTTAGCGGATTTCTGAACTTTAGATAGCAATTTTTGAAAGGAGAAATGTAAAGTCCGCTTATTTTTTTTTAAACGATACCTTAAGAGAGAATGGACAATCATCAGTTTCATGGTAATGTTAATCGGATTTCCTAATTTCATATTTTCAAGCTTACCCTGACGAGATTAATAAGAAATAATTTGTTCTTCTGGGAAACAGACTGGGAAATCTCTCTCTCTCTCTCTCTCTCTCTCTCTTAAGCATATCTTTAATAATTGCAAACGTTTAGTAAACCGAATGCATCCCCTTTATAAGTTTAATAAGAAAGAAAGCAATTGAACGTAAACTCTTCCATTTATCATGCACGACTTGCATTTTATTTTTTTGTTGCTTTCTATTATATTATCATAATAATAATAATTCTCCAGAAGAAAACGCGTTCTCTCCTACAGTCATTATAAATTATTACTACTTTTCATACAAATAGATAAAATCCATATAAGGTGAGTTAAGAGAATTAAAAAAACAGCGATTCAACTTAATTAATTTCATGCAATCATTATGTATATCAGCAACAAATGCTTCAAAATTGAACTGATTTGAATGAAAGCGACCTGTTACGACGAACTTGTAGCTATATTGTCCCTTAAATGGCATTTGGGAGACTTTTATATTGGCGTCACAGCAATGCTCTTATATATAGAGTTAATGTTTTGGTTTTTCCGCCGCTCTTACTACTGCTCTATCGGTGACATCGTCAGTCGTAAAACTTGCACGGGTTCCCGTATACAGATGAATGTAAGACTTGTAGTGATGTTCTCATCATTAAAAATATAAAAATTGATCGAGAATATAGACTAAACTGTGATAAGAAAGGCTTATTACAGATCGGATGAAGCAATAGAATATTTTTGATTTTCTTAATAATATTTTCTTTAACTATTTAATACGACACCTGAATGTTAAGCACTGTTTACAAACAAGCGCGACGCCATGAATAAATTAATGCGAGGCCATAACAAATTCAAGGCATAACAAAACTACAAATGCACGCATAGATATATATATATTTATGCACGTTCACGCACGCACCTTAAATTAATTTGAAAGAGATAGGATATATTTTGCTCTGCAAATCGCATTTATAGGGCTTTTCAATGTGGGCTGTAATTTCAGCCGAAATCGCGTTATATACAAAATCAGAAAAATGTCGTGAAATGCTTTCTCTCTATTTAGAGAGGAAATGCAAACAAGGATAAATGGACCAATCGCGATGTAAAATGCAATGAACTAAATAATTCAATGATCCGATCTATCGAAAGTGAAAAGAGAAGAACTTAAAATGATTTTCACTACTATCAAGTCATGAGAGCATTCATTGTCATAACTTTATCATGTAAACATATATGACTCAGATGATTCGCTCTCATTAAAAACATATGTACTTTGTTTGATCTTTGTAATGGCATACACATTCTCCTCTTTCGAAAAATTTTATATTCCACTGTGCAATTTATGTTATGACTATGAGTATGAAGCAAAAAAAGCTTTACAACTATAACTTAAACGTATGTAATAACTTTTGCTAGTTATTAATTTAAGTAATTACTTTGTTCCTAATATATTCGAATATTGCAATAAAATTACAATAAAAACTCCAAGCACATCGTTAGAAAAGCTAATATTTCCGTAATTAGCAAGTAAATATATTATTTTTTAATTAAAGCAATTCCATTAAAAATATTCTCTAATATGAATGAGAAAATTGCATAGGATTGAAACACTTTACAAACAAACATTCCATCCAATATATTGCACATAAGTATGACAATACCTGAGGCAATCAAGTCTAGATTTTTAAGAGGATATAGCCTTAATTTCTTGTTGTTCATCTTACTCTAAACTAAGGATTGATTTCTTTGAGTGTATTCTTGGGACTTTCTTTAGGTAGGAGTTCGCAACAAAGCTACTACCAGAAGAATTGTTATATGACTTGGGAACCTCCATAACCTATCCACGTCAAGTCGGCTAAATCGGGATTGTTTGAACACAAGTGTACACCTATATAATGAACAACAGATGGAATTTGCAAAGTGTCTTGGTAGAAGTGTAAATAGTGTAAATCAACTCATATATAACTACGTTGGTTAAAAACTGCCTGCTTGCACTTAATTTAATAATTTTTCATTTTTATACTTAGTCTTTATTAGTTTAAGATAAACTAAAAAATTTAAATCAATGATAAACTCCTTAATGTGAAGACTAGCTAGAGTATGTCTAGACATTATAAAAAATTGACAGACCGTACAGACTTCGTGCAATTGCCACGTGTATCATCAATTCATTCAGTCAATTCAATTCCAAATAAAATTAAAAATTTGCCACGTTCCGTGAAGTCAAGTCAAGAGGAAAATATCAAATCTATTTAAAAATTGATTTTATTATTTTTATTATATATGATATTTGCATATGGGAGAAATCGATTTTAACAATTTAAAATTTAAGCATAAAAATGCATAAAAATTGCATTTATAAACAAGAAGTACAAATATTTTTGATATATATATATATATATGTAGTTGTAGCCTTAAGAAAAAATTCAATTAGCTATAGTACATCGTTACATGAAACTCTTTGCAGAAAATGTTATAAATGGCTAAAGCAAACATAACAACATCGCTCCTGTTAGCAAGAGGGAATAAAATTAATGTACTCACTTTGGAAAAATGCTTTGGCAATTGTTCAAAACCAGAAAACAAGAAAGAAAAAAAAGTTCATAGACTTTTTTTTTTTTTTTTTTTTTGAAACGATACCAGAGGCTGTTCAAAAGGTTGCCACAAAGCATGTGCACATCTATGATACACTACTGGCAAAGAAAATAACTATGAAAAGCTTTTATCTCCCCAAAGAGATCAAAAGATTCTAATTTAATTAATAATCATTGCTTTTGAAGGTAAAAAACATATGTCTCAACAAAATAAAACAAAAAAAAAAAATAAAAAAAATAAATAAATAGATAAAAGGATTGAACAGAAAGAAAGGGTCACATAAGGGAATTAAATTTTAATTCTTTTCTATAAAATTAAATTTTGTTTTGAAGTGTAAAAATGAATCTCAAAAGAATCATAAAATTCTATTAATCGCAAAATAACATATAACATATAACATATTCTTGCTACCTTTTCTTTTTGAACAAAATAATAAAAGAAAACAATTTTTAAAATGAGTTTACTTTCATTACAGCAGTATTTTGCTAATGGCGTTTTGCCAGAAAGCGTCGAAAAAGTAAACTAGTTATTCGAATTAATGTCATTAGAAGTTTGCGCCACTCCTACAATTCTTCAACAATTAGAGAAGGTGACAATGAAGATTGCTACAGCGCTTATCAAACGAGCTTTAAGCAAAAGGCTTTAATTTGGTTCGACTAACAACTTTTTGTTGTAATGAAGGCTGGATTCGGCATATCGCTCAAACTATCGTTGACTGATCTAGTTATATATGTGCAAACGAAAAAAAGGAAACCATTCAGAAAACATAACTCTCTCTCTCTGTTTAACTTACAGGAGAGGCGACGAGAGAGAAAGACGACATGTGAAATCCGGTTGGAATATAGTAAGCTATGAGGTCATCTAACACAATAGAAGCATCACTTGGATTCGTTCCAATGATAATTAAGGGAAAACCCGCTGTAGTGGCCTGAAAGTTAAACTGCTTTTCCGGCAAAACAGTCGTCGAACCAATATTGCAAAGCGTTGTTACGAAAAAAAAGGAATTTGTGAACTGCAATGATTTGTATTCAAACTGAAGGTTAGTAGTACCTGGATCGAACACTGCGCTTTTATTGTCATGATAATAACGAAGAGTTAGTGACTTTTGTTCGTATCCGAAATCCGTATTGTATAAAAAAAGCAATGGCTCTTCAGTGCACTGAATGCAGCATTTTTGCACCCTACCCCAAGGTTATATATTAAGTTTATGCAGACGCATGCAACATCGAGGAGGACTTGAGATTCATCCATCTGTTATTATGTCGATCTCTCCGCAATCATTTTCTGATTTAAAGTAACATTGCTTGTCTGTCCGTCTGTCCGTTTTGTGTTTTTGTGTGTCCAATCAAGCGGTTGTAATCTTTTAGATGTTTTGATGGAATTTAGTGTTGTGAACCTTTTGAAAACGGTACGAATCGGATCACTTTTCCGACCACCTCCAATATAATCTCTGCACTCTAATATGTAGACATTTATAATTTTCCCCTAAATATTAATCAAAGTAAAGTGAACTCAAAGTTTCCCATTGGAATTGATAATTATGACGCAACCGGGTCATTAAAAAAAAGATCACTGGCAAATAAAATAATAATAATAACTAACTGAATCATGATTGATTAAGTTAATCTTCGATCTTAAAGCACACATTACTAAGAACCATTGGGATAGAATAAATTTTATAATATTTTACACTCATACGCGCACACATCATGTTTATTTTTAATTATTATTTTTTATGTAATATTGATTCAGTCTCGTTATACTTACACAACACAAAGTTAAGTTTTGAAATTAAACACGGGTCATAACCCCATTAAATATGCGCGCTTTGTATTGCGGAAACGCATCGCAAGCGCTTACATTAAAATAATTGAAGATTTTATTAACAGTGTATCTACTGATTGCAAAGATATTCAAAGATTAAAATCGCTTCGGAATCACTCAAATGCGTTGATTGTGTATACATGCCAATGGAAAACTTCATTTTAATGCGGGCGATGATATCGAAAATCGCGATTCGATATGAAGATTAGCAATTTTAATAAAACGTAAAATAAGTTTAAATGACCAAGTATTACATGTTGCCAGTGTACGTCTACTATAAATGAAGTACAACGACAAAATTTTCACTCCTCTTAGGAGAATATTTCCACAACTTTTATATATCTTCCGTCTGCTGAAAAATTAAATTACGTCGGAGATCACGTTACTAATTTTCAATCCGTTATGTGCTCTTCGGGTGATACCTTGCTCCTGATGACTTATCTAGCGCGAGAGCCCTTTAAAAACTAAATTCCGCAGTTAGCTAGTAAAACTAAGCTTATTTACTTTTAGCCCGATATTTGCTTCTAAAACTGACAAGAAATTCGCAGATCATTAAACTTATTTTTAATTAAAATAAATTCAAATCTCGTGGGATTATTGCTGCCCATGAAGAATCCTGATTAGAAGATAAATTAAATTAATGTTAATATCACTGCGGTCTTTTGTTGTTGTTGTTGCTGTCGTTGATGATGATGGTAATGATGATGATGATGAAATCGAGATAATGAGAAAAAAAGTTTCGCTTAAATGTACATATCTCTCAGTATGATGAGTTCATTAAGAGAAATGTACGTATGTAATACACAAACATAGAAATGCAACCAATGCACATTTAAATAAATGAGTAAATGTCAACATTATAAGCAACAACAGCAATGTCTTATCATCATAATGACCACATTGTTACGATACAAACTTATTGCTGGCCACATGTGCAACAAACACAACGTGTATAATAGGGGTAAAGGTTACGTTTATTTAGGTATTAAAATATGTATTTAGTTGTTATTGTTGTTGCTGTTGTTAATGCTCTTCATCACCTAAATATTGTTTTACACAATTGCACTCATGCATCTAATTAAGGCTGTGACTGTGACGCTGTGTACAATATTTGAAAACTTAATTACACAGAAGAATTCCAAACAAATGAATAACATCTACGTTATGCACAAACGCATCATATCAACCGTAGACACTCACTACTCATTAAAAGTAATTCAAATTAATTTCTACTTTTGTTTAGCAATTTAATAGCTTTTGAATATATATATCTACATGGAAGATAATGTCACCATTAGTGCATAACGTTATTCATGTCAGATGTTTATTGTCTGCTTGTGACATTTGCTGTCCGTACTTCGCAAAAGTAATAAAAGCTATGAATGATTACTTTAAAAAAAATCTAATCGCAATTTTTAACGATAATTTATTTATGAGCGCTGCGATACGATGATGCTGGTTAGCGCCTATTATTCTAAACACATAGCAACGTTTGTCAACGCGAAGTAGTATTGTGAATATAAATGGGCTAGAGAGATCATAAATTGAACGTATCATAAAAATAATTGGAAATTAAAAATATATTGAACCTAATAGTGTAGAGGAGGTGACGTTCACAGACAATACTAATTGTCCGCTTCTTTAAGCGGCAATTGAAAGAAATGAAATGCATATGAATGAATTTGATTTCCTGAAGCATGAAGCAGTTATATAAATCAGTCAATGTTTGCATAAATTTGAAAAATTCTCTCAAACTCTATATGCATACCTCAAGTGAAAACAAATGAAAAGTAAAAATTCACTTCGAAGCAAGCGAAAGACATCTGTAACCCTCAAGCAAGTGTGTAACAGATGACGGCTCGTTGTTGATTATGGGTATCTCAATCGGCCAATTGGAAATATTTCATCGCACGAATCTTCGGGCAAAACAAGAAAAAAAAAAAAACAACAAATACAATATCTGCTGCCGTAAGCTATAAACAAGTACTTCTAAAGCTTTCGACTTTCATCATACTCTACATCGTTAATCGAGCAGACATTAACAACAGTCAGAAAGGCTTGAGAATGACTCAGTTCTTATTACACTAATCCATTAAGAATCATTCGTCGAGTAGATTCAAGCATAACTGGCTGCTTGCCTGTCTATCTATCAGTTCTTATGTTCAATCATAAGACCGCAAAAATCATGAGAAGAAAGCTCTTAAAAAGGAATCGCATTGTTTTTAAGGCCACCACCCATAAAACTTCCCAGAAGAAGAAGAAAGATTTCATATAAAAAAAAAAAAAAATTTAATTTTTAATATTTTTCATAGGGAAAGAGTTTTGCAAGTGCATCAACCAAAGTGAATTCATAACCATTAGAGGGTTGCGTATGAATGTTGATTTCATTAATAAACCGATCGAGACCATTACAAGGTTCTGGTAAGTATTCGCTGCAAATCTCAAACCTTAATGGCGGGTGGAGCCTGAGTGGAACCTGAGGTTGTTTACCGAAAATAGGGCGGGAAATAGCAAAAATAAAAATTTTCGGAGAAGTAGAAGGATGAACATGTAAGCGGATCAATAAAGGCAGACTACGCAGATAGATTCACATAGAAGCAAATGGACTTAAAGGAAAGTGCCTATGAAAAACCCTTTTTGCTGGAGCCGATATCGGCGGCGCATAGCGTAGTCTAATAAATTGTCTATTCTTGCTATAAGGTATCATTTCATCGCGTTTCAAGGTTGACGTAAAATACACATTCGACTTCAAATTATTGTCGCGAAAAAACAAATAACAAATGTGAACAACGGACATAAGCACCCAATTAGAAGCATGTATGTGTGTAAAAAGCCTTTGCGATCCAAGCGATATGATATAATTGGACGTAAGCATACAAAAATAGAAAACTAAGGCAAAGTTAATTTTCATTCAATGTATGAAACGTTTATTATGCAGCTGACAATTTCAAAATAAATTGACGTACGCCACCTCTAAAATAAACGGTTTCTATATAGCTTTCGTCAATATTTCTCTTCAACTATACATTACCCCTTAATGACTTTTTTTTTAATACGTATTACTTTTTATTACTTTTATCTATACACATTTTAATGACTTGTTTTTTTTTTTTTAACTGCTTCGACGACATTAACTATTAGTAACCGATTCATGACAGCGCATATAAAAGGCTTTCAGTCACGTTCTTTGAAACTGCTTTAATTACATATCTCTTCTTTTTAAGCATAGACTAATGATCCGATCTGCTTTCCCCTTATAGCGAAGATTTATTGGACCGCCCACATATGCCCTCCAGAGCCCATAAAAATAAAAAATAAATATTTGTGATTAACTCAAGTCCGGAAGTTGTCTTTTGTTGAAATCTTTACAGCCCGTGACTTTAACACAGACAACTAAAACTTGTCTTTTTTTATTTTATATACCTTGTTAGTAATCTATACAAACCATAACATGTTCTGGCGATCTAGAAGTCGAGAGTTAAATTTTTCCTGTTAAAGTATACCCCAATATTTCTATTTCTTAGTTACTGCTGTGTTAGTTAGTTAGCAATGTTTTATTGTTCTTCTATTCAGGATTGCTTGCAACTGTTAACAGAAGTGTAAAAATTGCTCAAACATTCGCGTAAATAAACATGCGCGATACAATGCACACTCAAAGGATTTATCTGAAATTACAATAAATATCTTTCGTGCATGTTCAATCATGCAAAACTTACAAAAGGCTGCATAACACGAATCAGAAAAAAGTAAGAAAATATATTTGCGTGCACATATATACACACATGCATATATTCTATATCAAGCAGAAGAAGAATAACAAGAGGAAAGAGAAGGAATTGAAAGTTTGGTTAAGGATAGTGAGAGAGTGTATGCGAATATGGAAAAAACATTTCAATCATAAAAATGTAAAGCGCTTGTAACCAGTATTAAGTAGTTAAGCCGCATTGTTCTCCATCTGAATGCATTACAGGTTTTTTTTTTTTTTTTTTTTTTGCCTAACACCTAACAAATGGATGACAAAATCCGTAATCTATCCATGAAAGGAAATGTTTAAATAATCTGTGATTAATTCTTTTTAATAAATTAACATTTTTTTTTTTTTTTTTTGTATAATAAAGTAAACAAAAAATAACATTAACAAGTATAATACTTGGCAAATATTTAATCGTGTTATGCTGATAATTATTAATATCAATGACATTTATGCGAAGAATCGTTAAATAACATAATTAACTGCTGGCAATGTTAACGAATTAATTCAATTAAATGTAATACTGCTTTTGATATGTGTACACACAAGCGGCGCACACATGTCATCAACAATGAATATATTTCACATCACAACATGTTAAACTTATATGCATTTTGTAAGTATAGTAAAATAATTTGCGGGATTTATTCAGTTTTTCATTTCAATTATTTTTCCGACACTGAAAACATTGTTATGTGAAATGTATGTGAACGTTTTTGTTTACGCATGTACATATAGAAATATAAGCGTGTAATTGCAATAAAACGATTAACGGATATATGTGCATCAACGCATATATGCCTGGGCGCTGGGCTCATTTGCATATGCAAATGATTCATAAAATCACATATGCATTATGTATCATTAAGATACTTTTTGATGAGTTGATTTTGAGTGCATGGAAAATGAGAAAACCGCGCATTAAATAACTTTTTGGTTCATTTTCATGTCTATTTATATAGAACTTTTCGATAAGTTTTTTTTTTTTTCTTGGAAATTCATACAAGAACTCTCTCCATCTCTTTCTCCATCTCTCTATCTCTCTCTAACACACTCACTCTCTACCACTCTCTTACTCTCTCAACAAAACACTACTTCGTCCATATATTTACCCCTTCAAATCAACGAAATATTAAGAGAAAACAGGAAATTGATTGGGAGATTTAGAATACAAATACAGGCCAGATCTATATGAAAATTCTGTGTGAAACTTGTCTTGATCTGTTGAATGGTGAGAATAATCTTCAACTTAAACGTGGATTTATGTGTTATGCCTTACATTCAACTATGTCATAACGGATTCTTTTGTGCTTAATCCTTAATGTCTTTTTGTATTTGTTTGCTCACATTCTTTTCATTTAATCTAAATACTCTCACTGTTATTACGCCCGTATTATTACACCCATCAGCGAAGGATGAGGAATATGTTCGTTTTGTCAAAACGTTTGCAAGGCCCAGAAGAATGCTTTAGCGAACCCATATAAGTATTAATATTCTTGATCGATTTAACCATGTCCGTCTGTCTCTCTGTTCGTACGGCCACCTGTGTAATGTTTGTTGTAAGCAGTCTTCTGACATCAGGAGTTAAGCTATCGCTAGAAAATTCCCAGGAACATTGGATTGGTACGAAGAATGGTATTAAAAATGGCCCAAATCGGTCAAAGGACACGCCTACAGTAATACGTAGAATAAGTACATGTTTTTTTTTTTTTCAAAAGGAATAAAAAATTGATTTTTAGAAAAAATCATCTTTCCCCATCCAATGCTATAGACTATAAAAATGTAGTTCTTTTGCCTTTTTTAGGATAACGATGATGGGTTTAAGAGATTCAGTCTGAACCGACTATAATATTCTTGCTTTAAATGCTGTAAGATTAAAAAATAAATCCCTTCATGTTTATGTTTCATTCTTTAAATAAAAATGAAATCAAAAGAATTTTCATCTCGAACGAAAATGAACGAAACGATTAATTTAACCAATTAAGTGGAGACATTTTCTTATTGCTTCAAAAGTTTTCTTTAATTTAAAATAATTAAACACTCTCTGCTAAACGAGAAAAATAGCAAGAAATAATTTTTCATTTCACGCCTTTTTTTCTTTTCTTAACCCTTTGCCTGCAGAGAAAACAACAATCTGTGGTTAATTTCTTGTCTCAAAGTGATGTCAGCTATCGTTTATTTATTTATTTCTCTTTTTCTTTTAACTTATTTGTTTTGTAATATTGTCTAGTAAACGAAAATGAGAATAAAAGAAAATTAAATGATGATAACAAATGTAATGAAACTATGAAAAGTTTGCATAACACAAACTCGTAAGGTGTAATGTATAGTAATGCGTACATGCAAGGATAAGCAGCAGTGTAAAAAGGAGAAAATTAATAAAAATGATTTTCTAAAAAGAGTTTCTTACAAATCTACCCTATTAGTTTTCATCGATTATCATAAAATTAATTACGTGAATATCGCATTTTCTACAGTTCAGCTAATACGACTGTCAACTCATGTCTTAACAAATTTTTCAAGGCTGCTGTGAAATCGGGCGCATTCTCTCAGATTATAAATGCAAGCCGTTACGGTAGCGGTTTTAGATGGCAAAGGATAAATGGGACCTTGGCTACCTTAGCTTAAACCAGCGCTTGTATCAGATGATAAAAGAAACACGAAGAGACTTTGGCAAGACAACCAGAAACTTACGAAGAACTGCAGTAATTTTTTGTTTGATCTGACGGCCGTCGACTCGGAAATGAATGCAATTGCGAGTACACTTACAGTATATAAAACACTGTCACACTCTAAAGCATCTTTTTTCTACATGTCCTGTTGTGGTTCTTCCCTCCAAGCCCATCGTCACATTTGTCGCACCTACGCACCTCTCCCAATCAATTGTAGAGGAGAATTTTTTCATAATATATCCAGAGCCATTTTAAATAAACGCAATGAGATATTCGAGAAGTTACATCCCTACATCTGAAAGCAGCCGCCCGAAAGCAATAACTCAATCCACTACTCCGTCCACGCTAACAGTGATATTAAATTTTACGTATATTGGAAGAGACATACGATATGCCTTAGAGAGCGCACACAGTTTTTTCACTTATCATTTAGTTCTTTACTTATTATTGATTTATTAAACAAAAGAAAAAATTTTTTTTTTAACCCGAAATAGTCTCTAGCTTATAGCAAGCAGTTGCTTTACTCATTCATGATTTCAAGATCAAACGAGATTAACTTCTTCTTTGTGATTTCTCTTAATGTTTACTTATGTATTGGAATGACAGTGTGACAGACAGATGTCTGAGTTTTTCTATGCTGTTTTTGTCTTCATTTTTCCTTTCTTTAAATTAAAAGAACAAAAAACTGGCTTTCTTTCATTTCTCTTTTCCTTACTTAAGCAACATCAACTATAAAAAAACAATACATTCTCTGCATGACATTCATTTCCGTTTTCACTGCTTGAATAATTTTTATACAAAAAAATTGTTAACACTTGTGCACACGTACGTTCAAGCGAACTTATTTGCATGTATTGCTGCATTATGCATCATATAAGAAAATGAATAAGAAAATTATATTCGACTTGAAGCAAATTTTTGTTACCCATCACACTGATTATACTGACACAAGTGTCAGTTTCATTTCTTTGAAACGGGTTTTAGACAAATACCTTCTGCAGGTTAAAAGCTACACTTTTTCGCTTATTGGGCGCGTATTGGTGGTGGGGGATAACTTTGAACTCTGCACGCGATATTCATGAGTGCGTGTAACAAATTTTAGACCAATGTCTGTTCTGAATTGTCCTTCATCCGTTATGGATATGATCGCTGATCGATCCGGTCAACTTTTAGACTGTAACACAATTTTTGCGAGCATAAGTTCCATTGGCAATCACAATCGGCGTACATACGACAGATAGGTGACCGGACAACGTGTATACTTATCCCATCCCTTAACAAAAATATTCATGCTTTAAGGACGTAGCAAACGCAGGAGCAGACCTAATAAACTTTTATATTTTGATGATGGATACAAGCATTCATATTTACCTATTCATTGCATTTTATAACAATAGTGTATCATGAATATAACCTTCTCTACCATGTCTAGATACCTCTAACAGCTATTCCTACCGTTCCGCATTCCAATTAAGATAACAGGCAAACAAATTGTCAAACACACATACACCCACACACATACATACATACATACATATATACATACATGGACAACATGTGTTGGTAGCAAATAAACTTTGGTATTTCCTTTTGACGTTTTTATTCATTTCTATTCTTTTTTATTTTTTTATTTTTTTTTGCTCTCTTCACTCAGGTAATACAAAACGATATAGAGGACACTTTTTCCTCGTTTCACCCACTCAAGCACAATGACAACAAGAAGTGTAACAAATATAAGAGGCAAGCAACAATAACATCAAGCTTATTGTTTTTCGTTCGTTCAATTTAAAGTTCGTCCGTCCGTCTTAAACACCTAGAAAGATTTTATTTCTTACATTCCTAAGGTATTCTATAAAATGCTTAAGCATATACTTCAATGTATTTGTTGTATAAGCACGAACATTGGTTTTTTTCATTATTTTTCTATTCATTGCCAACAAAGAACGTCAGGCATAGAAAAATATAAAATTTGCCTTCTGCTTAGATTTCGGATATTTACAATAAATTACCGAAAATTTCGAGTCAGCTTAGCTATGTTTGTGAATTTTCTAGTTACCGTTGTAAAAAGCTGCAATTTTATGCAAAATCAAGGAAAAAAAAATCTTGCAATTTTCTTATACATAAACCACTCAGTTATTTTAGCTATCTATCTATTTATTCGTCGGTCGATTTCTGTCCTTAAATTATCAAGGACGCGATTAACTAAAATATTGTCATTATCCACATCAATCAAAACAATAAAATAGTTTTATTAATAATTTACGTCATGAGTTATGCAAAATGAAGAAACAAATTTAAACCGTTCGCGACATAAATATTTTAGTCACCAGTTAAAAACGGAACTTTATTTCTCGCAATCAATTTTCGATAAGGTTTGAATACAAATAGAGGATAATCCAAGTTCTTTCGCACTTGACCAACCAATCAAGGAGTGCTACCTATATGCGTCGGGTATGATCAGAGTACGATGTTAATCTATTTATCTACATGGTTTTAATTGCCGTGTCGAGAAGGAATTTTATAGAAAAGTTTTGATAGAAAACTGAACCAGTACACTGGAAAATCGAGTGAAAGATAACCGCTACTAACGATTACTACAACTGGGCAATTATGACGTTGAGAAAGCGATAAAACCCGGTTCAGCGATGCGCAAATAATCAATAAAAGAAAAAAATTCTATAAACAATGAATTCAGTACACTTCGATCCTAACCAGTTTTCCCTAATTCAAGTGCGTTGACGAGTAAAAGGTGAGTGAAACTAAAACAGAAAAATTACCCAAAAACCTATATAAAGTTATGCAAAATTTTATTCAGGTTGCGATCCCATATATAATGTCATATATAATAATTTTAAATATTACATAAAATTATCCTTCCGTTTGTGTCGCTACTATTGGTCGCGTTACACTCGCCCTACTCAAATGTGAATTGACATTGAATAGCGAGTATTATTTTATTTATAACTTTAGAGGAACTAGTTACAACAAATTTCTTGCGTAATTATAGGAACTTGTTTACGGTGACTAAAGTTTTAGTATTTCAAAAAGTTTCTCTTCATTGAGGTCATAGCCATTTGATGGATTTGTCGACTTGAGGGACACGTTTCAATTTCATCGACTCGGGCTACCAACTTGTTAATCTATAAAACTTTTGACCTTTGGATTTCTCGGTATATTTTTTGGTTAATATTTTCACTATTAGCCAGTTGCATATGTATCCTTAGTATATATGAGTATATATATGAGATAAAGTAACGAAAATCTTCGTTTAGTAAAATCTTGTCTTCAACCGAGTTAAATAGCTTTCTTGCACAATTTAGATCAGATATATAATTTTCATGCAAAAATATTATACATTGAATGTGTCCATCTTCGCTGCTATTAGGCCCTGAAATACTGCTACTTAGGAGCACTACAATTATTTAATAGAACTATGAAATCATCCTATGACTGATTGATATTACTTTCTGATGGAAAATGTGCACAAAGATTGGCGATTAATTAATTTATTGTAATTTTATTTTTCTTAAGTGCGTTGCCAATAAATTTTTTCTCCTTTTACGAATCTCATTAAAATGTCAAGGAAAAGTAAAGCAAAACAAAAAAAGAAAAAACTTTTAACTGACTTTGTGCATTCATGCATGAAATTCATGTTGGCAAACAGATACAAGTGACATTGAAAACTTTTGAAGGAAGAATTCAAAAATTTATGCAGACATATAAAATAAAATTTTAGGGGAAAGGACAGAGTTTGAGTTAACATTTTTAACTAGGCTGAACGGAACACCAATAGATGCTAAAGTAAAGTAGTGAAATGTCTGGCTACGTGTTTGCGTGCATTTGAATGCGTGCGTGTGTGTGTGTGTGTGTAATTAATGTAATATATTTCTTCCATCGTGTAAGGTTACTAAACGAAAAGTTCAAAGTTGCTTAAATGAACGAAGATGTCATAACGTAGAGTGTTTCTATTTTTATTTTTTATTTTTTGTTATTATTCGAGTAACGTAGAGTTTCAAGTAAACAGAAAAGAATGTTCTTTCCATTAACAGTAGTCATAAGTTTATATAAACTTTTGGCAATGGTCTGTTTTCACAAAAATGGCTCTAATTGAAAACAACAATAAAAAAAAAAGAAAAAAGAACTGACATAATATAACCCCTTGGCATGGGTTAGAATTTATGTTTGACAATTCCTTAAGGATCAATAAACTTTCGAGATACGAAAACATAGACAATACTTATGCGGGAAGTTATGCATATTAGAGAAAGCATGATTTACGTAATTTTTATACCTTTTCGTAGAAATATTTTATTAAACGATTTTAAAAATATTTATTATTTAATATATTTGAGATTCGAAATTTTTACTCAGAGTTTATTCGATAGCTTAGTTTTAATCTAGTTTTTCTCAAACGCAAATATCTAACGAAATTAGGAAATTAAAAAGCATCGCAACTTCTCTGCACAAGGGCATCAACGTTAATGCTCTTCCTCTAATATGCTTTCTCTGTAATCCTGGTTTGCGGGAAGCAAAACATAATAAAACAAAATGGACATAAGATAAGCAAGTCTTTAATGTTCATTGTAATCTAACTTATAAATTATTCTTTTGCAGAAAATGCGTACAAGTGTACAGGGAAAAGGACGTTCATCGTTTATTCTTAGTGAGAGATAACGTAAAGTTGAACTACTCGCCAGCAGATTTTTTAATGTTTTAAATGCATTTATATAAGTATCAAAGATTAGAGCTAAAATATGGCTTTCAGTTTACTACGATAGCAACACTCACGAATGCAGAAACGAAATTTTTATATAAAAGACAGAAGTTGGTTAACATTTCTTGCTCTCTTTTAAATGCATCGCAATTGACTTAATGGCGGCTGAATAATCAAAGGAATAAGCATTAGATTAGAGATTCGTGTCATTCGTAAAATCTCCTAAAGCTCTTTGTTTCGGTCAATTTGAAATGTGGACAACACCTCTGCCTTGAAGCATAATATTAGGTCGGGTAGAAAACATTAATTTTTTCTTTCAATTGAAGAATTTATTTTTAGAATTTAGGTCATGCTACCTCTACTAAGAAGCTTAATATTTTCAATATGCCTTTTTCTTAATCATAGTGAGCGATCTTTCAAATCGATATCAGTATCAGAAAAGTAATCTAGGGAGTCATAATCCGGCAGTCATTTTTCCATTTATTACATATATCTAAAAAATGATGATGATATCTATCACTTTATGAAGTTTACACAAAAGAAAAAGCTAAGGTTTATTCATCTCTATTATCTGAAAATCCTAAATTTGGCGACTTTAGTTTATGTGACAACTAGATCGATTTTCTAAAGAATCAAACTCCCAAAAAAAGGAGAAGATGGGAAAGACCTAATACACTCTCATGAAGCTTTACCTCTCTCATGCAACTAACGACTTGATTAGAAGATTGAAGATTAACAGCAATTCTTGTGCAGAAGGCAAAGTCACTCGAATCAAAAGTAAAGGTAGAACGAATCGTGGTAAATATGAGTAAGTTGTAAATAGATCTCCTAAGACTTGTAAATAATAAAACTTATATGATCTTAAAAACCACACTTCAGTGATACTTAATCTGAACTTAATCTGAACTTAGTCTGAAATGTCGACTAAAAACGTAAAAATCACAAAAGGCAATTTTACGTTACAATATTTTCCATAGATATCGCGAATTTTTGTTAATTGCCTGTTCGCCAATGCAGGTCTACAATGTCGCTTACTAAACCACAAATGTATGCTATCCTAAATGAGTAATTTTGACAGTTTGTTGCTTGACTTCCGAGAAGATTTTTGATGTAATATCATAGATTCGTATATGTATATAAAGCAAACTTCAGCGATAGCGCAAACACAATACAAAGCAAGCTTTCCACTTCGCAATATAACGAATTGAAATCAGATTTTTATTGTCATTTGAATTGTTGCGTGATTTAGAGAAAATGTTCATCGGCTGAATTTAGTCCAACTTCAATGGCTGTTAAAGGAACTGACAGGTCAGAATTTGTGCACAATGTATTTGGTATGTTGATGACGTCAACAATTATGGCACATATCTGAAAATAGGCTCGATTGGTAGGTAGCTCCTGAGGAACCAGATACTAGGAGAGACTGCACAATAATTATCTATAAGAAAATTTTATCATCACAAACTGAAAAGATCTATGGGAATAGAAATAGGAGAAGCTGCTTTTCTAGCTTAAGCTGGACATGATTGCGAATGTAGTGAGAGGGAAGCATGTCAGCAAACTAAGTGGGGCGCCCAATCATGCGAAGAAACTATCAAGATCCAATTATCCAGCCATTTCGATCTTACTAATTTACGTCCTCTCTCCCGTAATGTTAGGAAGAACATTAGCAATTTCTTTGGGGACTTCTGAGTTGAAAAGTAAAACACAACTAAAGCAATTCATACGCAAGCTTATGAAAATAAGAAGAGCACGGCTTTCTCATCTTTTTGTTGTGACACACGAAATTATAATTCTGGCGTAGCAAAGTTCTCTAATCCCATGCATTTGCTGTATATTAGTATATACAACAATGTTAATTAATCTTGTAGTATGTATGTATATGTAGCAATAAGCTTTGGAAACGAAAACTTTACTTTATTTATGCATTTAGCTAATGTTTATATTTTACTTGACAGCTGACGAAATATAAATGTAAATTCATTACGTATGCTTTATTACTGTTTACTCTGCGTTCTACTTCCCTTACTTCTTACTTCAATGTTCAACTGCAACGAATGGCTAAAAGTATGCGGTATACGTTTACCCTTAAAATGCTCATTAATGGTAATTAGTATATGTGTCACTCTAACCTATACATATTAACATTTTATTTGAAAAACATATCTACGACAACAACTCTTGCGGGCATAACAAACTGAAAACACAAATTGCACTCTAACTAAACTAAATTATCCAAAACTCTTAAGCAGATAAAAACAGCAGACATATATTACGTCTAAATTATTCGTATCAAAACACAATGAAATTAATTTAAGTATTCACATAAAAAAAAAAAAAATAAAAAAAAAAATTACCGAACATTGCACACTACACGGAGATAATCCAGATATAAAGATAAACAACCAACAGCTAATAAAACAAAAAAAAAAAAAAAAAAATCTTCAAAGCAGTTTAATCTTTCAAATAAACAAATTTTTTGTTGTTTTTTTCAAATTTGAATTTATTTCAAATTTATTGAAAATTTAATACACAGACTGTGTTGTGTTCATACAATTGTTTTGAAATAAAAATGCTATAATGCCAGAAACCGGACGTTCATAGCAAACATATATATTGATCGCATATATATATATGTATAAAATCGCATACATCGGCACTTATCTACATATGCATAAACATTTATCATATTTTCATTTTCATATGTATGACTTTCGTGCGGTCATTTCATATAAATTCGGAAATTTTTCTTTTCGCTAAACAATTATGGTAATGGGAACGTGTGGTTTAAAATACCAGTTAGTTCATAAGTTGAATTATTTGGTTTTGTTATACACGAGCCTGCTGTTTGGTAAATATTGACCAACACGAAAAAAAAAACGAAAAAATAATATAATTTTGAAAAACCAAAATTAAATTAATGGTATAGCGATTCCCTCCAATGCTAACAACCTAACATCGTCACAAACTATCGAATCTATCCAATTATTGTTAACAGTTTTTAAATAACCTAAGGCAAAATTTATGCGATGTAAAAACAAAAAAAGTGCGCCTTCATTTTATGTAACAATATATTCTTTAGTGTCACAACGGGTATTAGGTTTCTCCTTAGTATTTAGTTGTAATCGTGACAAACAACAATTTGCAATTCTTTTAATCTTTTTCTAAATTTATGATTGTATTCGCAAGAGCATCACTGGGTCGTCGCAAAAGGAAACATGTTCTTTCTGACACACCTCAAAAACTGTGACAAGAAAACACTTAGCTTTTCCTTTGTGATCAGTGCCCGGTTACAATACTAAAATATGACTATTAATGTCAATGTATATTAGTGTAATACTCTGGAAGGACTATCAGAAATGAATCCGAACAATCAATCTGTGAAAATTGAGGCAACAAATATCAGCTGTTTCAGCATTCTGCAGCATTCATTAAAGACTTGAAATATTTCAAAGCTTTAAGAATGCGAATCAACGAACAATGGTGTAGGCATTACGCAGCTATGCTTAACACATCTTCCTTTTTTATGCATAAACTTGCAATATATAACTTTGATAAGAGAAATAGCAAGTAATGCTCTGTATGAAAACAAAAAATGAATGAAACAAGTGCCCAAATGATTGACTAAGGGACGAAACGAAAGACGAGTTGATGGTATTTAGTCGGACGTCAGTCAACGACTGAGATAACTTTGTTACCAAATTTACTAACTGGCGTGTAGTTTCAGGTCCGTTTACGAACCATCACCAGATCCAGAATTTACTTTCCGAAGTCAAGCGCAACCAAATGAGTTTCAAAATGTATTATGCCTACTGTCTTCTTACTATAAACTGTCTTAGATCAGGCAAAACTCCTCTATGAACCCTTTTATTGCTATCAATTGACTATTTGGCGATTGTTGTTTCTTTGAAATCTTATCAGGTTAGTCAAAAATATATACACTTCAAGCTAATCATAGATAGATTATATAAAACCTTAGCAATCCTGATTGAGGCTGACCGAACTTACGAGGACGTACCAAAGTTACGAGATCAACTTGTCTAGCAAAGTTAACAACCTTTCCAGCGATCAGGAAAAGTTCAGAGCGACTAGAAAATCTCACTGCGGTTTGCCACTAGCAAGAAGTAAGTATTATTTACATTATGAAATTCAAAAAAGTTCGACTTTTCAATAACAGCAGCTAGCAAAGCTCTGAAAACATACTAATACACGCATACATGTGTCATGCCTTTTCTGTTAGTTGACAACTCAAATGTAGATATAAGTAAGTGCACATTTGTACATACAAATTACTTATTAGTAGTCTTTATTAAGGAAATGTCAATAAGACATTTCTAAATTATTATTTAACAAGTAAATTTACTTTACAGAAATATATTCATGAAAACAGATGTTTTGCTTCTTCTAGTGTAAAAGTCCATTATTAATAATGAAAACAAGCAATGCAAAGGCGTAATAATAAGTTTTTGCATGCAATGGTAATTAAGAATGATTCTATGCGACACTTAATTTGTTCTTTCATGCCATTGCGATGACGATTTTGCAAATTGACGCACTAAAGCACAATGCATTCTACATTTAATTCAAGATATTATAAAAATATTCCTCTATTTAATATGTGCATATACTAATCGAGCAAAGTAAATCAAAAAAAGAAAAAATTTGATATCTGAATATACATGGCACCTAAGGTTAATGTATGCTTACTTTTTAAACTATGCCTTGATACCGTGCACAAAAAACGAAAACTCGTACTAAAACTACCTCAAGAAATGGTCTTAAAAACATGTCGTCTAGTCATCGAGAAAGTCGTCTTTGGAAAAAAAAAAAACTGAAAAGCAACAATTTGCGATAATTTCCGAATAAACTAATTCAACGGAGGTGAGGTCAGTCTTATGAGTTTCACGGTACCAAAAACTATTAAAATAGTGTAAGCGACTTAATCGTTTTAAGATTCATCTTCAAGATGTCCGTAACTTTAAAATAAGTGATGGTAACAAAATGACAACATTAGTGCATTTCTACCACGTTTCCAGGCCAAGGATAAAAGTCAATAACTAATTAAAATGTAATGAGTTCTTCACTATACTGATATTGCCTTTAAGCAAACATCTTCTGTTTCTTATGTGTAATAAAAAGGAATATTTTTTCACTTACCCAGTCAACATTCATTACTGCTAAATATAACTTTTACTATTACATAAAATAGTTTATAATGACATGAATAAAGGTAATGTTGAAATGATATGTGACTGCATCAGCCACGACCACTTCAATACAAACAGCTCGCGACGATAGCTCATTATAAGCTTCAGCAATTTTGAATGGTAAAGAATCGTAAACAAATGCATGCCATCATCATCCACACCATCATCGTCAACTTTACTAATCGTTAGTTTATATGAACGGAAATTAAGCATCTCTGGACTAAAAATTTAAAGCCAAAACGAAATGCTTCTCATTAACAAAAGAGTTGCTCTTTTATGATGTGCACTAACTTTATATAGTTTGAAATGAATTAAAAGAAAAAAACACAAAACGGTTCGTTTTTTCTTTAACTTTTTAGTTAAAAGTTGTCAAAACACTTTTTATATGCATTTAAATCAATTGAAATATTTAGCAAAAGTTATATGCATACACATGCTTTAATAGGCATATATTTTGTATTGCCTTCATTGTTTAAGAGACTCTTGAAAGAAGTGCCACTTTAGATCGACTATATAAATTACTTGCACTATTTAGTTATATTTGTACATTTTGTTTTTTCTTTTTAATTTCATTTTAATTCATTTTACATTTTTACTTGGTTGTCACTGCTATTATGATTTAATGCATTACTTTTTTTTTTTTTTTTTTATTAATTTTGTAACATTTAAGGTTTGATTTTTTCAATGACAAACGGGAAATGACCAACACTTCCTCTTCAAATCGCTTATTTCCGTTATAATTTAAAAACGAATTTGCATATTTATGGAACAACGCAAACTACAATACATTTACATATACATAATGTATAAGCATACACCGTCATATATTAATTATAAAATAATACATATGCATAGCAGTGAAGATAAAGAGAAAAAGCCTCTATATGCAAATATACAAATTTTAAAACGTTTTTCATAATTTAAACCGCTTTACAATTGTATTTGTGAACGCGCGCTCGTTAGAAACTTGACTGGAATCTTTCACTGACAACACAACGTTACTAAACTTACAGTTTCGTTTTCACATTCTACGAATACGAAAAACGCACTACGAATTTTCAATTTATTTATTTTTTTTTATAATTCGATGTTTACAGCAGTGAATAAACAGAGCATTAAGAGAAGAAAGACATTCTCTTACATTATATTACGTTATATTCACTCTCCCTATAATAATAATATACTAAGACGTATGAGTTATATACTTGCACTTGACTAACAAAACATACGTACCATTGTTATCATTCACTGTGTCAATAGGTTTTTGTGCTTTTATGCGATGACCCCCTAATATAAAAATATTCTCTTCCTTTAATTTTCTGCATGCACATCATACACTTTCAATTAATTACTCTCTTCTTAAATTTCAGCCTTACTTTCTCTTTCGAATTTTGTGATTTTTAATAAGAAGTCTGCACTTTTTGTATTCAGCTACTGTTAATAACATTTATCGCATGCTTTCTTTTATTTCAAAAAGCTATAGATGTTCATAGTCCTAATGGAATTTTCTATCATTCTGTTAATTCACCGAAAGGCAAGTATTTGTAACAGACACTTTCATGATATGAGAGGTTTATAACATCCAAAGCCAAGTATTTGTAATAGATATTTTCATAATAACATCCTTCTCTCCTTTTATGTGTAATGCATTTATGCTAAATGCAAAAGTTCATAGAATTTGCTTATATGAAAAAACTCTATCATATATCGGTTCGGAAAAAGTTGATCGGAATTTATTGAATTTTTTTTTTTTCGTATCTAAGCCAATTTTAATAAAAGACGAAATTAAAACTTGTTTATTAACACTTGGCTGATATTACAGAGACAGCTTAAGGCTTGTTGGATACACAAAAGGAAGAAGGAAAGATGTGGAAATGTTTATTATAAAAATTTATCCGGAAAGAAATAATAGCAGACTAAGAATCGTTACAGTTATATCGATCTTGAATTATTCCTTAATTAGGTGATGACTGGATTTTATATCAGATGTCTTGTAAATTTTGTTATTTCATATTACATTGCTAAAGAAGATCTGGCAAGTAAATATATTCATCAAGTCAGGACCGAAAAAGCGAGAGTCTACGCTAAAAGCGATATCTGCCTTGAATATTTTCACGAAACGTGGTCCTAGCTATGCTAAATATGTATATGGAATATATAAGAGGACTTTTCTGGACTTTTCTTAACTTTAGAGCTGCCTTGAAGCAAAATTACGTCTTATCTTAGTTCAATTTGTCTCCTGATTCTAATTTAGAAAGTTGGATATATGGTTTAACATTTATCCGCAAAGTTTTACAAATTCCTTATGAGAGTAAACTCGATGACGCAGTTACGCTGAACAGAAATTACCAACGTGAGCTTAATGTAGAAATTAAGTTGAGGAGAAGAAAAATTAGTTTTTCACTTAATTAAATCACATCAGATAAGGTGGTAATAGTAAAAAGTTGTGGCGATGACTATGAATGAAAATTGAAAATGAAAAGGAAACATAATATGTACATTTACATGCACGTTTATTCATGCATAGAAATCAACAAACCAATATTAAATATGCACAACTAGTAACATTTTGCATTTAAATATGCCTATGCAGTGATTCAATAAATCGATGGAAAATTCAATTAGTGGAGAGGATATTTTATAGAATGGAATGTGTTTATTTATAGCAAACATTGTATGAAAAGTTATTTTTCACAGTCAATAACCCAATAATCGGAAAGTTTTATGATTGATTACAGGCAAGTTATTTGTCTAATAGAGACCATTTTTGCAGCTGTTTTTTATTTGGTTTTATATAATGACTTTTAACGAATTGGTGAGTGGGTACGGAAATGACCAGGGAGGGAGGGAGGGAGAGAGAGAGAGAAGAGAAGCCATCACTAACTTATATGCTAAGCATCAACTGACTTCGTAACGTAAAGTTGTTATATCGATAGTCCCATTCTAAGAAATTATACCGAGCTCACGAAATCCGAATTTCGACACTATCGAGGAACCTAAGGCTGCTTTTAAGTCTCCCTTTTAAAGGAGCGCACAAAAATTTCTAGTAAATTTAAGGCAGAAGTACATCAACTGTGCACAAATAAGAATAGAAAAAAGTCACTGATATTACTATATCCAATATTACTCACGTCAACTATCAGACAAAAACTGCAAATATTTCTGACTTTTTGTTTTGTCCTCTAGAGTACTTATGCCTTTAAAATTTCAACACTGATTTATTTTACTTGAATATTTTCTTTTCTTAACGATTTCTCTTAAATTCATTTTTTCCATTTCTGTTTCGAAATCCATTAAATTTTAAAACGCAGACAGTATTTTTCCGGTTTGGCTTGATGCGAAATAATTCTCTTTAGTTCGTAAGCGTTCATTCATTAAGCGATTGTTTTGCTTTTCAAAAGAAAGCAAATATTTTTATATATATACCACAAGCAAAAAGTTTACGTTTATCTTTGCACAGCAACGGGGAATAAAGAAATTTTTTGTTTACGTTGAGAATAAGCTTTAATAAGTGAAAAAGAGAGAGGGTTAGAGTATATTGTGAACGATAATACATTCATCTGTCTGCCGGTTAGTCCGTTCATGTGTCCAAATATTACTCTTGTATGTCTCTACGTCTTTACGTCTCTGCTTTCGGAAAGCCGTTTGTCTATCTGCTCGTCTATCCCTCTGGTTGCGCTTGTAGCTAGCGGTACTAGTACGATTAAATGATTGAATACCCATTTCAAACCTTTTCTCTCCTTTCATCCTTATCAGACCACAACATGGACATCAAAACAGTATCTAATAAATTTTACCTATTGTAACCTGGTGAATACATTTCGGTACCCATTTGTCTTTTTATATATTGTTACATAGAAAAGACAATCGTTGTTGCAGATGAATAAGCTTTCAGTGTTTGCTTCACAAAAATATACGAAACTATTTTCTTCACAAATTTAGAAATCACAAGAGATTCGACAATATATATATGTCTACAGGCGCAGTAATTGTTTAAATTGATTAGTCAAACCATGTAACCTTTCAGTTTACATCTCTCGACCTTAGATAATGTTTATTTAAGCTAATGAAATTTATCACCTAAATTAATTAGCATTTCAGTGTAGTAGGTCGTAGGCTGTAAAGAGTATGAAATTCTTATTGGTTTGCGGTTATTTAAAAGGCTATTAAAAAGTTACCTACTAACTACTTAGTAATGCAAGAATATATATATATATGTCCCTAGTAATATTGCAGATCATTTTCGAAATATCGAAATCCCCTGACGGACGGGTCTTCTTCATTTCCGAATTTTTTTATATTCAATTTTGGCATCCGTGTAATAAAAAAAAAAAAAAATTCAATTTATCTAACTATGCATGCATTTTAGCATTTCCTTCATGTTCTCTCGGCACATTGTATGGAAAAAATTATATATTGAACTGTTTTCGAACTAACATCATTTCCATTTTTTATGGGACTCTAGAGTCAACGACAACAATATAACTTGTACACGCGTATATACATTTACTTTTTTTAAACATGTTTTTGTGTAAACACACGTGTGTTTGTTTATCTGTCTATTTATGTGTGAAAGTTTTTTTGTAGCTTTTATTTTTGTTGTTGTTACACAGCCAGATATTTTGCCGGCGTCATTTTGTGTGAATTGCACATCAATCAAGTGCAAGGTCCTCGACTACTGTGAGCATAAATAAATACTCGGTGCATTTATAAATGGATATGTGCAAACAGTTAGAAAAAAGTGAACTAAAACAGCAAAATCCGCTTATTTTAGTTCTATATATATTTATATATTTTTTTTTTTTTTTTTTTTTTTTTTTTGAGACGATTCTGTAAATTTGTTTTCATATTTAAACCTTCACGACATATGTTTCATTTTATTTGTTAAACAAAAAAAAAAAAAAACAACAACAAAAAAAGAGTGAAAATACATTTATTTTATTTATGGCTCATTTATTTATTTCCTAATTCTCCGGTCATTTTCGCTTGGTTTTTTCCTGATTTTTGTTGATTAATGCTTCTCCCGTACATGCCTCAATGTATATGCAAATGATCATACGCGCACAAACCATGTATTTGAATATCTGCGGTTGCACCGGTACTTGTCATTTTTGGTTTTCACAACAATAGTTATTGTAATTTATCGTACTTGTAGGATAGTATCAATATGAATACATTCATATAATGTTATTTAACATATAAATGCCTGCACACATATTAAAATGTCCAGCAAGTACTGCTTAGTTTAGTAACAGAAATATGTCTTCGCACAGTTTGCCTCGAATGTGGGAGTTAGTTGAGCTTGAATTGAGTAAATGAAATGATTTGTAGACCGCATTTATTATGTTACGTAAAATATGTTGAAACGAATGATAACCACAAGGCCTTTGGTGCCTTTGATAAAATAACTTGATCAACTGAGCGAGATTTTAATAAGGATACTTTCGTACAACAAAGGTGCTTAGGCTAAAAATTTCGAAAACTTATCTTACTTTCCATTTTGTTGACATTTACTTACTAAGGCGGCTACATTTTTTCGCTAACAGAAACTATGTATAGGAGCGCAAAGCCCTTTCTTCATTTCTAATGGCAGAAGGAAGAGTGGAGGAAAGGTTCACTTTGTATACTTTTTTTTTTACCTCCGTTTACGTATTTTGTACTTATTATGAATTTTCTCAAAAACTTAAGCCCTCGTTGTCTTCTTTCACATATTTCAGTTTCATTCTTTCATCGGCTCGCTGATATTTTGCAACAATTTTCGATTTTATTGCATAAAAGTTAGGAGAAAGGAGAGAAGAAAATTTCCTCGCTTAGACTGTTACTAGACTGCAGTAACATTACATTTTTTTTTGGTATACTCCAACCTATATTCTATCCACCTATACCAGCCACCATATAATTTACTTATAAAAATTACGCTTCACCGGGAGTAATTCGCATGCGTAAACGGGAAGAATAACATAATGAAGAAACGCTTAATTTGTAAAATAATTCACTATTATATACTACGCTATATACGCAAAATTTCATATCACAAGCCATGGAAATGATTTACCAAGAAAGAAGCTTTCAACTTCCGCTAGCGGATATGCATACGAAAATTAATCGCTTTTTCATGATTCATTTACATAAGCAGTGCAATATGCTGAAAACGCAAATAATTAAAATTGTAATATCTGATGTAAAGGTCATTTAATAATCCATAAAATTACAGTTAATATTACACAACTCATTTCCCATAATGAAGATATTTTCAACTTTTACGGTTGATTTTATTTCCGTTTATCAGAAGTCAAAGACAAAGAAAACAATAAAGACTAGCGGGAGTATCCAGCACTAAGTTTGAACAGAATATTGCCTTCTTATATGTATTAAAATGTGTGTATAACATTTATACGGCGCAATTAAACGAATTTAATTTAATCTCGAATTTAATCATTGCTGATATAAAATTTTATTGAAGCGCGTATACTGTTATTTTCCGATTACTACGTTAAGCGGTTAACGTGCATCAATTAGCTTTATACCAATAGTTTTCTATTTGAGGCTTAAAATACCAAAGATATATATATTTGCTCGGAACAAGGCTATATAGAAGGAAGCTAATCCAGTATTTCAATAAATCTCTACTTTTTTTTTTTTTTTTTAAGAAAAGTGCGACCTAGAAGAATACGGCCAAAGGTGGACTAAACAAAAATTACTTTTTTGCAGAAGCTACCATTAAAAAATTATTGAAAAATTTCTTTTAAATATCGCAGCAAAATTAAACTCACGTGTTCTCTGTCAAACTGAATTTGTTTAAAATAATCAACGATAACCCACTTGATTTAATAGCTGTGAACCAATTTCATTGACTTTGTAAATGTAAATTAAACAATTTTCTCAATCTTCACTTTACTAATTTTGAATTTTCAGACGCCTGAGTACCTTAATATATAACCAGTGTAATATGTATGGTTAAGTCTTAACCCCAATCGTTCAGTTTGTAATAATCTCTTGTAATATTCAACAAGTGAATATTTTATCAAGTAATTATAAATATAAAACTTTTTAACTTGCTTTAATAGCGATAATTTCGCAAAAGAGAGTTTTTTTTTTTTTTACGCATCCAGATGACCTTAAACACAATGAGGTTTGAATGCTTTTTTAAGCTTGGGGGATTAAATTCATTCATTATTTTCAATATATTCAAGATTAACAAGAGCAAGCTTAAAAAAGCAATGAACCCTCATTGTATATAAACGCTATCAAATAAACATCGCATGCAATAAATCTGTAAAGATACTGATAAGTTTCCCACTTACTAGCTATTAAAACAAAAGGAGATCATTCTTATATTATACTTATAAATAAATTATGGAGTAAACTAGACTGTAAACTTTTACGTAAATCAATTTTCTTCCTCTACTTGCTTCGAAATCTTTCTCCTTTCCTTGCTTGCAAATGAATCGTTACTACGAAATTAGAATCTAATAGCTTAACTGTTGATTTATAACTTATCTAGCCTACTAAGAGTTATCTTTACAAAGTATTTATCTTCATTGAAAAGCATTTCCATACAAAAGTACCCCAGTATAGTCCCGTTGAGTTTGATATACTACAAGCCGTGGTTGTCATTTTCAAATATCTTGTAAGAATAATATTTTTTAATACTTGAAAGTATTTTTTCGGATATTAGAAAAATAAGTATATATATATATATATAGTCGAAAAATGACTTGTGTTAACTGTTAGTCGTTAATTCTTATAAAATCTGGTGCCACCATATTTATAACATACTAAAATGTAGTGTTAATACTACGAAAGAAAAGACAAAGAATGCAAAGACCTACATCCTTATGGTATAAGAGCAAAGTCTTAAAGAGAATGTATGTGCCTGGAATTTAATAGAACGACTTGGGTACCTTTAAACTCTCCAAGTCTCTATAATCGACTAATATGCTTTCTGAAGACAATGCCTTCAGCATTGTTGGCAACATGTTCCGGCGCCTTTGGAATCTTAGAAAATAATTTCTTCTTTGGACACTTGAAATTTGAAATTGCACTGAAAGTTAATAACTCCATTTATAGACGCTTATCTACTCATGTATGAATCCCTAAAGAATTACCTTTATTCACTTGAATTTTCCACTAAACGTTTTAAAAGGAAAAATTACTATCCATAGTAAACAAAGTCGAATGGAAGTTCATTTGGTGAAGATGACTTAATAAAATAGCAGCACGTTTGTATTGAATTGTGTCGGAAAATTGAAAAGCAAATGCCAACCATCGAAACAAATCGAAATTGAGGAAACATTTTCAATCTTCTATTTACAGATATTTTATTAAGAAAGCATTTCGAATTACGTGTAACAAACAAACATTTGTATCTTTCTGTGCTTCTATATTAAACATAGCACATCCTATGCAAACACAAATAATGAATGCTTGTTATAGTAAATAGAAATCTAAAACAAACTAAACCGCCCTAATTATATGTTATATGCACGATACCACACTAAGGTAAGCTAATTTATTCTACTAATGCATAATTTCTGGAAGGAAAATATATGTAAAAGAAAAAATTCTTCAAAAAGGTGACAAATTTATATTAAACTTAGGGATTTTTATTAACCATGTTCCTGCCCTAATGAACGCTTGCCTATAAATGTTTGTATCATATTTTACACTGACATTAACCTTAATCTTGCCAAGCAGTGACTTTGAGTCATTTTTTAACTTTGAATATTCGATTTTTTTAATTATTTTATACTTTTACATTTCCAAAATTTATTTCACTGGATGTATAAGATTGTTTGAATATATAAATGAGTTTAATTTTAAATTGTCAATAGTGACTGAGAGTCACATCGTGATATGATTCGTTATAAAAAAAACGCGGTAGGTTAGGTTTACGATTTGCTCTGTACATTGTATCATCAATATTTTGGTATTTCTTGCCTTTTTTTACATAATTTCAAACTTTTTTCTTTGTTGTCAAATCAACATCGACTATCTGCGAAAATACATGTACCAAAGTTTATTTAGCTTCTACAATTTTTGTAAAGCACTCAGCTTCTTAAACGAACGGATAGACGGACGTAGTTTCGCGCTACTTATATTTCCAATAGCTTAGCAATAGTGTTACAAGCAAAGTAACAACTAGGATCGCTTATTCTTTGCGAGAGTATAATAAGGAAATTAATTAAATAAACATAGAAAGAAACCTAAATACATCAGATTGAAAAATTCATACATTAGACTTACCTTGAGAATAAAGGGTAGTTGTTAGCGAATCTCGTCCCAGAGCCTGAGCCCAGGCTTATGTTGGGTGTTTATCTGCAAAAGAGATATATAGAAGGGATAGAGATTAGTACTTTCCTTTAATATGAAATCTATTAGAAAAGTTTAAAGAATAATGGACTTCAATCTACATAGTGTAGAGCAAAGCGTAACATGTTTCTTATATATACATAAGTCATTAGGAAATTTTAGTAAAACTCGACATATTTTCTACAGAAACACTTTATTTCGATGAACTATAATGTGTCTATTTGCTTTTTATTAGTATGTATGCAAGCGGCATGCAATGTAACATATGTGTCCGACTCATCTTCAGTTGGAATATATGAAAAATAATATTTAATTTTAAGATTTGCCTAATTTTTATTTCAACAAGAAGTTAACATTTTCATGTTTGTATAAATATTTATGTAAACAACTTGAAAGTAATGACAAATGCTTCAAATTTCTTGTACAAATAAATGTTCATAGCAAATTATAAGATTACGCCCCCATGTACAATTGACCTAAGAATCAAATATATTTTTGCTTACTTAAATGAATCTTTAGACAAATGAAACAAGGGCAATGAGACAATGTACTATCAACACTTATTTTATGCGTTTCTTCGTGTGAAACTCAAAATTTATTGAAGCATCACAGAAAGATTTTGAACGATTCTTTACCAATAAAGAAAGTATTTTAGCAGAAAGTTCAAGGAGAAAGGCGATAAAATTCAGATAACAAATTTGTCGTATAAATATTCCGTAGTATAGATAGAAAAATAGGCAAGTAACTACCAGGCCAAAATAATTGAAGGACCCCTGAATAAAATACTAGACTAGCAGATAATATATAAATAAGTCACGATGCGTTTCTTGATTTCGCCGCAACAACTTACTCCAGACAAGCCAGAGAATGTCCCCTTTAATCATTTTCGCAAAGGTTTGTTTCATGGTTTTACTATGAGCAGCAATCATAAGAACTTGCCTTCAATGTGACGAACAGTGAAACAGGGAATCAAAGAATAAATTATAAAACTATTTGGATAATTTAGGAGGGAGGGAGAGAGAGAGAGAGAGAGAGATAGATAGATAGATAGATAGATAGATAGATAGATAGAGAGAGAGAGAGAGAGAGAGTAAGGAAGAGAGTGAGAGAGAGAGAGAGAGAGAGAGAAGGGAAGAGAGAGAGAGAAAGAGAGTGCAAGACAAAGCAAAAAGTGCCCTGAAATTGGAATTCAAGTGAAATTCAACTGTAGGTGTACTCTTCTTACGTTGAAACCAGTTTTCTCTGCTTTTCCTATGGAATTTCATAGTTTCATCGTAAACGAAATCTATATAGCCGGTTTAACCCCTAGAATTCATTTATCTGGCTTATAATAGTAATAATAAAACGTCATAAAGATAAAATTTCTTGCCGCGTATCCAAGAGACGCCACAGTCAGACCATTGCATGAAAATATGATATTTAATATCGATATTTCCGCCTTTCTTTCTGTCAATGTTAAAAAAATCTTCGTTTTAAAAGTTGTACTTACCGTACTTCATAAATGCTGAATTATTTCATCTAATAATCATAATTAATTGAATTGTTTTTTAGCGAAGCGTGCGATCAAATACAAATATAATTTAAGCAATGAAAATTTTTATTGATGTTATATTAATTTTTTTTTTTTTTCATGCTCATTCTCTCTAAGGCAAACAGAACACAAAATGACGGCAAGAGTATAGTTGTTTCATTCATTTATATACATAACATTAAACAAAAAATTTTTTGCAAGCAGTTTTGGCAATTTTATGATTATTTTCTATTAAAATTTTTTATCCCACATTTGTGGATTAGATTTCAAGCAATTTTCGCATACTTGGCGAGCACTTACGTTATAAAGTCAATTTAAAGATGTAATGCGAAAACAAACAATTTTTATTTATTTTCTTTTTTTTTTGCAATTTCCGTAAAGGAAAGCAAACGTTTTGTGGCTTACAAAAGGATATGTAATGGTTATCGTAGTAACTTTATAACAAAAAGAAGAGCACGTGTCAGAATTGATTGAATTTTTTTTTGTTCTTGAAATTTTTTGTCAAAAGTTTTGATCAAATTTCTGGTCAAATAAATGAAGTCAAGATTGTCGACAGGCAAGCAGCTAAAATAGATATCAAATTTTATTTTTTTATGTAAAAAAAAAAAAATCCAAATGTTTCAAACTCATCAAAATTAATATTTATGTTATGTATCTTACTACTACTCTCAAGTTATTTTGAAAAGCATTCGTTGGCATATAATCTCTGTTTATCTTAAATGGTTGCCTCAATGCTCTCTGACGATTGTTTCGTTACAGTTGCACACAGATTACAACACTATGTCCAGCTGATTGCTCGAATTTGAGGACTGTATTTATTTAATATATAAAATTTGATTTATCTTTAAAAAATTATGCTAATCGCTGGACACCTTTAACAGTTTATTTAGTGATGCCGAGAAATCATCACGCGATGGTTAACTCAACGTAGCTGTTAAGTCGTGGTTTTTTGTTTGTCAGATTACTCTGGTTTGCACATTTGTCCTCATGATCCGACAGCGGTTTTTTGTTTTTTTTTTTTGGAAATAAGCGGAAAGAGTAAATTTTGCAATATTTGAAGTTTTTCTTCCTTTTTTTTTTTTTTGGCTTTATTTCTTTTTTTCGGCATATAAGTCGAGCCCACTCAAAACGTAAATCTAAGTTTTGACTTAAAGCCTAACAAGATCTCTTATATTGTAGCGTAACAATGTTTTCACATTGATCAATCACATGACTATTGTATATACGGCAATAGTATAAAGCACTTTTTGTTTTAAGAACACGTTTCATTTGCATTGATGTGCCTGTTGTTCGTATAATGCAATAACATATAACATTATAACATAAGGAATACGTTCAATACGTTACGTGTATGTAGCATTAAAAATCCGGAATATGTTAAATAAAATCTCTTTTCTCTTAGTTTCTTTAGAAACTATTTACTATTTACCGTTTCGGAAAAAGCTTTATACAATTGATCTGTTTTATAATGCAACACAACCTCAACTAAACACAAACAAACAAAATTTAAACATATGAACATTTTAATCTTAAATAACAACATATTCAAGGATGGACACATAAATAATGAAAACACTAATATCCTGAATTGAGCTCCGCTTCTTATGCGAGAGCATTTGTGTTAAATAAATTCTTTAGGAAATCAAATTCTTCAACATTCATAGATACATATACGAACGAAAGAGTAAAATACATGCAAGCAAGACAATCAAATTATATATGCAAATGTAGGCAAAACAGCACATAATATATTAAAATTGAATTTGAAATTTCTCCTAGAGTAGAATATATTTTTATTGAATTATAGAAAAACTAGAGATAAAAGTTTCACTTTGACATTTTTGCTATAAATCCAAAGTTGATTTCATCAATCTTATGCAGATAAGAGCAAAAGAGGGACAATAACAAAGAATGAATTAGTGATTAATTTAAAAAACAATTAAATGCAAAAGCAATCGCCTTTATGTCTACGCTATTTGTTTAACAGAGACAGGAGATTAGTCTTCAATTTTCTTTCATTTCGGCAGTCCGGCAGTCATTTATACTGTACGTGAGACAACATGTTTAGATGTCGATGATATTCAATTGATAATTTCAACTTATAACGGCTTGAAATTTTATTTGTGAAATTTTACCTCTGATAAGTTGTAAAATTCAATAAACTTCTTCTTCTCTTTCAAGATTCGGAAATTCTTCTATGGAGGGGTAAACAAAACAGCACAAGTGGCTTGGCGAAAAGACAAATTAAATTAAGGTTAAATCAAATCAGTCCGTCAGGCTAATCAGAAATCATTTTTGAATTGGGCAAACAACCTAACAAACCCGCAGTGTTTTCCTTTTTTTTTTTCATCCCATTACTAGTCCGCCTTTGTTGTTCTTCAAAACAATTGTTTGCAGTGAAATTAGATTTTTGCTGACACTTTGTTATCGCTTAAGTTCTTAATTAAATCTTTAGGTAAAATGTTTAAGTAAAGAAGAAAACATGAAAACATTAGGGGTAATTTTCTTTAGATAAACGACAACAATTGATACATGTCATCCATCTTTTGAATAAATCCACTACAAGCGGCAGGACAGCATATATGATCCTTTATGATAGCTGTGAACTTTGACAATATTTAAATATATCAATGGTTTCGTTGATTGATGTAAATTTTTCAAGTTAATACTTTAATCATTTGCTGGTTGATCTCTGACATTCAAAACATATTGAAACCGAATGTAAAGTCCTTTCACATATGTATTTGCATTCAATTGCGCGCACAACGGAGCTAAATGAAGAAATATGAAATAATTTACGATAAGATTTTTGTAAAAACATATTTACATAAAATGGTCTCCCTATCACATCTAATAGTGCTCATTATATGTGTGCGTTTATTTACCTGATAAACATGATACTGAACATTTGTAACTATCCTATCAAGTTAACTGGAAAACAAAAAGCTTTATATCATTTTCAGGAAATCTTTGATATCATCACTTAGCAGCTATCATGTGCTGTCGGCTTAAGTTACGAACCTATTTTCAAGTTCCTTTTATATTAGTTTTTGCACCTGTGAGATTTCCAGCAATGGACGACAAACAGTGGCATTAATCATTGGATGGATTTGATAAAATTGGCTAAGAATCTCTAAAAATGGCGGAATCTGTCATTTGCCAGGGCTGCGCAAGGTCAGAAAGGGACAATATGTATACAAGCATCCCTCGATGGTTAATATAAAAATTTCAAAGTATTTTGCTTTCTGTAGGCGTGTCATTAGTGTGAAATCTTTGGCGAGGTGTTAGTTTCAAAGAAATATAACGGATGTCCATAGCATAACGAACAAAACGGAACTGTAGTCATCAACTACCAAGTTTTAGTTACCTATTCCGATTTTTGGACGAGTAGGCGGCGGACGTACACTCGACAGGCAAACTTTTAACAGACGAAGAATTCGATTGTCGAAAACGAGAAAAGTTTATGCGGGTCAACATAATTGTACCTATATATATTTAATTATATATAACATATTTATGTATATATTTATTTGTGTATTGTTTATGGTACGATGTATATATATACGGTATGGCATATAGAAAAAGAAATTTAGTATATCTTTATTATTCAGTAGCATAAAGAAGAGAAGAATGTGTATAGAAGAAAGTTAAAGCTCCTGATGCAATCAGAATACACTTTCTTTACTTTTAGACATAGTGACTCTATGTATGAATTTCATGAAGAACAAAATGTAAAGAATTTCATGAAGAGCAAACATTCCAAGGGGATTAGTTCGCTTCTATAACATTACATATAATACAAGGGCGTTCCTCGTATGACACAGTTAATTCGTACCATGTTGCAACGAGCCCGAGGTTATACGAAACTTTTTTATTTATTTATTGAAATTAATTTTCGATATAATATTATAAATCAAGGCAATGTGCGCACCTGTGTTGTATCGAAGTACAGCACTATTCGTGTTGTATCAAAACCTTTGAGAAACGATATTGGTTTTCATCTACAGTGAAAAAGTGAAGGGTAACTAATTTTGCTAAAGCCACGCTGTTTATGTTTTTATCTATTTCTCTCTTCTTTGCTCAAGATCCTAAGGGCCGAATAAGAATATGCCGCATGATATTCTTCAAAAAAATTTGATGAAAAACAAAAAAAAAATTCATATAAAATAACTTTGAAACTACGAACTACGACAAATTGATTTGATTTCGTATATGCATAATGTAGCTATTATGCAACATATGTTCCCAAGGCAACCATAACCATGGCTTGCTTATTTGCTTATCTTCTCCATTTTACTTTTTCATTTCATATTTTATTTTACAATCCTTTCTTTAAAGTTTTACTGTTATTTTATAATAAACGTAGTAAAAATACCGATAGTAGATATGTATTTTTCTTGCGAATATTATCATTACATCATTCAGAAAGTTTATCTTGCATATATAACTTTTATTCATTGTTTAAATCAACATTAAAATACTCATCATTTAAACGACGCAAGAAAGTTAAGGCAGCTAAGCACTTTATTTTATTATTAAACTTTAAGGCAAGTCGTATTACAGGATATGTTCTTGACGAAAAAGATGCATTTATCTGTATGTTGAAAACAACAGAAAGACAGAAAGACAGGCAAGCAGGCAAACAGACAGACAGATAGACAGACAGACAGACAGACAGACAGACAATTGACAGATAGAAACACGCAAGCTTGAATCAATTCAGAAAATGCTTGTGAAACGCTAAGCGTAATAAAAAATTGATCAAATTGTACTGAATGTTGCATATGTATGCTTACAAAGCTGCTATACTCTTATCCACTAGTGGTGTCTAATACAAATCGTTGTAAACGGAATCGATTCTTCAATGGGGAACTTGGAGAAGGTAAAATAATAAACACTGATGGTTAAATACGTAAAGTAATTTTTCCTTGGAATTTAATATAAAATAGAAAGATACAATCACACAAATCAAGTTTGAAGCGGTGCGAGAAATAATTTCCAATCGGAAACTAAAGTAAAAAGCACTCTCTCAAAACATTTTTAATTGAGAACTTGCAAGTTAAAGTAGGTATCGATACGAGATCTAATGCTTTTGTCACAACAAATCCTGATAGACCAAAACGAAATTTCCGATTAGAAGTAGAGACGATAAATGAGCAAGAAATTCCCCAAAAGGAATTTAACTTTTTTTCTCTTTGTATTTTTTTTCTCGAACTAGAAATGTATGCCTTTAAAATTTAATACAAATAATTTTTTTCTTTTATTTACTTCCATTGAACTCGAGAATTACTCTTAATTCAGTGAAACATAAAAAGAGGAAATTTGCTAATAAACACAAAATGTCTTTATTATAATTTTTTTGAAAAATTCATAACAATCCATCACGATATCATAAAGACTATGATGTGAACACACATTATATTTAAATGATTTATAATTAAAGATCATAACGCTCATTACCTCTCAAGTGCGCAATCAAATCAAACGACTATTGCATGCTTGAACAAATAGCTTATCTAATTTAAATATTGAAGAGAAATTTTTGAAATTCTCGGTCTATACTCAATGTTTCTTAAATTTTCAATTCACTTAGTCTACCACAAAATATTTATTGGACTTGAATGAAATGAAGCGAAACCGTTTAAAATTCTTTATAAGGAAAAGGACAATGACAACAGCTACGTTGTTTTACACAACCACCGATGACAAACAACAAACAGAAAGTGTAAATAGCGTAAACAATGCAGGAAATACAGAAAAGAGCAAAAAAACAAAAAAAACAAAAAAAAATAAATAAATAAAAGGAAATGTGAGAAAGCAAGTAAGACTATTAATAGAAATACTTTGTCAGGTGCAACAACACCTAAGGCAATCATTGATAACATTGTTGAAATGAATGAAAATATTCCGCTTCCATTTCAAACGAAAGCACGCAATCACGCAAAAAAAAAAAAAAGAAAAAAGGAACAGATACAATACGTTCACTGGAACCATTTAGCATATAGATCGTTTTGTCGCCATGGAACAAAAATACAAAAGTATTGTCTTATGTGTATACATGTCATTGAAACATTGAATGTTAGATGCTAACGCCGCGTCATCGAATAACTAAAGCTGCTAATATCAACTAAAGTCGGTTGTAATTCAAACAATAAAACTTCATTTCAATACATTTCAATTTATTCACAGAGATATAGAATTAACGATAAAAAAAAGTCTATGCGCTGTCATACAACACGCAGAAGGCCACGACAACATACAACACGATTAGAATTGGTTCAGATCGGACTACTTTTTCGAGCACTTCCCATATAAAGCTTTATTTGAAAAAATCGTTATATGAAGAACTACCCCGTGGTGTATGTCATCTAATGGGCGTGTCGTGACCCATGGCAACGTTTTGTACTTGTTATGCTTATTTACGTACCGAGAATCTTTTCATTCATCATTCTTTTGCAAAAATGTCAAATTTTTATTCATATTCTCTCTCGTACAGCTTCCTTTACAAGTTGAAGTGATAAGAAGAAGTTTACAGGCGAACAATAAAGGAGACGACGAAAGCTATTTTTGTCATGCTCGCTCGATAATAATTCAATATTACTTTTTGATCGACATTTCATAAGTAGGAGGAGGATATTCAGAATCGTAGCACTTTTTGCTTTTACATCACTCCATTTTGAAGAGGAACGCATATATTGAGAAATATTTGTCTTGTTATGATTTTATAACACTTTGACAGACGTGACATGGAATTGGACTTGTCGTGGAACGTATACTGCAGAGAATATAATAGTAGCCGAATAAGATCGATTGGGAACATCACCTATTCCGTTATGCAAGCTTCTACCCGGCGCTTTCTGCTTCAATGGAACATAGGTTTTATTACTCAGCTGATCTCATAAGCATAAACAAATTGCAAAAATATTCATTGAGTAATAAATAGACGCCCATCTTAACTCTTTCTTTATATTTTTTTTTTTGTTCTCACTTACACTAATATGGCTTTAGGCCGTTTCGTTTGTCAGCTTAAGTAACCTTAAGAGAATAGTCGCCGTAACGTTTAATATTGCTTTACTTTCGAACTTAAACGATTACGCAACTATGTAGCTGCTGATAAAATACTTTTCTATTATTTATTTGAAAAATTCATTAAAAAAAAAAAAAAATGTTATTCACATAGATTTTCATAATAATTGAAAGATAATTCTTTTTGCCTTCGATTCAAGTATATTTATACATTACACACTATGAAAGGTTAATATTTTAAACTTTAATACTTGTAGTATATTTCTTGTTTATTGTCTGTGATTGCATATTTCACAAGATTATAGTGTTCGAGATTAATATTAAAACTAAATAGAATGCTACTCCGAACAGTAATAACGAAAATTCCATCAGAATTTTTTCATTTCCTTTTTTTACTTCTCAGCACAATATACATGAATTGTTTTATAAAAGTATCTCGTTTCCTTTTGTAGTATTATGACCAATACCATTTACTATCAACCAAGCACTTGTAGAAAATAAATTTTTTTATTTTTTATTTTTTTTTTAATAGAAATAACATATATGTATGTATGTATATATATATATATATATATATATATTTGCATGAATTCATCCATAAATTGTGTTACATGTATAGTCAATCAGTCATATTTATGCATATCGTAAAGAGAGCGAACGAGAAAAATCGTATTTCAATCTCGACAAGTAACTAAATAGATTTCTTCCAGTAGAATTCATTTAAAAGTAGTTCAGAAAAAAAAAAAAAAAAACAACCTAAATTTTATTTCATTTATGATTGATATTTTTTGTACATTTGAACTTTTAATTGATAAATTGTATCAGGACAGAAATACATCTTACATGTCTGTGCCAGCACTCATATTACATTTAAAAATTGATGGCATTATTTTTTTTTTTTTATCAAATATATGATATCGGTCTTGAAGATTTTTCAATTTTATTTATATTTAAAATAATTTTGCGAAAAACCAAAAAAAAAAACAAAAATTTGAAAATCAAATTCAAGTATGAAATGCGATTTATAATAAGTTCTTAGACTTCACTTTATCGAATCGAAAGCGAGAAATTGAATAAAACTTTGTTGGAAGCGATTCTAAGCCAATTGCATATCTTCTGTGTTTACGTCTTTTGGGGGCCTTTTTATAGTTAACATACCTATATTTATATAAAAGATATTCAAAAAAAAAAAACACAAACACTTCACACATCTGTATTTTAGAGCAAACAGACTTGTGCTACCTTGAGAGCAAACGGCCCGTATTCAAAAGTTTCTAAATGCAATTGATTGGATTTAAGAGGTAAGTGATTGTAAAATGTACTAAATAATTTGCCAAAAAAACAAATTTATGTGGCGTAAAATAATGGAAGAGCAAATCAATTTTAACGCTATTTAAATTTCGAAGTGGCCGTAACTATGGCATTATACATACATTTAATTTAAGAGAATTAATTTCCTATCGTTACTTAAAGCTTTTTTCTTTCTGGGTTCACTTTTAATATGTAAAACCGTTTCGTTCTGGCTATTAAATCGATTCCCGTTTTTGTTTTTGCTTTTCAGCAATTTTTCTCATCATTGTGGACATAAAAACTTAAAGAGAGTAGTTGTCGATAATTTATTAGCGCAAAGGCTAGCAAAAGTTGGAAAGCTACCATCGAAAGAATTACTTACTTTTCAATTAAGGTTAGTATAGCGGGGCCGTCTTTATCTAAATTCATATAATCTTAGCATTTCTTCATGGAGAGGTCTCTACTCGATCTTCAGCTATTTTAATGGAAGAACTTTTACATTGCAGTCTGTAACTCTTCAAGAGATTTCATGAAGCTATCCGCATATGAATCACTAAGAAATACTGGACAAGGTTTTATAAGGATATTGTGCCTTTAATTAATAGGAACGCCTTCTACAAGATTCTAGACACTGTGGGGCTATTCTTTTGGAATCAGATGCTTTAAAATAATATAGCACGAGATTCTAATATTAGCTATAGTGGGAATTTTAATTGATAGCACAAAACAAAATGAGGCAAGTGTCTCTCCAGTGTCTCTAAAAGATTCTAGATCGTTATTTTTTTGAAGTCGAGCTACTTCTAATAGGTGAACAATAAAAAATTTGTCAAACAGAGATTTAATAAAATGTAGCAAAAATTTGCGTAAGTAAAAGTAAATCAAGCATAAATGCATAGGATAGGAGCTGCGCAAAACCGTCAGCAAAGTTGGTTTGCGAATATTAGAAAACAAATCGAGACGCTATTCATTCGGGTTCAATTTCAACTGATCGAGTTTATTTATAAATTAACGATGAAATACGAATGAATACGAATGCGATTAATAAACGAGCCGAGCCGAGTGATCCACATCGGTTGACATAGTATTTCTAATAAGCAGAATTGTAAACAATTTTACTGAATCGATTGAAATCGCATAGAAAACTAATGCAGTGGAATAAAGTGAAATAGAGTTAAGTAAAACTAAATCAAAGTCAATCGAATCGAAAATATTAGATACCGAAGGAGAGAAGTGCCGAAGACGCAAGCAATCATTCATTATTGAGTGGTATCGTAAATAAAAGAAACGAAGAGAATCGTTGTATATGAAATGTATAACGCTATCCTAGTGAAGCGATGGACTATCGCGACGAACAAAATCGAATTGTTCAACCGAAAACAAAATTGATCGGAATCATACTCATAATGGATACAAGTTATCGTAATCGAACAGAATCGGGAAAAATTGAATCGAATTAAAAAGACAATATTTTTTTTTTTCAATCACGTTCGACACAGTGTACAAGTAAAATTGAAGATAACTCTCTATAATAAATAAATAAAAAAAAAAACAAACCTCTTACTTTCCAATACTTAAATAAATGCTTCAGGATTTCTCTTCAAAATCCCAATGGTCTTTGAAAATCAATTTGTCTTCTTCCGGTTTGAAAAAGGAATTTATCTTCATTTTATTTGACATCTATCTCTCTGTAACATACATTTTCAACAAGCATTAAACAACATTTTTTTTGCTGATTTCTTAGTTTCCTCTACAAAAACTTGAGGACATAAAAAAGAACATAAAAAACCCAATTTTGTTTAAATTTCACTTGACTTTTACTGTATATGAAAATTCTGTTCACTCTGCCTACATAAACGTAATGTTTAACAAATAACTACATGCAGTAAGTAGTAAAAGGAAATTTTAAAACATTTCCTATACTTTCAGTTTCAATTATATTATGATACAACACTTAGGATGAGCAACAATTTCTAAAAATAGAAAACACAAATACACTAAGATTAACGAAGTTTACTGTTAGCTAAGAAAAGAAAAAAAAAAAATATTATTTTCATGAGCTGGAATACATAGAAATACTGGTAAAGCCGCACACATAATCAAACTGCGGCATTACTATAGGAAACGGAAGAACTCAGTTAATTATATAATAAAAATAAAGTCAATCCATGTAATAAAATTTATATAACATAAAAAATATTTTAGAAATTCAATTAAAATAACATTTTCTGTTTCTATTTCGGTAATGAAAATATCAACAAACACACACACACACACACAACAAAAATATTTAGAATATTGTTGTGATTTTGTATTGTGATTAACATCAATGTACGAGGTATGTGCAAAAGGAATGTGAGTGTTTGTTCTTCTCGGAAAATATTTATTTATTCATCAATATCTATTTTGTAATCACCCTGACATGCACTTTTTGGGAACGTCCCCGAGCTCTCTCTGCGATGCAGTCTGTATCTCGTTAACTGTCCCTTTATGGGTCTTTTCATTCGCAAAGTGCAGTGGATATGGCGGCTGAGGAATGTCTACGGTGTTGTTTTTGGCTAAAACATTACAAACAGGCAAAGACGTGTAAGCTGCTGGCGCATGATTGTGATGCAATATCCATTACGTTGAAAACGTCAATTTATATAAACAACTTTTTGCCCAAGATACAAGGCTCCTCCCCACCTGTCAGCTTTTGAGACTTATTGAAGTACATTTTGTTATAAAAGCGCATTGTTCGATTAAAGTTGGAAAAGAAAATTTGAAAGCAAACAAATTCTGAATAATAATTGACAACTATAGCACAAATTGCTTTAATATTTAATCAAGATATCTTTCCTTCACAAACCTCCATGTCTCGCGTTAAGAAAAAAGGTAAGCAATAGTTATAGTTATAGTCCTCTTTAGATTATCCTTATGGCAAACGTACTTTGAAGCTTTCAAACAAAATACATATTTTGTATGCCCCATAGTGCCCAGTACAAGTTGAAATGAGTGAAAAATTAGGCGAAAATTTGGCGAAAGCACTGACACTATACCTTATCCATATTCACCTTTTCCTTCTTCAGAATGACGCTAAACGAAGGACTGCCTGGTTTTACTTGTAGCAAGAGCGCTTTTCGTCGAATTTTAAACGGAATGTAATTCAAAATCATCATAAGTAAATAAAAAACAATGGATGATAATGTTTTTGAGCATGTCAAAGAGGTTTATTTTTTTTCCCCATATAAAATAATGTTAATTTTGCTTTTATGAAAATATTAATTAAAAAAAAAACTAAACTGCTTTGAAGTAAAACTCTACGCGAATTCACGGATGCCTTCGACAATTTTACGGTTCCATGCAATTTTCAATGATTCCATGAATATATATAGATCTTTACAAGAGCACCGATAAATTGCATGTCAACTGAGGGAAACCGAAAAAAAAAAAAAATTTGCCTGAAAAGCATGACGTGAAGCTTGGGGCAATAAGTAACTTGATGGAAAAAGCAACGTAGCGTAAAAGCAATGCTTCGCATATGAACTATGACACCATATCATGTTCGTGGTTAAAAAAAAAAAAAAACGAAGGGCTTACAAAAAGAAAATGAGAGCAGCTTACACATAAAAAGTAACGTAAAAAGTTATGTAGAAGCAAACAAAATAGCAAACAATATTATCTATGCGAACACAGGCTTTAATATTACTTAACTGCAAAAAACTGTAATTTTAATTTTAAATGTTTTCCATTGCCATAACAACTTCGGAACACGTTAAGCACTGTTTTATCGGTAACAATTTTTCTTCACAAAAGCGAAAGTCAACAAAGTCGACGATGACCAATGGATGGGATGTTCCAAAAATTTGTATCAGAGATCTACGACATAGGCATTTATCCTGATGACTGGTTAAAATCATCTTTCATCACAATTTCTATGAGATGTCCAGATGCAATGATTTGCCTGATGAATCATTTGTTGAAAATATTCGTCGTAACAATAATTCAGCGAAGGCATTATTTTCATTGTATATGCGAATCATTACTTAACCTCAGTACTTAGTTTAGTTTCCAGGAAGACATGAGCATGAGAGAAGCAAATATATTATATATTTAAATTCTAGTCCAGAACTGCAGAACAAATTATTAAATATGCTTGAAGATCATACATACTATTGATGGAACAGATACAAGCAGCATCGTATTAAAAACAAACAGTGGAAGTCCATGGTAATGATGTCAGAACAAATTATATTCTTATAAACGGGGATGTTCGCCAAGGTTGCGTTTTGTCTCTTCTTGCTTCACTAATCTTCCACACAGAAGCTGTTCAAACAATCACTAAACAGGCTCTAAAATCAATAGACAATTACAATTGTTCGACACAACTATCCTAACAGATAATAAGTAAAATCCGCTGACGACGATGAGCAATAACTTTGGCTTAAATTTAACTATCAGCAAACCCAAATTTATGATCTTAAGTCGATCGAATTCCGTCCGTACGCACGCTAATATTTCTAAGGATCGACCCTTCCAACAATAGCTGACCATGATAGCGTCACTCGGTCTGTTCGAGTCCGGTTTGCAGCAAACACCAACCCCATCGTCGTATCAGAGGTTATCCAATAGATCATCTCCTTTCGGCATCATATACTTCTAAAATCGACTAAACATCATTAGCACTTTTCTTCTTGTCAGAGAGCATCAGAGAGCAATTTGCTTAATTATATAATCGGGATTGACTTGCAAGCTCCGGTACAAAAAAAAAAAAAAACAAATAAGATGAACACAATTCGGAAAAATGTTTAGTTTATTTCAATTTTTCCTCGCTGGGAGCGTTGCATATTTCATTAGTTAACCTTTATAGAAAACTTGATCCGCATGATAACAATAAATTTGCCACTTTGTCTTTAAGTGAAGATTAAGATTTATGATAAAGCTAATTAGAAACAATAGATTGAGCATAGAAAATATCATTAAAAAACTTTTCTTGGAGTAATTAATTTGCAGCATATAACACAATTATGTGAACAAAACTTTTCAAAAGTGAATGATAGAATATACACAACATTAGAAGGCGATGATTAGAGCGTAAATAATGCTCAAAAGTGATAAATGTTATATTAATGCAATCTTAAGTACTTTGAAAGTATGCATGGATTGTTGTTTCTGATAAAACAACGTACAATTCGTTACTAACTAATTAAAAGCTTATAAGACGTATTAACATACAATCTTTTTATAGAACGCTTTAGTATACTTTTATTTTTTTTCGAATAACGCACCAAAAGAGATAGGTAAAAATACGCAAACGGTATGATCTACAGGTACATACTATGCCTATCTAAGGTGTAACAATAAGAGTAGAGCACACACCGTAAGATGTATGCCTCCTTCCGAGATTAAACCGATAATATCACGCTTGCTCTTATTAGAGATTGACTTGAAAAGTGGCTATAAATACTCGCAAGTGTTTTCTCACAACTAGTAATTGCTATATGCGTTTGTCGAAACTAACAAAAATACGCTTATGCTTATGCTTAAGATGAATAAATTAGACCTCAGGGGAAATCGTAATGTTTTTTGCCTTCGTCTCAGCTGGTTGGATAAAATGGTAAGCAAGCATTGAATACATCACACACGTGTTATCGTAAATAGATTTTCTTCTTCGTTTTTATATCATACATAATTTATGCTAAATATACGTTTGCAAGTTTGTGAGGTTGTTATGCAATACTCAAAAAGACTTTTATTGTGTTGAGGGACTCAATATCATTTATTGAATAGATTTAAGTATATATCCGTTATATATATCCGTCTGCCCATGTGTTGCCTGTCGTCTATGAATACATTTTCTTGTTCAACCTACAAGCCGTAGTCTTTAACGTAACTTCATGGAATTTAATACTCGTTTTGCTTCAAGGATGAACGCTGTTGAAAGCAAATTGGATTTGAGTTCCCCTAAATACTCGCTGAAAAGCTATTATTCATTAAAAAATCGTATGCAATTGATTTCAGATTTCAATTCATTCACTACATTGTTGATGCTGTGTCTGGGGCGCCGCATGGTTCCGCATTTAGCCACCTATTGTTTAATCTCTTTATAAATGGTTTCCTAACTCTGTTGGTAACGATTGCCAATTTCTTGCCCATGTAGACAATATTTCTCTACCTTACAGTTGTGATATAAAAGATTTTAATGCATTCAATACTAAGATTAACAAATGCCTAACACATATGAACTCTTGGATGTTGCTTTATAGTGTAGTTGACACATCATTTTTACGGCCTTGAAAAGTCTACTGATAGTTGACAAACGAAAAAGTCTTTGGACAATTGACCGAAACTAGGCTATGTATCGCACTATTGTCGAAAATGCACGGACCAGACAGTAAGTCTCTGCTCGTCGACTCTGAGAGGCATACTACAAAAATGTGTGCGGAAGAAAACAAAAAAAAAACATGTACTCATAACGACTATAACGGGGATCGTGCCCAGCTAACCCATGCGTCATGAGATATCTGATGCAGGTTTCTAGGTACTGTTGTAAGAAAAATGGAAACTAAAACATTCTCGTTATCCGATAGTCAATGTAAAAATTACTAAAAATATTTTGTTGTATTTTTTTCTTTCCTTCAAACACTAGTAAGTAACATATGAGGCTTTTATTCCTCAATTTAATCATAGTTTTTATTGATGTGCATTAAATTTCATCAATGTGTGTATGCTTGCAATGCAAAAAGCATAGGAACAATTATCGCGTATTGCGGTCTATCATTCTTCTTCGTATGAAGCCTACCTACCACAAAGCGTGTGCATGTTGTGGGGGAAAAAATTTTATCCATAATACTGGTAGCAATTAAACAGTATTTGCACATGTACCAGCTGCTGGGGTCATTACGTCGTTACTTAAATTGAACACGTTATTTAAGACCAAAAGGAAAAAAATTTCCAAACACAATTATTGTTACAATTATCACTTCCTTAGTTAATTGTATATTTTAGTTATAGTTATGGCTTCAGGCTCTCACACGAAATTGCTCACCACGAGTAGAACAATATAACAAGAGCGCTCAAAAATATTTATAAAATAGAGGGCCGTGCAGATCTTACAAAGACTTTTGATGTCTCTCTGTTAACGTAAGAAAAATTAGCAAACATTACACATTAATAGCCACTTGACTGCTTTTATGTTCTTAAGTGCGCGCGTATACGTTATGGTTTATATACGCATGTATATTTGTGTGTGTATGTGTGTGTGTGTGTGTGTGTGTGTGTGTGTGTGCATATAAGAAAAATAAAACTCACACATAAAGTAGCAAATGGTGTACGTTGCCGTTCCATCGTTTATATCAAATCTCATTGAAGATTTCTACATTTTATGCTCGTCAGACGCTTCAATAGATTTAGGTGAAAATTTCTTCGGGGTTTATGAGGATATTTTTCCTAATTAACTGAACAATAATTCATTGTGTGAATAATTCATTTTTATTTACGACGGTCTATGCATATATTTATACGAATTTGTCTCGATATATATTCGTTTTAAATTTGAACTCCTTAACTGATAAACAATGCAATAGCAAAAATAATTTAATTACGTGTAGTTCTAATTGCAATAGAGGGCTCAATATAAAATCAACTCCGGGTCGAAGGAAAAAAATGGAAAAAAGTTGAACTTATGAATTGTGCACATACGCTGCAAACTACAATTTACGGTCTAGTCTACCTCAACAGTGATTGAGCGTCGATCTTTCAATTGATAGACGCCTTAACGCCTTAACCATTACACCACGGCCACACGACAGCCCCCTACCCGTTTTCTTAAATTTTTAAAATGCAAAAAAAAAAAGGAGAAATTGTGAAGAGCAACTGCAAGTAAGTGTTGCTGACACTTTTTCAAAGTAATCAGTCGACTAATGTAATTACAAAAAATATTATGTACAATGTGACCAGGTTTCGAATTCATGCCTCTAATAATGTTGAAATTCTATCGGACGTATTACGTTCTTCTGTTGTAAGCAATGGTTCTATTAATTATAATTAAAAAGGAAAAACCGAGACAAAAATTTTGATAGACAGTTGAGTAGCAGATGCGTTTCGTGAGTTGCACATGTATAGATGCAAGTGTAGAGCGTACTGAACTGAACTATCGCCGAAACACGCAAAAGAACAAAATCTTGAAAGACAACTCTATGAGAATTGTTTACGTTCCATGACCAAGAGATGGCCTGTGCGAAAGTGTCGCAAGAAAAGATACGATATGAAGAACAAACAAAGCATTAAGGATCTTATTGCACAAAAATTCAAAATTTTTGGCTTAAAAGAGAAACGAAAAAACAAAACGAACAGTGGAATTTATGAATGGAGATGCGCGGGATCAATATTTTATGCATGTTTGTTATTTCTACGATGCATAGAGACAGAATATATTCTGGGCCCATCTAGAAAAACTAAGTATCAACGGGGCGCGGGAAATAGCACATATATAAGCGTTGGTTAAATTAAGAAAATGTCTTCATGGATCTGTAGAAAATTTTGAGTGAAACTCTTATCGAAGCTATTGGTGACCATAAAGTTTCAAAATCTTTAAGTAGATCTGATATAAACGATGACACGACAATGTATTAGACTTTCTCCTTTATCATTGAATTTTCTTTTGCCCACATGAACAAACATACACTTACATATGCATATATACGTATATATGCAGACCATATGCACTTAAGGATACAAGTTGATAGGCTCTTGATTTGCATATACTTGATGCGGTAAGGCGTCATATCAGGACACTAAAAATGATTTTTAATCATAGAAATAATAAAAATGAAAAGTACGAGTAATCAACTGGCAGCTAATTTAACAATGTTTCTGTCCTTACATTAACTCGGACATCAAAAGTCCCTTAAATGTGCATTGGCTTCTATTCTAAAAATATTCTTGAGCTCTCTTGCTATTTATATTTAGTCCTCTCTCATATCACATACAAGGCCGAAACAATTAAATATGAAAATGTGCAATGTATGCGTATTCGAATACACCTACACTGAAAATACCAATAACTAAATGATAAGTAATATCTTCGTAAACGTATTCACAACGGAACGTTAATGTTAGCAAATATTAATTTTATGCTCCGCACGTTTTTAACATCCTTAACAATAAACAAAAATTTCATGACTGCTCCCTTATTTAGCACAGAAGGTATATTAATTTTTTTAAACGTATTGCAACGCTTCCTGTGAATGAAGCGCAAAATGCTTCTTTCGTCTGACTGAATACGAATAACGCTCTGGCTTTAAAGATCTTTGTCCTTTGTCAGCTTATACACTATGTAAAGAAATAGCTCTAGTTGAGATGTTGAGTTCCTGTTTTTCCTGTTATCCAGGGTTGTTTTTTCTGCTAACCAGTAAATTTAGGTTTTTTTTTTTGGACATAAAATTCTACAAACTCTAGATACATCTATCCCGGGATCATATTCGCTTTGCCTTCAAACGCATATTTAAGGATACTCGGTACTCGCCAATGATTCATACATTCTACCCACCTATAGTTGAGAATGAAGGTCCAAAGCTCATAACTATTCAGACTTCTTTTGTAGTATAATCTTCAAAAGTAATTAGCACTTTTCCAGCTCTCGTTGCCTTCTAGCAGCAGTTTCATTAAATCATCTAAGTGGAATACGGCTTAACAAAAATTACATGTAGTAGGCAATGTAACAAATACAGACAAATATAACGTCATTTCTATTTACATACATACATACACAAGTCGTACGCAGTGAACACATATAGAGACCCAGTAGAGATAGAAATAAACTCGTGCTTCGTAATATGCGTGGGATTACATTAAATTCTTCCCTTTTGAGTGATTTTCTTTATTAAGTTACCGCCTAAAGATTCCTTTTTCTATTCGTAAATACCTGAACAAGTTTAACTACACAACTACTTTCGGATGTCATGCTTAGAAGATAGTAACAATTATTGCGGCAAGTATGGGTTACAAACGCGTTATGAACATAGGTTATTGCGTTAGGAATACTGTACTTGTCAATATACCAACAACAATAGATAATAAGTGGTGAGTACAAAAAAAAAAAAAATTCCAATCTGACCAGCGCTTATATCCACAGTGTAACACATATATACAATAAGATATATTGCCCTAAATAATGTTTTCTGTTGCGGTTGAATGCCTTCCACCTGTAATGTAATTATAAATGTTATTGAACGTTTTTCATACACATAGTGTAAATAAAAAAAATTTTTGTTAGTCTCTTTCGTTGATGTGATTTTAAATTAAATGTACATCGTGTAAATAAGCTTTATCAGCATCAATTTATGTCACTTTTATTAGCACAATCAACTTGATTGCGCTCTCCCTTCTTTCTCTTCCACTTCGTCTTTCGTCATTTCGTCCTTTATCAAAGCATGTTATTATTGTAAAGGCAAAATTAAGTATGAAAAATATGTTTTTCAATTCACCCTCAGAATGTAAACCAGTTTCTCTCCATCGCGGCGGAAGAAGACTTCCCCTTAAACGTAATGCTACACATTATTAATTGTTTATTATCAAAACGTGTTTTGTATCTTAAATATTATTCCTCTTCAAATTCCTTTTCATCATAACGATTTAGTATTCAATTATTACTGCCTGAACAGACAGATAATCATAAATAAATGAAAAAAAAAAAAAACTTTAATATATTTTCTTGTCAGATATTGAAAAGGTGTAGGTGTAAGTGTTTAAAAACTTTTCAACAATTTTTTCTAATGTTTTTATGTTCACATAATATTAAGCATGATGAACTTGATATTCTATGTAAGCAGTCGTCTGTATAGTTTGTTTATTTGTTTTCCTTTTCCTTTCACTCTTTGCTTTTTTGCTTTTTGTTGCTGATTATTGTTACGTTTAGTGTCGCTTTTAAATTAAACTTTCCAATAAAAAGCAAACCATTTTAAAAATCATAGACGTGTGTTTGTTTGCTTTTGCTCAACATAATTTTTCAGTGTTCTTGCAAAAGCTTTTCTATGTATATGAAAGTTTTATTTTTTCGTTCTTAAAAAAAAAAGAAAAAAAAGCTTTTTTTTCCTATAATTTTAAACAATTGTGCAAGACAGTGTTTCCTGTGTCTAATATATATAGCAAAAAATCATTATAGAAAATATTCTACCGTAAATACCTCAGACTCGCTTTCAATTCCATTTATTATTCATAAAAATAATAGCATGAAAACTTTGTAAATAGTTTTGTTAGCATTTTCTGCACAATAAAAAAAACGCGCTTCAAAGACTTTAGAAAAATACATCTATTAATTCCTGCAAATATTGACATGCAAGCAACTACGCACTATGCATGTTCAATAGGTATGGGCTTTTGTTCGCCAAGGCTACATTTCCCGAAAACTTCCGGGCATATTTTATCGGAAAGACATTAAACAACAATGCTTATGTCTGACAATACAGATTGAAAGCATTGGCAAGACAAGGACATGTTTGTGTGCCATAAGGTTATTCAACTAGTTTCCAAGCATTTTGTATGAAAAGACTGGACTGCTGGGGATAGTACAGACAACAAGATGTCAATATTATAGCCGTTAAAACCGTGAAAGGGAGCGTGGTACGCCGTCTAGGAACAACTTCATAATGATTTAATCTGAGAACACCTTCTGGTATTCATGCAGCGTTCTCAATGCAAAACATGTACGCTTTAACTTATATATATGCCTTTAACTTAAGGTAACTAGAAATCTAGATGTGGAAATGGTTAGTGTTCAAACCTCGACTCCTAATAAAGTTGAAGTTCTATCGGACCTTTTTTAGTTGTTATATTTTTCTATTATACGTACTAAATAATGTATGCATTAATTATAAATAATAAAATCTTTGCTGATAGATCTATGTATATGCATCTACTAAGAATATGTTACTTACCGTGCATCACGTTTTCATATTCAGCAAAATATTTTTGCCGAACTTCATGGTGTCGTTCATTATTACGTTAATGTTAACATATTTCAAGATCGACACTTCCGACGAGACCGTGCATGATTGACGAAAATCATTAAGCTTAAGCGCGGGAAAATCATCTTTTTGCTGGCACCTATTACGACGAGCAATCTCATGTTTGCTGCCATCAATCTAAAATTTCACAAAATTATGCAAATAAATTTTTAGTAATGTATATAAATAAACAAACGACTAAAATATATGATGACAGGAAGAGAGAGAAAATATAGAAAAGTTATGAAAGAAATAAAGCATAATGTACAAAATACATCACATAATTAATAGTTTTTCTTCTTCCTCTAAAATTTCAGCAAATCAATAACAGATGATTCCAAAATTTCTGACCTTGGTCAGTGTGAGCATGAAATTCTTTGCCCGAATTTTAATAAACTTAAACTTTAGTTTTGGTTAACAGTTTCCTGATTTTTATTATTTCATCTTTTCTTCCTTTCCTTTATACTCTAACTTGACATTTTATGTTTGTGCGGGCATATGTAACATGCAGAAGCGCTTACGATGGACTATTTACTATTCCGAATAATTTCTGAAACGATCTAAGGTTGCCTCTCCGTCTGATGTCCGTCCACGTAAATTTGTGTTCAAATTTTCAGGTTAAAAATCCGCATAAATTTAACATATCCCTCTAATACATATCCCAGGCGACGTAGGGTGTAAAAACTGATATATTCTGCTACTTACCAAGTTGTGTGAGTCAAACCTACTTGGAAGTAGGTGAACTTGCATTTATAGATATTTGCTTTGAAGCAAGAAAATTTATCAAAGGCCATCCGTCAACATTTGAGGAAAAATACATCCTCTCTCTTCATATCAATTGAAAAGGCATGGAAGCAAATCATTTGGGGGAGATAATATTAAAGACGGGAAAAATACGAACGACAAGAATTCAAACCAAGAGTAAAGATGTGGCGGACGAAATCTGCAAGGATGAAACTTCATGACAAGACAGCGAATACATCAGTTCTGTATTTAAAGCCCCGAAAGCCAATGAATATATTTTTAAATTCGTATCTTGTGTGTCACAAAAAAAAAAAACTTCCAACCACATAACGAGAGATCGCACCACAAGCACATCTACTAATCAAATTTTTCAACGCTGCCAAACAAATACTAATAGATTTGTGGCCTACGCATGTCATTTAAGATGATGTAAGGGGTAACACCCCACCGTAAACCTTTTAGATAATCAATTTTTTTTTTTAGCCATTCTACCTGGATCTCCTTACTTTTTAGTAAGTTAAATTTCATTTCAAACTAATTAGCAGCAACTACTGGCGGAAAGAAGTACTCTTTTATAGTTGGATAGTTATCCCAGCACGTATTACTAATTAAATCCATGTCCTATAAACTTTTATACACATTTCCAGAAATTGATTTTAAAATAGAGGCAAACTTCTTGTCTATAAGCGATGACAATTCGTTGCTATACGTGTGACATATTTATATAATAGAAAAAATTTGTAGCAAATTGAAAAAGCGAATATTTTGGCACAGCATTAATTTGCTATTAAATTTTAATAATATCATTTGTAAGTCACACATATATAAAATATATTTCAAATATTCGAGAATTGAATATGTAATAAATAGATGTATTGTATATGTAAACGTAAACGTTCAGCAGCACGTCTGCCAAAACGACATATTCTAAATAAAAATTAGAAAATTACTTTCGTAAAAGAGGCATCACATGTTCCTTAAGCATCGCACAGGAAAGAAAATTCATTCATTTACTATTTAATATCTTTCAAAAATGATCTCCTTAAACGCAAATGTATTCTATAACTTATTTTGGGCCATGACATATAAACGCAACAATTAATGGATGACTTAATCCTAAATGTATTGCAAAGATTTTACTTGGAAAACATTTCGAAAAAAAGGCTATACTTTCACACACACAAATGTCTTCAACAGTAGCATGCATTACGGCTACAATAGCGGCCATCACGAATGCCTTCGATATTAATTAGTAGTAGATAAGGCTTTCAATGACTATTTGATTGATTGACTTAAAAATAATACCCTACAAAAAAACCTACCCTACAAAAAAACCTTACTTTCGCTTTAGGTTAACGGCATGAAAATCCTTATGAGCAAATCGAAAAAATTTAAAAGAAAAGAAAAGGAAAGAAGTGTACGTCCGATCGATGTTAGACCGAATCATTTTAAGGCCAAATTTTTTTCCCTTTTTTTTATATCCTAATGAAAACATTTTGGCACTGCAAAAATTTCCGTTCTGTTCTTCCGTTTCTTTTAGCAATTTTCACGTTTATTCATTTAGTCATTATAAAATGGCACGCATGCGTAAAAGAGTGTGTGTTACAGTGATGGATGAATGGAAAAAAAGAGCACACTAGCCCGATTTAAAATTTATAAAGATCGTGGTCAAACAATTGCCTTCTTTCTGTTTTTCTTCTTTTTTTTTTCAATGAACGTTCCGTCACCCTATACATATGCTAGTAATATGGCAATCATTTGGAAGATAATACAAAGGAAGAGAGCGAGAGAGAGAGGGATGGATAGAATGTGCCGCAACCCGTGAGGTTTTACCACAGTTACGGCCATATGCAAGTGTGTTAATAAAATGGCGATCATGTGGAAGGAAATAGAGAGGGAGATAGAGAGAGAGAAAGAGAAAGAGAGAGAGAGAGAGAGAGAGACACACACACAAACAGAGAGAGAGAGAGAGAGAGAGAGTGAGAGAGAGAGAGGTAGCGTTTGCCGCAGGATGGTGTGAGGTTTCACTAAAGTCACTGCCATATGCAAGTGGCAACTAATGCGTAGTCACTCTTCTTGTCTATTAGACAGATTTTATTTATTTTTGAACTTAATGATAATATAATAAAAGCAAACATTTAGAGACGCACATCATATTCAAAAGAAAATATTTAGAGCATGACATTTCTTTAACAAGATTGAATCGGAAGGACAAATACGATTGGATCAATGACGCTGTTTTTTCAACCCAAAATCATTTATTCACAATTTATGATATTTTTTAAGCACTTCGAAGCTTACCATACTCATACTATACTACAAAAATTTCAAGCTTGCTGTCGTAATTAAAGACATGCCTAATTGGTTTATACGAATCTTTCTTGACAGTAAATCGCCGCAAATTCAACTTTCAGTTCTTTTTGTTTTTCTTTCGGCAGATTCCGATTTCCATTGTAGTGAGAATTTCTGTAGGTGAATTTAAAATAAATTCCTAGAATTCTGATGTTTTTTTTTTTTTTTTGGCAGGTTCCGGTTTTTATTGTAATGAGTATTTCTGTATGTGAATCGGCTTTGAATTTAAAATGAATTGCTAGAATTCTGATGATATTACACAACAACATAAGCAATTAAATTTTCGATACTCTTCGAGAATGTTAGGGAACACGACTAGAATAGAAACTCAAAAGAAAACCGAAGATTATACCACTTTAATAGACTAAGATTAGAAAGACAATACTCGAGTCTCTTTCCGTTTTCGTGCAAATGGTAGAAGAAACAATCGTTAACTTTAAATATTTATTTCAATTGCTCTACCAGATGTCTACAAAAATGTATGCAATAAAATTAGAAAATGAAAAATTTTACTACGCGTACTCCTAATAGTTTCCCAAACTAGGGGCAAACTAGAAAATCATAAGAGAAAATGTTTTTTATCGATTGAGATTATTTTTGCAATGATATTAAGGTTTTTTTTTTTTTAACATGACCAGGTGATCAGGTGATCTACCCTATGCTCTGAACGCGTTGGCATGAGGTAAGAGAAGGTAAAAAATAGTATAGAGGTACTGGCCGCTGCATAGTGGATATATGCCCAATCCATAAGTATTATAGCTTTACCGACTAAACAGTTACTATAGCTACGATCAAAATAAACATTACCGGACCAAGATTTGAATCTGCGATTACTAGCTTGGTACTCGCGACTCTTACCTACTCGATTACTCATGAGTATAAATAAATATATCTAAAAATCTACTCATCGACCGAGAAGGTATAGAATGAACAACTTTTTACTTTACCATTATCTTTTCAGCTTCAAAATCCTTTAGTATACAGTCAATGTGGGGAGAGCAACGACTGTCGTAAGACAAATTCGACATGATTCCACTATCCATATCCTTCTGTTCTAATCTATGTGACTTTAAAAGTTTCCGCAATGTAAAGACAGACATGGACTGACTGAGGTCTTTAAAAAAATCATTATATGTTTTGTTAGGATCTCCAGATGTCGCAAACGAATTAACACAACAATTAACAAAACTAGTATATAGAGAGACATGCATCGATATTATGGAATATATAGAGTACTTATTTGCCGATTTAATATACAAAGGCAATTAGATTATTTATAAAAGAAAAGTGCGAAGCCATGCATATTTAAATTTAGTCTCACCTATTAAAACAAAATAAGAAAATGTGGCTAATTTTAAATTTTAAAATAACACAAATGTCCACATCTGTATGTATATATATATATGTTGCATAAACGTTTGTATTAAGGTAGGCGTACAATGCAGATGCTATTAAAGCTTTTTATGTACATCTGTGTGTATACAGCTTTTTAAAATAAAATCAGAACCTTTGCCAATAAAAAAAACTTAATATACATAGTATGATGTTCGTTTCGCCAAAAATTTGATGGCAGTTTGCAAAAATCAAGTAGCAGCATATATGAGAGAAAATGTTCTTAACGACAATTAGTTTACGAAAATTAATGTAAATGACAAAAATAACACGTAAATTTCTAAAATATATAAATGCATCATCCTAGTTAAGGCATATGAAAGTTAATTACGCTGCAGTGTCTGCATGATCAAGCGAAAATCTCAAAGATTAACTAACTATAATAGCATTTTTTTTTTTTTTTTTTTTGAAAGACTATCACGAAAAGGGAGGAAATGCTACTTCCCCTCCCACCTCCCCACAATCTTTTTTGTTCAATTATTAAACGAAAATATACAAATGTTTTTATTTAGACTTTGTCCCTATGTCATATATGTTCAACATTCGCCTTCTAATAGAGTAACAGAGCCAAAGTTAACATCAAAAGATAAAACTTCAAAGATGTTTAAAGTGTTATATAATTCTATGGGTTTCTAGAATTATTATAAGGAGATTTAATAAAATCTTAAAATAAAAAATAATTTTTAAGTATTTTATCATTAACTTTGCACTTCGCACTTCGACTTATAGTGTGTTGTGTGAGTGTGTGTGTGTGTAAATAAACTATTATTATTCTATTAAGCTCATTGGCTATTATTAGGTGAGTAATTAAGTCCTGTCACGCGAAAGCCAATTGCATCAGTAAGAGCGGCTTTGTGATGCAACCTGATTAATAGTGATGACTGATTGGAAGCACAGTCTTGTATGTAAGAAAATTGAAGTAGTAACATAAGACATGACACAAAGTGAGCATACAAGTGCCTAATTTTTAATTGGATTGAATTCCACGGTATGGAAAAACCAAGCTGATGGCCAATTACACTCTTCAATGGTTGCTCTTCTTTCTGTGCGATATACTATAGGAAGCACTATGCACTATTCATTTACCGAATGAATGTATACATCTCCCCAGAAAAACTTCTTCAGTTATCGCATTTTGATAATGCTTGGTAATATGTGGGCGCACGGTGTGCTAACATTAAAAACTCTCGATTTATGGACTAAGCGTCTTGAAACCTTAATAAAAACCAGAGGTTAGTTAACGGCTCTCATTGCCGAAGGCAAGATTTCAACACCTGTACCGTCAATGATCAAAAAAAAAAAAACAATCTTATCATGTATGTGTTTCGCCGCATAAGATGCTTTAGCAAGGAGAACCATACAATGGTCTAAAGAGATACAAAACGATTTGGCGCCGCAATAAAATTGGATCATGCATAGCTTGAATTGACGAGTGTTGCGGATATTTTTCTCCATATTCTCAGAAAAATTAAACTTTTCAATTAAAGAAGTTGTTTTCATTGAAGTTGTTGCCCATCTTATTAAAGATTTTTTTTGTTCCATATAAACAAAGAAACTTGATTTTCTTATTTCGGTTCTTTTTTTTTTTTTTTTTCTTCTTTACTCTGTCTCATCGATTAGTTAATTACATTTTCATTACTCTTACATTACTTCCAATAGTTTAAATACCCACAATATAAAGAATAAAAAAATAAATAAATAAAATTTCTTTACAAATCTTTCATCGATACAAACGAACGTGACTGAATAAACAAAATCTTATTTTTATTTTATTTATTTGTTTCTTTGAATTGGCAAAAAATAAACATTTTAAAATTTTGTTTAAACTATTTTAGAAAACCAAATGAAAAACAAAAAAAAAAATAAATAAATAAATGAATAAATAAATAAATAAAAAAATGAAAAAACAAATTTATTGTCGCTCCTCCCGTTTAAATGTTACCTTAAATACCTGCACAACACAAAATTATCAATGAGTTAATGACCGTGTTATGAATTTTCTCATCATTCCCCATACAAACTTGCACACAGTCACCTTAAATGAGTCGTGTGTCTCGTTTTGTTATATATTTAAAATCATTTTTTCTCAACGTTTTTTTTTTTCTTCCTTTTTTTTTTTTTTGCTGCGAAACATTAATGTATATTATGGCGCAGTGTGCAAATTCTTTTTTTTCTTCACAAAATGCATTAATATATATACCATATATATATAGGCATGCACGTCGTAACCATAGATCGACTAAATTTTCAAAAAGAGCGATGGTCCACAACTAGAGAGCGATGAGAGTATGCCTTAATAAACAAAAAGAGAAGGACAGATGAGGCGAGAATATCTAATCCAATTAATGAATATAATGCCAAAGATGAAGTTGTCCTCTCGGTCATATTCCTTACAACAAATTAGTGCTAGACTTTAAGAAGGAAGCTGTAGGTGTCTTAAGGAAAAAGGGAACCTGAATTGATAAAAATTTTCTACATTCCTGCTGCTTGTAAGAAATCATTGCTGAATTTATGAAAGACATTACTAGCGTTATTTTCAAATCAGCGCCATCTAAATCGAAAAAAGATTCTAGGCATTGATAAAAAAAGGAGAAGTATTGACCGCAAAAGTCGGCCAATACCTAAAGAGAAAGTCAAATATTTAAAAAGTCTTAAAACAACCGGCTATTATTTAAAGCCCGCCTAAAGCACGTGCAAGTAAACGCCAAAAGTTGAAAACAAATCTCAGACTCTTACTAATGGAATACTAATAATAACCACACAGAACATTATATCAAAAAAGATATTACTACTGAACGAATCCATACAATCTATATCTCTCGCTTCCAGACATAGTTTGCAAAGCTAGCAGGCCAAGCTCCGATCAAGAAAAGCACAAAAGTGCGTAGAATTTCATTTTCATTGTTATTCACCACTCTCCAGAAACTCTTCGTTTGTAGTGATGGGAGCTACTACGATTGTTTTCACGTAGACTTGGTTGCCTCTCACTCTCACTGTGATTCCTGTTAGCAACGTTAAGTCAGTAATGTCTTGGCGGCCAAGAAGCATTTAACGGTTTCGCTATAAAGATTATAAAGTCTTTAGAGAGACAGATGTCGCGTCTTTTCTCAACAAGCTGCCTCTTATTGGAAGTCACATAGACCAATCAGTTATATTTTATATATCTGAGAAATGTTGAGCCGACGACTGAGAGCATGATATGATCATGGCTATGTGCATGTGATGGAATAGTAAAAGATGATATTCCGAGATTATATGAAAAATCGCACTGTGAACACATGAATCAAAAAAATATTAGAATTTATAACTGATTTATGATTCAAAACGTTTTTTAATATAATAATAAAAAAAAAATAATAACAAAAATAATAATAATAGTAATAACTAATCATAAAAGTATCAAAAGAAAAAATTAGAAAGCAGTTGAGTCCAACCTTTTGTCATAATAGATCCGGGGATAGGTGAATTCCCAGCTTTGAACTGAGCAATGTAAAAACTTAATAATAGTAGCAATAACAATAATAATAACAACATTCAACCTAAGATTTTTTTTTTTTTTTTTTTTTGGTTTTCCCCTCCATCAGTAAACGGTTATCCTGTTTCTAGGAAAAAGACGCAGCCAACAACTCACGAACAAAAGATATTGTGTATGATTATGCGTCGATTTCTCTGTTTGTCCATCCGTCTTTTAAACTATCTATCTAGTGGTCGATTTTTTAGTACTACAAAAAGTGGGTAAGAAAGAAATAAAAACAAAACCATTACGCTCTTGCTTACCATCTTCATATTTAGCCTCAAATCAGTAACAAATCAGTTGCATGATATTTCAGTTCAGCATACGTTTTTTGTTCAGTAACTTATGCTGTATAGTCAGTCAGTCGACGTCAATTTAAAATTTGGCACAAATATTTGTTATATATTAAAATTATTGCGATCGATCTGGTAATGTGCTTAATAATCATTTCCAAAGCCAGTACAGTTTTGTTGCAATCATTAAAATTGCCGCACGAAAAAGACATTATTATTTAATAATATGTTGCAAACACACATAGCTATATAAAAAAAAAAATAATAATAATAAATAATAACCTTCCACGATTACATAGAAAATATATGGTATAGTATAGCCGATGATTAAATGAGACCAAATGACAAAAACACACGGATCGGTAATCAAAAATTTTGATGAACTAAACACCTACACAGCAAAAAAGTATTCATTGAGCAGAAAAGGAAGAAAAAAAAATAAATAAAAAATAAAAAACAAATAAATAAAAACACATCGCACATATATATATAAATATTTACTAACCAGTTGACGAAAAAAAAAACTTTTTTAAATTTATGAAAATTTTAAATCATTTATCCGAACATACATATGCACGCACGTACATAGCCCTCCTCTTAGATATTGTATTCTGAGCATTTTGAATTGATTAAACAAGAAAAAGAAAATTTTTAAAAAGAAAATTTAAAAAAAAAAAAAAAAAAAAAGAGTATCGAAGAGGTTTTCAATTAATTGGGAGTAAAGAAAAATTTTGCTCTCACTGCGCCTGTGAAATGCGCTTAGTTCTCTGAAAAAGAAATCATTTAGAGCCAATGCAGATGCATATCTAAATTTTCTGAAGATCACAATTCAAGGGCAAGAAAACTCAACATTTGAAATTCATTCGTTCAGCGTTGCGAGCAGATCGCGGCATATTTTATCTAATACGAAAAATGGAAACGCAGCTCTTATGAACGAACGGAATTCCTACGTCTGAAAAATTTTTTTTACAAATCATAACGGTACAGCTAAAAAATATACGGAATGTGTGTAAAATCGGTCAAAAAAGAAAAAAAAAAAAACAAAATTTTTTCTATATCTTAGCTATAAGACAAAAAAAAAAGACAAAAACAAAAAAATAAATAAATAAATAAATAAATGGAAAATAAAACTTAACTATTAGTGCGAAAAAAAAAAAAAAATTCAAGTTCAAGTTCAGCGCAAAAGCAAAAGCATATATAGATGTAGAAGTGTCAATGTTTTTTTTCACGGAAACCACCTAAATATTATTATTATTTAGTTTACAAAAGATTTTGCTTTCGCCCACCCACGATTGCCTTGAAGTGAACGAACGGCATATATTGTCAATTATCACTGAATATTATACAAAAGCGAAAAAAAAAAAAAAAAATTTTTTCTTAAATCGGGAAACAAAAGCAATGTGGTGATGACAATGATTTCTTTTTTTTTTTTCCTTACAATTTATGAAGCATGTGAAAAACTAATTAATTAAAGGCCCATTGCAGGTTCTGTAATTACAGTGCCAGTGCAAAGATCGCCAAAATTATTTAAATAATATTTAAAAAAAAAAAAAAAAAAAAAAAAAACTTTTATATAAAAAATAATGGCACAATTATTTGTAAACAATATTTAAAAGAACAATTAAGCTGATTGTTAAACATTAATCAAATTAAAATATTCATAAATAATTATTTCATAGCGAAGCGAGTGAGCGAGAAAGTGAAAAAGCTGATGATACTTCTTAAATTATTGTCTTTGCCCTCAATGGACGGAATTCAAATTATATACATAAGATTATTGTTTACTTTGTAAGGGAAATGCGCTTCAACGGTTTCGTTCCAGCCAAAGTCTGAACTAAGTCAATCTAATGATTTTCGAATGTCCTTTCGTCTATACGTCACTTGACGTTTGCAATTTCCAAGGTCATAAAAAAAACTAAGAACAGCAAGTTACAACTTCTACGTCATTGCACTTTAGAACCATCGTCCGCATAAACCGAAATTATAAAAAATCTCGTGATCTGTTGTAACAAATGTATCCACAATAAGTAAAAAATGGTCCCATCTTCGTGAATTATATTTTCTCGAATAACACTTGCGGGCCTTTAGCAAGCAAGCATTACGAAATTTAAGTTTTCTCAATAAATACAAAAATGCGTGTAGGCACTTTATACGCCATAAGTGCCATATGCTCTAAGTGCATTATATATCCGATGAATTTTTATCAAAAATTGTTATAAAATTTCAACGATGCGTTCTACCGCCCACTTTATGCGCATTTCTCTATTAAAGCATTAGAAATTTAGAAAAAGTAAAAGTGAGTGGGAAAATTACATTTTCAAAATAGCTCAGTTTATATCAATTAGAAGAGCGCGCAACGAGAAAACCGATAAATAAAAAAACAGATACCTTTTGCAGACAGACTACAAATTATTGAAAACGTTAGGCGCTTATGCGCAGCGTTTATTACTTTTCATGGAAAAACTATAATAGATGGATGTTAACGGATATGCGACGTCGTAAATGATTTAGTATAAGAAACAGTAAATTTAAACAATTTCAGACACACAAAATTATAGTGCAGTCTGCGGCGTTTAATGTCGCGATTATTGAACCGTTCTAATATACCTATCTAACAACGATCTTTTCGATGTAGTCTTCTATCGTCTGATATAAGTTCAGCTCTTGTAAGACTTTGTTCTTTGAATTCCTTTAGTAGCTATTGACTGAAAATTTCCTTTTTTCTTTAAATCGGGTAATGATTCATTTCGTTTGAGGAAAAATAAAAAAATGTTAGGTGAAGGTTATAAATATTCAGGGCACAATGATAAATCATACCCTTTCTAAACACGAATTTATCCCGGTCGCGACCTACGATTAGAAAATGTAAATTGTCGAGCTTCTTATGTGCCGGTTCTCCTTCTCTCTTCTTGTGCGTAACGGTAAACCCTATTTACTCATTTACAGGAAGCAATAACTCGTCTCTTTCTATACGACGAGTTACACTTAATAGAAACCTCAGAAAAATATCTGAATGGGGTTCAGGCAAATAGGGTAAATTGTAACGTGGACAAAACTAAATACTGACTTTTAGCCTACAAGAAAAATAATGGGCAATCCCTCCTCTTTGGTGGTAACAACGTGGGAAGTATCGGCAGCTCTTGATTTGCTGTGTATTCAAGTATCAGGGATTTTTTGAAGGCAGTGTAAAGAACATCCGCACCATTTGCACGGCCTACGCCCTTTCAAACTTAGAATATAATTCATAGGTGTGAACTCCGAAGAATCTACATCTCGCCAGGGGTTCTCAAACCGTGCACAGTGAAAGTTCCGGAAAGTCATGGGCGATGCTTATGAGTATCGACCTAATGTTGACTGTATTGTGCTTGTTCATATCTGTATGCACGTCAGATGTTCCAAAGAGAAAGAAGATATTTGTTTATCAATCAAGTCCTTCAACAGGACTTCTTGGCTTTCTCAGCTTTCCCAAACTCCGCCCGGCTCACTGCCCATTACGAGTGACTGCTTTTCAACCCTACCGCTCATCTTTTGAATAACCGTCCAAACGTTTCCATTTGCAAGTCGAACATGCACAAATAAATAGTACTCCCTCTGTTCCTCTCTCCCTATATATTATAGAATCTTTCGAGATCACGGCCGCACCCACCCGCGTGTTTAGGGGACATTCATCAATTAATAAATTAAACAACGCAATGTGTTTTCGAACGATCCTTGTACGATAACATATGCCATTTGCCATTTGTCATTTTAAAGATATTAGTAAACATTTAAGCACAACCTTGTGTCCATAAAAATGTAATGAGATATTAGAATTTCGGTTTAGTGTTTGTATGTGGTTATGTTTATAAGCAGAGGACATCGCTTATGTCAACAACAAGCGCAGAGGTCACGGCAATAGTTTTCCACTAATTTTGATTCAAGCAACAAACAAGCAAATAAACAAACCTATCATATATAGTGCGAGCCGAATTCTTAAGGTTTCTAATTTTTACAAACGATGTAATAATTTTAATGTTAATATTTGTAGCCTTTCGTAGACGCTATAAATATATATATAAAAATAAAACAATTTAATTTTATTTTGTGATACTTTTTAAAAAGACAATAATAAAAAAGAATTTCTCAAAAAAAAAAAATAAATAAATAAAATATTTTCAATGTCGTCAAACAAACAAATTACTGCAAACAACTCGTCTACCGATCCTGTAAATACGACCACGTTAGGAAATAAGGCTCGTTGTAAATATGCAAAGACGAAGGAACGCATTATTGATGGTAAACAAGACAAAACAAATTAAACATATTTTTTGCTTTTCTCCAAAACAATGCAAAGCAACGCAAAGCAAAACAAAACAGAGCAAAGCACATAATTTTACTGTAAATCATGGCCAATATTTTTTTCGTACAAAAAGAGAAAATAAGCAAAAAAAAAAGAAGAAAATTGTTTACTCTTCTTATATAAAATCATTGCCAAAAGTTTTATTGCCTATGTAGAGGCTTCCCTTACACACACACACACACACACACAAATTGCATACACATTTATATGTATTTTATCTAAATATATATATTTCAGTTGGCAGACATGCCGATAGACTTTAAAATAGACATAATGTTGTATATCAGAGATGTACACTTCAATAGTTTTCAAATATCAACAAGTGATTTAAAAATAATCTTTTCTTTTCTTGTTTTCTTCTTGCTTTTGCATTTATGTGTGCAAAAATCGAATTAAACAAATGCTATGCAATGTATCATCATGAGATACTAAAATTTTAAGCGAATTCAAGCGACTGATCGGATCGATAAGCGATTGAGTGACAGAGGCAGAATTCGTTACTGTCTTGAAGGCGATTGATGTAGGTTAGTGATTTGATTAATAGACAGACAATCTCTTGGATGCAAAAGCATACGATATGATCTTTTATAAAGTCTATAAATTATCGCGCATACACACAGATATACTGACAGAAAATAGAAAATTAATTGTGAATAGAGAGAGAGAGAGAGAGAGAGAGAGAGAGGGAGAGAGAGGAAAAGAGAGAGAGAGAGAGATTAAAATAATAAATAACTTCATAGCATAAACTGACTAATCAAAATAGATTTAAAATAAAATGTCGACTGCGAATACTTGCGGATAGAGTGAGAGAATCACAATCCCAGCAGGCGAATATAAAATTAAATTAAATAATTAAACTTCGTTAGGCAAATACAAAGTTAAGATGTAATGCAAAATATCGATGTTCGTTCTTTAGAACGCTAGTAGTAGTCAAGATGTTGTGGTCTGGCTGACAGTACTATTATCTTCGTAATATAATAACCAATGTTGTTGGCAAATTGTATATCTATGTTAACAATTGATTTGATTTATATAGTTTTTCGACTCCAAATCGCACTCTAGTAATACAAACATAGATAAATTATTTCCCTGCTTGTTTACTTAACGAAATATCGGAACTCATCTTTAGCTCAATCTATACGGATAGGTAAGGTATTGAATAATGAGAGTTCGATATCTGCGTATCACTTAAATTAGCTAAAATCTTCGACTTCAAGTTAATAATGAAATTCGCATCAACGCCGACAATAACGAATATGTCCATAAGAATACCATATTTGCTGCCTATGGCATTCATCCCTCCTTAGAATTACGCGCGATTGCTTGCTATGGTATCAATTAAAAAATATATAACATTTAATGCCACATTGTTTAACATGTGAAGCACGTGCGATTTACCAGCGCGACGTGTTCAATAAACATAGCCAAGATATTGGAACTATTGTACAGATTCTGTTACTACAAACTGCCACTGCATCCAATGCCTTGAAAAATATGTATAATAAAATATTCCACACCCTCTCATTGCTACCGCACAACGAAACCGTTGTCCTTCAGTCATTTTTCATTTTTTTTTGATATTCACTTCGTTTGCCTTAGCTACCAGTTGGGTTAATCAATCTTTTTCTACAGTGTCGCAGCTAAGTACATTAAAACATTCTATTTATTGATTTTTGTGTAAATACACATATGATTTCTGGCAATTTTTGTAAAATTGTTTTGTTTTATTGTGCTCCACAGCACTTGTGAGAAAGGTATATACAGTTTGTAAGGACGCGTTAAGCATCTTAAAAAGCTTTAATTAGACTCACCGACTTTTACCGATCAATCACTTTCTGAAACGATTTACGCATATCTGTCCGTCCGTACAAGTTATGTCTGCCTATGCAAGTTGTATTCAAGCTTGCGTCTCGCAATTCTTAAATCGAATTTTAATGAAATTTGGTACGCTGACATACTTTGCCTCAACTAAATGGAAAGCTATTGAATCTTTTGCGCGAGTATTCCACATACTATAATACCTTCGTTTAGAAAGTTAGTGGACAAAAGTTAGTGAAGAATTGTATTTTGAAATAATAAATGAACGAAAAAAATGTGGATTCGATTTTTTCAGCCTTCTCCCATATACACGTTCCTATTAGCTTTTATATGGCAGCCAGGACTAGGACATCTAGTAGCCAGAAATAGCGATAGAGTAGATGGGTTTATTCTCTCAATATAAGAGGTCCCATGAAAAGTAAGCCTTTAAGTGGCAATGTAAGGTTCTAATATTATATTGTATAGCTAAGTTTTTGAATGTTTGTCATTATCATCGTCAGACCTAAGACATTAAACCAAAGACGATAATTTCCCATATTATTGTTGGAGTCAATCAAAACTGAAAAATTTCGTTCTAAAGTAAAGGGAAATTTTAGAACCAAACAATAAATCAATAGCTCTTCTTAAATATCTATAGGCAATAAGAGAGGTATAATATTTAATACTCTTTAACAAGTGCTGTATCAGGCGAAGGTTATTTAATAATCGGCCTTGCCTTGACTGTAACGTGTCAATTTAAGTTTTGTTTTCATTATTATACGCATGTGCTTGTCAGTCAAAGTCAACTTTCTTCTTTTTGATTGTATTGCATTATAAAAAAAATGAACGATGGCTAGACAAAGCACAATTTTCCTAATTCTAAATGAATATCAAGTATATTTAAAAAAAAAAACAAAAATTTCTTGAGTATTCCTAAATAGAAACATAAACAAGAAGACCTTCATTCATCAGTCTAATCCGCCCAGAACCGAAGCATCCTGTTTCTTAAACATGTTTTATTCGCATGCCACTGTCGATATTTCTTCCAAATGTAATATGGTTCGCGAAATTAGTGCGTGGTCCGCAAAGAATGATCTAAAATTTCGCATGCTTTGTGACGAAAAGCAAATAATTTTACTAGAAATTTTATTCAATTTTATTCAACCCCTTATAGTTTTTCAAGGAAGTAAGGTCTAAGGTCTACGTTACACATTTTACCAATGCATCTATACAAGTATTAAAGTTGTGCACTCTCCGACGGACAAAATAAATATTATTAAATCCCTGCTGGTAATAAAAAAATTAATAGATAAATAACTAAAAACAAAAAAAAAGAGAAAAAGCAGGTATACACAGCTAGCACAGAGACAGGACCAGTGCAGACCCAAGCTGCAAGCGAATCTCTAAGCCATTGCATTCACGCAAAATCTTCCATTCCTCCTGCTCAAGTTTCTTGTCATATCCCTTGACTGATTGATTGATTGACATGGATTTTGTTTCAGTACTGTCTTCAAAAAGCTTTCCTCAAAGCCAGAACTCAGTTCGCTGTTGACTTTCATTGTACACACTGCATACTTTTTCACCTGTCGCCTTAACACTATTCGCTTGTTTAAATTCCTAAGCTAAATTCAAATGACTGCACTCTCACTCCATCTTAGGGCTATTAAACAGCGGGTTAATAACACGTGCAGTAACCAAAACAGTTCTCAGGAGATTAAATGAATTCTTATCTATTTAGTCGAAACAAAAACTTGTTTGTCTCGGTAACTTATTGTACTTAGACTGCTCATCCATCCTCCCGTATTGCAAGTTATTTATAACTTTATAATTGATTGATCGATTGATTGATTGATTGATTGATTGATTGATTGATTGATATATAAATTGTTTTTATATCATAAAATTAATCTAATTTATAGAATATAACAAAGAACTATATGTTTCAGGGTAAGGCAGGCATATAAATTCTTGTGACAGACGCATAGCCGACATAATATCCCCGCTAAGTAAAAAGTACGCATTCAGTTTATGAGGTAACTGTCTCTATTGTTATGTTTTGAGGATTGCAGCGCAATGGGAAAATCGAAATGTTTCCATCTTCTCGCAGTGGATGTGAGAAGGAATTGTACTGACTTGACGTGTGCACGGTTGCAAGCCATTTAATGCTTCTTAAATACGAAGAGATAACTTCTTTCGTCATTTCTTACTTACATTCCTTGAAAACTAAAAGGATAACTAAGGAAAAAAAGTTAATTAAACTGACCCGGCTAAGTTAAGGAAAGAAAATGAACTAACCCCTTTACCGTTTACAACCTTCTCGCCGAGCTTCGTTCTCTTTAAGCAAATTTAGCACATTTGCTCTTACACATGTCATATGGCATTTAAATGCCGTACCCTTTAGGGCTATTAAAAAATATTTAGGCTAATGTTTGGGAAGCTTTTGTTTCTGTGCTGTGATTAAACAATCCAAATATACAAAATAACATAATAAAAGGAAATAAAAAAAACGTAATTTAAATGTATTTTAAAAAATTCAACTCGAAAAGTGATTCATAACCATTTAGTTAGGAAAGGATAGAACATCTGCAATATCCAATCATTAAAATTCCATCGTAGGTAGACCCGAAGCTTAAAAAGAATTTACCATAGTGTTTGTGTTTTTGTTGATTATATTTCCTCCAAGCTTCGTTGATCCTATTGGTAGTATGAAACAAAAACAAAAAGTCATGTGGAACGGACTGTAACAATTTAATAAACTCATAAAATTTTCAGTTTATTTCTTGTTCACATTTCATTGACTTTAATCATTTTTCTAGTTTTATTAATGAAAGAAATAATTTTCAACTTTATGCATTTGCTTTCTCCATCTGCGACCCCTATTAGAGGTGCCTTTGCCACCGTCTCACAAGCTCACGATGACCGAAGTGTTTGATACAAAAACAAATAAACCGAATTATAACACTCTACGTGAACATTTTATATTGGAGGGACGCATTGAAGAGGAACCAGCCTTGCGTATTATTAGCGAGGGTGCTGCCATATTGCGAGCGGAGAAAAATATGATCGATGTTGAAGCACCAATTACAGTATGCGGTGATATACATGGACAATTTTTCGATTTGGTAAAACTCTTTGAGGTCGGTGGTCCGCCAGGTTCAACTCGCTACCTATTTCTCGGTGATTACGTAGACCGAGGATATTTTAGTATTGAGGTAAAAACTTTACATCTATAGCGTCTTACTTTCTAATATGTATTTATGTATATATCTGAATGTTTATCATTACAGTGCGTTTTGTATTTATGGTCGCTGAAAATTTGCTATCCAAACACACTGTTTTTATTGCGTGGTAATCACGAGTGTCGTCACCTCACCGAGTATTTTACGTTTAAACTGGAATGTAAGTGTGAAAGGAAATGCATTTGCCAAGTATAGTTGTTTCCATGTCCACATAAAGAAAAGGTTATGCTAACGTCTTTAGAGCTCAAAGATACCATTAATTATATATAATTGCGATTAGTCGAAAATTTTAAATAAGTTTGCATTTCATTAGAAACCCGAAACTCGGACTCATAAGTTCTTGCATCCGATGCCAACAACTTTAGCCCTCAAAAATATTTAACCTACGCTGAATGTCGACTTAACATTTATGGAATGCTTTTCTGTAAACTTTAAGAAAATTCAGGAGAATGTCAGTCCGCTCGAGCAAATCATTACTTAGAAGAAGTAATATAAGGCATTTTACATATATAATATCCAAGATCTGTCTCAAAGGCGAATATACCTCGGATTGCATTGTATTACGATTTGGGCATAGCACAGCGTGCCCTAGAAGATCTAATGTATACTAAGCTTAAAGATTCTTACGAATTCCGGCCCATTCCTTGGTAGTATCCAAGCCTGCAGACGGCTACGCATTCACATAAAGAAATGTGCTAAGACCTTTCAGCCGTTCCTTCGTCCAAGAATCTATGTAGATCAGAAACTGACAGACCGATTACAGTTTACTTGGTTATTCTTGTTTCCTTTCTTACGTCTTTTCTCACGTTTCTATTTGAATAATTTAGGTCAAATCAAATATTCGGAACGAATATATGATGCCTGTATGGAAGCTTTCGATTGTCTACCCTTGGCCGCTTTATTAAATCAACAATTTCTTTGCATACATGGAGGACTATCTCCGGAAATATTCACACTCGATGATATAAAAAAAGTATAGAAGAAAAACTGAAAGAGTTTTCCTTTTAAAAAAAAAAAACAACAAAAAAAAAAGGCATCAAAAATTAATAAAATTTATTTTTGCCTAGTTAAACAGATTTCGTGAACCACCTGCTTTTGGACCCATGTGTGATATATTGTGGTCCGATCCTTTGGAGGAATTCGGTAATGAGAAGAATAATGATTTTTTTACCCATAATTCGATACGTGGTTGTTCATACTTCTTTAGGTGAGTAACGAAGAAGTTTGAAACAAACGAAAGAATCATGAATATAATAGTGATTTTAATATACAGTTATTTAGCCTGTTGTGAGTTCCTACAAAAAAATAATCTTTTATCGGTGGTAAGGGCCCACGAGGCTCAAGACGCTGGGTATGTTGTAAAATGTAATTTATAGTTAAATGATTTTCGAATTTTTCATCTCCTTTTAGCTACCGAATGTACCGCAAAAATCAGGTTACCGGATTTCCTTCATTAATAACCATATTTTCGGCTCCTAATTATTTGGATGTCTACAACAACAAAGTATGTAAATTTTAAAGACAATTTTTACATCCACATATTCGAGGGAGAATCAATTTTTGTCTTCACTTGACCACAAACTGCTCTGATGAGTACCGTATGTCCGTCTGTCCGGTTCGCACGGGCGCACAATTCCTGCTAGAAACTGAAACTTACCAAATGATAGGTAAACAACAATTTTTCTCCCCTAGAAAATTCTTTAAAGCTAACAAGAACAACAACAAAAAACCATATACTCTATATGCCTTGTGATAAAAAGGGTATATTAAGTTTGTGTGGATGTATACAACAATCAAAGAGAATTGAGGTAGATCCCCCGTTTATTGTCGATCTAAGCTCATACGGTTTGCCTGTCCATCTGCCTGTCACGTTCTTGTGCTCAGCCCACAGGTGACAATTTTTGAGATACGTTGATGAGACTTGGTACGCTGTACATGTTGTAAATGGCCCAACGGAGAACGCTATTAAAAATGATTGGGATCGGACCATGTTTTCGACCATTTCCCTATCTCTGACTACACTAAGCGAAATGCGAGCCATGTTTTTACTTGTTTAGAACTTGTAAACCACAAAGAATATCAATCTTCCTTGCAAAAGCTTGCATAATTTATACTTTTATTAGTCAAGATGAGTTGACTACAATTAAGAAGTTCTTCTATTGCTGCGTCTTTACTTGAGGCGATGCGAGTTGAAAAGTTCATCTAAAAACTAGTAATAGTTTTTTATTTAAGTCTAAATGAAAGTATCTTTGTCTATTTTTAACAAAGGCAGCTGTTCTTAAATATGAGAATAACGTTATGAATATACGACAATTTAATTGTTCGCCTCATCCATACTGGTTGCCAAATTTTATGGATGTCTTTTCGTGGTCGTTGCCGTTTGTGGGCGAAAAGGTGAAACGAAGCAAACTAATAACTGAAGAAGAGCAATTTTTTATTTGGTGTTGCTTTGTATTTTTTTAGGTCACCGAAATGTTGGTTAACATCTTAAATATTTGCTCCGACGAAGAATTGGTTGGCGGTGCCGATGATGATTTGGAAGAAGGTATGTTAGAAATATTATTAAATTTTTAATGTTTTTTCTAAACTTTGAATAAAAAAAAATATGTTTAACTATATTTGAGACACATAACATTTACATCGCCTTCAATCAGAGTCATAACTCTATCTTAATAGTAAATACGTGGTCATCAATGTTGTGGTAATTACTGGATGTTGGAGAAACTATATATCTTCTATATATCGTATTATGTGTATAGGCGGCATTTACTTTTACTTAAAATTTCTTCTTTATATTTCTTACTTTTCTTTTTCCAATATTATATTTTTTTCATTGCATTTATAATATTTTGCTGTTGCATGTTATTGTAAACATTTTTCATACAGAACTTCGTAAGAAAATCGTTCTTGTACCAATGAGTAATAATAATAACAGTAACAGTAACAGTAACCCTCCAAAGAAAGGTAAGATTAACTTACTACTTATGTAATCAATGCAATCAATGTTTAAATAGTGCCTGACTTGCTATTTATATGCGTACGTAATTGTATTAATAGATAGTATCGCTTACCTATTAAAATCTGCTTCATGTGTAATAAATAAATGTTATCAAGTCTCGTTAGTTCAAAATCAAAAAGTTTGTGTTTTAAGATGATTTTCCTTTTAAGCATTTTTGACTCTGTTCTCCTTGAGGCCTATTACCGAAACGCTATAAAAAGTTCTCGTTCAAATTCCTTGAATATTCCCAATATTTCGCTATACTAAATTGATGTGAAAAATTTGGATCGGTTAGCCTGAATGAAAAATTGTGTTAACCCTTGCGTATGTACCTATCATGCTTTTATTTGTTTTTATCTACTAGGGTCATGTAAGGAGGTAAAGCTGTTTCATTCGACGCTCCGAAACTTCAAGAGAAATACTCGAACGACCTCGTCAACCATAACGATCCAGTTTACTTACTGTAAAATGCTGATAGTTCAACCATTATATTAGATGAAGGCTTTACCGAACAATGTTGACTGACTTTTTCCGCTTGAAATTTGCGGTCGATGGATGTGAACGATGTTTTCGGCATAAACGCCACCGCCTCACAGCTCGCGAAAGAATTGTTTTATTGGGTGATTGATTTAAAATAATACCTCATGTGTGCACACATTTATACCTACATATCTATATATACATTAGTCCGTACACATATGCAAAGGGGTGTTTACATATGTACGTCGTAGATGCATACCATATGTATGCGTGAGATTGTCAATTTGCCTGGGCTTGTTCTACTACGTTCGCTATAATTTCTTTACAAGAGCCAAAAGAAGAATGGAGTAAGAAATAGCTTTTGAGTGATTACCTATTCTTAGATAGCTTGCGAAGAAAGAGGGAATTTCCTTAAAAATTTAAAAAAAAAAAAAAAAAGAGAAAAAAATCTTATGTTCATCATCGCTTTCGCTGCAACCATAAAAAATTCTCATGTAGAAATGCAATGTAAAATAAAATTTTCTTCCAGTGTACACTTTTAACTTTCTGTAGTTCATTTAACATTGTGTTGTTTTTTTTTTAAAGCTTTTACTTGAAAAAATTTTAATATAAATTTCAAAAAGCTTATGACGTATGTAATACAGCACCGGCATTAAGAGTAAATCACATTGCGCACAAAAGCTTTTTAGTAGCTTTTGCAATAATAAAAATAAAAAAAAAAATTGTTTTAAATGCGAAATGTAAATCCATTTAAAAAAAACTTTAAAATTAAAAAAAAAAAAATTCCAAATATTTCAGCTTCGTCTGTGTCGGCCTTACGCAAGGAAATCATACGCAATAAAATACGAGCAATTGGTAAAATGTCGAGAGTATTTTCGGTATTAAGGTATATAAGAATAATTCTCATCATTTTTGTTCAAAGAATATTGCATTTTTTCATATTTCTTCTATCATAGAGAGGAATCCGAATCGGTTTTGCAATTAAAAGGTCTTACACCTACTGGTTCTTTACCGGCTGGTACTCTAGCAGGTGGCAAGGATTCATTACGTAATGGTAAGTGTTTAATTTTCATTATTAGAACTTATAACCGCAGCTTACTCTATCTTTTCTTTTTTTTTTTTTCTGAATCCCTTCCATTAGCTTTAAAAGGCTTAGGTGCTACGCAGCAAATAACGTCGTTTGCTGAAGCCAAAGGTTTAGATGCTGTCAATGAACGTATGCCGCCAAGACGTCCGCTGCTAATAGGTCACAATAACAATTGTAATGAAAATTTAACGGCTAAAAACAATGGCTCTTCAGCGCCAGGAGTTGTCACTAAATACTCATAGCTTTAATTTAAAAATAACAAGAATAAAAAAAATTGAAACCGTTTAGTAAAATTCCCCTAGAAAATATTTTTGCTTAAACAAAGAAAAAACTCACTGATAATTTAGGTAACTGTAGCGAAAGGTAAGAAATACAGAATAGAAGACAAAATTGAAATCATGCTGGCTGAAGATCGAGACCCTTACTGGTAAAAGAGGAATTTCAAATATTAGCCCTTAACACTGGAACTACCGCCATTTCGCGTGTATTTATTTTTTTGTGGAAACACCCATAACCACAAATACGGAAATCAGAAGCTGAAATTTGAGACAAACATTACTTTCACGATTAAAAATCCACAGTTAGAAAATGCTTGTGGTCTTGGTAACAAGCACAATAAACCCCCGACAATTTTTTCGTATTTTCATCGATATAATCATTTTTCTTAAGATCGAAATGAAGAGAATCGAAATGACGTACTCTGTAGTTTTAATCTTAAGCGATCAATATCGCGTTGTGAGCGGCATGGGACTCTCACTAAACGATCCATGTATACGAGGGCAAAAAATCACTTTTTTAATTCTTATTCTTGTCATATTTAGAAGAAGGGCGCTAAACACTGTGCCAAGTATACTTCCGCATGTTTATTTCGACTTGTTATCTGTGTGATAAACATGGAATATTTCCGAGTTAAGATAATAAATCTGTAGGATTTCTAACTTCGTCTTTCATCCATTTCGTGCGCTCAGTTTCTAACCAAATGCAACGACATTTGATTTAATTCATACTCTTACTTCTTTTCAAGCTTCCATGTAATCTTTCTGGCGCGACCTGCTTTTTAGTCTTGACATCTCTTTAGGCTTAGGAAATATACTTTATTTTTATTTGGCTTTTTAGCATTTAATTATACATTGACAACAGAACGTGCCGTCAATGCCATTAGTATGCCTTAATATATAAAGAAAATTTCGAGACCTTAACTTTTCGCCGATTGCCGGTCTCAGTTCTTCCAAAAATTATTGATTGTTATCTGGACTCACAACAATGGATATACGAATCAACAAATTCGACGGTGGTACATTTAAAACATTTGCAAGGATCAACTTAAAAAAGGAAATTAGGCAAAATTGATTGTAAATAATTGCAACAAATAATGTAATCAATGGAAATTGAAAAAAAAAACTTTTTATTTCGTTTATATGCACATACAGGGATTTTCTTAAAACGAATTCACAAAATCAAAATTGTAAAAATAAATTAAATTAAATAAAAATATAAAAAAATACCATGTAATACGTAAATGTCTCTATGCACGCAGTATTCTTATAATAACACATGTATATAATATATTCCATATTTAAAATCTATATATATATATATATATATATGTAGTGTTTTTTTTATGGTAACTAAATGACTATCTTCTCCACGTGCGATAAACAAATTGAATACAAACAAAAGTTAAGTATGGTAGGTGTCTGCTAAGCTCGCATTTAATTAGCAAAGACATTTACTAACTATCTTAACAGAGATCTGTAAAAGGTCTAACCATAGCTTATTTGAAAAGTCAGCAAGCTATGGTTGAATTTGGGAGCGCAGTCGTGAAAACGTATTAAATGACCCCTCAAATGGAGCAAGCAACCACGCCTTTCGTAAAGTTCTTTTAATAAGTGCCTCAAACTCCCAGTTTGTTAACAGCAGTTGGTCATCGCACAATGATGCATCGTACACCAGACAACTCCACCGACATATATATACCACGCAAATCGTTAAGGGAAAATGCTTTTGAAATAATCTAAAGAAATCTGAATTCAACTTTTCAGAATTACTTTTTAGCAAATTTCGAAAAATTACTCCGATATTAACGGAGAAAAATGAATTTAAATTGGCTTTTAATAGATTCAAATTCGTTTCTTCCTTTAGTTACGTATACGCCACGTATATTTGTTAGACATAGGTTTCTTTGTGCAAAGCACAAAGGTGAGCGGATTGTCAGGTTTAAAGACATAAAGACTGGAATTCTGACAAATTGGAAACATAGGTTTGGCAATCGAAATACAAATCCACCAGCTTAGCGAATTTCAGTTTGGCAACACCATAAACATAGCTATAAAGTTGACCAAATTACTTATCTAAAAACCAATGATAACAAAATGCAATACGAAAATTGAATTGGTTCTCTAATGAACTTAGGTACACCAACAAGACCGGATGTAGCCCACGAAGTAAATGCATAAAGTCAATACAAGTCACATAGTACGCGGAGAACAACAGTGGACAATGACAAAACGAGTCCTTAGATATTTAAAACAAACGCACCACACAAGTCTCGTATTTGTCAAATCCAAAAAACTACTCGACGGGTTCACCGGCGCAGACGGGGCGGACAGTGTAGACGATCGCTAGTCTTACTACAGTGAGGCGACATTTTGTTGAAAATGCAGGAAACAAAAACAAAAATATAGTAACTTTGCCAAGTGCAGAAGAGGCATATATGAGCCTTTTCTGACTCTGCCAAGGAAGCCTTACACTTTGCAAGTTCCTTAAAGGAAATCATTGAAACTGACCGCAATCTTTCACAGCAGGACAAAATAATGCCGTTACAAGACAACATTTTATGAGGAACGCAGTGTAAAGAAGGGAAAATAGATATCCAGTACACTGGCACATAAAAGATGTCTGCGAATTCTCTAACCAAGGAATAACCTACAGCGAAAGACTCTAAGCCCATACACACCTTGGATATCCGCAAACTATTGCAGACAAAATAATAAACATAAACGTTATAGTTGCTAGATTTGAGCAAAGGCACTGACTATGTTAATACACTTGGACTTCCACATCTAGCATGAACTGTGTTTATTCCCTTTGCTTGTTCTGTTAGTTATAAAATAATATTACAGCGCAAGATCCGTCCCTAGTCAGAGACACCAGAATTATTATTGATCATTGCATTGAAAAATCAATTACAAAGACGTGGTACGTCTAGACTAGAGGAAAACACATCAATTATGGTAACTAGCTTGTGTAAGCAGAATGAGTTAGTAGGAAAAGAACATTTGTGTTTAAAAGCAAGCTCAAGTTAACAATGCTATCAAAACAAGTGAACTATAATCCTACTTTTAAGAAAATTAATTGTAAATAAAATCATGATGTAGTGATACGAAACGAAAAGAATTTCGTAACAATATATTGGCGCATAAAATAAAAATTATATCTACTCAGTGCCCTGTCAATCTAAAAAGTTTCCTTTGACGTTTAGCACTTCTCTTGAATTTGTAACTTTTTTGGATATAATTTCTGGCTCAACAAAAGTAAGCTGAGCGAATTGAACAAATTCTCAGATTTCACTTTTGAAATTTTGATTTTTTTTTTTCGAAATCCCTTTGTTTTTATAAATGTCTGTCTTTTACGCATAAAACTATATTAATGCAAATATTTAAAGTCTGTATATAACTTAAACCATCCCCAGTAATCGTAGACACGATCTCTATAGAAAGCAAATACAAGAGAAACATGTGATCTGGGCACCAACCTTCGGTGCAACATGTGCTTAACACCAATGCAGGTGGCTTTCTCTGTATATGTTATATTATTCATATATAATTATATTCATAAACAACGTTATGTGGATTGTTGTTGCGCAAGAAATATTTAATTCGTAAAGCAAAAAATCAAAGAATGGAATGACAATGTTTTTTAACTTAACCATGAAAAACTATATTTGCAACAAACGAAATTACTGCTAGACGACATCTCTGAGCTTTCGGCGAAAATGCGGCATACAACGACAAGAAAGCAAACAACCGACGTATTTGAAAGACAAGTACATCGTTTAACAAATTGTTGGGAATTCATATTATTTTGTATTTCATTGTTAGACATTAAACAATCAATAATTCTTATTATTGAGAACTCTAGGAGGACCAATTTGGCGAACTAATCCACATAACTAATTCGTTAAATATAAAATTTTCTTTAGATATCGATAGAAAAACTTTCAATCTTTACATTGGTTTGACTATTGAATTTTCATATAGATTAGCGCGTAATAGAGTGGAGTTTTCTTTTAAATAAATACGTTTTTTTAAGTAAAGCACACCACGGTGACCGGCTGCTGCCAACATACCGATACTTTGAAGCATTTGTTAAAAGGATTACTGCACGAGAAAAAAATCAAAGTTTACATCATTTTACATCTGTACGGCTTCATGTGGTCTTTAGAAAAATATCTCAATTTCTTTTAATCTAAGCGAACAATGCTTTCAAATCCAACTATAGCCTGATGGGAATTATTTAAGAGAACTGGTTGAGGTTGCTAATAAATGTCTTTAGCAAAATTCGAGTTCAATTTACAATCTTTAAAAAATTTTGAACGATATCAAAGGCTTAGCGTATTATCAATTATAGTTCCAAGTCCTGGAAAAACTTCTCCAATTGAAAATCCGCCGAAGCACAATCCCACCTTTGTATTGCACGGACAGGAAGAATAAAGAAAGTAAGAGGCTATATATCAAACTTACTTAATTTATTCCCCCGTCAGTCCTTTAACAAATCGCAAATATTTTGTTCCGTTGCGAGATTTGGATCGCGGCCTTTTTGTCTTCGGATCATTTGCTAAACTGTACTTTAAAGTCTCAAGAACCAATTTCATGCAAAACGGATCGTTTGTGATAAGAGGCTCATTAATAACGTAATCGATTATGAATTGCATATCGATTGAATCTAAACGAACACAATTCATTAATCTACCTAAGTGAATATTCCGTTTTTCCGGGCTGTACTTTATCCAGTTCATTACAGCTTGAAGTACGCTTTTTTCCGATTTTACACACAAATCTTCGTCTTGTATAAGTTTTTCAATCTGTAAAAATGTCAAAGAAAAATGGTTTAGTCTTAATGATTGAATCAATGTATCAATACCAAAAATTGAAATTGATTTCCTCGGATTTACTTACTTCGTCTAAGGATAATGAAAGAAAATCTTGACTACTCGTCAATTTCTCAAATCTTCTTAGAATATAATTGTAAGAGTAGTTATACAATTCTTTACATGAATGCGTTTCTAAAAAATCAAAAAATATATGGAAATTTTTTTATATTATATCCAAAAATTTCACAAGTTTAGTTTAATTTAAACCTACCAGCAAGTCTCCGTATACTAAAACAGTTTGTGTGGTTAAAATGCTGTTTGAGAAATCGACAACATTTATCCTTAATCCAATCCATTTGAAATCTCTCCGACATTGCGAGAAGTGATTGCACATTGTCTTTGGAAATTCTAATCATCCCACTACGCATGTAACAGGTGAGTTCTTTTAGCGTACATATGTCAATTTTTCTCAATTTAATTAATTCTTCTAACTCGCCTTTTATGTCAGCTAAATGATTAAGAACAACAAAAAAAAAAAAAAAAATGAGAACATTACTGTTTCGTTGTTTAACGGTTCTCTAAGGTCACTTACAGTTACGAATGCTTGCAAAATAAGGTGAAACAACCTTTAGCAACGTCCGGCATATATGTACACTTTCGCCCTCTGCGTTCAGTATAAAACAATTATGCTGCTGATAGGGATGAATTTGGCCCAGCGATGTTTCAAGCAAGTCGCAATAAGTCGAATTTCTGAACACTTCAACAGCGGGCATCGTTCTATTTCCATTGTTGCTGAGTTCACTGTCAAAGTTACCGAGTCTACGTAAACAGTACAACGTAAAAGTATTGGAAATGTCATAAAAAAAGTCAATTAATGTTATAAACGGTTACGATTAAGAATTAATAAACTAAACACTTCACTAACAATAATTTTTAACTTTTAAATTTTTCCCTAAAAAAGTGAAAGTAAAGCTGATCATCACATCGTCTTAACTTTCTAACTGAAAACAGATCTAAGAGATCTTAGGTAGTCACTCATATTCCAGGCAAGCATCAACCAAAATGCTTTAAGATCAAATAAGCTAAAGAAATTGACTCAACACCTAATGCTGACCACGAAGGTCAGAATCCAATGAAGTGTGAACAATACAACACAACAATTTCAAGTGAAACACTAAAAACACTTTACGTAAAGCGTTATAAATTTCCCTTCCAGGCAAAGCAATAGCACGCTAGTATTAATTGCTTACCTATAGCGACCTTCGTAAGTTGCCGTTGAAACTGCACCTTTCGCGTTTTGAAGCAAAACACAACAAAAGAAAAGAAAAGATAATGTAAACGGACCATTTCTACTGCGTTTTAGCGAAATAATAATTTGAACGAAAGGGCGTAAATAAAATTTCCCCGAGATTGTATAGATTGAAGAGGTTATAATGAATTTTCTTTCTTTTGTTTGAATTGAATTTTCGATAGATTTTTTTTTGGTGATGTTGTCATCTAATTTTACTCTCTTGAATATATATTTAAACGGAAGGACTAACATGACTAATCCATCTTCAAAGTTTACTTTACTTCTTCATCAATAATTTTCTTCAGATTAGAACAATGAACAATTTCCTACAAATGCTCTAAAGTTATCACCAAAGAAAAAAAAAAAATTAATAAATAAAAATTATTATAAAAAATTTTAAATAAAGGTAAGTGAATGGAACCTAAAAAAATTTGCAAAAATATTGATCTAAACATAGATAAAGTATAAACCCGATTGTTTTAATTATTAAAAAATAAATTATTAACGAAAATTTCCTACGGTTATGAATAAATGCAAAAATGTAACTGACTTGACGAAAGCGATAATCTTTGTGAGGATAAAAGACTTAAACAAAGCAAAGGATTATGTTTAGGCTAAATAGAAATCAATATTTATCACTTACATATTCGACATTTTGTTAATTTCTAATCGCCTTTGAATATTTTCTCGTACGCTTCGTTTCACTATAAATGAATTGATCGTTCTTTGAATTTATTTTAAAACTAAATAGCTTTGCAGAAAAATTTTTATTTTTCGTTGTATAGAGAAAATGTCACGTCTTCGTTCGATGAATTTAAATTCAATACTAACTACGGAGGTGGAGTGAGCCCTTCCATATATATAGTAAACAGAAAATTCTAGCAAGGATGTATTTTCCCAAACTACAAAATTTGCCTGAAACTAAGTAATTCGCGTTAAAATTAATCCGAAGAAAGAAAAAGATTAGTGGTATTTCCCAGAAAACGCACACACACCAAGTAAGCGTTCGAAAATTAAATATAAGTTGAAAAATTGGCTGAAAAAAATTACCTGCCGCGGTAAATGAACAAATGCTTTATTATTATATATGCCTGTTTTAGGTTATATTAAAAATAAATTTTTCTATTATTTGGGTTTTTCAGTTTTTATACGCTATGTCTGCACCTTTGTAACACAATAGAATATAGAAGTATATGCGCATTTTTGTAACACCTAGAACCATTTATGATAGAATCATTTTTTATTGTATCTGCGGAAATCATTTTTCGAATCGATTTCAGCCCGCTTGTCACTCGGATGTCTGTCCATGTCTCTGAATCTCCCGGCTGCAGCTAATGTTCGAATTTATTCAGTGAAAGAATAAGCGGACGGATACGATTTATGCTTGGTTTACCTTGCGCCCTTTCAAGCAATATTTAAAAATTTATTTACCTAAAGTACTACTTTTATCCTCATTACACAAGAAATGTTTAGCTAAAAGGCTAACGCAGTAATGCAGAACTGTAATAAAACAATACAGTTATGGATATTCATTGATAAATTTTAATTGACACCCAGGATCCTCTATTGTATGCTTAACAAACTGTGGTAAATACAACTTTTCTGCTTTGCGTACCAATCCGCAAATGATTGTTTAAACGAGAATTTACGCTGAATTTAATTTGTATTTCTTTCATTTATGTTGTCTTCAGGATAAGAGAAAAAGGACAAAAAGGACATAAATGGTATAAAACATTCTTCGACATCCTAAGTCGAAATATAAAACTATGTTCGCCCTACATCGCATTTTTTAAATATCTAGGCAATCTTGTATATATATATATAACCCGTATTATGGCCAAGATGTTTGGTCAAAAAAAAATGTTTGAAAACAAACTCAAAGTTGATAGACATTTGCATCGAAATTTCAAGCGACTGCTCTTATAAAAGTTACAGAATAGAACTTTTTATTTATGAAGAGAATATTCTTGGGTCAATTCTAACATTTTGAAAATTGATTACATAATTTGTCAACTAAAAAGAGATTCGTCAGATTTCCATATTGGCCTTTAAGGACATCAGAATTTTATAGACAAGCGAATTGCAACTCGACACAAACTCTTCTCTTCTCATCAAATGCAACAAAGCTTTGCAGTATAGTTTAACGCATAGCTCAACTGGTTACAACTAAAACAAAGAATTGAACATACCTTCTTCCGTTACTTACAATAACTTAGTGAAATTATTTTTAAGTGAATATACTTTTATTGTAAAATATTTACTTAGAGTGGCATTCCTTAGCGAATCGTGCCTTTTTGCACTTTTTTATGAGAAAAAATCATTACGTTTTCCCAGATATAGCACAATGTTGGCAAATACAATCCCTAGTTAAAATATTTGAAATTTCATCTTTTTTCTTTACTTTAACTCTTTTATGTAAATTTCATTTTTTTTAATGCGTACACACTACCAAATTAAAGCAAACGTTATGGATAATAATTGCTTTTGTAATACTTAGCGGTCTCCTTGCATGCTTATTATTATTTTTGTTAATACCGTTACAGTATAAATAATAAAAAGGAAATAATAACATTATGATCGGGCAAGGCTGACTATTAGATAACCTACACCATTTCCTATATACAGTTATTCACTCATTTTGACAAAAGGATCCTGTTCATCATCTATGTTTGCTATAAAATACTAAAAATTAGATTTTATTTGCATTTAAGACGGGCTTTGCTTAGAAACGATAATATAGAAAGAACTTTAAAAATTGCATTAAGCGATCAGTTCAGAAACGTACACTCACAATTAAGGAGGTGGGGAAATTTATGACTCACGGAAAATTTGAAAAAACAAGTTCTTGTTTAGCATAAACTTTGAAATACAAGCATCCCTTGCTTAACACGGTTTCAATGCCACAAAACGGTACATGCTTCCTTGATCATTGTTATATCTAAGCTTAGATTACATTATATTATTCTGTATGATATCTTAGTTTCAATAAATGAATAAAAAACTTTCGTATAACACGGTTTCAATACAACACGCTATGAATTAACCGCGCTAAGCGAGCGAAGCCTGTAAATGAATCTAATTCACTTTATCGTAACACTTCGATTTGTCCGCTTCTGTTATTATTTTCTTATCAATATAAATTCAATGTATTTATCTATATTTGTTACTAAAACAAAATTAAAAAATTGTTAACCCTTTGCTTTCATATTAATAATTAGTCTTAAAAGTAGATATCTCAACATATTATGTTTTGCTAGTTATTTAGATTTGCGATAAGATGGTTGGACTTTGAAATTTTTAATTTTTCATGTACATGTTTCTTGTCTTTCAATTGAATGGGAAAGACTATAAAACAATCATTAAGCACCTTCTTCACTGGAATATTATGCAAAGCATTAGAAAGTTGTTTTACAAATTTTGATTGGTTTAATTGATATATGCCATAAATGTCATTATATATATATTTTTTAAAAGAAATACTTGTTAGTAATCTTAGCTATTGAGCTAATTTCAAAAAGTGATTCTTTACTTCAAAAGCTTAATCGTAGGTAAATCGAATTGAAATCAAAGTATTCTTCAGGAAACGGATATGAAAACACGGGTTTTCTACGTTTGCCCTTTTTTATGCGCTCCTTATACGCGCAAGCTTCTCTTGCGAGGTATATTCAAACTATTAAACGGAAGTCCTAAGTCCTAAGATGTTTTCCTTTCTTTTGTTGCTTCTAACATATCTTCATGTTACCATGTTTTACATAGACGAGTAATTAGATAACATCGGGTTATTATGACAACTTTCTTAACTTGCACTCCTTTATCAAATATAGTTCGATGTCCTGTTGCTTAAACTGTCATCTGTCAATGTTATTTAAAATTATAAAATGTCTTTTTCGAACACTAAATATACCACATACCGAAGAATATTCAGGTAATACAGGTCAGAATTTCTCATATTTTACCTTTTTAGAAAATTTCCCGTATCCACGCACGAATTTGTCGTCATATTCCGTCTTTTCAGAACTCCGTTTTGTTTGCAAATTATTTAACAAATTAATGATAGGTAAAAAATTAATAAAAAAGAAGCGTAAAAGTTTCAGCTTCTCTAAGCATATTCTATTCTATTGAGACTCAAAATATTTTGCAAGCAAAATCCTTCATTACATGGCTCAAAAAATTGATTTTTTGATCGAAATCATTCCTTACAACAATCGTCACCTAAAACCTTTAACCAGTTAACTGAATATAACGAATGTATATGTCATGAGAAAATTAAAAACTTTTATATTATGACGAACATATACGCCATTAGCAGTCCATCCGTCCTTTTCGGACTTCCTCATAAAGTTTTTGAATTATTAATGCGTGTTTGCCGTAATAACGTATTCTAGTATGTGCGTTTGTTATTTTCTCAAGTTATTACATTACAACCTAAGGTCGTATTACACATACTCTGTGTATTGCGAGTATACTCGGCATTGCTAAATGTTTTTGACGCAATTTAAATGCACATTTTCCAAATACTGGTTAACGGGTGGTTATCAGTTAACTGATTAATCGTGTTTTTCTCGAAGCTGTGCTTTTCAGGCTGGTCCGCTTAATCGCTTAATTCACATCAAATCGTAATTAATTCACATCACTATACTTCAAGTGTTTCATTAGATTTTTATTAAATCTATTCAAAGATGGCGCCTTTGGGAAAATGGGACTACAAGAAAAGTATTCGATTTTCTTGGAGAGGCAAAAAGGGAATTTTCTTAGGAATAAGTATTTTTTTCTTTATAAAATTTTGCCAACTTGCCACTAAACTGCCATTAGGACGCTAAAGTTATAATCAGAATGAATATTAAACATTTACGTAGATTATGTTAACACGAAAAACATATAAGGAAAACCTAAAACTTTGACCATTCTTTACAAATTTATTGAATGCATTATGAATGCCTACATAATGCCTACAACTATAATAACTACAATTAACACCCCTAAGCATCTGTAACTGTTATCTTTTCATATATTCAAAATCATGCAGTAAATTATTAATTGAGAAATTCGCCTCTAGTTGCATTAAACTTATTCATGACATGGATTATAAGAATCAAAAAAAAAAAAAAAAATACACGCACTTTAAAGCATTTCTTCTAAACTGTACAGAAGAACACCTGCGCACACTTACGCATTTACTTGAATAAAGAAAGAAAAAAAAAAAAAAGAAAAACAATTGTTTAGATATGCGTTACAAAGTCAAATCTTTTATTATAAGCAACAAATAAAAGAAACTCTATAGTTGTTTACACTCGTGCCTGATAGCCTGATAATTGCCATTTAAAAAAATGAATTTTTAACGTTCAATTAACCGTTTATTATATGTATGTATTATATAATATCTTTATACATATAGATATATATATATATATATATATATATATATGGACATATGAATATACAATGTTGTGTATTTTCGTAAATGCATTTAGTTAACATTTATTTATAATAGTCATCGTCGAGACAAAACCTGCACTGTTGTAAGGCGGCATAAAAATAATTGCACTCACACTTATGATATGTCTACGCAACAAAACAATAAAATTTTATGAGATTAATTTATAATATTACCAACGTATTTCTATCTATCATGCATCACGATTTTTGTCGTTTCAGTTAAGAAAAATGCGAGAAAGCAGGTAAACATTTACGTTCCGCTAAAGATGGATCAGATCTTTCGTTACTAAGTTATGAGTAAGAAATATTCTTATTGTCTAAGAGAAACTAACCGGAAGAGCAGCTGTCCGATAACGTCTCGAAAATAGACATAAAACGTGACTTATTTCAAGTAAGTAGGGTTGCATTTATGACAACTTTCACGTTTCTGTCTTAATCTAAGTAATTGGCAAAAATGATGTAAGTCCGCGAGAGGGATTTTTTCTTTCTTTTTGTTATACATTGGTGTGTCCATATTGCTATGCCAATGCGTTTAATAATTGCTGCATGTTGCAAACGATATGATAAATGCCGTGTACTCATATAGCGTCAACCGGAGATAAAAAGAAAAAAAAAGAAAAGCTTTTATTATATGAAACGTGAACGTGCTAAATTATTAGTGGTTTTACAAGTGTATAAATAATCTTTTTAGTTTTTATGCTTTATATACAAAATTATCAGATATATGCCAGCACGTGCCGATCACGCTTGAATAAATTGTTGTCAAGTTTACAATTAATCAATATATGTATATGTGTGTGCGTAATTATAGTAATGTTTAATAAACTTTTTTATAGCATTGAAATCAAACGAAAATATGATGAGGACAAGAGGAGTAGGAGTGAGTGAGAGAGTGAGTGAGCGAGTGAGTGAGTGAGCGAGTGAGATGAGACACGTCTTTGTAAATCACCGTTTTGTAAAATACTATTTTATTAATAAACGTGAATGTATGTAAATAATTAAAATTCTCAAGTCATATATGTATAACATAAATTCATTTTTTCGCTGAAATTAATTACAAATGATTGCTTTATTATTTGTGTGTCGTAAACAAATAAACAGGTATTTTTTTTTTTTAAACTACTTTGTAATAAATTAAAAGTGTTTTTCAAATTGAGTTGAGCTTTTAATATTTTTATACCAATTACCAAAGACCAAGGCATATATTCTGTTTGTCACAACGTTTGCAACCGCAAAAAGGGACTTTCCAAGAGTCCATAAAGTACATACATGTTCTCGATCAGCATCAAATTCTCAATATATTTAGGTAAGCCCGTCGGTCCGTCTGTTGTAAACATTCTTCTCTGGCCGCAGTAATGGAGCTATCAACTTCAAGTTTGGCAGTAATATTGGGGCTTCTTACACGTAACTTAGTATTGAAACTGGGCCCAATCGGTCAAAGGATACGCCTACAGTATTGCGTAAAGTGAGGACACCTCTTTTTTGCAAAGAGAAGAATAAAAAAGAACAAGAAACAAGCTTCGAAAAACCCTATTAAGTATACAAATTTTTGGCCTAGTGTCAAGGGACCTAAAGATGTCCATCCGTCAATCTGTTCCTCTGGGCAACCGTGACAAACATTCTTCCGTTAGCAAAAATGTGACTATCTCCTACACACTTGCAAGAGATTTTGAAAAGGACCCAAAGAACCCGTTCATGCACCTATGTGCACGAACACCTTTGCTTTCCGTGTATTTTGCTTGTTACTCTTAGGGTACAACACGCACACCTAATAAGTTTCCACTTATAATCTGAAAATATAAAAAATCAGCCGCGCCCATCGTTTATTGTAGAGTAAAGAGATTTAGTTCTTTTCACTTCTTGCTTTAGGATCACGTTGATGGGTGTAAAAGATTCGGATAATTTTGTTATTTGTTTCTATTATTTACATTTTCTTTTGATAACTAATAGTAATTCCTTTAGTTTGTTTAGTTTATAGGAATATAATGATATATAGAGGCAATAAACTTGAATAAAACGAGATTTTCCGTACTCTGGCGTTATTACCGGTCATCAGTCTTAAGCGATTATGACTTTGTTTTCTTATTATGACTTTTGCAATCTTGTATAGAATTTGATTTTGCAAAGTAAGAGTCACAATAAAACTCTTTACTATCAATAAAGTTATGACCTCTCTGTAATCTCGCTCAGGATACGACTGTTAGTCTCTACTGCTTACATAAATGCGAAATTTCATGTCAGAATTTCATACATCTAAAGTATGACTACATGTTTGTTTGGATATTTGCAATGATTGCTTCCTAATAATAAATTTAGCTTTAATTGATCTCTCGAAAATAGTTTAGATTTATGCTCACAATTACTAGAATTTCTAAAGAGATATTTAAGAGTTATTTATTAACTTGAGAGTTAACAAAAATAAAAAAAAATTATAATCAGCTTAGAATGAATTTTACCTATTTAGCTTCTCAGCTTTGGTAAATTTTTATGTCGATATTTAACCAAAGGCCATATGAGGTTTAACGTTTACATTATAGGAGACGGTTTAGCTTTTTAATTAGTACAACAATATATGGAGTATCGGGGAGACACCCGAGTGTCAATGGACGATATATATCTTAATATAACAAACTTGGAATTTTATAAATGTACTTTATTGAACTGGATTTTTATATAGTTGCAGGCTCCAGCACAAAAAGGCAAATTGATTGAGCACAACTATTCGGGAAAACTATCATTTAGCCAAACTTTTTTCCACTTGTGATATTGTACAAGACATGCACAGAACGCTAACGTCTCAAATTTCGCCTTTCTATAAGAGATTTTCCGATTTTGAAAATAATGATGAGAGGCAGAGTTACGCACAAGCCATAAGGATAGAAGAGAATATCTTCTGTAGTCACGAAAGCATTACAAAGGGAATGATGGAACTATTGTGCATATTGTTTACGTGTCAGTGCTATTAGTTGTATGTATTAAATAAATCTCGGGATCATTTTTAGCCACATTACCGGTTTATGAAAAAATGTGTCGATGACTAGACATTTATTTACCATCGTTAAGCACTGCTTTAGCGAAGAACTTGCGATTTCCGCGATCAAAAGTATTTATGTCCGATCTACCCAGGAAAAGACGTACCTGCAGGAATGTAAGGTTTGTTCAACCATTAGTTGAAACAGGTGTTCATGAAAGGAAAGATGGAAAGCCTTTCTAATATAGTGGGCAACGTAGGACACTCCAGCTTACTTCTTGGTTATCACGCGCTGAATGTATTCACAACACGAAGCATAATCACATTGAACATTTGCCTTCTTCTCGCATATTGTGGCAGCTTTCTTCTTTCTTCCAGAGCCTACAAAAACAAAATTTATCCACAAATGAATACCACATGCCTTTTTCGGCTTTATCTTTAGTAGATCGCAGTTTTTTGTAATTTAGATCGTATCCGCTGCAAAGCTTCTCTGCTCTTTAGATTTCAGCAAAATGTTTTTCACCGCTGCATGGAGCCGGAGAATAGCACTATCCCTCTAAGATTTCATGCAATATCCAACGTGACACAGTGTTAGTAAATGCCTCAATTTAAGAATGATACAAAAGTTATTGCTTTCTTTCTCTTAAACATAAGCTCGTTTATATTTTTTATGAGCTTATCTTAATCATTCAATTAGTGGAGTTAGAACTTTTTAAAGAGGAGATGAATATATAACAAACGTAATTTCTGAATATTTATGTAAGAAATAATTTAAGGGCAAAGGAAAGCCTGAACTGAAATTTTCAATCGTTTTAAATGTAAATCTTTTCAAAGTCACAAAAATATGTATAGATAAGCGACTGAAATCAAATGCTTATATATTATTTATTTAAGCAGTTCAAGTTTAAAACTTGGCTAATTTCACTGTTAACAATGCCTCAATGACCGCAGAAACCTTGAAAATTTTTTCAATTATATTTGCTTAAAACTCTATTAATTTAATTTTTTTTTTTTTTTTTTTTTTTTATATTAACAAAGCAGTCAGTGTCTTAATGTTAAAATGAAAGTATTAACGAAGAATGTTAATTACATTATAGCAGACAATGTAAAAAACTAAGTGATCGATTGAACTCCATATGAAAATGAAAAATAAAAGATATATTTCATTAAATTAACGCATTTTAGCGAGCAGTGTTCTTTAGTTTTTACACCTGAGGTAATAACTGATCGTGTATGTGAAAAAAATTGGCTTTCAAAAGATGAATCTGAAGACTTGAAGAGACTGCATTTGCCCAAAATTGTCTAGCTCCAAGTCTAGAACATCTCCCGTTATTTATATGAACATATTTCTTCAGGGGTTGTCAATTTAAGGGCTTTCCCTCAGGAATGCCATAAAACTAAATGAGTAAAACGGTATATAAAAAGTTGTAAATGTAAAGCGAAAGTGACCAATAAAGTTTTTCTCATCTGTTTTTGCACCGATTTGAAATATTAGCACGAAACTGGTCATTGCAGTGGAATGACCAGAGCTTTATTGTTCACATATTTTTGAAATATCAATAACGCTTTCTATTACTAATCGCAATGACATTCGTACCTCACGTACTCTATAAAATGAGAAAAATTATATTCGGTTGTGGTCGAATCTTTTATACCCATCACCGTGATATAAAAAAAAGCCTAAAAATGGAGGAAAACTAAATTTCCTTTATCTCCAATATTGAGCGGGCGCGATTGTTGTTTTCTATTTTCAGCGTGATTTTATTGATTTTTCTGTTTCAAAAAGCAAAAAAAAACGCGAAAACGAAAAATGCTCACAGTCTTTTGCTGTATGGTAACTTGTAGGCGTATCCTTTGACCGGTTGGAGTGATTTTTAAATTCTTTTGCAAATTTCTAACGAACATTTTTATTTTTTTGAGTTGAGTAGAAGGACATATGGATAGACGAAAAGACGAAAATACTTAGATGCATTCCTAATTTGAAACGGGTCAAGAATTTATATATTTTAGGGGTTTTTCGAAGTTTACTTCCGTGCGTTACAATAATATTGTGAGGAGATGGTCAATTTTTCCCATTTTGCTGTAGATTTCTCTAAAGCATCGCCCATAGAACATATGTTCAAATTTTTGTAGATTTATCTACTTTATGGTCTATGACTAATAAGCAAAAAAACAATTTTTGACTGCTTTTGAAAAACAGAGGTGTTTTCACTTTACATGGTACTGTAGCCGCGTCATTTGATCGATTTGACTCACTTTCGATGCCAATCCGCCTGAAAGAACTTCTAATGTTTCTGCCAAATTTGAAAACGATTCGTCATCCTTACGAACAGGAGAATGTTTACAACAGGCATTGCACCGACGGACAGACGAGCAACCGGACTTGCTTGCAAACGGACATACTTAAGTCGATTCACAATTTGATACCGATCAAGTATCAATATCAGACCTTGTTGCGTCTGTGAACCTTCCTCCTAGGCGTTGCAAACGTTTCGACGAAATGAATATACTCTGCCTCATGCTTGCGTGATGAGTATAAAAAAAAATGGAAATTTAAAATTTTTTATTTAATATTTCCAACCAAATGAAGTCTATCCTGTTCCGCGTTCCATAGAACTAAATATAAAAGGTTCGAGGGTTTCTTTCGAATTGGAATCAGAGCAAAGGATCATAACGAACTTAAATTTCTAAAGAAAAAAATTAGTAGTAAAGAATACGCCTTCACAAGAATATATGATAAAGCATTCTTGCTATACGGAATTTGTTTATTATATCAGAGCTGTTATGAAGCATTTCTCATATTCTATGCGTACTATCTTGCGATATTTGCTTTTATATAATACAATAAATTTTATAACTGTACTATTAATTCACATCAATCAAGTTCAAAAATAATTTTTATAATACTTAAGGAAAATTAATTTAAATAAAGCAATTAAAGCGTTTAAATAAATATTCAAAGTTAAAAAAGTATATAATTAGAAAAAATTAAACAAAATATTCTTTGTATTTAAGGAATAATATCACAATCCGGTGTTGTGTTTATTAAAAATTGTGGAAATTTTCTTAATTCTTTATAAAATTAATGAAAAAGCTACCAATATTCGATTTGTTAAATGTGAAAAGTAAAAATCGTTTCGTCCTTTTTATATTATTTCACTAATATATAGAAAAGTTGTTATGCAATGAAAAATAGAAAAAAAAAAACATCACAAAGAAATATTCATTCCTCTACAAATAAAGTCGACTGTTATACGAAATGAAATATCTATGCAGATTTTATCAATATATTGAAAGTGATTTACAACAACACTTGTAGCAAAGCACGATTTACAGTCTATTGCACCAGGACCCGAAGCCATGCCTCTTGGTTAGATGTCGGACGCCAACTAATTAACTGTAAACAACTAAGTAATACAATTAGGAAAATCTACAATAGAAAATCGTAAGACAACATACATACGTTCGAAGGCCTTACTTAAAGAATTTTAATTGAATTCAAAAACCCACAAACGTGAATATAAGTAACAGGCAATGTATTAACAATTCGTTACCATTAGAGCTATCAACCTTATGTCTAGAGATATATCTAGCAAAAGGGATTAATTTAGTTCCCTTTCTCAGTGCAATTGCCGCAATCGCAAAAATGGATATACGAATCTGAAATTCGACTCAAACATTTCTTAATTGGTCAGGATGCCATGGTTAAATCTGCTCATTAGCACGCGCGTAATCATTACGAAATTGAAATAATATCAGAGAAAAGATTAATTTTCTTTTATATTCATCTATAGCTTTCCATGCCGTGAAACTATTATCCAAACACGTATCAGGACCAGCTGGGTGTTCATTCGATTCAAGAATGAGCTCTGTCTTAATTTTTGCGATTGCGGCATGTCCACAAAGAAAGGGCGATCATATTGATTCCCTTTGATAAACATAAGTATATATCATCGACATCTCGGGGTAAGCAAAAAAAAATGACGGCAGCTATTGTTTAAAGATTTTTTTTTTTTTTTTTTTTTTTGTTATATAAATATAATTGTTTAAAAGTTTTTGGAAGAAGAAAACTATTCACTCGGTCGTTCTAGTGTTATCGCAATAAGTGTAGATAGGTTTGCAGTAATTTTTGGACCTGTTTTGACTAAAATATGACCTAATCTTGCGTAGAAAACTTCCAAACTATGTGCGATGCCTACTGACTCTTTGAAAGCCTTTAATTTCATACTAATCTCATCCTTTTACATTTAATCGCAAATCAATTTTGTTTACTTCACTTGCCAGGCTTCCGCAAACTATTTTTCAAAACTATTTTGAGCCTCCATAATGCATTTATATCTTTGTTTTTTTTTTTTTTTTTTTTTGTTTTGTCTTCAAATAGTTAATATTGTGCCTTTTCTATGTTCTCTTTTCTAGTTTTCTTCTCGCGTTTTCAAATTTCTATTATGTCAGTAGAAATTAAGAGAATTCATTCCTCTTAAGCTTACTGCTTGCATCCCTCTAACCAACTACCCACCGTTTTATTCTTAAAACTAATTTCTCTTTTCCCTTTTATATTATACTTCGAAAGAGGTGATATAAATTTTTTTATCGAGTTATGATCGATTGATGATATTAAAAAGGTTACGGAAACTAAGCTGCACAAGATTTTACGTCTCTCTATAACAAAACTACATAGATATGTGCGTATTGTCCATTATAGGTATCATTATCCATACAAATACATTTTATAGTATGTTTACAATTTGAACGTATATAGTGTCACAGTAACGCGTCAGGCGGTGAACGTCTATGTATGTACAATATAACAGCGCTGAAAAAATCAAGATGATTGTAGTCGCAACAAGTCTATCAAACTTATCACATGCGGAAAAAAGTGAACTATTAACAAGAAAAAAAAAAATAAAAAAATAAAAAAAAATAAAGAATACTAGAGACTTACTTGTAATTAAATGTTTAATTTATTATTAATTTTTAAATGCTTTCCGCGTATTATTAAAAAATAATCAAAAAAACAAAAAAATAAAAAAAAAGTTATAACGAAAATGTTTTATTTAATATATTTCTGCGTTGTGTCAACAATATTGCATTGTGCTAAGGCAGCGACTACCTCATTTCCACCGCCGATTATACGGACATTGGATACTACTAGTCAGGTGGGTCCTGAGTTTAAAACTTTGGATCCCACCGCCCCCGTCGACGAAGCTACTCCTAAAGCTATTGCTAAAGCCAATGAAAAAAAAAAAAATTTTTATTTATTAAAAAAAAAAAAAAAAAAAAAAAAAAAAAAACACTTTTACAGAAAATTGAAAATTTTACCCTAGCTTAGCAAAAGCTATTAACTTAAATCTATCTTTCTATTGTATCCGCTAGACATGTGTACGTTCATTTGTTAAATTACTATCATTGACATAGTAAAAGATTAAGTTTATTATGTTGTATTGCATTGTATTGCATTGTGTTGTCGCTGGAATCACGCGCGTGATTAATCAAAATATTCGAAGCGTATTTTTCTAAACCAAAATCAAGAAATAATTCAAATAAACTTTAATATGGAATAAATAAAAAAAAAAAAAAATGTAATTGAAATTTTCATTAAAATTGTTTAGTGCGAGAGCAAACCAACTAAGGTGATTTGTTATATTCAGTTTTGATTTGATTTTGGTTAAATCGAACTTTAAAATAGAAAAGCGTAGGTAGGTAAATGTGGATCAATCTACGCCTCAGTATTCATAAAACTTGAGGAATATATTGATTAATTTTATTGACAACAATATTTCTTTAACTATGGCGAAGAGATTCGCCTTCAAAATTGATGGCCATCAAATGATGAATTGTTTGTAAAAGGATAACATAAGTGAATGTGAATTTAAAACATATTTGGCAAGTAATTCGAACTTATAGGACTACGATTGCTCTAAATGAAATGCGAACGAAAAGACGGAGGGGCAGAAGGATGGTTGGATATGACCAAAACTGAGTAGTATGCTTACGCTTACAGAGCACGTTACCTTGGCAGTACTTTCACATACTTTTTATAGAAAAGTTTTCTTCTACTGTCAAGAATTGCCTTTTAAAAGGTCAACTGAGCAGTTCTGTACCCACCGTTAAACCATCATTTTGTTCAGAGACTCGACATACATACATGTTTTCTTATCATAAAGGCGGCGAGTGTTTGAAAATTCGATCACAATCGAATACAATTTTCTTATTCTTTACTTTTAAGTTAAGTTTTTTCTTTTTTTCATATTTTTAGAGAAATTGAATTCTATTTCAATAATTTCTTACGTAAAATAAATATGTAAGCAAACAAATGATCTTTTTTTACCATTCTAAGTTACAAGGCATCTCATTAAAACACCTCCTGAATACACAAAATATTTAATAATATTTTATTACATAAAAATATTCATTGCTTTAAATAAAAACAGCAAAAACTGTTAATTATTGATTGTTAATTTTATAATGGCGTTTCGATTCAATTTTGGGCAATGATACTCATCCATCCTAAGGTTATCGGCAAATTGTCCATATTATTTTTAGAAGAGAATCGATCGGATATCTTCAACTTACATTCGCATAAAAGTTTAGTTCAACTATTGATTCATTCTCGTTGTGAAAATTTTTCACCTTTTCAGATATTATCAAAATAATGCCGGACATGTTCAAACATCTATCGAACTGATATGCTTATACGATTTTGCGGCACTTGAACAAACAAACAAACAAACGAGAAAATGGGCTAGAATGGATAGACAGTCGGATAAGCGGAAGAATAGCCAGGCGACAAAATGATATTTTGGGAAAGCGTTTCCCTTTCTCCATTTTTCATAATAGAACAAGACTAAGCAACTTATGATATATCACCGCAGTAAACATAATCGAAGAATTAAAATCGAAAATTATTCCGTCATGCATCTCATTGGCCAGGTTTAGCCGACGCAGATCATTGTTTTTTTCTATAGATTACAAAAAATGAAATGTTGCTGCCCGCGAATGTCGCACTAAAAAATAGTCCAAAAAAAATGTCCCAAAATAAGCATATCTTTCGAAATTTTCTTCTATACTTCTGTCAGATCAAGTACTTCCGAAAGTGGTTACAGTTATCAAGTGATTTTCAGGTTCATCGTCTGAAACATCGTCCGATTTCGGTCGCACCATAATCGCAATCTTCAAGCGAATCAAAGAAAAAGTCCTAGAGGTGCCTAATTAACGTTGATGGGTTATGATCAAACTTATAAGTTGTTTTTTGCGTTAAATTAACTTTCATTGAATAAAATATTCGAAATTATCGCATGATACAAAGCTTAAATTTCAAATATCAATCGAGTTTGAGAGAGTATTTTATATAATAGACAATTGCCGAAGGAAGCAGATAAAGTATAGTGTTTTAATTGTTCAAACTAGATAAGGCCCTCCTTCTCTCCTCTTTTTTTTTTTTTTTTTTTTTTTGTTTTATTATCAATTTCTTCCCATTTTATTTGGAAACTGATCGTCTTATGCTGTTGAAAATCACTTGAAATTATTGGCGCCTCTTTTATACTATAGTTATTAGCATTAAAAATTTATATCGCAACAAGAAAAAACATAACAATTTTTTTGTAAATTTATCTTATCATAAATGTTTTTAGAATTCCATTACTACTGCGTTACTACCATGTTTGTTCACAGTAGAAACAATTCAATTACTTACAACATTATTAATATTATTAATATGCAAGAACAAGCTCTTCAGTCAGCTTCGAAATAATTTCTTGACAAATTTTCTGCATATGTTCTTTGTAATTGCGGAAATTAAAACCAACCTGATAAGTTCTGTTTAGGAATCCAGCTGCTTAGCTTATTGTGACTGCAATTATAATTCTTGCGTTTACTTTTTCATTCGGACAAACTAGTTACAAAATGAAATAAATCTACGATCCATCCACAGAATTTATAGTAGTTTATAGCGCCATAATAATCCTTCTCCGAAGGAGAATGAGAAGCAACACGTTTAAAACCTATGTTACCTAAGAAATGTTGAAAACATCTCACTGACTTCTCACTTATGTTTAACATTAACTGATGATTGATATTAATAATCCCGATCTAGTTGTCAGACTTACTTGTTGAAAAATCATGATGAGAATCTTAACCGGCGCTAATGAAAGAGTTAGTAAAAGGAATGTGATGGCTGAAACGACTCTTTTTCTAACTCAAGATAAATGTTTCTACTTTTATCAAATGGATTGATGGGCGTCTGATTGATTTACCTTTTGTACCGACAAACCTCTTATGGCATTTTCATTACAATGAATTATTGAAAATGCATATTTGTTCACATTAATGAAAAAAAAGCGCGATTAGTCAGCGAATTTGTTTGTTCGTGATAGTCAAATATAGATGTCATGAGGTATAATAATAAAATCCTGCCCTGTTACGCAAAATAACATGGGGCGGCAAGGAATGAGGCAATGGAATTTTTTCTTTTTGCTAAACTAATTTTATTGTGTTTGTGTGTGCTGCTTCTTAGGAAATCATTAATAAATTCAAGTCTGAGAACGAAGGGCAGGTATTGTCCATCTAACGAATGCTGTTCTAAGTTCTTTCAGCTTTATATGCCACGTGATTGATTGCTTCATATAATAAATAAAGTAAAGTTTCTTTACATGTGTACATGTGATTCCTCTCGTCAACTATTGAAGCTATTATTATATTTAATAATAATAAAAATCGTGTAAACAATCGATATTATATACAAAAGTCTGTTTTGCAGTAAATATTTTTTAAGCGTTAACTGAAGAAAAGCGTTTGTATCGTATCTTCGGTTCATTAAAAAAACATCTAGTCTGTAACATAAATATTGATAGGATATCGACGCCAAATCTTGTTTCTATACTTATCACGTTACTATACTATATATATGTATATATAATAGTCGTATGCAATATTTTCATCATATAATTTACTCAATTTATTTCTTCTGCTTCTTCTACTTCTCCTACTTTAGGCGCGTTGAGGAGTAAGGTGCAGGGAAAATGTATTGCATGATTTACATTCTTATCAAATCTATCGATTGCATTTTCTTGAAAAAAATATATCAAATGACAAAGCAATAACTTGAGAAAAATGTATTTTATTTTTCCAAAACTGTGATTGTTCTTTTATCCAATAAACAACGTTACAGTACTGTAAAAATGACCATTAATTGTCGTACACCCTCACCCCATATTAAAAATTAGACAATTTTGCTGTATAAAGGCTTAGTTTTCATTTTCATAACGTTTTTTAATCAAAAGTCATACGGGAAGTGATCGCGTACCTGATGCAACCCAATCCGTTTTCAATAGACCTCGCTCTTGGACCATAACACACCTGTGTAGTCAATTTTGTCAATATATGTCAAAAATTGCGATGCATATACATACATGGAAGGACAGACCTACAAATAAATTTTAATCGTTTCGTAATTTAAATTCCAAGTCGATCATTGTAATAAAAATTGGTTCTAGCTCCCTCTAAATCCCTCTCAGCTTTACAAACCTTCGCACAAATATTAGTCAGTAAATTTTTTCTTAATTTTTAGCACAATTTACGTTTTTTTTCATTTGCATTAAATCGTCAACAAAAAAATATGTAATGATTAAGTGTGCAATGAATTCAAAATTTTGTGATGGAATAAATTTGCATATTTAAATAAATAAACCTTCTCCCGAGTGTTTCAAAGCAATGATTAGCAAGACAAACTCTTGAACCGGATTTTATATACAGAACTATAACTGTAGTTGAAACAGTAAAAAAAAAATTTTAGATCTTTCCAGTTTTTAAAAGCATTAAAAATCAGTCCCAGCTTAAGATCTAGATACCTAGCGTTCTCGCAGTGACTTGTCTAGAGTTAAGTGTTATCTTATTTGAAGCACGCACGCCACAATACTTAGTGTCAAGTCACTTCACGTCAACTAAGTTTGCATCCATTCTTAACCTTGATTTACATAACACTTAAGAAAAGACGGAAACAATTGTCACTGTTATCGCGACTTTACTCTGTATTTTCTATTCTCTAATAATAAATAAAGTTCAACAATTTGTTTAAAGTGAATCAATCAACTTCGCATCAAAGAATCGACGTCTTTTTGTTACTATACTGCAACTGTATGTTTGTTTTTGTGATAACTTAGGGGGTCCATGTCGGAAAGTTTGGCAACGACTCTTCACAACAACATTCTAAGTTATAAGAGAGAGAGAGAGAGAGAGAGAGAGAGTAGAAAACGGGAACAACTTTTTCTAATTATATGCAGAGCCAGCCAGTAACCGGTTTTAAATTTAATCTGACGGCAGACGAACGAATGAGCCGACATGATTAAATGTTTTTCACTGTAAACGCTAATCAAAAATCTATTTCGCTTACATTTAGCGACTGCTACCATATCTTTAATTTTTACTTATATTTAATTAAAAAAAAAAAAAACCGATTCGACTCGCGATATCCACAATTTGCCAAGAGAAGTGTCAAGGACGGATTTTATTATGTATTATACGTAAGTAGGCAATGCTAATTTTCTATATAGCTTAGGCAGTCTTTAAAAAAGTGGGATTTCGATTATTGAGAAATTAGTCCTAATATTAATCCTGTTGCTCGGAGCGGAACTATCATTATCCTGTTGTTGCCAGCAGGCATCAAAATTTAATAAGTATGGATCTATCGGCGAGCAAAAGACAAGATGGGTCTCATCTTATAAAGTGTCTACGCATATATTTAGCAATTAAGTTTCAGCTAAAAGTCATACATTGAAAATTTTTTTACATTTTTCGTTAGATTGTATCTCTCTACTGAATATCACTAGATTTATATATTATTGCTCAGAGCTCTCGCCAATCTCCAAGTTGATCTGCATATTTGCTAATTAAGAAAACAAAACATGTTCCTGATCTAAGGTCATCTATATGTATAGTTATGTGTTTAAAGGGTATGGATCTGAACTGAAAAAATCAAAGAAGCCAAAATATTTTCCGGATGTAAGGCTTAGAAACTATGCAAAGTTATTGTAGAAAAAAGTCCTTTGAGGACCAATTCTAGAAATGAAATATTATGCAAACATATAATGTAAACATATCATGTATTACGTGAAGGTGTTCCTTACAAGCACTGGAATGGAAACAAATCTTCATTTATCGATTATTTATTATATGTTAATTAAAATTCACAGTTTCAAGCGTAAGCACAATGTTAAGCGTTATCTTTACTTTTAGGAAACCATTCTTACCTTCAATTTTCAACCATTCGCAAAACATTTATAGCGATAGCATTTTAAAGCAAACTTCTTTAAATTCAAATAACATATTTTTAGATGCGAAATTTTGGTTTAATGTCGGACTGAAGCAGTTGGAAAAAATCGTAAATGTGGCCAAGGATAATGACGATAATTCATATAAGAAAAAGGCAAAGAATATTATCATTTTTGTGGGGGATGGTATGGGCGTGACGACAATTACAGCCGGGCGTATATATAAAGGACAATATCTAAAACATGGTCCTGGCGAAGAAGAAAAACTTTCGTTTGATGAATTCCCTTACACAGGCCTTGTAAAGGTATGTGGAAAGAAAATTGGTGGCAGTCATAGCTTAATTTCTCATCTAAAAGCATTTTCTTTTGTAGACCTATAATGTAGATAAACAAGTTCCAGATTCGGCGGGCACTGCCACAGCTATGTTTTGTGGTTCTAAAGCCCATTATGGTGCTATTGGAATGGACTCTACACGTTCTCCAATAAACAGTACGCAAGGTAGATTGACTTCGATTATGGATTGGGCACAAAAAGAGAATAAACGTACAGGTATTGTAACGACAACGCGTATTACTCATGCAACACCTGCCGCCACATACGCTCGCATCTATCATCGGAATTGGGAATGTGATAGCGAGATTCCAGAGCAATCAAAAGAACATTATATTGATATAGCGCGACAATTGGTAGAAACTTCTCCTGGCAATAAGTTCAATGTTATACTGGGAGGTGGTCTTCAGCCTCTAGGAGCAACGAATCAAAGGGAAACACGTACAACACCTTGGGAAGGAGGCACTGAAAAAGTTTGCTCACGTAACGACACCCTAAACTTGCCTGACGTGTGGCTAAAAATGGGTAAAGAGATAAACGATGAACGTGCATTTGTAAGTAGTCAACAGGAATTAAAGCAATTAGATCTGAAAAAGATCAATAGTCTGATGGGACTATTTCGCAACAATCACCTGACTTATGCAATAGCGAAAGAGGAGGGAGAGCCTTCTCTCAAAGAAATGACTGAAGCTGCTATAGATGTGCTGGAACGTGGCAACAAATCTAAGGTACTTCTAGCTCAAATATTTGAATTTTAATTTAATTCCGACCGATGGTTTCAGGGTTATGTACTATTAGTCGAAGGTGGACGCATCGATCAAGGTCATCATCAAAACTACGCTCGAGCTGCATTGCACGAGGTATACGAGTTCGACATGGCCGTTCAGGCGGCTTTGGAAAGAACTAACAAAACCGAAACTCTGATCCTTGTTACAGCCGATCATTCACATGCAGTTACCCTTAATGGCTATCCGGCACGCGGAAATGATATTTTAGGATTTGCTAACAAACCCGGTCAGGATCAAATATACGAAACTCTCACTTATGCCAATGGTCCTGGATTTAATGATCACTTAAATCAGAATCCTACCGCTGAAAATATTTGGATAACCAACTTTACGGATAAACAACGCCAATCATTTACTTATCGTCACTTAGCGACTGTACCGCTACCCGATGAAACTCACGGAGGTGAAGACGTTGCTCTATTTGCTCATGGGCCCGGCTCGAGCTTAGTGCGGGGAGTGTTCGAACAAAACTATATAGCTTTCCTTATGAGTTATGCTGGTTGCATGGGACCGGCAAAAGACTTTGACAACTCATGTCAACACCGTAGCAATTCTGAAAGTTTATCCATATCTTTACTGCTATTTGCGGCGGTGTCTTTTGTTCCATATATATATTCATATATTTGATAATTAGTTTGATATATTTTTTTTTAATCAAGAAAATTAATATCAAAATTGTTATTCTGTGCACTATTTTAGTTAAAACATAATCAACCTATGCCTCTTATCAAAGGGGACGACTTTTTTGAAAATTATTGCCAGCAAACCTCAATAGAACAAAAAGCGAAAAAACCAAACAGAAACTATTAACTGTTAAATAAAAACTTAATAAAACCACTTTAAAAATTTTCGTTATTATTTTCACTTTCACTTTTCATTCGTATCCTAAAGCAGCACATTATTCAATATCAATATCTTAAATACATGGGCAGAAAATGTTTCGTCATTGAAAACTGTACAAATAAAACAAACCTAGCAACAAATTATGTTTCGAAAAATCAGACCCGTTGCATTAGCAACGCCCATCCGAATGGTCGAGGAACTTCTTCAACTCAGCGAAGGTATAAATTACTCTATGGATTTACGTTATGGATTAACCGAGTTTCAAAAGATGTCTAGGAGTCGGTGTGTAGTTATGCAGCCTTTGCAGTTGACGTTTTGCTGACCGTGGCCTTGCCTTTCGGATCTTCTTCGTCGAGCGTTTTAACGCGGTGCGCGTTGACGCAGTTACGAAAAGCCGCTACTTGTTCAGCACACTTTAGAGTCTCACCAGGATTAGCACGATAACAAGCTATAATCTGAGCCTTTAGATCTTGGCATGGGGGAGGTTGAAGAGTTGCGGGGGCTGAGGCAAATCGTTTACGTACATCTTCTACAGCCGAAGAATATTCCGCCTCCATAATGGTATTAGTTTTCTTAAGATTTTGTTCGAGCTGAGACATTCGTTGACGCCACATGGCATCATTCTGTTGTAATTCAATATCTTTTTGACGACGAATATCGGCTGCAGTAATGGTAAAACCTGCTGGGCCGGAATATACTACAGGAGGGGGATTTTGATAAACGACCGCTGGTTGTCGCTGAACAGCTGGCGCATCCGCTACAGACACCGGTACTTCTTTTGCTGCTGAAATGCCAGTCGTCTTCGTCTTACCACTATCTTTAGCTAAACGTTTAAAAATCACTTATAAGGGGCTAGAAATTCTTTTACGAAAAACGGCAACAAATGTTCAAAAGTTGTAAAAACAAATGTTGATGACACCATGACGTCACCATCCAATGACTTTTAAAATTTGTTTACATTTTCATTTATTAATAATGCTCTGCCATGGTTGCATAACCACGACACGCATATATTTCCCTGTGCATTTTGGAAAAAAAAAATCGGAAAAGCACTACAACCTTTGAACATTTGCCTTGAGATTTGTCACTGCTCACGAATACCTTGTCTGGATATGCCCAGTTTAAGTCGCTCCACCACATCATCCGAAACATCTATTACCCCAGCCGGTGATGGATTGTCCATTGATACAGAACGGGGTTCTTTTGAACGTGCTGCTCCCATCTTCTTCGCTTACGCTTTCACTCTGTAATATCAATCGTTTCCACTGATCATTTGCGTCGAAGAACACTTTCTTTAATTATAACCATGAAGGATAATCAATTACCTTTAGAAGTGAGGCAGAAAACGTTTTACAAAAAAAAATGTCAAAAATCCATCAAACACGCAAGTGTCAAAATAAAAGGCAGTCAATTGTTATTGTTTGCCTAAGATAACTTAACATCTCATTGAAGGGTGATTTATAAATTTTTAATATATTAGTAAACACAGCATGACTACTCAGTAATTTTTATTATTTTAAAATGTTCTGCCGAACTACTACCGCAGCCATATTTTATTTTTGCCCGAAGCCTGAAGACAGAGCACTCCTGCATTTAAACTTTAAACTGCAGAGGTAAGCAACAGACAACCCTAAGGATATCAGTTTCTATCCTATCTTTTTCAAAGCAGTGTTCACAAAACTTTACTCATATAAACTAAATACACATTAAGAAACAAAATCTGCATAACACCGTGATGGAAAATAATGGCATAACCTCTGCCTGTATATTATTCTTAAATTTAAATTTTATTCAATTTGTCATTTTCTAAATTCATGAGCTTTCATATTGACGACCTTAATAATAAAGGTGAACTACCAACATTGCCGTTTGAATTGAACAATCGAAGTAAATGCATGGCAAAGGAAAAATAAATTAAAAAGAATAATAAAAAAACAATCACTTACTTTTAATTTTCTTCGTACTTATTAATCTTATAATTAATTATATTTTACAAATAGTTTAAAACAAACACCCGCGCGAAAATATTCACATATAATTCTAACTTTTTTTTCTTTCGACTTTTAAGATTTCATTTTTTATTTGACATTTTTCTATACCGTTACCGATTTGCTATTACTTTAATTTTTCAAACCATTTATAGCAATGCCTCCATTTTACAAAACATGCTTTAGCATGTTTCAAAAGCAACAAGAACAAACGCTCACAAAAATCCTTATTTCGAAAATATATTAAAAATTTGGCACTAATGTACATATATAATTTATTAATATAAAGTTAGTTTACCGCGAGTTTCTAGAAAATCATCGACTAATAAAAGAAATATTTTAATGGTGTATTAGCGCGCCGAACTAAACTAAGTAACTGAAACGATCACATTGAAATGTCCGCTTATAAAATCAATGCTGCGCTTTGTTAATTAATTAAGTTGGCGATTTTTGATACTTATTCAATTATTTCACCGCTCAAATATTAAAAACTACCAAAACTTCAAAACAAGTCGCTATATCTTATTCCAAAAAGCTACTCCTATTGAATTAAGAGAAAAATCAAGAATCTATTGCAAACATTAATAATTTCAAGTAAAAAGTTATGCAGTTCCTATATAAAGTTTTCTTGAATTAACTTTGTAATTATTATATATTTTTCATGAAAATAGAAAAAATCCAAATTATTCCTATAGAATATACATTTTTTTTTTTTGTATATAAGGTATATTTACTAATTTTTGTTGTTTTACATTTAAATTACTGAAGCATTGCTTCCTTCGCGATTTTTTGTCAAAAAATTTATCAAACAATAACAACAACTATTATCATTGCTAATTTCTAG